>NW_025335941.1:35482906-36114538 GCF_004798865.1 Varanus komodoensis
TTTCTGCCATTAGAGTGGTATCATCTGCATATCTGAGGTTGCTGATGATACCACTCTAATGGCAGAAAGTGAAGAGGAACTAAAGAGCCTCTTGATGCGGGTGAAGGAGGAGAGCGCAAAAGTTGGCTTGAAACTCAACATTAAGAAAACTAACATCATGGCATCCAGTCCTCTCACTTCCTGGAAAATAGACGGGGAAGAAATGGAGGTAGTGACAGATTTTATTTTCCTGGGCTCCAAGATCACTGCAGATGGGGACTGTAGTCAAGAAATTAAAAGACAGTTGCTCCTTGGGAGGAAAGCTATGGCAAATCTAGACAGCATACTAAAAAGCAGGGACATCACCCTGCCAACAAAACTGCGTATAGTCAAGGCTATGGTATTTCCAGTTGCAATGTATGGTTGTGAAAGTTGGGCCATAATGAAGGCTGAGAGCCATAGAATTGAGGCCTTTGAATTGTGGTGCTGGAGAAAAGTCCTGCAAGTCCCTAGGAATGCAAGGAGATCAAACCAGCTAGTCCTAGAGGAGATCAACCCTGACTGCTCTTTAGAAGGCCAGATACTGAAGATGAAACTCAAATACTTTGGCCACCTAACGAGAAGGAAGGACTCCCTGGAGAAGAGCCTAATGCTGGGAACAATAGATGGCAAAAGAAGAAGGGATGGCAGAGAATGAGGTGGCTAGATGCAGTCACTGAAGCAGTCAGTGTGAGCTTAAGTGGACTCCGGGGGAGGTGGAGGACAGGAAGGCCTGGAGGAAGGTTGTCCATGGGTCGCGATGGGTCAGACGCAACTTCACAACTAACAACAACTGGTCATTGGCTCTCTGCCTGCCATGTAAGCACATAGCATAAATGTTGAGAGAGAGCTTGATGAGCAATGGCAGTAAATGAGAAGGTAACCTACTGAAAGAGGGGTTTCATGTCTGAGAGCCCTCAGAAAGCCACAGACATGCTTAGCAGGTTATCCAAATGTCAAATGTTGATTGTAAACTTCAAGGCCACTGGTGTCTCTCTTTGGATCAAATAGAGGGCACTTTCAATTTATTTATTTATTTATTTATTTATTTATAATTTTATTTTTCGATTTATATGCTGCCTTTTCCCTAAAGGGTTCAAGGCAGCTTACATCTCCTCCATCTTATCCCCACAACAACAACCCTGTGAGGTAGGTTGGGCTGAGAGTCTGTGACTGGCCCAAAGTCACCCAGTTGGCTCCATGGCTGAGCGGGGACTAGAACCCAGATCGTCTGAGTCCCAGTCCCACGCTCTACCACCACACCACACTGGCTCTCAGAATTTAGAACATTTCTATGCCGCCCCATTCACTAAAAGCCTCGGGGCAAATTGAGGATTGTCCTTTACAAGCTCTTCAAAATAGAGTACTTTGTAAATGTCATGAGGTCGTAACTCATGTCCCCAATTATTCACACAGACGCAGGCAATAAAAACTAAAGAGCTTTATTCCAAACGACTACAAGATTTATGTATATGACAGATAGTGTAGGAGCTACCGCAGAGAGCTCCAAGCAACACAGTTGCCCTCTCCTTTCTGACCTATCTGAGTTTTGTCAAGTGGATCTCAATCTCCTCACACATCTCTCTCCCCAGGGATTGGACAAACTTCTTTGTCTCCTCCTCTGTTCTAATTGGTCTAAGTGTTGAAGTATCTGCCTGAGTTGGGCACATTCCATGACAACCAACTCCCCTTCCTGATTTCTGGGAACTCCCTCAAAAACTTGAGAGTCAGGCGGCAGGGGGGCTGTTTGTGCCGTAAGCACCAAGTATAAATCTCCCTGCTTTAAAGCCTGATCGTCGCTTGGGGCTTCTGGCCCTCTTTCACGTGCTAACGCCTCCCCCGAGTCATTAGGCATGACAGTAAAGTAGGGCACCTGGTCACTGTAATTGGATGGCTGAGATTAGGATAAAAAGAGCTCAACACTATAGCTATTATATCTCCCACTATAGGTGTTGGTGATATGGACATCTCCTCAAGGAACATCCAGGACAGATGCAAAGAGGCAAAGGTGTGCAATGTATCAATATAATAAAATATCATTAAATGACATTATGTTTTCCTTTGTATCGGGTGCTATAGACATGTTTCAAGGTGAAAGCAGGGAATCAGCTTGCTCAAAGGTTCAGCATTAGTGGTTGACTTAAAATAGTGCAGCTTCTGATCAAGTTCTTGAAAGGCTATCACAAAGGAAAGACAGGAGCTCATTTTGATCATTCCAGAGTGCAGGACATGCAACAACAGGCTCAAGTTACAGGAAGCCAGGTTCCAGGTGAACACCAGGAAAAATTTATTGACTGTTAGAGCAGTACGGCAATGGAACCAATTCCCCCATGAGGTTGTGGGCTTTCCCACATGAGAGGCATTCAAGATGCAACTGGAGAGCCATCTGAGAGGAATGGCTTAACTTGGAGTCCTGCACTGAGCATGAGTTGCACCTGATGGCCTTCTGACCCCTTATGATTTTATGACTCTATGTTTGCCAGTTTTAAAGTACTTTCTGCCACTGGGCTGTCTAACACACCCTCATGCACACATGCACACAAAATGCACACAAAATTTGTTCTGCAAACATGTAACTCTTCAAAGCAGGTTTGAGAATGCAGGAGGATGGCTGTCTGTTCCACCATTGGTGTCTATTCCATTGGCCATTGAATTGATCATTGCTCCCAGAAGGGAGAAAAATTGATTCTCTTGACTCTGATTTAATACACCAAATCTGGAACTGATGCACTTTAAAACTTAAGTAAATAAATCTGAATGGCAAGAAAATGAGATGTCTTCATTTCTACAATAATACCACATTTTTTATGCAAACAGCTTCAAGCTCTATGGAAAAGCAGCACTCAAAATTCAAATCTGTAAATAAACTGGGCTAGTGAGTAGAGAGAGGAGGGGGGGGAGAGAGAGATCCACAAGCATTGTTTATTTATCCCATTGTTTATTTATCCCAATTTGTCCTAGGGATTCCTTGTGAGATCAAGAATTGATGAGATATGCCACTATAAAAGTTCTCCTACACTCTGAAATTCTATGAAGAATTGAAAGAGGTAATTAAATTATTGTCTCCCCCATGATTTTTTAAAATTGTATATATGCATTTTAAAAGTCTGATCTCTTTTTGCCTGTTCATTGTTATGATAAAAGAGTCCTTCCAAACTTCTTATTACCCAGGTCACAATTACTTGCCGTATACTATTTTTCAAAAGTGGTTCCACAACGCAATGCTTGTCTTGCAGCCCTCATTCACAACTTTTTACATATGTTAGGAAATGAGCCCATACAAGAGGAAATGAGATCAAACTGATGGAAAGGAAGAACAAGGATCTTGCGGTCACCGTAAATGAACAAGCACCACAGAACTCTCTGCCACACTTCCTGTGTGACCTTGTTAATGAAAGCCACACTCATCTCCAATGAAACTCAGCAAAGAGTCTTGTGGCACCTACGGAATATACACATTTGCTGTGGCTGACAGTTCTGAACACAGCATACACCCAGCCCCCTCATTCACAACTTATAGACACTTACTAGGAAAAGAGACCACCTATCATGGAACAATTTTTTATGAGCTACCTGCACTGCCATCTGAGCAGGATTTCAGGAAATTCATCACATTTTGACCTAAGTGAAGTAATAATACGAAGACCGATGTTTTGCGAGCACAAGTTTGGATCCTGTGGATCAGGACCAATCTCATGAAAATAAAGGCTGTTCATGGAGTGGCACTTGCCCATTTTCTCTTTTCCTCTGTGCTTACAGTTCTGTTTCAAGATTTTCTCAACGCTATAGATCAGATGTGGGGTGTACAGGGGGCTGTACACCCCCTGTACACCCCCCTGTTCCCCCCTAAGGAAATCACCATGAGCTAGAGCAAACTTCACCAGCTACATCTGAATTTGACTCAAAAGCTAGTGTCACACTTTGTTTTCTTGTCCATAAAGATGTTACTTATTCATTCATTCATTCATTCATTCAAAACTTTTGTATGCCATCCCCCATGCAAGGCATCTCGGGACAGCTCACAATCAGAGTTATAGGAGGACTCTGTTGTCAATGTCTTGTGTTGAAAGAGACTAATTCAGCTATTCCTCTATAGACTGTAATAGCTGAATGTAGTTCTGGATGACAGGTGAAGCTTTTGTGGTGTAATTCTACTGTCCTATTCACAGAATTTTATAGATGACCCAGACAATAACAATTGTAATTCTGTATTTTTCCACCACCACTTCTATATTGCTATTTTTACACACACTCACGCACCCACACATGCACACAGAGTCATTATTTGGGGAAAGGGAGAATACATGCTCAGTTTCTTCCATCTGATAACATTAGAAGTCTCTAAGAGAAAACAGATATAGAATATAAATTCATCATATAAACATAAATTCATGTTCCACCTTCAGGGATTCTTCTCTGCTTTTGTACCTAGAGTAGAATGCCTGCATGACAGCAAGTTAAAATACTGAAAATCACTACACTATTGCAAATGAGTGGCATAAGCAAGACGATTCTTATCCACAGACTGTAAATTAGTGTTTCTTACATGGTGAGCCATAGCTTATTAATTGTTGTTGGCCTGTAATCTTCTAATCTATTGTTTATTAGACACTTTGGCCCACATCTCACAGCTTTTGAATGAAACCCCAGACTACATCTTGGAGTGCATAAAAGCTCACTCTTAAACCTCAGTCCCATGACTAAATCCAGCTTACCCAAAGTACAGATCCAGCCCTCCAGCCTTCCCCAGAAGATCCTACTCCCTTTCCCTACTGCTATGTCCTTTTTCCCAACTGCCAAGCGCTTGGTTGATTCCTGGCATTTGTGTGTTATCCCTAATTCTAAAAGGCTGAAGTATCTCTCCTAAGACTTCATTTCTCTCAGCTAGAAATTTAACCTAAAATATGTTGGGTGGGAGAGCTGGTATTTTGACTCATCCATTCAATTCCATCCCCATTGGAATGCAGACCCAAGAACTTCTGTGAAACTGAAATTGGTTCTCATGCTAAAAGAAGTTCAGTCTTAAAGACTGTGGATAGAATGCACCTTCTCCTAGCTAATCTGAATTACCCAGAACCATCCAACCCTGAACAAACACTTTCCAATTTTTCAAGCTGACTAGGCAAGTTCCCTAAGCCATCCTGTTCTATCTCTTAAAAAATATAGTTTGTTGATCTCACCAGAATTAGGACATACCAGATCAAGTGGTGCTATAATCTCCATGATCACATGTATAGTACCACTATTACCTTCTATTCTTTCCATTACATATGTGTATATGTAGATCTTGTAAGCATGACTGAAGGTTCTGTAAAAAGCAGGAGGACAAGGTCTACACAAGCAGCTTTTTTCCAGTCTTTCCCAACTCCATATGCTCATACCCTCAGGATGTGTTGGACCACAATGTTTAGCATTCCCCAGCCAAACATCTGGAAGTAACCAGGTCTGAGAAGGCTGTTTTATGTGATTAGAGTCTGTTCACATGACCAGTAAAATATATACAGGGTAGACCTTCCACAATTTTCATTTGAAAAGAACTGTAGAGGTCTGTTCATTATGATGAAAAATTTAGATTTCATTCATCTTAGAACAAAATTGTACTCTTTTGTTAGTAATTTTTTCAGGTCCTTGTGTTAAAAAATTACTGCTTCCTTATGCAACAAGCATGGTGAAACTACCAAAAGTATCAGGAGTGATGGGGAAGTGAGAAAAAGGTTCTTTCCTCTTGTTGCTGCAATATTTATTCTCGATACATCACTGGTGTGAGAGCCAGCTCTTGTATTCATCTTACATTAACACAAGTCCAGTATTTCATGAAAATGGAAGGAATGTTCCAGTGGCAGGTTGTAAGGTAATGTAAGGTGCAAAAAGGATGTGGAAGAGGCTGGCATTTCTGAGTGAGGTGGACAGGACCCTTCATGTACCATCTTAATGGTAGAGGAAGAAGACTGCTGGACTAAACTGGATACAGGTGCAGGCTGCTGATTAGCTGGGAGTTTTGTGAACTCCTTTTAGGAGCTTCTCTCTTTCTTGGAAGTCTTTCAGCAGGAGGAGCTTGTTCCAAACCTCTTCCTAGCCATTGAACTATTTCACAGAAAAGAGAAGAAGGGAATGAGCCTCAAAGGGTACACTCAAAACCATTTAACAGAGTCTTAGAGATACCCAGATGGTTTGCATGTCATATTAAGCCATGCTGGATTGTCTGCTGAACATCCTGTGGTTCGCCCAAGACAGTTGAACTTAGTCTCCCTCTCCTTCTTCCTTAGTCCTCTCAGTATTCCAGCATTTCTTGCAATAGAACCCATCTTGTCTCTCCCTCCCCACTCCTATCCCTTCCTCTTTGGGTTTGCTCCCATCTTTGTTTGCTTTTTTGGTCCCTGCAAAAGTGTAATTGGGATCTTGGTGGATTTATTAATCTATTTATTCAGCCCCTGAAAACTGCAATTTTTTGTCAGTCTTTTGCAGGTGTGCAAATGTATGATCTTGCCTAATCAATGTCCTTGCCAAAAAGAAAATTTCAACCCCAACTGTGAAACACTGAAACATAAATAAAAATCTGAGGAATGTGTACCAGCCCATTGCTGTTTCGGCATCCATGGAAGGAAAGTCACTCAAGCGATTGTGATGGTGAGGAGCAGGGTTTTTTCCACTCTTGTCAAGTGGCTCTATAGCCACTGCCAAATGCCTAAGATAAAATCACCCTGTGGGATTTAGACAACACAGCAAGCCACTGTGGACATGAATAACCCTAAAACAAAGCATTCTCAAGGTGGTTTTTTTGTGAAAAATAACTTTAGAAACCTCTGATGCCCAAGAGCGTTGGATGTACCACAGCTACATATTGCATTTCATCTTCTGGAAATGCAACATATGTTCAATCTAGTTCTGTGCTCAGAGCATTTTCCCAAAATTGCTGTGTACAGGGCTAACCTCCACTCACACAGAGCTGTTAATCTGGGGTGCCAATCTTTTTACTCAAGTGTTGAGTACTAAAATGAAATATACTAGAAACAAAGTTACAAATAACCTCACTAAAGTCAGTGAGTGCAATACATACAAGGTTAACCACCTTTAGCACATTTTTCTTTAATGAGAGAGTTAAACAAGTGCTCATATTAAAAAATAGAAGAACTTTAAAACATGTAGCAACAGTGCCATTTAGCATGATTGGATGGCATAATACAGCATGGAAGAGTTTCATTTCATGCCTTTCATCATTTAAAACTATATATTTTATTTATTTATTTAGGAGACTTCTATGCCGCCCCATTCGCCGAAGCCTCGGGGCGGCTCACAACCATAAATAAACTTCAATAGAATAATATAAATTAACAATATAATTAACTATATGAAGGTTCTACAATATTTAAAAGTAAAATCCATGTTGGTTGGAGTATGGTAGGCATTCTAGGACTTTTTTTTATCTCTAAACATGCATGAGATTGAATCTTTAGTGAGGGTGATCCAAAAGATTTCAGAAGGCACACAACAATTTGTGTGGGTCAAGAGAAGAGCAGAAAGGGAATGGAAGCAAGCCGTAGGCTCAAGGAGTCTGTAATGTACTAAAATATAATGCAATGTTTGTAATAAAATGGGTCTTGGAAAGGAGTTATATATATTGTGGAAATGGTGGAATGGCCAAAGTTGATGGGGACCAAAATGGTGGAGATGGATAACTTGTTGTAAAGGAACAAAGATAGACACTGGTAAGGAAGCCAAAAACTGAGAGTCTTGGCTGAATAGGCCATATGCTAGGGTTTAGGCAAAAGCAACTTTTGCCTTGTAACATTTTAGACACACTGAATGTGAATATCTTGTTGAATTCATGCTATTTGGCTTAACTGAATTATTAGTATTCCTGAAAGCAAAGTAGCAGGCTTTCTGTAAACATACACAGGCAGGAGCAAACTTGATCAGTGTCCAAAGATTCATTTTGATTTTGATTTTTAATAAGCAACAGTTCCTGAGATGTTAGAAGCATGTGTAGAAGAGTACTATGTAAGCTTCTCCCTCCTACCAAATTATCCAATGCTTCACCCAGCTGGTTTTCTCTGTGTGTGAGTGTGTGTGTGCACGCACGCACTCTACATTTAGCATAAAATTTAGGCAAATTCAAAAACTGTCAATGGGATGAAATCACATTAGTGATTGCATTTATTTATTTGGGTATTTTTTTACCCCGCCCAATACCCAGTGGGTCTCAGGACGGTTTACAATCGGTATGGATACATTTGTGGATTTTATTGCTATTTGCCTGTTTCAGAATCACAACATCAGCACTTCTTGATACATCATTAATGAAGTTGTTATGTGCCATCAAGTCACTTCCAACTTATGTTGATGCTATGAATAAAAATCCTTTAAAAGGACACGTCCATGACAGCTCCATTCAGCAGTCCCAAGTTCTAGGCTGTGGCTTCCTTTATGCATTCAATCCATCTCATATTTAGTCTCCCTTTTCACCTTCTGCCTTTAATTTCCCTACATGCTTGTCTTCTCCAGTGAGTCTTACATTCTCATGATGTGTCCAAAGTATGACATCCTTGAGTTAAATTAAAGCAAAACTAAATAATCACTTGCCCACTGTAGCCAAATAAAATACATATTATATCAAAGTTACATAGCATCTCTTTGGTGAGTTTAATTGATGACATGGAAATTAATTCTATTCTTACAGTGAACTGGCTGCTAAATTCTGCAATTGTAGCTTTAATTCATCATAATAATTTCTGCATGTAAACTTCTGCCTGTAAACTTACTTCTGTAAGCCATAATATTCAACTGCAGCCACATCCTTGTGTACACGCAAAAGCTTATCTTTTGGTACTGTACCTGTACAAACAAGCAAGGCACAGCTGCACTTAGCTCAGTGACCATCAGCATAATCAGTGAATATTAGGTATGACTACTGGAGTCTGCAAGAAAATATTGCCATGTAGAGTGTTCTTGTTCGGTGTTCCAGTCAACCAGTGTCATTCTCTTCCAGAATATTTCCATTCCATTTCCCCTCTCAGCCAGTCTTCTGTGTTTTTTTCCCCAACAGTCAGTCAGCATTCTGTGGTAGGCTTTGTTCTGTAGGGCTATTTTGGGCTATTTTCCGCATGCCCCATTACAGTTCTTCTAAAGTTTTTTTGTACTTCTGCAAATTCTGGGGTTCCCCAAGCCCGCTAGTACTTCTCCCTTCTATGTGCTCAGTGCTGTTTTGGCTACATACTCAGCTCTGAACTTTGTAAGCAGAGGGAATGATAGTTAAATAGAACCTTAGTGTTCAGGAGCAGCATTTGTATTCACCAGATGCTGGGAATAAGTTTGAGTTTTGTGGAGGCATCTTGTTGGCCACTATTAAGAGATAATGGTAAAGGTTCCCCCGCACATGCGTGCTAGTTGTGTCCACCTCTGGGGCTGGTGCTCATCCCCATTTGTAAACCAGAGAGCCAGCTTTCTCCAAAGATGCTTCTGTAGTCATGTGGCCAGCAGGACTAAAGGTGCATGGAATGCTGTTACCTTTCCCACCAAAGTGGTTCCTATTTATTTACTCACATTTGCATGCTTTTTAATTTCTAGGTAGGCAAGAGCTGGAACAAGGCAGTGGGCACTCACCCTGTTGCACAGATTCCAACTGCTGATCAACAGCACAGCAGCTCAGTGGTTTAATCCACTGAGCCACCTCCATCCCACATTAAGAGATAGAATGCTGCAAAAGACATTGGTCTTCTGATCCAGCAAGGCAATAAAAACATTTCATTTCTTTATGCAGAAAACCACTAGAAATAAGTCTGAAGAAGAAAGATGGCATTCAGCCCATGATTAACACAAGAAATGCATATTAGTACTGTTCAAGCAACTACTTTGTGTGTGGGGAACAGGCTTTCCTTCCGCAGCATCTCCAGTCCTACACACTCTTCACTCAACACCTCTGCATTGCTGACTTCACTGTATCCAGGTCACTGCAGACATACTGCAGGGCAGAAATGGGCAAGGTGCAGGCTGTAGGCCACAAATAGTGAGACTCGAGTCATTTTCGTAGCCCCTTCCCTCTATCAGCCACACCAGATTTGCCACAATGGCAGCAGAACAGCCTCAATTTTCCTTTAATTCAATTCATGTTCAGGTGAAGGCCCTTCACTGGAGAGACAGCCTGTACTCTGATAGTGAGGCCTCTCTGTACTTGAACAGGGCTGTTGCATGTGCAAAATAAAGAATACAATCCAAAACAATTGATGTGTTTGTTGGACAGTTATTAATATGGAATAAACCCTCAAAATACAATGGTGTGTTTCTGAAATTCAGTTATGATCTTTCTTCGTAGGTGACAGACTGAATATTCCTCTATTTTGGAATGACAACTTGTCCTGTGAAATTCCTGTGTTCATGGTTTACAGTTAAAAAAGCCACATTTAAACATGCCTTTCTATTTTATACTCTGAGGTTATCTCCAACGTGGTAGAATATGTCACTTTTCTAACAGAATGCTAAATTGGTCTATGCTTTGGGAAGTTACATAAATGATTCGTGAAAGTACTGACCTACTCATTCTGTTTTTTACAAGCTTTCACTTCCTTATTTGTAGATATTCTTCTAAAGATTTTTTACATATTAAAAAAAGAAATGTCCTTCTTTAAAAAAAATGAAGCTACAGTACATACGTACAAGCAGAAAGTGGCATCCAGCAGAAAGGAAGGACATTTGTGAGCACAGAATAAGGTTGTGCCATGGGACTTCATAGGTGAGAGGTAATTGCCAGGCAAAATTTTATCAGTAAAAGAGAATTTGTGTAAAAGGAAGACATGTTTATGCACTTTTCAGTGTCTACTCCATGACGCACAGACTCTTTAAGAATCTTCAAGTCCATAAAAATTCTATAAAATCTTCTGCTAGAAGGTAATGGAAGGGGGATAGCCATGTTTGAAGCATGGACACAGAAGACAGCAGGATCATGCCTGCTGGCCCTGACCTCAGCCTTCGTGGGTCCATACGAAACTGTCATAAAGTAAACCAGGACATGCATCCATGCTCATGAATGAACACAGGGAAAGGTCTATATTTATCTGTGATATTTGCACACCAGTTAGGTACAATAAAATCTGTAAGAAAACATTGCAATCGCATGTAAAATACTAGTAGAATACAATCTGAAAACAATTTTAAGAAAATGAATGTAGAACAATGAATGAGAGGATAAATGGTACATAGAAATAGCTGAGAGAGAGAGAGAGAGTGCTGGAGCAACACAATTAATTTAATAACAAGCCAAAGAAAGCCTTTTTTAACAAATGCATTTGCACAAGACATGTGACACATGTCATCTTTTCTGCATGAGGGAGGTTTTTCCAAAGAATGAGCATGACTACTGAGAAGACCTGCTGTCAAAGTATTACACAAAAATGTTGCATGTATTTTGGAATGACCGGCAAGGCCTCCTCTGAAAATGTCAGCTAGTTATATGTCAACTAGCACAGCATTTTCTTCAGAGCAGATTCCCCTAAGTTTCAACCCACAAACAGAAGCAGGTATAGGAATTTCTCTAAGCCTTTTATAAACAGGAATAGATACTGTGCACCACTCTTTCACTGTCTCCAGTTCTTCCTGCTTTGTATGGACAATTCAGACATTTTAGGGACTACTTTCAGATATTTCCTCTGGTCAAATATTAAATAAGAACATAAAATGTGTTTTATATATCTTTGTTTTCTCATAAAATTATCATATTTGGTAAGGTACAATAAAAGGCACAATTTATTTAGATTGTAAGTATAAATTTACTGGTAGGACAATCCTGTGGCAGCAGATAACATCTAGATGGTTTAGATGATAGGATTTTTTAGAGGCCCAGCTATGAGGTCAGAAAATAGCCTTGATCTCATACCTGTGTTGGCATACTCAGAGTGCCTCTCACCACACATTTGCAGCTGCGGCAGAAAGAACAGGGCCAGTTGTGCTCCCCAGTCACAAAAGTAATCACAGAAAGTGGCTTTTGGCATATTTTGGGGGCTTAGGAGGGAAGGAGTACCTCAGCCTCCTTCCCTTTCATTCTGAGGCGCTACACCTAAATGGCCAAAAGCAGCCAACTAAGTATTTGGAGGCAGGAGGCACACCAAGGCAACCTCTGTTCCATGCTCCTGCCACCCAGCATAGGATGACCCTAATCCTCCAGGTTCTTTGTGAGATGCCTTCCCACATCAACCACCACCAAAAGATCAAGGACTTTCAGCACCCAGTAAGCACTTTGCCCCAACTATGATGACACCAAGGGTCCTCCTCTTCTCTGAGAGAAGCATATTCATCAGCCACACAAACCACATGGTTGCACTTGTCCAAACACATTGCCAAAAGAGGAAATATATATAAACATTTGTCCTGAATTCTTTTCCTTTTCCTTTTCCTCTCCACTTTCCCTTCTCCCTTCTCCCCTTTTCCTTTCCTTTCCCTTTTCATTTTTCCCTTTTCCCTTTCCTTATGTCAGATATTTTGCAAATCTGGTTGCTGTTTCCCCCACAACATCGTAATTTAAATTTGAATAATTTACTCTAGTGCTTTTCTAGGGGCATTTCCACAGCCATTTTCCCCTACCCGATAGATATGTAATGACTCATTTGTGGCAGAAGATCTAGGCATGTTTTCTCCAGTTAGTACTGAGATCAAGTTTTTCCCTACCTCTTACTCTTTCCAGCAGACTCAGGTGAAACTTGAGTAGCACTGTTCTTTTATTAAAAACTTAACAGGTTACAGGACGGTCTCAGTCTGCTTGAGATGTGGGAAAAGCATCTGCCCATGTGAAGAGTGGCATCCAAATGGAAACTTCACCTCCTTCCCTCCCTTTAGAAAAGCTTATAACTTTACCCTCAAGGAATTAGACAGTGGGAGAGCCAGGCACTTCTAGATGATGGGTTAGATGATGGGAATGCTGGACACTTCTTAACTGCTCTGCCCGCTTCACTTGTCTCCTGACTGGATCAAGGACTTCTCCCTGCATCCACTTCTGCCCAGCTCTGAAATGTCTCCCTCTTTGAGAACATTCACCAGGTGGCCTCGAGACCACTGAGTCCTCCCCCCTCCCACCTCCTCCTCAGAAGTGGACTGTAATGTGTAAGAACTTCCCCCCTACAGGTAAACCTTCTGTGGAAAGGGCTGCAATGTGAAAAAAAGACTGCAATCATAATCAGAGACAGAGAAATACAAAAATCTACATTTGCATCTCCCTGAAATTCTGATGGGAGAGCACTGGAGTTTGGCTGTCCTTTAGAACATTTGAGGGCCAAACTAACATTTAGGTAATCCTACACAGCAAACTGTGGGTGATCATTTTATTTACATAGCAAACTATAGGTGATCGTTTTATTTACTTTTGTGTAAGCAATATGCAGCCTCGATTTAAGTTGAAATCTCAGTGCTTTGGAAAGTGAGTTAAGTCTTCCCTGCAAACTCCAAAACCCCACCCTACAGCTGAGAATAAAGCAAAATTTAAAAAGTATCCGTAGGAGTCAATTAATATTTTCTCCCTTTTTTCAACATAACAGGGAGTGGGAATTTTCAGGAAAAAATGAGAAATGGGATTGATGGTGCATAACATTACTTACTACAAATCCCAAGAGCCCTTGATATCATGTGAGCACAAAACTCATACATGAATAGCAATCTTTCATGTTTAAGAACTCTCATCTGAGTTCAAATGGACAAATGGTGATTCCCAAAATGAATAAAAAATCACCTTTGCATAAATTTCCTCATCAC
Source organism: Varanus komodoensis (assembly GCF_004798865.1). NCBI lineage: Eukaryota > Metazoa > Chordata > Lepidosauria > Squamata > Varanidae > Varanus > Varanus komodoensis. Next base: position 35,496,656 of record NW_025335941.1, read on the forward strand.
TAGTTGTGAGTACACAAATATTCCCTGATTGATTGATTTTTTTCCCTCCCCATTAGCCATAAGGAAATGTTGCAGAACCTGATATACTGCTGTTTATGTTTCTTTCTTTGTGAATAGTGCCACACAGTCCATGCATACAAAGAAACTGACCACTTACACTGATCTCTGTTGCAAACCTTCCAAGTCACTGTATTGTAAGCAACACATCAAAAATAAATCAGTTTTCTTAACTGCCACCTCAGTTCTAGAATTACTATGGTGGAACCACTCATTTTTTGAAATAAGGGAAAATGAAAAGGCAATTCGTCATTAGACTATTCTCCTAGGGTTAGCCCTGGAGAAATTTACTGGCTTGACTATTGCAACATAACTGAGAAGGGAAAAAACGGCTGACAGAAGCTGATCTTACACTGATGCTCTCAGGGTGAAAGGTTCCCACTTCTTGCTTTTGTAAAGAGTAAACCACCTTATCTCTGTGTTCTCTTTTTATCTCTTGCACAAGCATTGCAGCATGCCCTTCTGCCTATGTTTTCAACATACTTTGTCCAAGTCACAGCCAACGTTAGAGTCAACATTTTGACATATCTGTACGTGTTATGTCAATGTTACATTCTTCTGAAGGAAATATAAAGTTTGACGTAGTTTACACACCCACATTGCTAGACTATCCCAGAATTATCATTTTATTGCTATATGAGATGGAATAAGGTCACCTGTACCTGGATAATAAATAAGGAAATGGGGTTTTTACATGTATTTTAAGTATCTTTTCACATCTAGCTTTATTTTACTGTACAGTGTATGTACATAAGATTGCAGCTGATTTTATTATTGTTCTAAAGGGTTGGTTCAAACCAAACCATACAAATCTGGCCATGTAAAATAACATTTATTCTAACAGTTCAAACAATGAATGTGTGTAATAGTGTCATTACCAGGAATGCCTCCTATGTGTTGCCAAGAAAAAAAAGGAATTGCATCACCAAAAGCAGTGAATGAAAAAAAGAGCAATTCACCATAATATTTGCATATGCAAATTTATAGGTATGGGCACACAGATCCGATGGTAACAGTCTTTCAAACTAAGGTGAGATGTACCCTGCATCTGTTCAAATTATTGTAATCGTTTCCACATGTGCTCCTCTACATACCAAGTAGCATGTGCACATTTATTCAGACCAGTGTGCTCTTTTGTTTTCTTTTTTGTTGATGCATGTCCACCTTCTTTCCTAAGTAGCCACCTTTGCCGTTAAGCACCTTGCTGCTGATCTGCTCAAAACTGCTCCCGCTCCAGGTTGTTCCTCCCCTTTCAGAGCCCTGCTGCCCTGAGCATCCTCTCCTTGAGCCAGTGGCTCAGAGAGTCTGACATACTGCTTGCCTTCACCAGTCACAGTACAATGACAACAAAGGGGTTCTTTGTAATCCAGGGCTATAGATAATTTTCTCTTTGCACCCAAGCTGTTTGAACAGAAAGATCCTGCAACAACTCATCGCAGAGCATGCTGGCTACTATCAGTCTCAATGCTGCCAACTGAGTTTCACTGCATGTTGATCTTGCAGAGCAGTGGCCAAGATGAGGAAGGAATTTTAGGGCCTTAGTCACACACTCACCAACTTTCTTCACAGAGCATGAACTGAAATGAAGGTTCTGTTCCAGCCATAAAGATGCTGTCATACTATTAGCCTGAGCAAGGCCTATCATTTCCAGGAGTGTGTAAGACCCGCTAGAAAAATCAAAAGACTGTGTTCATGGCAATCGGGAGCAGGATGCTAGACACCTCCGCCACCATCCAACAAGGACTGGCCACTGTGCTTTCCCACAGACTCCTTGACTGTTGCTTCATGGCCAAGATCACATAATTGCCACACAGAGCACCCACAGTGCTTAAAAGTTAGATTCTGCTCCAGGTTTTGCCACAGGAATGAGAAACAGGTTAGAAATCAAATGCCAAAAGACATGGTTTATCCATTATTAGGGCTTTATCGTTGTTGAACATGTTGCCACTTGCTGGGCTCATGACAGCATATTCATATATCTTGTTAAGGGACGTGGTTAAAAACTGCTTTATTCAAGAAAGTTCATAATTTAGTCTCCTTGTACTCTGTTCGAAAATACTGTCTCTGCACAAGGTGGGGGGCAGGGGAAGGTTGCTAGATTTCATTGTGATGTTCTTCTTATGTAGTTCAGCAGTATGTACATCTCAACTTTTCTAATGTTTACATTTGTTATTTATTTTGAGCTTCCAGCTGTGAAGAAAAGCAATGTGCAAGTTCTGCCAATCCATTTATAGGTCAGTTTGCCCAGATTAATTTCAAGCTTGATAATGTCATCCCTTTAGGGGTTAAGTTCTCTCTACTGAATGCTGCCAGGACAAAAGCCAGATTCCAGATCATGTTCCACCCTGCAATGGCAAGCGAATTCTTTTCTCAAGTTGGCTGGAGCCACCTTGACTCTTAATGCTGAGGGCATCTTGCTACATGCAAAGGTTAGCATGTGCTCTAGGCAAGCCTTAGCAGCACCCTCTCACAACTGTCACTTTTATTGATTTTATGACAACATGCTATGCCACATATTTTGCTAGCCCTGTGGACAAATACTTGCTCAAATCGTTTCCCATGGCATAGCCGAAGTGCATGCAAGATAAGTATTTTCTGACATTCAAAGGTATGCTCCTTCTGGCTTCTCCCAGTCATACATGTTTATTTATCTCAGATTTCAGTCTTTGTCATTCTGTGCTGGCCATTTTATGAATCCTGCATCAGATCTTGTACTTCCATTTTAGCTAACAGGCACAGTATTACGCAAAATGTTTTTCAACATATACGTGAGATTCTCTTTCTGCAGCATGAATGACCCAGCCCAGATGCAAAAAGTTTTTTTTTCCTAGTATAGTTTGTGGACTTTACATTCCACTCCAATCAAGCTATAATTTGTATCTAACCCAAAATGTTTTAGCTAGAACTGATACAAAACATATTCACCAATATGTCATTGGAAAAAAGGAACATCCTTTTATACGTGTAACTACAGATGGATGAAAAAAATTGTTTTGTCTGAAGTTGTGTGTCAATTTACCAAATTCACACCTGCCAAACCAATGAGCAAATCAGAACAGAGGTCCACACTTTCCTGAATTTAGCAGCACAGTTTTTCTCCACCCCACTCCAAGAAAATGCAAAGTGCACATATCCGCAAAAACTGCACAGAATAATGTGCATAATAGGCAAAATAATGCAAATAAATGTATTATTATAGGGAAAATATATTGCAAAACATGTACAAATATGTACTGGTGCCAAAACTACAGATAAATATGCATACATTTGTGAATATGTATAGAAATATGTTTCTGTTAGAATATACGTGTCTGATTTTCATACTATTTTAATAAGTACACTGATGTATAACTGGGGGGAAAATTAACATCGTAAAAATGGACCGTCCTGAGACTTTTATGCATAGGACAGGATACAAAAGTTTTAAATAAATAAATGAATGAATGAATGAAAATGAAAAACTGAATGGAATTGAAACTGAAAGATCCATCCATTCCTATGTGAAAAGTGACACTGAAATCAACTGATCCAAAGTCACCCTGGCCATGTGGGGACTACAAGCACAGTCTCCTAAATCCAAGTACAGCATTATAATCACTGTACCATCCTGGATATCTTAACTACAGTGTAATCTAAAAATTAACTGGCTGAAGGGCCATGAATTCAGTGAAAGCCCTACTGTACCGATGCAGTGCCAGATATGCTGCAAAAAAGTGGCGGGAAGGAAGGAAGGAAGGAAGGAAGGAAGGAAGGAAGGAAGGAAGGAAGGAAGGAAAAAACCGGAAAGAAAGAACTCACAAGTAAAAGATGCTAGTGATGGAGACATTCTACTCGCAAAGATGCATAAACTGAACATATTTGATATGACATTTATGCAGTTAGAAACACTATTATAATGGCATCCCCCAGTTTCCCCAAATGACAGAACAGGAAGCCAAACTACGTCTTGTGATCATGACTAATGCATCCTGTTGAGTTCAGTGAAACTTATATGCAATCCAGCTCAAGATTTCTAAGGCTCTAGGAATTTTGAAGGGTTCCATGAGCAAGATCGCAGCACTGTTGCCTAGGCTGTGTATTCTAGTATTACAGATTTCATTGCTCTGAGAATCTCTGTGGGTCCAGACAGTATGAGAATGTGCACTCAAGAGAACCCAGAATCCATCCATGGGTTCTCTTTATGGCTTGTTGGAGGTTAACAAGCCATGGTTTGTTCCATGGCTGCAGACAACACATTAACCCACAGTCCAATGATATCCCATATGCAACTCCTGGGTGTAGGTTATTATGTGGTCTCAACCTAGTCTCTGTTTTTATTTGAAAGGCTAGGAACATTATAGCCCTTAGGGTGCAAATATCAATTTGAATGTCTTGAACTAGCTTATTTAATCTTAGAAGAAAAATTTCTGAAACTGTACAAGTTTAGGAAGATGGTGAGAATGTTGTTTTTGTCTATTGTGTTTGAAAAGGATGGGGGAGTATGTTTCTGCTCACTGCAATATCTGATCTTTGCAAATGTGAAGAATTAGAAGAAGAAGGTTATAGCTGCACAGAGCAGAAAAACCACTGGATGTTGGATGGACTGATTATTGCATTTTCACATAGTGGTGCTCTGGTCACAAGAAGCATGTTGGGAGTGCTTGCTTTTTCCAAGTCAGGTCTAAATTTATCTGAAGAAATTGGAATTAATTTGCAAGTCTGTTTTCATTCTGGCACCTTAAAATAGTGCTTCCAAGTTAAATCAAAAGCTAAGTAGGGTGTCAAATGTCATTGTGGCAAATTAATTAACTGTGGGTGAACAACTAATCATGTTTAACTCATGCTTAACCTATTGTGTTGAGGGTCAGACATCACAAAGTAACCTTCAGTTGAGTTAGTCATAGGTTGTCTATGCAAAATGTAGAAGGAGCACATCAAAAATGCACCACAGAAAATCATGAGGTTCATTAATGCACATTTTGCCACCATTACATGCAGACCAGGTCACTGAATTAGATGGTTCAGTATAAAGTTCCTAAAGCTGCTTTATACCAGATCAGACAGTTTGTCCATCTAGCCAAGCAGTATTCACTCTGATCAGCAATGGGATTTTCTTATCATGTCCTATGTATTCTGTTAAACTGGAAATGCCATGGACTGAAGCTGGGCATTTCTACATGGATACCATGGTCCTATCCACACAGCTGTAGTCCCACCCAATGAAAGCAACATTTTCTTTGAGAAGAATATCCTAGCGTGCCCTATCAATGTTACTTATTGAGCAGGAAAAAATATATCCTAACAAGCAAGGTATTAGTCCAAGTGCAAAGATTATGATGTTGTTTATAATTGCATTACATTTATATCCTGCCTTTTTCCTCTCGCAAGGAACCCAAGGCAGTTTACATAGTCCTCTTTCACTCCATGTTATCCTCACAACAACAAACCTGTGATGAATAATTGGCCCTGTGAGCTTTGTGGCTGAAAGGGACTAGAACCTCCTGTCCAGCACATGCCAAGCTGGCTTTGGATACTGGTCTCACAGTTATCCATAGTTTACATCTAAACACATTAAACACATTTTTAAAAAACAGAGAACTTAGAACTTAAATAATTAAGGAATACCAAATCCAAATAGAAAAACATACTTGACAAAGGAACATTTATACACCTTCAAATTTTCAAAGTCCAAAACATGCTCTTTTTGCACAAATATATGCATCAATGACCCCCAGTATAGCATCGAGATATATAAATTATGCCATTATATTCACTTTCCTTGATAACATTTAAAAATTAAAAGGAAGTGTGATTCTTCCTGCAAGATAACTAGTAGGAAAGAAATTGTACTCAAGCATTTGCAACACCATTTAACAATAATTCACTGCCTCATATGGTTTGTCTGATAGGGCTGAAAATATGCGTCAAGGAAAGAGATGTGTTGTATACAAGGTGTCAGAATTCAGGGTTTTGAAAGAATTTGTAAATAGCTCACAAGATATCAGTACTGCAACTGATGAAGAAATAACAGCTGATAAAGTGAACAGCAGAGCTATTTAGAGATTAGGAGATTATGAAGAAGATCTCCATGTCTGGCTGAAAAGCATGCAATTATCTGCTCATGAACATTGATCAGATTTGCCTACCTGACAACAGGGGCAGGGATTGCTGCAGGGTTTTGGGGTGAATGATGTCCCTGGAGCTTCTCCTATGTGGGCATCTAAGTGGGCAAAATAAGTCTGCCACATTATTTTCCTGACATGCATTGAGCTGTGTGGGCAACCACAGAGACATAAACAAATTTCAAGAAAATAAAAATGTCAGAGCAGAGTGTTCAGAGAAGAGAGTTGTCCCTGTACTCCATACTAGATGGCTCCATGATGGGAACATTTTTGCAGGTGCTCCTGCTGAAATAGATCCAGATATCAGTCTGAAACAAGAGTGACTGGAGCTAGTTGGACACACCCACTCAGGGATCTTGCCCAGGAAAGGGACATTCATGATCAGAGGTAGCTATCATGGAATGCTGCCTGCCCCAGACAGATCTAAGATATCCTTGAGAGCAGAATATAAGAGGCTCTGGGTGACCCTAAAAGGATTTTCTAGGCAGCAAAGAGACAACAGAACACTGGCAATGAAATGTTGCTTCTTTACCACCCTCACTGCCCCTCAATATGCCAAACTATCTATAAAACTATCAGCCCATGCCAGGGTTCAACTGCATCCACTAGGAGATTTTCTCCATCTTTACTCAAGCTGTCTTCTGCTTGGTTTTATCACTTTTGGCTCCAGAGTATACCACAGAGCTATACAAATTCTACATCAAAGATCATGCCCAACTGCAAACATGTGAAGCACCCAGGCCAACTTTGTATTTCAGGGATCAACCAGGAATTCAACAGAACTGCCCACCACATCAAGCAGAAAATCTGTGAGGGCCTTCAGAAAGCATCCAGAGCCCTTTGCCTCCCCATATTCTTGCAGAGGGAAAAAGTCATTGTTACTAAGTTTCAGCAGGCAATTATCTGACCATGTGAAAGGGATTGATTTAAAGTCCCTCCCCCCACTTTAGATCACTATCCCATACCTGACTGAAAGAAACAAATCTAGAATGTTCCCCACTACATGTCATTGCTTCCACACCAAGGATTTTAACATTTCCTAGAACTGAAATCCTGGGGACCCCCAGCATTGCAGCTGAAAGCACCTCCATCAGCCCTTCTCTTGAGCAGCAGGGTATGGTAGTGCCAACAGAATCCCCAACATGTCCCAGTGTCCCAATGCAAGATGCAGTCTCTCCCATACTCGGACAGGGAACCTACTAAGAAAGATAGACTTCCTATGGACCAGCTTCCTTTCTCTAGCCCTCAAGTCAACTCTGATGCTGACCTAAGTATCATGGTGGGCATTGCTGTGAGGGACTAACTCTCCCCTGTTTGCTCACCCAAGTCTGGTAATATATGCCAGGCTGGCTACTCCATCCATTATTACATTATGGATGAGATATCCAAGTGCAGGACGATAGAGTGTACCACCAAACCTGGGGAAGCAAGGAGGACTGGAACATGGCACAGCCACCATCTGTCTGAACAGATCTGTCTGAAGTTTCCCTTCACTTCCTGCCCAATCCTGTCCTGTCCCATCCCTGGCTGGTCCTTCTACCAACACCATGTCTCCTTTTACCCATTGTTATATGATTGGGGCTCCCACAGGTTCTCCCCCACTTAGACCCATATCTTTTCTCCAAGGCACATCCTAAGGCCCTAGGGGAAAATAGGGCTCTGAGCAAATCAGAATAGACAAAGTACAGTAAGGGGTATGACACTTACATTCTTCCAAAGTAGATCCCCAAAAGAGGTCATCTCCTTTGGGTTCTTCCTTTCCCACTTCTTGAACCAACACATCAAGACTTTCCCAGAGGTGGCTCATGTTCCCACTAAGTCCTGGGGTCAGCTCTTTTGATGGCTGAAGCAGGGCAAGCAGGACCCAGGTCCAGCACAAAGCAAAACAACCGTGGGGAAGGAAGATTGGCTGACAGGGGCTTTGTTTCTAGCAATAAAAAAAGTCTGAAGGACCACAGGGAAAGATCAGCCAGTACATATGAAAAGCTTAATGAAAGCAGCCATCTGCTGGGAAAATGTTACAAAGGCATGTAATTTTTAAACCTGAAGTATTTATGTTGGGTATTTTACCTGATGATTTTGACGAAGTATATATTTGACTTTACATGTAATCACAGCAGCGAGGATTGTATTCCAGCACAATACTGGAAAAATGAGGAAATACCAACAGAAGAATTGGTATTAAAGAAGATATTGGATTGTGCCAAAATGGATGGATTGACTTTGTCTCTCAAGAAGAAAGAAGAAACATATTACTACCAGACTTGGGACCTCTTCTATCAATGGCTAGAGAAGCGGGATGACACTTAGGGCTGAAATATACAGTAATTGTAGAAAATAAAATAATAACCCAGTAGGTCCAATGTCTTTTGAATGATTATTTGTTTTATTTGTAGAAAAGCAATAAAAATTTAAAGAAAGCAGCCATGTGCGGTGTTTTAAAGACACCTAAACATGGTGGTACTCCAGGTCTGTACAAGAAATTTTACTATAAGTCTCAAGGCTGTTCACATGGTAAATACTTATGAATGACAAAGTTTCAGTCAGAAATGTGGCCCAAATACATGTATGTGGGAGGGAGAAAATACCAGGGACTCTGGCAGGGACATCCCCACCCACACAGATGAGGAATCCATGCACTCAGCTCCCCGTTTCAAATACAACTTACACAAAAGCAAGCCACTGGCTCAGATTGAAAATTGAGCTTTTGTGACACACCAAAAAATAAAGTGTACTACTAAATATTTATTCAAAGCTAAGAGTACTACACAGAGCTGCTACCAGGGTCAGCATAGCATAGCACTTGCCAGAGCCAGGGACCATGTGGAGGCTGGTCTGCTGACCCAAGAGGCTGGACTGAAGTCCTCTTTCCAAAGAAAGAATACTTAATGCAAGTATACAAAACAAGAATACAAAAGAAATGGAGTGCAAGAAACCTATCCTGCCACCACTTCCCTGGAACAAGGGGAAATTTTTGCATTTTATGGGACCTCTGGGTCAAGCTATGATCTCTGAAAGGTGCAGAATTTTCTGCTTCTCAGCATCTTCCATTGGAGCACAGATGGAGAAAGGAAAGTGGGAGGCAGTGGGCCTATGCCTGAGGTTCTATAAAAACTTGAACCAGCACTGGTACTTCAGTCTACACACAAGTGATGTGTTCCCTACTCAGAGAGCTTACAGGGATAGAACAGGGGTAAGAAAGAGCTCCAGGACGTGATGCATGGAAAGTATAGTTGGGATAGAAGAAATTCATATTGCTGTGTAAGGATTGCTACCCTGGAAGGCTAGTTCATAAAAGGCTTTGCTAAATGAGCCATTTCAGGTAGATTGAATTGTCCTGGATATCTAATCTGGCCACATACTTCCAAAGGAACTTGCCTGAATGTAAAAATAATTGCTGTACTTCTTTCTCTTAGTCCCCCCACATTTGGAGATGACACAGGGGCTAACCAGAGATAGGGCACTGCAGCGATGGCTTTCCCTCTGTGGAATTCTCTTCCCAGGAAGCTCACCAGCCCCAGTGGTGTCTTGGCATCCATGCTCACATGAGCAAAGTGCCAAGATGCTTTAAGTAGAGATTGTTATGTCATCTGTTTCCTATCTCAGGTGTCTTTGATCCATCTGAATTTAGCTGCAACCTCACAGTAGCTGGCCAGAAATGTATTATCTCGGCAATCCTATACTGTTATCAACTGTCCCTGTTGTAATTCAAAGTATTTGGGGATAACCTGATCTTCCATAGGTAACTATGACCCATTGAGATTACAGAATACCTTCTCCTGCTGTACATGAGAACCAGAATTAGTTTGATACAGATCATCATCACTGCCTGCATTTTAGGAGTCTCATTGTGGCCATGTCTATTGGGATAAACATCTGCATTTCAAAATTGTTATCTGTTTTGTTTTCTTGTCTTTTGTAAATCCACTCAGAGAGTACTCCGGGACTATTGGTTAAAGTGGATCATAAATTTAATTATAAATAAATGCACACCTACACAGCTGCCTGTCACAGAATTATTTGTCTTTTGCAAAGTCTTATTCTTTAATCAACCCCTTTAATCTGTTTTAGATCTGTTTAATGCTACTGATCTGTTTACCCTTTTAAATTTGTCATATTTTTATAAATTGGAAGCCAGTCTGGAAGGTTGAATTTAAACTGAAAGGCAGGGTGTCACTTTTTTGATTAAATAACTAGCCTGAAGTGTAGGCTTTGATGATTGGTTTCTGAGAAATTTGCTGTAGTTCTTCCAATAGTTGAAAAATGGCATGTTAAAATATTTGCTTTAGCTGACCCTTCTATCAATCATTTCTTCTTTGCTGGTAAAATACAAATATCCATCAATTGCCTTTGCCCAGGCTTTTGCACCCCACTGCTACCCAGCTTTATATTTTGTAGAATTCCTACACTGGAACAAGAAGATGTATACTTGCCTCTTCAGGCTCGTGATGTGTGTGGGTGTAGATGTTTGCATATGCATGTGCACAGAACACTTAATCAATTCCACCTCTGCCACTATTTTGCATCTGGCTCTGTTCCCCTTGGCCATCAAGACCACTCATTTACATTTGGCACTTATTAGTAGACCACTGCATTTTAGTAAAAAAGCAAAGCAGATCCCAGAAACCTTCAATTGCTCACTCCTGCTTTAGAAGATACTTTTTATTTTATTTTATTTATTTAAGACATTTGTATGACGTCCTTTGTGAAAGCCTCAGGATGGCTTACACAAATTAAATTCCACAATAAATGACAATATATAAATAGCATAAAATATTCCATAATATATCCGCTCTTAATTTTAAAAAGTAATAAAAAATAAAATGCAACTATATATAAATTAGCAATATTAATAAAATAATATCAGTTGTTAAAATGGAGATTAAATAAAAAGGTCTTTATCTGGCACCAAAAGGAATAGCGGGTTCTCTGGGGAGCATGTTCCATAGTCTGGGTACCACCTCAGAGGAAGGCCCTCCTCTGCATGGATACCCTCTGTACTTCCCTCAAAGAGCAGTGCTTGATTAAATACACACACACATTTGAAAGAAAAAGATTTGAAAAATACCACACTGACAATGCAGGGAAGTGAACAGCAAGGTCCTCAATGGCCCTGTATCGGGATTTGTGCTATGCAGTGTTGACAAATTAGCAAGTCAGGATCAGCGCTAAGACTAAACACAAACCAGAAGCCAGAATGGAGGAAAAGGCCTAATGCCAGGACAGAAGAGAAGCCAAACACATCAGAGCTTAGGGGACAAAAAACTGGGACCAAAAGCCTCGAACAGAAAGCTTTCCTGTTTAGAGGCATCCAGTGCCAACCTAGAGCAGAGATGAGGAGTCACTGTGCTCAGCAGTGGACAGTTCCTTTGGCTACCAGATTGTGCTATGAGTGTTAGCAATGCAGCTAAATAACAATTTTTAAAAAATGAAATTTAGTATTTCGTATTAATCTCTTAGACTTATAGTCCACTTTTTTAAAAGAATTCAGAACGGCTTACATCATTCTCCTCCTGCTGCTCCCAATCTTATCCCTACAACCCTGTGATGTAGGTTGGGTGAGAGACTATGACTGTACACTCATAAGCATCTATAAGTATCCAGTGGAAGCACAAAGGAGTCACAGGTGTCACTGAGGACAAGGTTTACCTTCCCTTATTTATTTATTTATTTAAAATTTTAGTATGCTGTCGCTTATGCCTTGGCATCTCAGGATGGCTCACAATCCATAAAATATTAGTAAATAATAAAAATTTACTATGTCTCCTGAACTAGAAAGAACCTACTTAAACTTATTTAGCTTCAAAGAATTATGGTTAAAGCATTAAGTCAACTTTAGAACTTGGAGTGAGTTTTTCTACACTCTAAATTCTAGATTTTTGCTTCCAGAGTTGTCTTAAGACTCATGCACTAAAGCTTATTTAGGCCCTATTTGGTGGTAGTGATAATGGCGACAAAATGTTTAGTTTTCCAAAAGCAGCACTTTTGCTCAAAGGTCAGTTTCACATGACTCTACAAGCTGCACTGAGGGACACGTCAGTGTGACTTGTTTGTCCCAGGGCCTACCAGGCACTTGGCAAACGATTCCCCATTTTTCCTGCCCTCTTCCCTTGTCCTCCTAGAAGTATCCAAGGGGTCTTCCAGGTTTTCCCTTTCCCTCCCACCACCTGACAGCAATGTTAGGGAGAGGGTAAATGCGGGAGTACCCACCACTTCAGCCTGCCACACCCAGATGAAATGGCCAGCTGCAGTGGAAGGCAGCAGCTGGAGCCTCTTCTCACCAGCCCCACTGGCCCAAAAAGGCAGACAGAACTTATGGGGCTGATGCCAATCACTGCTGAGCCTGGAGGAGCAGTCCGATCCGAGTAGAGAAGGCTTGCAAGCAAGCAAGCCTTCTTCACAGAGATCTGAACCATGCTCTGCTCCTTCTTTAGGAACTCAGCAAAGCGCGGTTCACTCCACAGCAGCCAGCACTTTCAGCAGCACAGGATAAGCGAGCCGGGGGGGGGGGGTTGTTCCCCAGCATGGCGTCTTGGGTCATGTGAACCCATCCATGGCTGTCTGTACCCTCTCTTTCCTCCTGTTCCCCTTGTCACTAATCCTTGAACGTGGGAATGAAGATGCAAGGATGAACATTTAGGGCACAATCCTATTCATGCTCAGAAAGAAAAAAGACCCCACATTTGAGGGGACATGGGAGTTAAACAGAGATAAGACACTCCAACAATGGCATTCCTTCTGTGGAACTCTCTCCCCAGGAGGCTCACTGGCCCCAGCTGTGTCTTGCAAACAGAGCTCACAGGATCAACGTGCGAAGACTAATTGTCTCTAATTGTTATGTCATCTGTCACCTGCCTCAACATCTCTGATCCCTCAGAATTTAGCTGTAACCTTGCAGTTGCTGACCAGAAATGTATTTTCTCAGCAATAATTCTTATCTAAATATGCATATAATTACCCCATAAAAATATTCCATGGTTCCCTGAATTTTGTTTGGTTGTTTTGCAGTATGCAATGATTGATCACAAGCCCATTTTCTGATTCACCTGTATAGCACCATTATGAGGTCACAAGGTGTTTGTCCTCTGTGTTTTCTTTGTGGAAGTAACCTGTAAAAAAGTTCCTGGCCTTGATAAGTTGAGAGCCTGGATTTGCAATATGTATAATCTTCATGTGACTCATCTGGAGATGGATGCAGCTAATCTAGACAAGGCACTTATTCATGCAAATTACATGGTGGTTAGGTTATAGAGTTCATTTATGCCAAGGAAACAGATAAGTTTCTGAGAGAGACAGTAAAATCCAGGGTGCACTATTGCTATGTACATACCAGTTCTCAAGCCCTGAGAAGTTTTTGGGATGCAGCCCTTCCCCTGCCTTGGTTTCTCTTAGAAAGTTTACTGATATTTTGTAGCATGTGGGTGGTTTACAAATATACAGACTGAGCACAGGTAGAGGCATCGGTTAAACCCTCTAGCAATAACCCAAATCCATTACTCCCACATTAGATCTCTAGAGAGACAGCCAAAATCCCCAAATGTGTCATAGCTCAACACTCAACTAACATTGTATCTCAAGGTTCTTCCAGTTGGAGGACTCATGGCACCGCTGATCAAAGCTTTTGCCATAAACTACTAGCAGGTTTGCCATGCATTGTCCACGCTGAGAGAGACCCAGTGAGGTATAATGGTTGGACTGGGACTCTGAAGTTCCAGGCTGTAGTGCCCACTAGAAGAGGGGGTGGTTCTGACTTTAGACCAGTCACTTGAAAGGAGAAAGAAAACTGTGTAAATCACCTCAGGTTCCTGGCTGGAAAAAAGAGGAGTGTAAAATGAATTGCCAATGCCTTCCATCCACTCTGGTGAGCAGGGAATTACAGCTCCCTGCTCCCTTCATTCCTTCCTGCTGCTGCATTTTTTATTTTTATTTATTTTTTATTTTTTTGCAGGTTTTGAGAGTTCCTTGTTTCTTCGCTGGAAGAGGATACCTGTAGAAGTTCAAAGGGTCACTGCTGCACTATTAAACACCTGGACCAGATTCAGATCCGGACTATGGTTTCCCAGGAAGGGAGTGTTAAACCACATTTTTCTTCTGAAATTCTACACAACCTCATGAGGTGAGGTGAGGCTAAAAAGAAAGGGACAGGTGGATTTTCAGGAGGAAATCAGATGAGGAGAAAAAAATTAACCTTCCTTGCCCAGAACAGCAAAAACCCAATCTAAATTGGCACTATATACTTATATGGAAATAAAATACAGTAATGAAACTCTGAACTTTCACAACTGTGCCTTTCTTGGGAAGAAACAAAAAACAAACAAATACCTCTGTGCAGATATTACTTCCTATCTCCACCTGGTTGCCTGTTTGTTTGTTAGTTTGTTTGTGTACCAGGAGCTAGTGTATGTAGATATGTTTGTAGAATCCACAGTGGAGTGAGATGAAGAGATGTGGTTTGCAAAGGAGATACTCAGCTGGGGACCAGCCTGAAACACTGAGTACACCTCCCTAGCGGCATCACATCATACATCAAGCCTCACAAAATATTGCAGGCTCCTGGAATCAGGCAGCCACAAAACCGTTTTCTGCAGATCATAATGTAGCAGGAAAAAATTAACAGAAAAATCAAATTTCCCTGCTGTGAAATACAGAACTGTGGTGAAATGATGGAATGACGTGCAATGACCACCGGACTCTGACAGCATTATGCGGACGGCCCAAAAATCCCACAAATGAGGCAAGTCACTTAAAAGCATTCCTTCCAAAAGCTCTCGGTCTGCCTCAGACTGCAACATGTACTTAGTGTCCAGACTTCATTGCATGATCTTCAGTCATGGGCTGGGGAAAGTAAACCTTTTTCCACTGGTCCAGTCTCTGGAGATTTTCTCCCCATTCAGTCTAACAAGTTCTGCTTATGCAGACATACCACAACTGTTTACCCAACCAAGGAAGATGCCAAGCCAGTCCTGGCCAACCAGTTTGACAACATCTGCAGACTTCCTTGTCTCCATACCCAAGCCTTGCAATTACAAACGTTCCCAACTCTGGACCCGAGTCTTACAATCATCGAACTGCAAAGGACCTAGAGGTCATCCAATCCAACCCCGTGCTGACAACATTATAAATTTCAATAAATAAGTAAAATATACAGTTCAATGATACACTATGTTCCACTCACAGCTATAAAACCTAAATAAATCCTGAAAAGCAATTTCATGTAAACTTCTCTGGAATTTTAAAAGTAAAGGAATTCTTGTGTTTCCTTCACAGAAAAAGTAACTCTGAAATTTGTGTACTTACCTTGCATAAAATATTAGATTCACTAGTCAGAAAAGAGAGCTAAAAGAGGAGTGAGGTTATCATCTAAATCACACTTGCATGAGAGAGGTTTCAGATAAATGTAGTGCAACTTACTCCTGAGTAAACATAGGACTAACTGTACAATGATTCAAGTTACTTTTATCCCCTAAAAAAAATAATTACACAAATACCCGTTGTGTGATGGGTCACAATGCAATTCATGTTCCCCTGGCAAGCCTATATAGACTCAGGGATGAATCCAGTTGCATGCAACATGCATCTGGGCTGGTGGCAATGCATTTCCTCATCCTCTTCTCCCTATAGCAGCCCTCCAGTTCTTTTTGTCTTTGGTAAACAGATCCTGAATCTAATCAGAAGTGTCCTCCAGCTGATCAAGCCTATTCCTTTGAACAAGCTCCATCCATTGTTGGGGACAATCCACACTGGGTTGTCATGTCATGAGAACTTAAACCACTTCCCCCAAGCTATCCTGACAACCCATACTTGGTTCTTGGAATTTTTGTACCCGCATTGGGTTGCCATCTCACCTGAACCAACCATGGATACCGGAAAGCAGCAAGTGAGCAGTTTGGTAAGATCAACAAAAACCCCTTGTCACTAAGCTTCCCACCTACGCTCAAGCCGCAAATGGATGATCATCCCTGAGTCAGTTTCCCCTTGCTGACTATGAGTCTTCCCCATTCACTGCAGTTCCTCGCCCCACTTCCCAGCCTTTTTGTTTGTTTGATTCCATTTTTGTGGGGCAGGAAGGGTTTGGAGGTCAACTTTCATGAATCTATTTGCACACATATGCATATTTAAAAAGGTGATACAGCAGTCACACTTCCTACACTGTAACCATAGCTGTCGTAAGCACACTGAAAGGGAGCCTTGAAAGTAGGGAAACCAATAACTCCCATTATTTGACTAGCTGTAAATTCTGAGCAGTGTTGAAAAGTGGAGAACCCTGGCAAGTGTCCATTGAAGGCTTAAAGCTGGTAAGATAACATTGCCAAGTAGGAGGTTTTGCTATGTGCCTCTCCTTTCACATTTTTCCCTTTTTCACTGCTTCTGAAATCCCTTCTCTTAGAAGGAGTCAGAGTTTTGCTCCCATTCAAGGGGGCAGCTCACGCATTTCCACCTACCCAGGAGCACCGAATCTTGCAAAGGGGTGGAAAAGTGAAAAGACTCCCAGATGAACCAGATTCAAAATAGTAAAACCTTGAGATCTCACCATGACTGAGGGACTACTCCCTTGTCATGAGCAAAGTCCATTTATGGTTTCTCTTAACAACTTGCCTTTTGAGAGCTGTGAAGCAAACCAAAGTGAAAAAGAAAGTTCTTGGTAGCCTCTCTGGGTCAGTGCCCATGTACCTGATGCACTTTGATGCAAGATAACACTGCTGTGGACATTGCCCAAGTGAAACGTGTGTTTGGACCTGCAAGGATAGACTGACTCGAAAGAAAGAAAGAAAGAAAGAAAGAAAGAAAGAAAGAAAGAAAGAAAGAAAGAATTGTGGGCACTTAAAAAAAAGAGGGGTGATGAACCACTGGCAGCTGCTCCAACATGTTGCTTAAGCACTTGGAAGAAGTTGTTTCATTACTCTCATGATTAAAGATCCCCATTATGATAAAAAATGGAATATTTCCTATATTGAACATGTTTGTGGATGCCATTGTTTTAGAATTGAATCTTCTGGGCATTCAAAAAGTACTCTTAAAGTGTGAAAAAACTGCTCCCCCTTGATCCATAGGTCTCACTGCTACTTAGAGAAGTATCATTCTCTTGCTGTCATTCTCAGACTAAGATGGAGTCATCTCTCCTATGTGGAAGTGCAAAGGAAAATCAGGAAGTTCAAAGCTGTAGCGATATCACAACCAAGCTGACCTGATGTGATCCGGAGAAAGCAGAAGTACACCTTGTTTATAACCATTTCCTTTGACTTGAGTCCACAGCAGGTTCATGCAGCTGAATGCATCCAACTTTTCACTTTTTAGTACATCAGATCTGAATTAATCTTAAAAGATGTTCATATTTATTTATCTTCGCACAGTGCTTTTAAATCTAAATGTTTAAGAACTTTCCTACCATTTAAACAGAAGCCTAACTAAACTAACTCCAGCCTAACCCTAGCTTTTCATTAACAGAGTTACAGAGAATGACTAATTGAATATTGTCGTCATATGCTTTGGCACTACACTCAGAAGTCTAATTTTGTGGAAAGGTGATATTTGCAGTAAGATATGATAATACTTGAAAGAGAAATATTTATGTATTAAAGGCATGGCATAATACTGGCATAATACTGGCATAATACTATCAGCATGTTTAATACAGGTTTGATGCAAAGATCATATTAGTTTACAGCCTTTGCTCTTTAATTACCCTGAATGCATATAGGTAATCTTATTTTATTGTTTTCCAGGGGATTTATTAAGTACTAGTTAGTATTTTGCTTTTCTTGAAAGCAAAGATCTATTGAGAATTTTAAATATTTGTGATGAAGTGCATATTTGTGATGATTGCACACTATATATAATTGTGTAATTAATTAGAACAAAAGACTGATTCATGCATTCATGATCAATTATTTATTTAACAGATTGATACTCCAGTATGCCAATGTTTTCTCTGTGGTAGCCTAAAGAGAGTAACATAGAAACATCAAATGCAGAATTAGAGCAACATGTGAAGATTGAAACAACACAGCAGTAAGAGAAAAATAAGATGGAAAAAGAAAATCACATACAAGAAGTTTCCATAAGATTCCCCTTATCTCACTTGGTGGGCTTCACTAGATGTTAGGCAAGTTGTTACAGGAGCAGGTGACCCTTAAGACTTACATATAAACTGCCTTTATTGAAAGGTACAATTGTATGGAAATCCTCTTGGTGGATTTACGGTGACTATTAGACAAATGTGGACTATCACTGGATGCTTCAGTGGACCATTGGATAATGGGATGCAAGTGGCTGACGCTACACCTTTCCTTCATGTGGTGCACTGCTAGTTGTACAGAACACTTCTGATTGATAAACTTGCCACCTCATCTCTGTCCTCACACTTTTCCACTGAGGAAAGAAGTATGAATTATGTATTAAGGAAAGGAGGCAAATGGAACTGTGTAAAATGAAGTGCAGCACCCAAGGAAACAAAACACTGTTGTCTCTGGCACACAGCACTTGTTTGCAATTATATAGTCCTGCTATTTGGTAGCAGGTGAACAGCATCTCATGGGGTATGAGTAGAAGGTATCTCTAATGTTCTGGACCACAATAGTGATACAGCTCTCTCTCTCTCTCTCTCTCAATCTCTCTCTCATTCTGGGTGGGTGTTTCTCCCTAAGCAGAGTGGCTTGACAAATGCATTTCATAAGCCAGTCACAGATTATCAGTAGCATAGCCAAATTCATTCTTCGCCTTTTAATTAAATCTTTTCCCCTTCAGAAATATGCAGGGAATAAATATGTTCCTTATCAAACATATGTACCTTGGTTCAAAGCAAAATTCAAAGTGCAGCATTAGGGAAACACTCCTGCTGTTCTCATTGTGATCCCAAGTCTTGCATGACCCAGACTAAGTACAGTTCTAAACATTTACAAGTGCTGCTGAAAAGACGAAGAATGTGGTCAGAAGAAGAACTCTGAAGTTCAACAGAGGAACCAAGGCTGGTAAGCCTGTGTCTCTGGACTGAAAACATTCAGCATGGTTAGGGTTAGGGTCCTCAAAGGGAGTCTGTGTGATTTGAGGGTGAGTCCAAAATTATTCAAACACTTTCAGCATTGGGAGCAGTTACTGAAGAAATAGCAATGATGGCTTCATCTCACTCTCTCTTTCTATATGAAGCAGAAGAAACAGAATGTTCATTTATGAGTGCCAGCACCTGTACTCTGCCATGGAACATTAGAAACAAAGGTTTAACTGTTCAGTAACAGTCAAAGGAGATGTAAACTGCAATTGCAGGAAGGAAGGAAAACGAGAGAGACAAACAAACCCCTCCCTGCCTTATGTCACTTGCTCTGCTGCTTGTAAGCTGTTTTCTTCAGCTCAGGTTCAAACTAGGAAGAAAGAAATTTGTTTAAAGCTATAGAGCTCAGTGAGATATGGGAGGTGAGGAAGGGCCTGTTGGCACTGCCTTCTGAGCACTCTGTTTTGTGTAAAGAGTAGACCATCCTTGCTTAATAGGTGCATGAAGTGAGCCTGGCCTAGTCTGGTCCTAGACCACTTAAAGGAGAAGTAAATGATGCTGGTCAAAAATGTACAATCCAGCCTCCATTCTACGCTATTTCCTAGGCTAAAGTTACTGGAATATCAAATTACTTCATGCTGCAACCTGAAAGTGGATAAACTTCTTCCTAACTCATACCTGTGCTGTCCAAAGTACAGTTACTAACATTTTATTACTTAATAAGTCTTATCACAGATGTACAAAGTTTAGCCACAAAGGTGTCAGAAAGGTGACCAGATAGATATAAAAGAGTTCTTGCTTATGCTTCCGAAAAGATAAACCTGGCCACTGTGAACTCAAACTTCACAGTGTACATCAACAATGGGGTGCTAATTCTTTCTCCCCATGCTATATTCCTGAATTCAGTCATTTCTCTCAAACTCTTAATTGCATTCGGGGGCAAAACTGAGAAGCAGCCATCATCCCATGCACCACCTCTGGAAGCCTGGTGTACTCAGTTCTTTGAATGACTGCCTCAGTCTTCCAAGTTAGGAGGAGGAGCTATATTTCTAGGTGTAGCTTCCTTTTCTTCATTTTTTACTTTGCACATCGCACTAGCTAATTTTCTTCCCCCACCACTGACTCATGGAAGGTGGATGTGAGGATATGTTTGTTGCTAGGTGCAGTCAAGTTGTCGCTGACATATGGTAACCCTATGAAGGAAAGCCCTCCGAAATGTTCTATCCATGACAGTCTTCTAAATTCAAGGCTGTGACTTGAATTTTATAGATTCAATTCAATCCATGGACTTCATAAAGTCAATCCATCTCATATTTTGTCCTCCTTTGCTTCTTCTACCTTTAGCTTTCCCTATCATGATTGTCTTCTCCAGTGACTGTTGCCTTCTCATGATGTGTCCAAAGTATGATAGCCTCAGTTTTGTTATCTTTGCTTCAGGGCTGTCTTAACAGCATTATGGGTCCCGGGCAAAGCAGTGTACTGGGGCCCTAGAACTACTGTTAATTGAGTAGCTTAACTGAGAGCCAGTGTGGTGTAGTGGTGAAGAGCTGGGACTGGGACTCAGACGATCTGGGTTCTAGTCCCCGCTCAGCCATGGAGCCAACTGGGTGACTTTGGGCCAGTCACAGACTCTCAGCCCAACCCACCTCACAGGGTTGTTGTTGTGGGGATAAGATGGAGGAGGAGATGTCAGCTGCCTTGAGCCCTTTGCAGGAAAAAGGCAGGATATAAATCAAAAATAAATAAATAAATTTGGGAAGTTTTCCAATTTTCCAAGGGTTACCATACACAGATTAGTATATGGCCCACAGGCATGTGCCCATCAGGTCCATTTCCTTCTAGGGAAAGCTCTGGTTTGATTTCACCTAGGTCCCACTTGTTTGTCTTTTTATCAGTCCAAGATATTTCCAAGTCACCCTCTACTATCATGTTTCAAATGCTTGTCTTTTCCTCCTTATTTGCTATCCTTGAAGCTTATCCATATACAATAGGGTGGTTGATCTTGACCTTGGTCTTCAGTAAAATTACACTTGATGATTTTGTTTTTTGTTTTGTTTTGTTGTTTGTTTGTTTTTTATTGCTTTGTTTTTCTTTCTTACTTTGGTTTGGTTTGGTTTTGTTTTGTGCTGTTCTGTGCTTTGCTTTCCTTTGTTTTTCCTCCAATTTAATTTTTATTTTATCCTCACGTTTGTATGCGGGTTTTTGTCTGGAAGAACTGGGCGAGTGAGGGGAACTGCAGGACAGACAAGGTGGGGGACCAAGGTAAGGTCTCGGAAGGGATACCGGTGGCAGACCAGGAGACGGCCTTGGTGGGAGTCATGGGCGTTGCTGTCCACTGCAACAGCTGTGACATATTTGCCCTTCTCCCCCAGGAGAGGCAGGGTTACACTTGCGCTCAGTGCAAGCTGGTAACCCTGCTAGAGGAGGAGGTGAGGTGCCTGAGGGCCGAGAGGGCTCTCCAGGGCCCCTGGGAGCAGCCCCCTTCTGGACAGAGGGTTGAGAGAGGGGCCATGGGAGGAGAAGCCGGGGAGACATGGAGGCATGTCACCCACCAGAGGAGGAGGCCAGCATGGCCACCTCCTTCTCCTGGCACCAATCTGGAGCTGAGAAACAGGTTCTCTCCACTTGGGGAGGCTGGGGCTGAGGAGGCTTCGGGGGACCAGCAGAACCCCCAGCCTTGGATGACAAGTGGCAAGGGGGCTGCTGCAGGAGAAGCAAGAGCTAGGGCACGGCCACCCACCACCACTGGGAAGACACGGCGGCGGGTGATTGTTGTTGGGGACTCCCTGCTGAGGGGCACTGAGGTGGCAGTGTGCTGCCCCAACCTGGGGACAAGGGAGGTTTGCTGCCTGCTGGGCACACACATCCGTCATGTGAAGGACAGAGTGGAGTGTCTTGTTCGCTCCGGGGGTCACCAGCCGCTCCTGGTGATCCATGTGGGCACAAATGACGTGGCCAGGCAAGGTGTGGTCGGGATCACCAGGGACTTCGAGGCCTTGGGGAAGAAACTCAGGGAGCTAAAGGCACAAGTGGCCTTCTGGTTGATTGTACCAGTCCAGGGATTTGGGCCAGGCAGGGACAGGAGGATCTCTGAGGTGAATGACTGGCTTAGGGTGTGTTTCCAGAAGGAAAACTTCAGGTTCCTCGACCACAGCACTCGGTTTCTTGCCAATGGACTTCTGGCAAGGGACGGGTTACACCTCACAAGGATGGGGAAAAGGCCCTTTGGAGATGCTGCAATGAACTTCATCCAGAAGACTTTAAACTGAGCTGTGGGGGGGGGGGTTCAGGTCCCCCAGAAACGTGTCTGCATTGGACAAGTGTGGGATCAGGGCTCTGGGAGCAGAATTTTAGAGGTACTGCAGGGACTGACAAGACTCCTACAGATAGGGGCCAGGTATCAGAGAGAATGGGAGGAAGGAGAAGGCTGGGAACTCCAAGGAAAGGAAGCGGCAGGAAGGAGTTGAGGTGCATGTACACCAATGCTAGGAGCATGGGTAATAAGCAGGAAGAGCTTGAAGCTCTCCTGGGAATAGGAGGGTATGACCTGGTGGGAATCACAGAAACTTGGTGGGATGAAAGGCAAGTCTGGAATGTGAACATAGAGGGGTATCACCTTTTTAGAAAGGACAGAAAGGGAAAGAGGGATGGGGGCATGGCTTTATACATCAGGGAAGGGATAGGATGCAGTAAGATAGAATGTAGCACAGATGGGGATTCAGTAGAAGCAGTCTGGGTGAAACTTAGGGGTTTTGACAGGGAAAGAGACCTGACAGTGGGGGTATGTTATTGGCCTCCAGGTCAACTTGAGACCCTGGATGATGGCCTGACAGGCCAGATTCTAAGGATATCTCGAGGGAGAGACACAGTAATTATGGGAGATTTCAATCTTCTGGATATTAGTTGGGAGACTCACTCGGCAGTGACAACCAGGTCATGTTGCTTCCAAGAAGCTATAAAGAGAGGGTTTTTCACACAGAGGGTCCGAGAGGCGACGAGGGGGGAAACATCCTTGACTTGGTCTTGACCAATAGGGAGGAGCTGATAGATGAAGTACAGATTAGGGGATCTCTGGATGTGAGTGATCACTCCATCCTTTGCTTTGAGATTAGGGGACTGGGGACATGAAGTAGGTCGACCACTAGAAGCTGGGACTTCAAGAGGGCCAACCTTGGCCAACTGAAGGCCAGACTGGGGAAAGTCTCCTGGGATAGGTTATTTCTGGGATAGTCATTTAGCATCTGTGCCTGTTCCCTCATATCAGTCACTGGATCTCCTTCCTCCTTATCTAGTGGTCCCACCACTTGTCTCCCCTTCCTCTTCCTATTTACATGCTGAAAGAAGCCCTTGATATTCTTGGCAAGTCTCAGCTCATAATCAGCTTTAGCCTTGAGAAGAATCCTTCTGCAATGGGCCTCCTCCTCCTCCTGGTATACCCTTTTGTCTATTTGCCCCAGTACCCATTTCCTACGGAGGTTCCTCTTTCATCTAATCCCTCTAACCACTTCCTTTCGCTTCCATGGCGGAACTCTCCTCCACTTCCCCACCTTACTAACTAGAGGTATCATCAAGGCTTGCACCTCCAAAACCTCCCTTTTGAGTGCCATCCACCCCTCCTCAACTTGCTTACCTTCGAGCTAGATGGCCCTGGAGGCCCCTTCTGACTTGCTCTGTTTCTATGTTTCTATGATCTTTCCTAGTTCAGTCTTTTCATCGGTGCCCTTCCAAGTGGAGAAAGGAAAAACAATGACTATTCTCCTGTTTCCTTGACCAATATGCAAAGACAGCATTAACTCTCTTTACAAAGACAGCATCATAGAACATAATAGGCTTTGTAAAACTCAATAGAAATCCATTAGGAACACTAATAAAAACAATAGGAAAAAAATTAAACATTTAAAAAGAATGATGCTGAGAAAAACATACATAACCTTCTTGTGGAAGTCAAAGGAACTAATATCCTTAACTTTGTAAAATATGTATTGTGTAACATACTTCACTTCTTAGGTTGCAATACTATGCACACTACCTAGGATTAAGTCCCATTGAACTCAGTGGAACTCTAAATAAAGATACATAGGAATGTACTCCAGAATATAACAAAATTGTTACGAAATAAGCAAGAATTTTTTTTTAATGTTAGGGGGATTTTTAAGAGAGGGAGAGAGATGCATAACAACTAATAATAATATTTTAGGACAGCTGCTGCTTTCAGTTTTCCTGGAATTAATGTAAAGTTTGTCTAAATTAAAGTTAACTGTCTTTCTTTTCCAAATGCAATAAAAATCAATTTTCTAATATCCTGTGAGTTACCAAAAGCAGCTGAGACTGCTTGATCCACATCAGAGCAGAAAATGTTGATTCACAAATAATATTATAGGCAAAAGTCTTTGTGGTAGGTGAGACTTGATATGCATCAAGGGCATACTTTGCCAGCACATGTCTTGAAGCACATTTGTGTTGCTCTGTTTTCTGTGAAATGTTTACCTGCAGAAAGCTCTTCTTTTATTATAAATGATTTCTAAGAACTATGCAGATTTACTTTCCAAAAAAATCAAACATGCCACTGCAGTGATTATGTTGTTATTTTAAAAAACCCTTGTGCTCTTTACAAAGTCATTCTATGATTTGGAAATAAGTTCCTTCAACTTATTTTCTTTCAATCATACATATTGCATTGTCCTACTGCTCTAACAGTCAGGAGATTTTTCCTGATTTCTTGTAGGATCTGCTTCCTGTAACTTGAGCCTGTTATTCCATGTCACATTTTTCTTCCTAAGCAGTTTGAGTTGAGTTTCTTCTTCGCTGTTGAGCTTCTGCTATTTTTAAAGTTCTTGAACTTCACTGAAAGCACAATTGTTTTGAAGTTATTAGATTGAAAAACTGACTTGATAAAAGCTAAGGATTCCTTCTGGCCTGTATCATGGGCTTTCGGGAGCTTATCTGCAGGTTCTAGAGTCTCGGGAACTTTCCTCATGAACAATAAATAATAAGAGAATTCAAGATTTCTCATGACAGGAGAAAATGCTTCACCTAAAGCAGCGCTATCTCTATTAAAGTTCCACTTTTTCACCTTTTTGTTATGTTCTTGTTATTAGGCCAAACAACCTCTGGTAACTTTCAAATGGCATGACCAACAATGTTCCAAAAATCAAGACTGGAAGGGACATGAGAGATTTTCCTGTGAAGCTTCCATTTGGGCCTTGACAGCCCTCCCTTCTCCTCTCAGCGTTGGCTTAACAACTTGGTTAGCTCCAGATATAGGACATAGGAAGAATTTGCGTTATGTGCTTTGTCCTCTAAAAACAACTTGGATTCTCAGCTACATTCTGAAAGTGCTTCCAGATGGAGGTCTTCTGTGCAACTCTTTGATCCTCTATTCATCTGTTTGATGGGTAGGTTGGTTTATTGTTAGAAAAAGGGGGACGAAACAGTGGGGAAGTTAGAAGTGGGCAGCAACATTGTCTGACCCTTCTGTAAAATCCCATGAACAAGGCAGAGCAATGGTGTGATAGAAACTTCTTTGGGAAACACCCTGCATTTTTGGATATCATTAACTTGTATTTCCAGGAATATGATTACCAATTTCTGCCAATTTTTCATCTTTTTAAAGTATATTCAAATACATTGCTAATAAGCAATGATTTTATTTTCTCTTTTCTTTTTCTGCAGTGCAATATGTTCCATGTGTAGCTAGCTCACTGAAGAATAAAGACTGAGTAACATAGACAATTGATTTTAACTAAAACCTGTTGTCTTCCAGAACTGCAGTATCCACTAAAATAAGCAGAGGTGAAATGCGCCTTTCTTTCTTACGCCATGCAGACCTTGCTGAACAATGGACCTCAGAAGTAGCACATTTATGAAATCCTTTTGATTTCCCAGAACGCTTCTTCCAGTCCTTGAAATTTCTCAAAGCTAGGGACTTCAGTGCTGCAACCATGGGAATTTCCAGTGGTGCCCTACAAAGTCTTCCATTCCCTACCCTCTTCAAAATAGTATTGTCAATTAAAAAAAAAAATGGAAAATGGTCAGAGTACCACATGCTCCTTGCTCTTCCTGAACCTGCCATTTATCAGCTGTTGCATAGACGAGACGAGACAAGAGAGAGAAGAGGTATCTTTTTTCCCCACCCAATCTGCTTCTGCCTGCACATACGTTCCGCCTTTGCTCTCCGTCTCCGAGCTCCCCATCTCTAGCCTTGCTATTCCTCTCACTCCATGCACTTCTTTATGTCACTGTTTTTCCCTGCTCTTTTCCCCTACCCTTGCCTTTTCTCTCCCCTTTCCCTCTTTGCCTTGCTATTTCACCTTCCCTTCCAGCCCCCGGCCTTACTGTTTTTCCCTTCTCCAGGTCTTGTACAGCCAGGCCCCTACAGCAGCCATTACATGCTTCCACAGGGGTGGGTGGGGGGTGCCCAGAGCAGTTTCTTAAATTCCCAGTTGTGTCTATGGGTCCAAAAGGGTTGGGAACCCCAGTATAAAAGCTAAGGCATCTTGTTTTTTGTTTTTTTTTCCTTTATGTTTTGTCCTTTACGGCTTCCTATGTCAGATAGCATAGGAAAAAGCTGTGTTAACTGATGGAGCATATACTAACCCTTCACAGCTGTAGAACACTTCAGGAATGAGAGAAGTTTAATCTTTGAATTCTCTTGACCTTTTTTGCTTTTTAAGAGACAGAGAGAAGCCCAGGAATTTGAAACTCAAGAGCATGATTTTGCCTATAATTATAGTTCTTTCTCACATGTGTTCTATTCCTGTGTCTTAATTCTTCATGACCCAGAGTGCTCTGTGCAAAGAATGAATAATGGTTCTTGGGCTTGGCTTTGATGCTGGTCCAGTAATCTCAGTTCCAAATTCTAGGGTATAATAACTAGAGTTTGTACATTGCATTCTTAAAGCTCATGGAGAAACAGAAGAGAAACAAAAGACCTTAGGATAATGCATGGGAGTGCCCATATGCTCTGCCACCATTCTTGGTGCCCAACAAAGTGCCATACCCTTCCCATTTTTTTAAATAATGTGTTCTTGACAGAAGCAAGGATAGTTGTACAATAGATTCATGTTGGTACTGAAAAAGTTGGGTTTAAGGGAGTGGTTATTGTATTGAGACTCAAACTCATCATTTCTGCCTCATACCTGGTCTTTTAAGCCTTTGTCTCAATGATATATCCAATTCCTAAGATGGGAGTTTTCAGCTGTAGCCCCTAAGAGGTCAGGGATGGAGTATCTGTCAATGATGGTTTAAATCTTTGTCACTCAGATTTTGTCCTTTGTCATGCCAGCCTTGGCAGCCATTCTGTGGTATTGTCCAGGTGAGTTTCTCAACGGCCAAGCATGCTGATAACCCCAAAAGGTTGTCTGTCTCTGCATTCAGCTATGCCTAATTGCCTCCTACATTCCTCCTTCTAATATTGTTCCTGGTTTCGCCTTAAATTTTCTTTCTTCTCATATAATGCAGGATTTTTCAAATTGGTTGCCACATAAACTCACTGAATGAAAATTACTTGTAGATTAGATTTTTCTGCCCAGGAACCCTGAAAGGCTTCGTGCTGCTGAATACACATTGAAGAGGAAAATTTTAAAAATGGAACCTGACTACAGCCTAGGCAGCCAGCTCATTAAGTGCAGTGCAGATCATGGTTTCTATTCCTCCAAAGACTGTTTCCATCCTTTGCCATTGTCATTAAGTGCTCTGGGGAAAACATTTTGGCTCCTGTAATTGTGAGTATAGCAAATGCTTTAAAACAGATGTAGGCAAAAAGTAATTTCCAGATATGTTGGACATCTGTCTCAGCATGTCTGATTACTGACCATGCTGGCACAGACATCTGGAAATTCCAGTCCCAGACATCTGGAGACATAATTTCTGATCACCCATGCTTTGAAAGAGCAGTGGGTAACTTTGGGTAGATAATGTTCCAGATCATTTCAAGTTATTCCTTTATTTCAGCCCAGTGCATGTTCTCGTACTCACTATCATAATGAATTACTTTAGAAGAAACAAATACTTCCAAATCTAGGCAACGGAGGTTCTTTATTGTGAATAGGTAGCTATCACAATCACATTATGGCTCACCAGATTCAGCCCTTAAGAAAATGTTAAGTCTACGTTCCATAAATGTGCAGTCAGGCAATAAACAAATATTGTACAACAAAAAAAGGATTTACAATGGGCACCTCAGTGTAATAAAAGAGAAATCTGACAAATAGGACAGAAGAGCAAATTCCTGAGACTGGATTTTCATCAGGTTCAGATGTCACAACAAACTGCAATAATCTGACATCTACCAAGTTTGGACATGACAACAAGCCATGCGGTAAATCCAGCTGACCTGAAATTGGCATTTTGTTTAACAGACCACAGTGGCTTACTAACTACCCTGTGACTGTGCAAACCAGGTTAATATCAGGCTGAGAATGAGGGCAGTCTGGCAGCAAGTGACTACAAGCAGACGGTTGTGGGGTTTGGTACATTTTAGCTAATCCTGAACTCCACAAGTTTGCCTTAAATACAGTCTTTGTGCTTTAGTTCTTTATACCATAAAATTAGACTATCTTACATCTTACAGAGATGGTGAAAGTATGGGTGAGATAAGAATCATAACGCACTGGATACTAAAAACTGTTGCTTAAATTATTTGTAATAATAACC
The DNA here is from genome assembly GCF_004798865.1 of Varanus komodoensis. Classification (NCBI taxonomy): domain Eukaryota; kingdom Metazoa; phylum Chordata; class Lepidosauria; order Squamata; family Varanidae; genus Varanus; species Varanus komodoensis. Next base: position 35,525,453 of record NW_025335941.1, read on the forward strand.
TTAGTGCACGCAAGCCAAAATATAGGAATGTATAAATCACACCTTGGAGGGAAAAACAAGCCAAGCCTTGCTGCAGAGATGCTGTGATTAGATTGCTTTCCACATGGCACTGCCGGCACAGCAAGCCTCCACAAAAACTAGCCCACACCTGTGGGGGAATAGATCCAAACTAGAGACATGCGTCCTTTCCCTGTCTTTGGATCCCACAGCCTTCTGCTACTCACACACATAGCATGCCAAGGCAGAGAAAGGCATGGGACTGAATCCAAACTCTGCCTACTTACATGCTTCACCCTTCTCTGTTCTCTGGCCAGCGCTCCACCTTAGTGACTAACTTTGTCAGTCTCTGCTGCTTCACAGCCTGTTCTTTTCCACCTCCGCATGTTATACCAAAGCAATTGGTGATTCATAGGAGTCCTGACACACATGGAGAATCTTTGGGTTTTGACCTGACAAGCCAGCAAATATAGTTGAAATACACCTTCTATCAGACATGTTCCCAGTGCCTAGTAAATTACACTTGGGGTAACAAAGTGCTTTAGGGATTTTTGATTTAGGGCTGGCCTTGTGTTCATTATAGTGTTAAATCATCATCTCTACAGTGTATTCAAGGTATTCTTGATGTACTCCACCCTAAAAATCATTATTTATCTCCCCATATTACAGCTGGGGACTGAGGCATACAAGTCATGCCTCCTAAAATTTCTGTTTTGGAGGAACACAAATTCCTGAAAGAATAAACCTGGTAAAGTTCATCCCTGCCTCACCTTGAGGAAACAGTATACGAGGATTTATTTATTTTTTCATGTACTAAGTATTTGAGCTCTTAAAACAAAAAACTGAAATGAAGCCACCACTCAAATACCAGGAGATTATCTGATGTTTGTCAGTGAAGGCAATATCTGTACCTGCTATCTATTCTTTCAAATAATGATATGTCAGATATCATCTGTGTTCTTTTATCCATTTAAAGATGAGCTCTGGGAAACATTTACAATGGGTGATTTTTAAAAGACACATTGAATAAATCAACAATACTAGTGTTCTTACTTTATTCTCTTGCCAAACAAAAATCCCCAAATGGTCTTCAGAGAAGGCTTCTTAAGATAGCAAGAGATGCTAAAGGTCAATAGGCTTGAATTATGCCTTACATGGAAGGAAAACAAGTTATACATGTAAGGGCAGAATTCATTCTAAGTCTCTCAACTTTGTCAACATACAATTCAGAGACAAGAAATATGGGCTTTATGTTACTGATTGTGTTTCTTTGGTATGTATAGAAAATGTTGGTCTTCATCAAAGGGGCCATCCTATCAAATTGAAATAACTTTCTTCAAATAGCAGACCTTATAGAAAACATAGAAAATTGTCATTTTGGGTAACATTTAATTTATTATGTATGCAACAATGTTCAATGAACAGTCCCAATCACAGAAATGCTTGTTTTACTATTTTTTCGTAGTAGAACAAACATTGAAATAAGATGTGTGACCTAGCATGAGAGAGATGAAGATCAAAGGGAAGGGAACAGAAGTATGAAAAATATAAGGACAAAATATGCAGAGCTGTTGAAGGGATGTTTTCTTCTAAGCATCCAGACACTGAAGATTAAGCGCACATAACTCCAGGATCCCTGGCTACAGGCAGCACAGGCCTTGACTTGAACCCTACCAGTCCCAACTTATCAGTATGATGGAAAGGGATCTACTGAAGCAATGCAGGCCTCACTGGGTGGATTGGCTATGCAAGGTTCTCCTATCAATTCATCATACACAGCCTCTCACAATACTCTGGTTTAATGTCAACTTGATGAACAAGTAGCCATGTGCTTCTGTGTGTAGACTCACCACAATCCATCAGGGAAAATTTGCTGAAAAGCCAGAAGGTATAAAAATGGCTCAAGATAAATTTTGGACAAACTTTCCAAATGAACCATCTATGATGTCTCATTCTTTGTATTCATAAAATACGATATTTTTTCTGCCAAGATCATCTGAGTAAGCACTGTTACATTTAATGTTTGTCTTAAAAGTACCAGTGAAGCACTGCATCATCTGGTCTTTTTCTTGCTCTTAGCTTGATTTGACTAGTCAATTGCTCTGATTGCAAGTCAGGTCCCATATATGTCAACTGAGGTTGCTTATTTGAAAGTAAGTCCCACTGAATTCAATGGAAAATCAATAAAACTTCAAAATAAACCTATTTGGGAATAAGCTGTAAATCTGTTGAATGCTTAAGCCTCTGCTAGCATTATCATTCCCTCAATAAACAAGAGAACAGATCGTGAGATAGAGATGCCAACAGAGCAATTAAAGATAACCAGGAGTGTGGGGGAAAATTGTGAGGTGGCACACACTAGTAAAACTGCCAGTTAATTGAAGAAGTCTAAGAGGCTATAATTAAGCATGAAAAAAGAGGGGAGAGGTATTTGCAGTTGATAAGGAAGGTGGTAACCAACAAAGAGCAGGGGGAGGGGGGCATGACATCAACAAGCATATCTAGATTTAAATGTAGCATGGTTGCCTGGAAGTAAACCCACTGAACTTAAAAAAAAAAAAAAAAACTGCATTGGACTACCCACCAACTGGAACAGATATTTCCAGTTTGACAATACGATCCTGGATCCTTAGTATATAGACAGTGATAGACAGTGATGTTCATTAATTCTGTGATTCTTTAGAAATAGGAATTAATTTATTTCCATATTTCAATAGTGTTGAAAAATAGTGTTCCTTTAACTTAAATGTGTTAAATTAAACTAGATTGAAACTTTTAGTTTAAGCTTTAATTGATTCATCTGCTGATTAAACTAATTAAAATTTGCAGTCTTACCAGGAATACTTCTCCTGTGATGGTTAAGACATGGAAATTCTCTGAATGGCTATTTAAATATGGCAAAACACACACACACACACACACACACACACAAAAGTGGACCCTGAATCCAGCCCACAGTCTCATAGGTTCAGACAATTCTAAAAGGCCTGCTAGAATAGAAAAGGCCTGCCTCTGAAAACATAAGAAGGAGAGAGCCAATCTAACCATCCTGGGAAGGGAGTTCCAGAGTCTTGGTGCAACCTCCATGAAGGCCCTCTTTCACATGTCTGTGAAGGAGGTAGGATCAAGAGAAGAACCTCTTTTGAAGATTTTACGGTGCAGACAGGCTTGTAGGGAAGAATTTGATCTTTCAAATAGCCTTGGTCTGAGCAAAGGAGCTATATGCTCCCTATTACCCAACCCAGTCACCAGTCTGGCAGTAGCACTCTGAACCAGCTAAAGTTTCTGAACACTCTTCACTAGTAGAACCACATAAGAGTGTGCCACAGTAATCTAAACAGGATATAACTAAGGTATGCATTACTTTCGCAAAATCAGGCATTTCTAGGAATGGGCACAACTGGCACACTACTTTTAACTGTGCAAATGCACTTTTGGCCACCACTGAAACGTGGACATCCAGGCTAAGTAATGAATATGAAATTATATCCAAATTGTGAACCTTTTTTCTTTAGGGGAAGTATTCTTTAGAGGATTCACAGGCTGAATCCTCTTCTTTGATCCACCTTCTGATTCACCAGCAGTACTTATGTCTTGTCTGGATTAAGCTTCAATTTGTCTGCCCTTATTTGGTCCATTGCTGCTGACAGACCCTGATTAGCACCAAAACAGCTTCCTTGGAATGAGATGGAAAGGAGAAGTAAATTTGGATGTCATCAGCATACTGGTAACACTGAGACCAGAACTTCAGACAACCTTTCCCAACATAGATGTTAAACAGCAGAACAGAACAGAACCCTGAGGAACACCAAAGGTCCATGACTTGGCAGGGACGGGAGTTCCCAGAACTGCCTTCAAGAAGGAAGGGAGCCACTGTAAGACTAAGCCTCCACTTCCCATCCCAATGATTCAGCTGAGAAGGATCCATGTCAATGGTATTAAAAGCTGCTTAAGAAGTCCAGGAGAACCAACAGTCCTATTCCCAGCAGAGGTCCTCTACCAAGGTGACCAAGGCTGTTTCTGTTCCATAACCAGGTCTGAACCCAGACTGAAATGGATCTACATACCATTTGGATCTAGGTATCATTTGAATTTAAATAGATCTAGATAAATGGATTCTCCAGGAATCCCTGGAGTTGGGATGCCATCATATGCTCTAATACCTTGCCCAAAAATTAAATATTGGAGACTGGCTGGCAATTATCCGATTTAGTGAGATTCAGTGTGGACTTTTTCAGCACAGGTCTCACCATTGCCTGCCTTGCCCAAGGGAGGCATTAGCGCACTACTTTTCTACTTGGCCACTCCCCCTGTGACTGCTTTTATGAGCCAGGAAGGGCACGGGTCTAGAATACATAATGGCTCTCACCTCTCCAAAGATCCTGTCCATATCCTCAAGTGCACAAACTGAAAATTATCCAATGCGAGTGGGCAAAAAGGAGCCAAAGTTACATTCACTTGAACTGTATCACCTATAGCATCCCAGTCAGAACAGATCTGAGCAACTTTGTCGACAAAGTGCTGCCCAAATTATTCACAGCAGATTGTGTAAACATTGCTACTTGCAGTTGTCATTTGAAAGACCCCAACCACCTGAAATAGATTTGAAAAACAGTAGAAACAATAGCAGCAAAAAAGTAATCTTTGCTGCTTCCATTGTCACAGGATAGGCCTTCAAAATGGTTCTAGCTTGAGTTCACTTGGATTCGCTCCAAGTTTTCCATCAATGTCACTCTAGCTGTCATCTCACTTGTTTCACTGCCACCAGCTTGGGGTGGCTCTACTTTGTGAGTGAGGGCACTCGGGAGCAATTGTGTCCACCACCCCGGTCCTTTCTGCATTCCAAAGATCAACCAGGCTTGTCTGCCAAGGAAACAGGAAAATCCTCAAGACCATCAAGAAACCATTTGGATTCATCAGCTTCCTGGAGCATACCATCTTAATTGCCCTTCCACCTCTATAGTCATTCTGAGCACCAGCAAGTCTAAACAGCACCAAGCAGTTACCTGCCCGAGATGACAGAACTGCAGACAGTTCTTCCATTCCCATTGTTATTGCCCCATCCAACACAGAAATCAAGATCCAGAGTTGGTCCAACAATATGAGTGGGGCCAGATACCATCTCAGACAGACCCATGGTTGTCACGGCAGAAAGAAATTCCTGAGCCACTCCCAGAAACTCAGCAAGGATGTTGAAATCCCCTAGCACAATAAGCTAAGGAATCTCCAGCACCAATCCTGAGTCCACACTCAGCTGAGAATGGGAGACTGTGGAGCAGCAGGGTATACCAACAGAATCCCTATTCTTTCTCTGGCACTCACCTTCAAATATATGCCTTCAAATCCAGTAGATTATGCATGTGTGAGGGCAGAGAAGGGCAAAATAAGCAAAGGTGAATTAAAGCACAATTGGCCACCTGAAGTCCTCTGATCCTGCAAAGGAGTACAATCCCATTCAGAACAGGCTACTGAGTGCATTGGCTTCCTGATCAGAAGCACTTTAACCTTGTCTGAAGTTCAACCACATCCAGTCCGTCAGAGCTGCCTGACACCAATGCTGAGCTGACTTGTCAGTTTGCTATGAAGCCTCAGACCTCCACTCATTGTCCCTATGCAGTTTGAGCATTTTTAAAAAAAAAATCCTTAATATGAGGATTTACTGTCAGTCCTCCCCATATATGAAAACTTGACTCATGAATTTTCATCTGATTTCAAGGTATATACTGCTCTCTTGCAGAATAATCTACTGCTCAGGATGCTAATATTATAAGAAAAAATATGTACAATGTTCCTTATTTATCATACCTGCCTTTCTTCTTTCTCTTCCTGAGCAGTTTTAAACACATAAACAGAAGGGAAGTTACCATCAAAAAAAGCTTGGAGCAAGGAAAAGATTGATCTGATGGATACGACCCCTTTTCTTGAGAAATACATCTTCCAAAGTATTTTTTTCTCTTAATTCAAAACATATTTTTTAAAAACTTGGAGGCAATTTTTAAAATCCTATTTTAAATTTGTGTTTTTAAATGACTGGGAAGCTAGCTCTTTTAAATAGCTGGGATGCTGCTCTCCAGCACTATCTTTCTTTGGGTTCAATGTACTCTTTGGGAGTTCAGACTGCCCCTCCCCCATTTCTGCCTTGTTCTTGGGCAGGTTACTTTTCTCCTCATGTCACGAGTTTGCCTTCTGGAAAATCAGTGTTTCATGCCCAGCCATGCCCATTATTTAATTAATGGGCAAGCCCTCCGATTCCATGACAACCATTTTGTGTGAGCACCAACAACATTCAAAATACCAGATGACCCCAATTATCCAAAAGGGTTTGAACAACAAGGGAGAGTCAATCTTAATAATCAAACACCTCAAAGGACACTTTTAGGGAAAGTAGGAATTGTATGTATGTGCTCCACAAACACCCAAAAAAACAACAAAGAAGATCCAGGCAGAGGCTATGTACACCCACACTGAGTCTAGAACTTTACATCTTTTAGTCCAAAGAGACAAGGCATTTCTTTTTTGACCTACTATAGCATACATTTTAATGCAAGTATACAGTTGTCTGTTGGATCATGTAGGAGAGGTGACACAATTAGGCTGTTTATAAAGAATTTTTTTGTCTTCATCAAAATCTTTTGCACTTATTGGTATTTGGATATACCAACTCAAAATGGTCTATGTTGAATAATTCAAAACTAAAGAATTCACTTAAAATAATTATGAATTCTGTACAGATATAAAACAGGGTTTGAATGATACAGACAGAATACACAGTCATATTTACTAATTTTACATAGCTTGCTCTGTTAATTACTAGAAGTAGCTAATATTTACCTATGTACTAGAACTTTGCCCTCCGGTTCTTGAAGCTCATGAATAACCTGTGCTTCAATCATCCTCAAGAAGAAGCAACTTTACACTTAAAGGGGAAGTGAAAGAAGGAAAACCAAGATTCTCAGCGCATGAAGTTATTTGCCCATTCCAAATTCTGTTTTCAAAGAATAATACAGCCTCTGTTCTCAAATTGAGTAAAAAAAATGGGTTTACACAACATTATGTCAAAAGTGAACCCTTATAGAAAGACCCCAAATCAGCAGTTAGTCAAATCAATATAAATCAGTTTTCTTGATTAAAAACAACTTTATTCCAAACATTGCATTTAAACTACAAGAATAAGCACTGCTTTAATAACTGCAGGTACAACATCTCCAGTTACTTGTCTACAAGACATACTTGGTCAAACAATATGATCAGATGAACTATGGGAAATAATACAAGATGCAGACACTCCTTCAGGAAAAAGTAGTTGTGCAGTGAGACTAAATTTTACAACAATCTGCTAAATTCTGAAAGCAATTACTACATAAAATTATTCAATATAGTTTATTTACAATCTCTAAAGTACCAACATGGATTTAGAACACACAAATATAATTGCTATCATTGACTGTCTAATATACCTATAAGGTAATACAATAGAACTAAATTTTGCAAAGCTCTGAATAGCACATTTTTGATTCTCAAACAGGAAATCAATTCAGCACAATACAAGAGAAACCCTGCTGGATCATTCATATAGTTTAGCATCCTCCCATGAGGCAGACACCACTCTGAAGCTTGTAATCTGGCCATGAAGGCAACAGGCCTTCCCCCACTCATCAACTGGTATTCAAAGACAGGTTGCCTCTGAAATTGGACACTCCGTATGCTGCCACAGACAAACCAGACCTCCAGCAAGTTCTGTACTAGCTTTTTAAAGCCACTTGAGTCAGTAGCCATCAGCACAACCTATGACACTGAATTACTTAACAGAAATAAACATAAATCCAAAATGAGTATGTGTTTTCACAAACTGTTTATGTGGCTTATGAAAACTGCAAATGGAAAATGCTTATTTTCTAAACTAGTTTATTAAGTGTGCCCCACAAGTATCATACCCTTCAGTATAAACACTATTAAATACTTACAGAAACTTAATTGAAGTTTACACTGAATTCTCAAATTTAAAAGTGTAAAATTATTGTCTTTCATCAAACTTCAAGAAATCATTACAATTCAAAATTACAAAGCAACCAATGCAATAAGTATATAAAAAAATTAAGAAGCTATGAACTAAATGTTTACTAGTAAAATGTTAGTATTCTTAACAAGTTTATGTTTCATAACATAAACAACAGCTCTAAAGTGTTTTAAGTTTCTCTTTCAATGGATTGTGCTTGTTGTTAAGCTACTGCCTTAAGTCAGTAACACTGCAATCCTATGCACTGAAGGGGACTTCTCCCAAGTAGGCACGTACACAATTGCAGTCTAGGTCAGTTCCTTTGTGTAACTGCTACACTGAGCAGTTCAGACTGAGGCAGAATACCTGGGTATGAAACATTCCCATCCGTTCAGAAGACTTGTCATTAACCCACTATATAATAGTGAACAAAGTATTTTTGTTTCATAGAAACAACTAACATTTGCCCTCATTGGACAAATGGTCTATTTACAGGTACATTGGGGCTGCCTAACTGACAGCGAGTGTAGGTCATTGGTACTCATGGAGCTTAACAGACTGATGATCTCTGCGGAACTGTCTTCCCTTTCAAGATCCGTCTTATCTAAAAAAAACAAAAGAGAAGTGTTAAGGCACTAAGATACAGTCATTCTGACACTTAAAAATATGATGCAGTTTCTATGTACAACTACCAAGATCTGAACCCTACTGGATTTAGTGGAACTACTTCCAACTAGATGTATTTAGGACTTGGTAGCAACCAACGTATGTTAGCAAATGTTACTTCCAGACCAACTCAAAGCAAGTAACAAATACGATTACAGTAATTAGAGAGAGCCGAAACTTTATAACAGTCTTCCCCTACCTGGTGGCCTTCAGATGCATTTGGACCACAACTCCCAGCATCCTATCCAGCAGGGCCATTGACAGGGAATTCTGGGTGTTGCAGTCCAAATATGTCTGGAAGGTACAAGTTATGTATGTATGTATTTGAAACACTTGTATGCTGCCCAAGGTACATGTGTTTGTTTGAAATTTGTATGCTGCCCAATTGTGCCACAGCAACTCTGGGCAATTCACAACCACAAGATAAAACAAGGTTGGGCAAGTCTGCTTTATAATCCTAAAGCAAGCACACCCTTATAAAGGGGCCCAGTTTTCAAAAATAAGTAATTGCAGACACAATGCCATTCTTTTTTTTTTTTTTCTACAAAAAGGTATGTGAACTGAACAGAGAGTGTTTCCCTATTACATTGTGGTTGCATTAACAGTGGTGCTACAAGTAAGAAGAAAGTGGCCAAAGAAAGCAATAATATTAGCATTGCTAGTTGGTTTCCATAAATATTAATGATACATCTGTTTTTCAATTTCGTAGTTAATATAGGAAATGGAGACCTACTGGTACTCCTTCTACAGAATGAAAGACATAGGGTGGGGTGGAGGAAGATGAGACTTTTTCTCACTCCACGTTTAAAACAAGAGCTCAAATATTTTAGATTTCTTACTTCAACTCCTACAGGGCCATCAGGAACCAGGTGAACTGGCTGCTCATTTTCCAAATTCCTGGCACTTGGATCAGCCCCCTTTCGCATAAGCAACCGAACTGCATCCAGCTGAGTCACCCGATGCTGCAAGCTGGCGGCTACATGGAGTGCAGTGTTACCGTTGTAAGCCTAGGCAAGGCAAGATAGAAACACCGTTATTTTTCAAAAGGAGGACATCATGATTCTTCTCTTGGAAGGAGGCAAACTCTGAACTAGACCCCATGCTTTATGCTATTGTATTTACATACCTTGGCATTGATAAAAGAGAGGCACGTTGGGAGCTCTAAAAACAGACGGAGTAGTTCCACATTTGCTTCTTCAGCTGCCAAGTGAAGGGCTGAACGGCCACTTTTACGATCCTATCCACATAGGAAAAGCTCAGTTAATTTTTCACAATGAACATTTAATCACTGCAAGAATATACAAACTCAATCATTTTATTTGAAAACATTAAATGCTCCATATAATTGCATATGCACAGAAAGCTAGTAGGCATAACCACCTATTTTAGATGAAAGAGGAGCCTGGGAGAAAGTAACTTCTAGAGCTACTTTATAACTATTCTAGGATTACTCAATAATTCAAGGCTGGAGTGTGATTCAAAGTACTGAACCTAGATCTCCCCTGTCCAAATCAGTGTTATCAGTTTGAACACAATGGCTCTGAAACAATTAAAGCAAAAGGAATTCAAGCTGTAATTCTTAAGAAAACCTCACATTCATTCTACTGCTACATTTATAAATGTTCGCACAATCCAGCAAGAGTCATCCATGACTAAGTCCCAAAGAAATTAATAGGCTACAGCATGATCGGTATGTTTACTCAGACATCTCACTGATTTCAGTTTGGGTTACTTCTAAGTAAATAGGCTTAGCATTGCCACCTCAGTTGTTGGGATTTAATCATGACTAACTTTTGCTGGATTGGGCCCAACACACTGAATTCTATGAAGGTAAAATCAAAGATTTGAAGCATTTTTAAAAGATGCCGTATACACCTTTACTTGATACAAACAAATATGCTCACTTGATATTAATGTTGCAATGATTGTTTGTCCAAGTAAAAAGGTGCAAGCTGAAGATACAGGAACAAGAAAAAAACTGCAGTGCCTGTACATACTTATTCACAATTATGAATATTGTCTTTAGTGAGACTACTTTAGTGAGTAAGGTAGATATTACTGCTACCTTACAGGACAACCCAAAGTCACTAGGACAGTTCTCAAATGAGTCTTGTGTTCTTTAGTTAAAACACACACATTCATAAAGTGGCTATTGCCAAGGAATTAAAGGAATCTGCAATTTTATTTATTTAATGCAATATAAGCTTCATTTGAAGAACACATATACTTCAGAGGCTGGATCCAGCTTTACACTGCATCAAGCTGTCTTGATAGAAGTGGAATACCCTGCCTTCTCCTTACCCCGCTAGTCCTTTCAATCCCCAGAAAATGTTACATGTCATTACATAATCAAGCCAGTACATAAATGGAGTGAGTTGTTTCATAGAGGCCTAGGGAAGCCCCCAAAATTGCATAGGGGACCTTCTGTGAAGGAAGATAATCCTCTTGTAGCTCCAGGATAAAACCCCAGATTTTAGCTTAGGCTAATAACAGCCAATTTTATAATACATCTGCATATGTATTCAATCACCTACTTACAATCATTAAAATGTGCAAGGGAAAAACAGTATCATTTGTGGACAGATCCATGTACTGAAACTTAGACAGCATTCATCACTTTTGATGAGATGAATGGGATAGCATTTTATATATTATGTTTTGTTCTCCAGCTCTGCAGATGTGAAAGTAATTCATACATCTACCATCAGCTACAAAATTTGTAGATGTATGAATTCAACTCATAGAATGTAAGTTCGTATGTATTTGTGTAGCTGTTTTTATATTTTCTTGTGTTACTTACTCTGGCTTCAACAGAGGCCCCCATCTGGATAAGGTATTTGATTGTGTCTGCCAACCTCTTGCTTTTCAACCTTAGTTCCTGGACCTCGGGAGTATGGGGAGACTGCTGTCTTTGCAAGTCATGCACTACTGCATTATGGACCACAACTGCACAGTGCAGTGCTGTCAGACCTAAAATGAAATACATCAGTGAGCAAAACAAAACTTGTTTTGACCATCTAATTATTCCAATGATCAACTTGGAAACACTAGTTATTCTGATACTAGTCTCCAGATTTCAGCTGGTTTTTGCTTGCAATGCAACCCTTTAAGCTGTTAATCTGTTTAAAAACCCTTTAACTTGTTCTTTTGAAGTTGCTTGGCATCTCAGTGATGGAAAATTAACCATACATTGTGTTTTCCACCTAAGTTTGTATTTTTCTAAAATAAACCTTTCAATTTATAGAACCTCTAATTTCAATATAGTTCTGATTTATATCCAGATACAACTAGCACTAAGAGCTTGAGAAACATAAGTTCTCAGCAGTTTTACTAGTTGATTATAATTTCTGTTGTTTATATTTGCTCTCCTAACAGTGGAAACACAAGGTTTGTTTTTCTGCTTGTTTTTTATTCTTATTATTGTTTTGTTCTGACCTAAATTACTTAGGATACTAATCCTGCAAGCAATATAGCCAGCTGCCTTGAACTTTCAGTACAGTAGATCAAGTTCTGATTTATATTTTGATGAACTACAGAGTATTTCGTATCAGATAACAAATGAGCCAGTACAAGCTGAACGTGCTTTAAAAAACTGTGATCAGCTTGCCCTGTTCCAAATGTAAGTTCATTTTGTTGGTGGTGTTATTTAAAAGTGGATGTCCTTCATAACAGTACAGCATTTCTATTAAGCATCAGATCATATGAAAGGTCTAAGAACCAGCATATCCTAATTAGGCTTTTTGCATATCCTAACACAGAATGATTACTAGTTACTCACCTTCATAATTAGTTGCCTCCAAATCTACATACTGATTGCTTACAATGACTCCTTTATGGATTGCCTACAGAAGAGAAATGAGCAAATGTTCATGACACCCAGCTCTATACAAGAGTAACTGCAACCAAAATGCTGCTGATAAAATGACTTCTCCACAGAGGTGAACCATAAAGAAGCTACTTTTTAAGGTGTCCTAAGAACTCAAGATTATTCATTCTGTGAAACCACTTCTTTGTTAAAATCATGGTAATACAATTTAACTGCTTCAATGCTTTTATTAGTTCAGTTTTCTAGGAATGGGGTTAGTCTGAGATACAGGATCCACACCAAATTGTCACTCACCCCATTACTTAAAGGGGTACCCTGCTAAGTGGCAAGGGTGGGGGAGGGGGGAATTAGCTGCTCTGTGTTTTCATTTGGGTATATAAATTGACATGGGCCACACGTCATTTATATATAACCAACTACTAGCTCCTGAACAGGGAGATACAGCGCTGTTAGCACTGTAGTCCTAAGTACTGTAAGGAACACTGAAATTGAGTTATGATAGTATTTGGGATGTTTCATCTCCAATAACCAGTTTCAGCATATACCACTACATGCTAGTACCTCAGGAGAAAGGCGAAACAAATGGCTAAGGAATTCACTCAGAACTCTCACCTGAAGGACTTGTGCGTGGCCTTTTTCAGCACACACATGTAATGGTGTTCTACCCCAGCAATCTGTGGTATTTACTTGTGCACCAAGGCTAACCAGGTCTTGTACAATAAGATGCTGATTTGCCGCCACAGCCACCTGCAGAGCACTCTGTAATAATGAAAAGCAGATGCGTTATTACCCAACTTTTACCAGGAAACTGAAATACACAGCAACCTAATCAGGCACAGCCATTTCAGAGTTCCTTTCTTTCCAGGCTTCAATTTAGCCTGCGGACTTCAGTAGCAGCGCCCGGTAACTTATTACCCTGCATGCTAACCTTCAGAGTTAATATTAACAGGCATTCCTGGATGGTTTGTGTATGTCCTGGAAATGCACAGTATTCAAGGGCAAACAGCAGTTGAAAGTATCACCTGGCCATTGTGTTCTTTAATATCCAGCATGTGCAGAGTCGCCATCTTCCTTGCCAACACATAGGAAATGGCTCGTCGTCCCTGGGCAACTGCAATATGGAGAAACCTGCAGGGAATAAACAATGTATGTTTTCTTTTTAATAACTTAATTTGAAAATGTTGTAACTCCCCCATAATAAAACAAACCAAAAAAATGAACACCAACCCAAAACCAACTCAAGGAACTTGCAAATCGCAAGTACTACCATATGTAGTTACATCTTCCAGTGTACTCGTCTGTTTTATCATACCTAATATGCAGTCAAGTCTACACAACAAAAACTTTTAATTCATTATTGTGTTCTCCATTCAACAGAATGAATGACATTCTCCAGGGGCATACACTAAGAATGAGAACTCAATCACACTACTGATACAACACCTCCATTCGAGAACCAATTAACGTGTGAACAATACTCACGTGTCACCATCAGAGTCTTTGGCAAGGATTTGATCTTGAGAGATGTTGGCCAGTTTGTTTTCTTCCTGCTCCACTTGCCACTGGAAAAATGATTTGCCCAGCTGCGCCATGTTTGTGGCAATACCCTGATGTTGCACAGAGATATTTGAAGTAGCCAGTGGTAAACCATGATCTTCAAGGCTACTGCAGATATTACTAGGCAGCTGACTGAAATTCTGAGGCTGGCTACTGACATCGGTTTGCTGGTGACCACCAGGCAGGGGTTGGGAGAGAGGAGTAGCAATGTCATCTGGTCTTTCTGAATCACTTAAGAGTGAAGCAAAGCTCTGAGCATTGCAATACTGCAGATCCTGGCTTTCAAAAACGTTTTGCTGATATTCAGACGACTGGCTGCTTGCAGACTGTGGCCTATATTCCAGAAGTGAATTCTGACTGTAATGCTGTGACAAGTCCTGAGGCTGTGTGGAAGAAAACTCGTAATTCTGGGGCAATTCCAGCATTTGTGAGGGGCTGCTTCCTTGAAATGCTTGGTACTTTTGAGAAGGCGAGAAAGCCTGTGTGCCAGCAACCTCCGGATAGTGTTCCCTTGGAGAATTAGGATTAGCCATGCTGTGAAGCCAGCTAACTTGCACTGTGTTCAGAGAAACTGGACTTGATTCATTCTTAATATTGATAATGTTCTGCAGCATATCACAACAGCTATCTTGTTTGGGCTCGTTCATATACGCATCTTCCATGTTATCCATTGATGTTGGTGTCTGTGGAGGTGTCTGCAAGATAAAATGTGCATGTTTTGAAACCAAAATGTTTACATCCTGCCACATAAGGCAACTGAAATAAGTGTATTTCAAAGTCAGCAATAACCATAAAAATATCTACCAAGAGATGAGGTTGGAAAGTAGCTGTTTTTTTGTAACTGGGTCCATCAGAGAGAGATTCATGAGATTTTCTTTTCCGACTATGATTTAATATGTTTTTCAGCTCTATTGGAAAAAAAAGAAAATTTGCTAAATTTCCATAGCACATCACTTTTCAAGCATTTTAAAATCTCATATATATATATATATATATATGGGGGGAATAAAAAACTGTACCTGTATATGGGTCATAATTTAGCAATCCTCCCTGTGCCTATAAAAAAAAAAAAGTTCAAGTTATTTATAATATAATAAAATCACTACCTCAACATGTTAAATCACCTGTGAGGACAGGAGGAACTAGTTACTTCTTCTAATGGTAATATAAATTAAGCATAGGGTTTTAGAACTAAATAGACAAACAAAAAACCTAGTACGCCCTGCAAACTTCTAGAAGCTTTCTTGAAAAATGTATCGGTTAACTCCATTACAGATTTTTCAACCTATTTTTCTGCATCATCCAAACAAAACCAAGCAAACTTGCTGGGATTTCCAACTTGCTATATTTTACTATCCTTTTTCAGCAGAATTGCCCTTATTACCATAACTACTTATTTGCCAACAGAGGGAAATTATATTAATGTGTTCATACAAGCTGTTAATTTTAAAAACTACAGCACTACCAACTGTGTAAGATCATACAGAGTGACAGCAGTGCAGGCTAGACAATGGAAATGTTATATCCTTACAGAAAGATATACCTGTACAAAATCTTTAAGAAACAATTTGCAACTTCCTCCCAAGCGTTTCTATACTAACAGCAAACTCATTTTCAGAATGCAGATATATATGTAATGAAAACAGCACCATTCACACACACAAGGGAGATATCCAGTGGCCTGGGGTAAAACCCCAAGATTTGCAGAGGAAATTCCCTGCAAGGTTAGGGAACCCCAAATAGTCCCAGTGAGGACTGAGCATGCTAGGTGACTACAGAATGCTGAGTGCCTACTGGCAGGGGATAGAAAACTGAACGTAGAGTAACAAACTGGGGGCTTCTGGAAAAGAGCACAACTGTTTGACCAGAACTTCTGAACATATTTTATAAAACTGTAAAGGCTCAGCCCTTCACTTTTAGATTTAAAAAAACAGAATGGCTGAAACTTGCAAAGATAAGAATTACTTTTTCAGAGCAGGTTATGCTCTTTCAGGTAAAAAAAATCAGCCACCAACACTGATTAGACAGATGAGCTGAGCAGCTTGGTAGCATTATATCCCCAGAATCTGTCAAGCAATCTTACTGCCTTCAGATTAAGAAGGTTCCATTTTAACTCTTATCTATTGCTAAATCTACAGTCAACGCATCTGTCTATTCCTTCTCCCAAAGCTAGGAGAGCTAGTCACCATTCCCACATTTCACTGTAATGAATGCCAGATCTTAACTATACCCGATATATAGTTGTATGACTGATATTCCAAAGAAGAGTCATTAAACCATTTTTTACTCTGAAAGAAAAATAATTAATAACTCTCACCTTTAATTCATCTGTGCTATGATCAGAGGACATCTGTTTACTGTTTCTAAGGTGCAACAATAGTTCTTTCACAGAGTTTTTCACACGAACACCTTGGAAAGGTCCTCTTTGTTGCTTTCCTCCCCCCATATGTTGCTCAACTCCTGAAACAAATTAAACAAAAAACAAAATCAAACACTGACATAATCCATTAAATAAAGCATTATGTTAAAAAACATATAATTTGCACAGAATTTTAGCCAAAAACTTACTAAATTAATATACTGTCTTTCCACTAAAATTAGCTCTCATTGTGACTAACAATATAATAAAGATAAGATAATAATGAAGTTATAATTAAAACATTAACATTTGAGAAGAGTTAATTATTATAGTTAAATTCTTTGGGTGACGTGCAAATTACATGGAAGTTCATTATCAAATATCCAAAAGAAAAGTATATTTTTCTCACAAACCTCTATCCAGGCCCCTCTCTTTTTCATTTTTAAGCAAAATGACTGAAGAAATGCCAATCCCATATAAGATATATCATTAACATGACTTTTATGTAAACGAGTTTTCAGAATTATCTATGTTTCTTACTTCCATAGCTTGTCAAAAATAAGAAAATGTTCAATCACAGAGATCAACTACTAATACTACATTTATTCTCTTATGCCATCATCTCTTTAAACTCAACCTATTTTAATGGTTAAAAACAGAAGTGAAAAGAGGAAATAGCAATTCATGACAGTCTGACAGAGAAGTTGTGACTTCATTTTAAAAAGTACAAAAAAGTCAAGTCTTATAGCTTGATCTGCAGTGATTCTAACAAAATCATTTAAAAAAGAAAAGAAAATCAGTTCCCACTGAGCTGGAATTTCTGCCTAAGAAAAAAAATTCCCAATTTCCTCTCAATATTTTTTAACGGCATACCAAAAAGAACGCCTACCCAAAGAAACCATTATCTTGAATTAAATTGCTTTGGAAGATACAATTTAAGAGAACAAATTCTGCTACAAAGTGACACAATCTGTAAATGTTTCCCTGAATAAAACCTAGGTAGTTGATCAAACAAACAAACAAACAATCTGCCTGCTCACAGACAAGGATTAATAAAATATTATAAGCAAACTTTAAAAAATATGCAAGCTAATGTCATATTAGAAACTTAGGACAATAGCAGCTACCTTATTAAATATCTAATTGGTCAAAGAAATGACTTACTACACATCCTTAATATTATGAAGATACTCTACAGATATAATTCCTGATTGAACAGGAGTCATTTTTTGTAATCCACTCCTTGAGACTAATTTAACTGTGGAATATAAATTGAATGAATATCAAATAATGACTCAATGACATCAACAAAATTCTCACTATCTTCAAATATAAACAATATTCTAGCTTGTAGAAACAATTGTGTAAGATAATTCAACATGAAAGCATTGTAGAAAGTTAGTTCATTCTGTACGGTAAAGAGCACCCATAAAGTTTCCAGAAGTAACTAAGACTTCTCAGTTGTATACTATTTTAATGACAGCAGGCACATAAAAATAGGAATAATCTCTGCTACAGTATCACTCTCTATCTTGGACTTTTTTACATTTTGAAATAAAAAAGATTGTTTAAATAGCTTTGTGTACTTCTCAAAATTTGGTATCAGCAGCTTTAGCCATGTTGACTCCATAAAAGACCCAAAGGATAGTTAAAGAGAAATGTTACTGCTGGTTGACATCATTAGCATGTTGATACAAATATTTTCCATGTTCACTCATTGCATAAAATACTACCCCCCTAATTCATTTTCTCCAATTGTAACAAAAATGTATAAATCCTCTGTAAATTGAACAGGCAGTATTCTTCCCAAATTAACTTGCACAGCATTATTTGCTTGCTCACAAATAACTCACACCCAAGCACCAGTAAAAGTTGAAGTTCCACTAAAATTTACAGAATACTGAATGCATGCAGAGGATGGACAGGATGCCCCTGAAGTTACTTGAAACTTATATTAAATTGATACTGCTGTGATATCCTTCTGCTTATATGCTGTCAAACTTCAGCTACCACTCAACACTAATTGATAGCTGATGAGGTCTAAATTAACTTAAGATGCTGTGGCTGGACCCCCCCCCCCCGTTGCTGCTGCACACCTCGGAAAAGAAACACACTCACTTCCACAATATTCAAACAGCCTTTCAGATACCACAGCCAAAAGCAGCGTTGCCTTTTGAAACAGGAAACTGAAAGTGGCTTTGAAAATATGCCATTCACAGTGAAGGTCCACAGAATTTATTACACAGAGTGATCCTCACTGTGCAGTCCAGGTTTTCTATGTAATGTTTGGCTTACGCGCAGTTCAAGTAATGGCCCTTTCCCACATTATTCAAGCAGTCTTCCAGTATGTTTAGACATAATGAAATACATGTGCGAGCCCATCACAAGCACAAACAAGCACAAGTTTCGATGCTTGTTTTCAACACTGAAGCACTTTCTACATAGGCTACGCATCATACGAAGTGATTTCTTCACACCACCGAAAAGCAACCCTGCTTTAACATGGCGATCTGGAACAGGCACTTTAGGATGTGCGGTTGCACGTATGGCAGTCGGGCCAGCCCCGCCATTTCAGGCAGCGGTTGTTGCTGCGAGGGCCGGGAAGCGCAGCGAGGCGCTGGGGAGCAGAGCCGAATGTGCCGTGCTCAGGTTGCCCGGACGGCACAAGTGCAGTGAAGCAAGCCCCAACTGTCCGATCAGTCGCCTTGGGAAGTGGCTGGCCCATTTACTCCCAGCCCAGCCAACACAATGTCTACGCTGGCCTTGACAGGCAGCTCCACTCGAACAGGAACTTGTGTGTTGCTAGTGTGTTATTAAGTGCCTGCTCAAAAACAAGGGCAAAGTGAAGCCTAAGCTGGGTCAGTCAGCGGGAGCCTCCTGCAGGAGTCTAGGAACTTCCAGAGCCATTTCTCTGATAAATCCCAAGGCCTCTCCTTTCCTGGAGCGCATCCAGGCGACCAAAACGAGCCAGGAGTGCGCAAGCAGCAGCTGGCTTCTCTGCATCGCCCTTCGCCGAAATGATAACGAAGACTATAATTTGCACGGGACGGACGGACGGGCACACGCAACGCAAAATGCACACAGATGCGCAGAGTTTAGGAACTAAAGACGGCGCCAGACTGCTAAGCCGAACGGGCTAGAATTCCTCCTCGAAACACCGCGCTGGCCCGCTGAAATCCCTCCGCCCAAGACTTGCTCGGACGCCGTGCCGAATGCAAGATGTGTGTACCTTCCCCGGTCGCGCGCGCGCCGCCCCGGGAGCCGCGCTTCTTGCTGCCGCCGCCCCGGCCATTGCTCGACGGCTCCGAATCAGATCCCGGGGATCCTGGGGCGGAATGTGTGGGCGAGCAGCTGCCCTCGCTGGAGTGCGGGGATGCCCCGTAGAAAAAAGCCAAATTAAAGGGGCTGCTCATAGACCCACACTCGCCATCCAGCTGCGCGTCACGGCTATTGTCCACGATCATGGCTGGGGTCGGCACCTGAGCCAGCGAGGAGCTCCAGCACAGCGGACTGGGGACGAGAGCGGGTTCGGGAGGCAGAAGCGGGCGCGGCAGCTCTTATAGTGCCTCCACGCCTGGTAACGTGGAGGGGGGAAGAGGGGGCAGGGCAGGGCAGGGCAAGGCGGGGCAGGGCAAAGCACAGCAGAGCCTTGAGCGGCGGCGGGTCGAGGGAGGCGGGGTGAAGCGCGTCCGCCAGAGCCACTGCCAGTAAATGCACCGCGCAGGGCTTGTCAACAACCGCTTTCGGCTCGCTGGTGCCTGGGTGCTGGGCTCCTTGCTTGGAGGAGCAACCAACAGCCCTCGCCCTGGCGCGCACAGGCGGCCGAAGAGCTTCTGAGCACCTGCTGGCAGCACTTTTGCGAGGGGGTGGTTCCTGGGTAGCCCCCAGCTTGCGGAGGGGACGGATATTACTAACTAAGGTGGCCAGGAAAAACTCCACTGGAACTGAATTCCTGGATCAGGCTGTGTACCCGGTATTGACACTACTGTTCTGACTTGTAGTGCCTGGGCTCAAACTGTGGGTTCAATCCCACCAAGGGACTGAATGTGGATCAAGAGTGGATTATTGGTGAGCTGGAGGCTCCTGTCAAAAACCAACCAAGATAACAAACCACGGTGAACTACCCACAGTTCACAACCCAACAACAAACCATGTGCTCTTTTCATGGGTTGCTCATGGTTAACTATTCATGCAGCAGGATTCAGACAGTTTGATAATCCACATTCAACCCTGGAATGAGGCTTATTGGGTTGTGTGGCTCCTGGGGGCATCAGTCACTGAGTCTTCTGAAGCAGAGGCTGATTCCTGCATAGAAGCATAACTCCATCTACTTTTCTACAGCCCTACCCCTATACCTACTGTGTTTGTTTATATAATTCAGGTCAAGAGGGCTCTTTTTCTGTCCAAGCAATGGCATCCACTGGAGCGTTCCCTCAGTCCCAGGGCAGTTTGGTCGCCATGATTGCACTGATTTTTACTGATTTTACTGTGTGGCATTGCCAGCTCAGAATGTTTTTCTGCCTGAAGAGCAAATGGCCTCTGTCCACCCCACCACCTTCTGTGCACCTTCTAGATGCAAATAACTCAAGACCGCAAAAGTTTTTCTGGCACCTGAGCCAAAAATCCCAGGAGCAGCTTTCCCTGGGAATAGTAGTACTACTACAACAGTACACTAAGGGTGCAAACCTATGCATAGGTGACAGGGTGCTTCTACCAAGAGCAAGCTACCTGGACACTATGCTCAAAATCCAGGGCCTTCTTTCAAGTTTCAACTCAGAGGGCAGCAGCAAGAATGAGATGGCTTTCTCTGCAGTGGCTTCCTATCTAAGGAAGGACCTATTCACTGAAGCATACATGGTGCCAACCTTTTCAGCACCAGGTTAAGACAGCCCTTACATCAAGCCTTTTAAGGATATACCTGGATAGAATCATAGAACAGCAAAGTTGGAAAGGGCCAGATGGTCCAACACCATGCTGACTCTAACTTAAACCATCCCACTCAGATAGCCAGCCAATTGCATTGTGAACATCTCTAGTCTGGGAGAGCCCACAACCTCCCCAGGTAATTGATTCCTTTGTCATACTGCTGTTAAGACTCAGGAAGTTTTTTCTGATGTTCAGCCAGAACCTGGCTTCCTCTAATTTGAGCCCATTATTCTGTGTCCTACATTAAGGGAAGATAGTGAAAAGAGAAAAGAAAACTATGAAAAGAGAACTTGCCCTTCCGCTGTATGACAACCTTTCAAGTACTTGAAGAGTGCTATCAATTCTCTCAGTCTCTGGAGGCTAAACATTCTCAGTTCTTTCAATCTCTCTCATAGGGCTTAGTTCTCATTCCCTGGATCATCCTCGTTGTCCTCTTCTGAACCCTTTCCAGTTTGTCTGCAACTTTCTTAAAGTGTGGTACTGGACTTAGCCCAGATGAGGCTTAACCACTACTGAGTAAAGGGGAACTAGTACTTCATGTGATCTGGAAGTGATATTTCTATTAATGCAGGCTAAAGGAGCATCCCCCCCCCTTTTTTTTTTGTAGCCACAGCAATTCTAAGAACATTCTCACTTTCAGCATTGTTGAGCCAAGTATCGCCCATCTTATAACTATATGTTGGTTTTCTTTTTCCTAGGTGCAGAACTTGACATTCATCCCTACCAAATTTCATTCTGCTGTTTTCAGCAGAGCACTTCAACCTATCAAGATCACCTTGAATCTTGTTTCTGTCTTCCAGGGTATTAGACACCAGCTTGGTGTCATCTGCACCTCCTCATCCAAATCATTCATAAAATGTTGAAAACCACTGGGCCCAAGACTGAACCCTATAGTAACCCACCTGTTACCATTCCCCAGTCTGAGAAGGTACCATTGATGAGCACTCTTTGAGTCCGATTTTGTAGCCAACTGTGGATCCACCAGATGGTTGTTCCATCTAACCTACTTTTAGCTAGTTGACTGATCAGGATATCATGGGACATCTTGTCAAAAGCTTTGCTGAGATCAAGATATAATCTGGGATTGAGGGAATTCCCCATATTCAAGAGACTGGGCAATATCCAAGGGACTTACCCATTGCAGCATCTTTCTCAATGCATTCTTTTCACCCTTCTTTTCTGTAAATGTTTTTATATTTTTGATCAGATTTTATGGAATTTTATTTTATTATTTTTATGCACTATCAGTTTAAAAATTAAACAACAAATGATGATAGATAGCCTTCCCCATCCAGTCATTCCATGCTAGCTGAGGTATGTTGAGTCTCAGGACTTCTTCTGCATCAATAAGCATAGGTTTGCAACCTTTAAAACTAACAATTTGCTGCCTTTTCTTGGCATCCAAAAATGACTGCCTCACTCTGCCTAAAGATAAAGCTGGCTCTGGAGAGCATTAGTAAAATAAACTCAGATAACTAACCTGGACCTTTTCTCTGGGGTCTGAAAGCCCACCTCTGGATACTTTGGCCATCTCTGGAACATCTCTTTTCAATAGCTCAGCCCCAGTTGGCTCTTGTTTTCAGTGCTACACCTCAACCAGAGAATATACAAAGCAAGTTTAAAAGAGCTTCTAGAACATGTGCAGAGTACCCAGCATAAAATTGCTTGAAGGCAAGACACAGTGGAGAAGATAATTATGTTAGGGAAAGTTGAGGACAGAAGGTGAAAGGGAAGACCAATTATGAGATGAATTGGCTCCATAAAGGAAGCCACAGCCTTGAACGTGGAAGAGCTGAATGGAGCTGCCATGAGAGGGCGTTTTGAAGAACTTTAATACATAAGGTTGCCATAAGTTGGAGATGACTTCATAGTACATAACACAATATTTCCAGAGAAGAAATAGTCATTCTAATCTAGACATAAGGGAGTGATTTAAAAGGAGTCCCAAGTCATATGCTATGATTTCTGAAAAGCCCCAACATTTCTCACTTTAAAAATTCAGCAGTGCCAATGGATACAATTTCAATATGCATGAAGAAAACTTGATTGATTTTCAACAAGCAACTGTTAAGAGACAGAGAGACTAGGTGGTGGTGGTGGTAATGGTAGAAATCTTATTGGTAAATAGAAGACCAACTTTATGTGTGGAAGTTGCAAATTTTTGTTCTCATCAACCTAAAAAGCAGAGACATCACCCTTCCAACAAAAGTGCATATAATCAAGGCTATGGTTTTCCCAGTTGCAATGTATGGCTGCGAAAGTTGGACCATAAGGAAGGCTTAGCACCGAAGAACTGAGGCCTTTGAATTGTGGTGCTGGAGAAGACTCCTGCGAGTCCCTTGGACTGCAAGGTGATCAAACCAGTCAGTCCTAGAGGAGATCAACCCTGACTGCTCCTTAGAAGGCCAGATACTGAAGATGCAACTCAAATACTTTGGCCACCTAATGAGAAGGAAGGACTCCCTGGAGAAGAACCTAATGCTGGGAACAATAGATGGCAAAAGGAGAAGGGGACGGCAGAGGATGAGGTGGTTAGATGGAGTCACTGAGGCAGTCAGCGTGAGCTTAAGTGGACTCCGGGGGATGGTGGAGGATAGGAGAGCCTGGAGGAATGTTGTCCATGGGGTCGCGATGGGTCTGACACGACTTCATGACTAGCAACAAAAGATGACTGGAAAGTTTGAAAACTGATTCAGACATTCAGAAAATATATGTCCCATAGGCCTTCGAGTTGTCAGTCCAAATGAGAATACATACTAGGGATTACTTGCTAGAAAAGATCCTCTATATTAAGAACAAAATCCCTTTGCATGTAAACATCTAAATCAACATCAGGAAAAAACAAGGAGCTTTATAAAATCTTTAAAAGTCACACATTTCATCTGTTACTCCATAATAAATATGTAACTCTTTAAATTGCCAGAAGACTCTGTTGTGTTAGCTGAAACAGACAAATGTGACTACCATTCTAGAAACTAAGGGAACAACAAAACTAAAAATCTCCCTGGCATGATTGCTTTTCAACTGCAGGAAATATTATCTAAAAAAGCAAAACAAAACACAGGGAGTGTTTTTCAAGAATCAACTCTCTTTTATGCATTCCAATATGTTAGAGTCATGGAGAAGGTTCTAGTTAAAAAAAAAAAAAAAACCTGGGTTAAGGGAACAACCAAAAACAAGAATTTCTGCTGAACCCCCCCCCCACCCTTATCCACCCTAGTCTGTTCCAGATAAAAAGTGACTCAAATAGTAAAGAAGACACATGGAAACTCTTTCAGCCGAAGGAGCAGATACAATTTTGGAGGTCCTCTTAGAGAACATATTCTAGAGGGAGGCAGAGAAAAGGCAAAAGGAGGTAGGGATAAAAATGTTGTAACACCAGCCTGTTGTAGCTTAAAATGTCTCCTGCCATTAACTAAGTCCCAGGAGAGGCATTTCAGCCCTTTAAAGGGGCAGGAAAAAAACTATAAAACAATGAAATTGTCAGGGGGCATGGGTGAAAGGAAGAGGGTTTAGTCTTTTGGGGAATGCTGGAAGGCCAGATTGGGACACTGAAGTTGGAACCTGGACTTGAGGTTCCCTGCCTCTGCTGTAAATAGTGCAAGAAAGATGGTCCATTATCCAAAAGACACACGATGATCACTTAATTAGAATGTTCCATAGTCACATTTTGTAACCTTCTGAAATTTATAGCTATTTACATGGGCAGAAAAGAAAATCTGCACAGCTAGAGAAATGTTGTCCATGGGGTCACGATGGGTCGGACACAACTTCGCAACTAGCAACAACAACAACATTATCAGGTGTCAGTACTAAGCCTAAACAGTTGGGTAAAATTCATTGGCCTATTCTTCCTATGGTGATACAAAGTAATGATGTAATGGTTAGAGTGCTGAACTAGGATTTGACTTTCTGGGTTCTAGTTCTGACTCAGCCATGATGCTCAATGGATGTTCTTGGGCTGGTCACTAACTCAAAGCCTAATCTACCCACAAGATTGTTGCAAGAATAAACCTGAGAGGAGGAAAATTATCTTCTAAGCTGTTAGGGATTCCTTATCCTTCCTGGAGTGGAAGTGGAGCAGATCAGCTTATTCCCACTTCAACATTGGTGTCACAACAAGAGGGCGCTGAGGAAATAAGCATCTGGACCTCCTCCATCACCTGGTTGGTGAATTCTTCAGCCGGGGGGCTGGTGCACACATCCGTGTCCACCACATGGATTGCCCCATGGCAGGCAGAGAGGAGACAGAGCGTGTCCCTCACCCTTGCTCCCCTTACGGTACATGGCTTTCTCAAGAGGAGCCAGAGCACCACCAGAGATTCTCCTAATCTGGCTTTCCCACCTGTATGCCAGAAAAGCAGGATCACTCACAAGCAATCCTTCTGAACACTGGCAGGAGCAGTGCTGGTGATGGCTACCAGCAGTGCTGACTGGGCACTTTTCAGTAGCCGTCGTCCCGATTCCACTCAGTGCTCCCATGGTGCCCCCTGGGATACCTGTAGAAGGACCAAGGGAGAGATACCCTACCCTGCTAGGCCAAATTATCTGTCAGCCACTGGGGAAGCCCTTAAGAATTTTAACCACAGTGTGTGGGTAAAATTCCCAATTGTTTTAGGGTATTGTGGAAACCTGTGCAGTGTGGTTATTGTCCTGGAAATCCTCCCAAACTTCCTTAGAATTGCACTGCAATTTATGGTTTGTTTGTTTTTTACTTTTGAAGCATTGCAACTGACAATATACAACAGGACTACACAAGGCTGTTAGCCCTCAGGGATAGCTGTGTAGACCTCCATGAAATTTAATTCAGGTTTTGAAATTACAGCTTTTCAGGAAAAAAAATCTATGGTGGTCCCATCTCATGTTGACAACGACTTAACTGAGTTCTATTTGTGATTTGGTCAGGCAAATTTACAGGGTGGGATAATCCATCTGTAGGCAAGCAGTTTTAACTTCTCTGGTTTCCATGGGAGAATTAAGGGGATTTAAACATTTTTAAGTTAAAGCCTTATGTTGGTATATTTGGTTGGTATATTTACTGTTGGTATATTTCATACTGAGAAATAGCATCACAACAGAAACCATGCAGATCAGAAAATTTGGAGGGCAGAGATACACATCCAAACTGCATACATGTGGACACAAGCTAGTTGCTCTAGCAGTATTGTAACTCCTGGTACACTTTTGCTCATTTGTATGACTACCCTTTCTTCTTTTTCACAATTTTATTCTGGTTAACCTCACTACACTTTGAGAACATCTGAACCAAATCTTTCTTTCCAGCTGAAGATGAGAAAATATGATACATTTTTCCCTTCTATAGCTAAAACACATTTCCTCTTAAGTCACTGGTCCTTGTCATTATCAAAGATCTCAACCACTGTCAGTTCTGATTTCCTAATCAGGCTCTTAACATCTGAGATGAGTGGGAGAAATTACAAGACTAGACAATGCAGGACTGATGACTCAGTCCAAGATTGAAAAGTGATGGCATATCTCCAAGTGATTTTGAATGATCTTATCAAAACAGATCTAAGTTAGTATTTAGATGCAGTATTGAATTAGATCTGTGATAAGATACTGTTACCACAAACCCAGCTACCATCTATATTTTAAAAGCCTTTAGAACCTTTTGTGACTTTCCAGAACTAATAACAAACCAATAGGTTCTAAATTGGATTTGTCTATAGTGGTTTTATTAAGCTGTGTGTGTGTGTGTATTTAAAACATTTATAACCCGTCCTTTGCATAGCCTCAGGACAGTGTACAGCAATAATTTATGGCTTGTATCTTTTGAGATACCAACTCAAACAAGGCTTACATTTGGAAATTCCTGCGGTCAGCTTGTCCACATAATAATAGGAAGCTGTGCGGGAAGCCATTGCTTGTCTCCAAAAACATCAGGATGTAGCAGCTGGTGTGATCTTCCCATCTGCACTGTAGCTTGCAGCGTGGTGAGTCATGCAGTGGAATAGGAACACAGCAGTTATGAACATGAGCTGGAAGTCCCCAGTTGTATCTCACTATGTACTCATTTAATGGCCTTTGGTCAAAGCTCAGTTTCTCTGCCTCAGCACTTCACTTGCCCACTGCACCACCAGTGTACTAGCCAGTGTTACAGGATTGCTGCAATGGTTACTGATTACATGGTTATCTAGCCAAAGTGCCACTTAAATAGTGTTGCTTAAAGAGAATGCACAACGTCCTTGCATTTCTGGATGCTGCTGCAAGGGTTATCATTGGACCAGCTCTATACACTACAGTGCAGGTCCAATTCACATGGGGCAGGGGGGTGGGGTTAAACAAAAAAAAGTCTTAATGTCAGTGGAGACTTTTTAAAATACTTTTTTTAAATTTCAGGGGAAAACAAGGGGGAAGTTTAATTCTCCCTTCCTGATGTGCAGTAATCTTAATTCAAACGGACTTGCACATGCTTACATTAGGGTAAGAAAAACCTAGTTATCAGCCGCATGCTATACAATTTACTGTTTCAAACTGCCCAAAGTGTTCCGGCTATTGGGTGGTATATAAGCCAAATTAATAATAATCAGCATAAGGTACAGTTTGGCTGTAGTGGTGGTATTTAACAGTGGCTTTGCACAAGAAAATAGTGTTTATGCTTATGTAAGATGGGGCACTAATCCCACTACCCACTGCATGATGTGGCAAAAGTGGAGAGGAAGTAGAACCCAAGGTGATCCCATGAAGCCGATTAGTGGGATATTCAGGGCAGACAGAAGGAGGTACTTCTTCATACAGCACATGGTTGACTGATGGGATACACTTCCACAAAATTCAGTGATAGGCACCAATTTGGACAGCTTTACAAGGGGACTGAACAATTTCATGGAAGAGAAGGGTATCAGTGGCCACTAATCCTGAAAGGCTATATACTGCCTCCAGTATCAGAGACAGTGTGCATAGCTACACTAGTTGCTGGAAAACCTGAGCCAGAGGTGCTGTTGCACTCGTGTCCTTGTGGGAACCCATAGGCACCCAGTTGGTCACTGTGTGTGAACAAAGTGCTGGACTAGATGGACCCTTGGTCTGATTTATCATGGCTTACTATAGCCCTGTATGCCATATCCCATACTGTTCCAGAGGTTCCTCCAACTTTAGGAGCTGCAGTGGGTAGAGGAGAATCAGTGACAACCAGGCGCTCAGTCTTGGGCAAGCGGAAGTGTTATCTACTAACACAAACCTGCAACTGGATACAATGTCTCAAAAAACTGGTAAAAGAGCTATATTTACATACAAAAGTGAAGCTCAAAGGAATATAATTCGAAATCACTGCCTGCTAAAATCACTGTATTATATATTCCAGACCTCTTGCTTTCATTTCTAGTATTGCAAAACCAAGTGCCAGTTAAGACTTTCAATCATTAATACAGATGTTCTATGCTGTTAAACTGTCCAAAAGAAAATGACAGGACAAATCCCTATGACTCATAAATGCCAACAAGGAATCGAGGGGAAAAGTTGTTTGTGAATTTTTCGGTACAAAGTCAATGCCCACTAAAATGGCAGTGGTACAAAATGCACCATGCTTGCAATTTGTATTGGCTCACCAAAAAGACTGCCTTTCCTCTTTTGTAAACATTTCTTCGTGGAACATTCTTACAACTCTTGAGCCCTTTAGGCTGTTTCCTTTAAATGGTTTTGTCTCACTCACAGAACATTAGCAGGGATCCAGGTGACATACTCATCCATTCATAAGCCTCCTGTCCTTTCCCACTAGTTCTTCTATCTTTTTGCTTACTACAGAAAATCCACTAGATAAAGAAATGATGGAACAGGTGCTCTTAATCCAAAAGCACCGCAGATGTGAGAGGAATCCCACAGAAAGCCAGGAAAATGGATTCTAGTAAACCTTGAGTCAATATTTATTCAGTTATAGTGGTACTAAAATGGACACATATAAGGAAAGAAGAATCATATTTTGCCTGTATTGCAAATATTTTGCCTGTATTCACATAGATGAAAATTTAGGAATAAACATTATAAGGTGAATAGAAATAGAATATATCTTACCATAGTTAGCAAGACTGTGGTCAAGGACTATTGTCCCTATTCAGTCTGCTGTTCAGATGCTAGCTCTCAGTGGGCAAATTCAGGGCCTCTGCTCCTTTTTATTGTTTATCTTTGATATGGACAACACTGCAAAGCAGAGGATGACTTTAAACTGTCCTCTGTGGCTCATGGCAACCCTACTGGATTGTGCTGAGTTATTGATTCAGTTTGTAGGCTCAAACAAGCCACCATGGTTTATATAAATCAAGGTGATTGTTTTAATCCCTAGTACATTCCAGAACATTTTGTGTGATATTTCCCTAATTTCTGCCTGGGCATAGTTTGTTATGTTGTATGATTACCACCCAGGCTTGGACAACAAACCATGGGTTATTTGAGGGTCATGCTATCCAGGCTCAGACAAGCTACATTCAGGCAGGTAATCAGGGAAATAGTGACTGCCACATACCCAAAATTAAAACAGTAGCATCTTTTGATCCTGTGAAGTGAGTTTTCTGCTGCTTTCTACACAAGGCATTTACTGTGCCCTCACAATTCTTCACTGTAATTGGCAGGTACTTTACACAACCTGTGTAACCTCCAGGGCCTCCCTGTAATTTGTAACTATTTCCATGACTTTTAGATCAAGGAAGACCTGGTATTCCTGGTATTATGCTGCTGCTGTAAATGGCAGCATAAAAACCATGTGTATTTGCATAATTCTGTTATATCACTGTGCAACCTCATGTTGTGTAATTGAATATATAGACAGGCAGAGAAGGGGCCAAGGTATGGGAAGCACCAGTGCTGTTGCTCCTAGAACTCAGTTCCCTGAAAACGTGCCCATACAGAAGCCATTCAGCAGCCTGATTTTATTAGTGTTTATTTATTGAATAATAAATTTGAAGTAGTTTCTTAAAGCGTTTGAAGCAGCTAACTATAATCAATTACAGCAATAAAACAGGAACAGGTCAAGCAATATATATATTTTAAAGTTCCTCAAAATTAAAAGCAGCAAAGGTTAAACCCATAATTAAACAGCAGAACACTCTTGTCTGGATTAAGCTTCAATTTGTTAGCGACATCTAGTCAATTACTGCCTGCAACCATTGATTGAGAATTTTACTGCTTTGTTGGAGCTTGTTGACTTAGAATATGAATCACTGAAACTTACGACCAAAGTAGACATTAGTTGCATGACTGTAGCAAACATGCATTAATTTTTCCCCTTTGTATGTTGTTATCACAGCAAAGTCTCAACCAGCTCTGAACTGTGGGAGTGAGATGAGGAAGTTCAACTCTCTTTCCCAGGCAGGAACCCAAGGAAAATCCTAAATGGGAAGCTGCTGTTTCCATTGCAAAGGTAACTCCCATGGGCAAGAAAACAGCCCCCAGAAAGCTGAAGAATTCCAGATCCATGCTCAGGTGGTAAGGAGTTCACATAACAAACATAACATCTACTCTGGCCCTAATTTACAAGTAACCATGCACAAGATTGTAGCCTGAGCACCCAAGAGATAAAAGGCTAGAAGAGCTTTACTCAACCTGTTCCTTTAAATGAAAGAACAGAACATAAATTACCTGAAAACAATCTTTTATTGACACCATACAGGAAATGGGTCACAAGAACATTCCAAAAGTAGACACTTTACAATGTGTGAACATTGCATTATCTACACAAATATTTGCTGTACTAAAGCAATTTGCCACTGATGTCAGTGTTCTTTTCTTCAAACCAGTTTAACATGCAAATCCAGGCTAATTTACTCAAAGGAAGCTGTTATAACCTTGCCGCTGGAAAATGACCTCAATCCCATATCATAAAAGGTGACACAGAAGGACAGGGGAGGGGAAGAATTGTTTCACTTGGCCATTAAAGGGGACATTTCTTTTTTAGGAATTAGTCAGTACCCATTCAGTAGTTAGATTGCCAGTACTAAATGCCAAAAGTGTCAAGAGAGAAACAAAGAAGAGAAAGTGCTGTATGTAACACAAAACACAGGCATTCGATCTCCAAAATTAAATGTAGCACTTTTTCATTTTTTCTCTTGTTTTCCAAAAGAGTCTGGCAGCAGTTTTGTTGTGCCCTCACAAGCCTAATATTGGTTGTGTCACAAGCTTTCATGGACTTGAGCCACCAAAACGTATCAAAATGGAAATGGTGGTTCTTTTTCTGTTTGCATTTATTTTACAAGGCACCATATATTGATTATTTATTTAACAAGTTCTATGTACCATTCAGAGCTCATGAGCTTTCTGAACAGTTTTCAACAACAGCTTATATCACACCGCAACTGCTTTACTTGAGGAAGATTTTCAAGGGAAGAAGGAACACATGCAGACAGGTTGCTCTAGGGTCCCCCAGAATATCTACTTCAAGCAGATCTTGGTAACTGAGGAGACCTAGATCAAATCTACATCTCTGTGCATGAAATGTGGGAAAAACAAACACCAGCTTTTAAAAACAAACAAATCTAGCTTGAGAAAAGCCACCGGTTGGTCCAACAAACCATGTAACACGTGTCTGCCTCAGCCAACCCGCCTAGAAATTCCAAACCCTTGCAACAATCAAAACAGATTTATGCCAGGATCAGGTTTCTTTGCAGGAGGAGGAAATTGCCAGAATCAAATCAGCGACTGATAAGTAACCCAACTGATGCCTATATGATTACTATAATGCCTGGGAACTGAATGGAAAGGCTCAGACTGCATTCAACGATGTGATCTCTCCTTCCATGAAAAAGCATTATGCTGCCATAAAGTTTGCTGAGATTTTGCACAGGAGTAACAGTAGTGACTAGGGAAGGGGCTGTCTGAGCATGGAAACAGTGCTTGTTTGGAACCATGGCTTGACCTTTGTACTTTGTCAGTGCCAGCTTCTGTCCTGGAAGATGTGAAGTAATGCTAAACGAGAAGGCCTCTAGATATGTTCATGAGGCATTTTCCTACCATTATGTAACTGCAAAGAGCCTTTGCAAGTCTAGGCCTGAGGACACAGCATCAAGTTTGTCTCTCAGCGTCTAGTCTGCATGAAAGTAGACATTTATGGGGTCTAAAGAAAGTGTTCAGAACAAGCAAAGTACTGCTCCACTGTGTGGTTCTTGTTAGGATTATGTTATCTGCATTGCTTCTGAGTCAAGTAGACCAGGCAAAATGGTGGGTGGCGTCTTGCTGTCTCTGTGCATACATGTACGCATACACAAATGCAAATGTTATGAAGTATCATTCAGCATCTAGTGGCCTCCTCCAAAGGAAGCCTTGAAATCTCTCACCACCCACAAAAGTGGGGTGAACATAACAATTATGTGTTAATTAGCAAGTCCCTTTGAACTTGGTGGGACGTTCTTCTGAGTTTTCATACTTAAGATTGCAATGACAATCAGTGGTGTGTGGCAAACCATGGATTCTTCAATCCATGATTCATGAGGAGAAACCACCTGCAAGCCATTTCTGGTTTCTGTAAACAATTTTAAGTCAGCCTAATTTGAAGATGTCTGCAAGACGTGTAAATATGGACAAATGATTTGTTTAGGGACGGAATAACACAGTGGTAAACTGCCATGACATGCAAACAGACTAATTTAGAAGGCAGTGTCTCTCTTACCTCTTATCTTCATGCCAGAAAAAAATTCACCTTTTCAAAGTCTATATCTTAGGCTACTGATAAAAGCACAGCAAGGTCGGGGGTGGTGGTGGAAACCAAGCAACCCTAATATGCATTAGATTGAAAAGAGACACAGTCTTCTGCCCACAGTGGTGTTTTAACTTCCTGCCTTCACATAACACTTTCCATATCAACTTGTTTGCTGCAGAATTCCTCTATGTTGTAAAGGATTCTGGGTCATATTCTAGGTCAGGTCTAGGTTTTCATTTATTGTTTTATTTATCTATAAAAGTTTTCACTTTTGCACTGCAGCTAGTTTGCAAGGCAGCCAGCATAACGTACAAAATTATAGAAATTGTTTTTAAAGCAAATGAATTAAAAAAAAAAATAGAAGATAAAGAACTCTTACTAACTCAACGACTGCCTAATTTCTGGTGGAACTCCTTTCCCTTTGTGTGGCAAATTTAGAAATCAACAAAATGTTGGTATATAAACTGACACATTATTTCTGGAAGCAAAAAAAGGCAGAAGTCTTGGATTTAAAATGTCTGACCATGACAGAACAGATTACAAAAACATGTCTTAGCAAAAACCAGCTTTCCTCAGAATCCATGCCAGGTTTTCTTTTAAGATTGCCAGGGATTTCTTTTTCTTTTCTTCTGTACAATGTACAATGAACTTTGGCCTATTTTGAACACTAGTCATACCACTCCTACAATTACTGAAATCTGGCTCTTACATTCACTAATAAAAAGAGTCTTCTTTCTGAGGGATGGAAAAGAAAATTCTCTTCTCCCCTTACTACTTCCACTTCTCCTACTGATGAAAAATTACATGGCCACTTAGAAGAAGAAGAATACTTTTATATCAAGTGGTGGACTTGATCTGGTTTACCTCCAATGGGGCAGGCTATGGATCCATGCACTGCAAGAATGGAAATGCAGGTCTTTCCTCATGTATTGCAGGTCTTTTCTCATTTCCTCCTCAGGTTGTTCGTGCTTTTTCCGACATCATGATCTAGTTTTGTTTCTGTGTCTAAAGAGCATTTTTGGCAACTTTCTTTTTTAAGAGCTGGGAAAGTGTGGTATTTAATTGCTAAAGCAAAATAAAACATGTACGCGTACGTGTGTGTGTGTGTGTTATTCTGCTGTGCCACTATGCCACCTAGATGTTATGCACCAGAAAAGCACTAAATGAAATTCTTTCCATGTAGCTTTTGAATCTAAGTTCCTTGAGGAAACATTTATTTATTTATTCATTTATTCATTTATTTAAAACATTTGTATGGTGCCCGATTGTGCCACATCTCCTCTGGGTGGCTCACAACCATAAAAGTAGATACCGCAAATTAACAGCCTTGTGTAGAAAAGCCCAGAACCACTTCCTTCACCTTAGTAAGATAACTCCAAAACTGCAGTCACTGACACCAAAGACAATATATGAGGATTAAAGGAGAGTGGGGGAGGGTGCTTCCCAATAGAAGATTCTTAGCACTGTGACATTGTGCTACAATTCCATCTTTTTTTGTGGTAAGACAAAAAGAAGTTGTGGCAGGAAACACCAAGGGGTTTTGGATAGAAAACAATGCTATTTGGACTCCTTGAGAAATTCTGAGTGGAGCAGGGTGATGGCACCATGAAAGTGTTGGCTATTAAATTAAATAAATAAATAAATACAATCTGGAAAACCCTTGCTCTACTATGTGATGTGACAAGAGACCAGGAAGAGATTGGTTTTGTTTTTGTTTTTAATTGTATTGGTGAAAAGACTCATATCTTGATCTAGCTGTTCATTTCTGTCTTATAGGAAAATAAATTTTCTCTCTTTCAGTGGTTTGCAAGGCAGATGATTCTTCAGGAAAGTGGGATAATGTTATGGGATTGGGATATTTCTTTTGCTCTTATTAAAATATGAATGAGTGAGTGAATGAATACAGGCAGTGTTCAAAATATATTATAATTTAGAAACCAGCAAAGATTAAAACTCTAGAAATCTAGAAATATCCCAAATAATAAAATCTGCTATCATCCCTTAAAAAACAAGAAACACTGAGTGGAACAGGAATGTCCTTATGCCTGCCAGTAGCTAAACAAAGAAAGGACTAAGTTTCCTGAGGAAGGAGTTTCATATTCATGGTGCTACCACAGAAAAGGACCTGCCTCATGTCCTGACAAACCTCATCTGTTTTAGAGTGAGACAAGTCACAAGGTCTCTGAGAAAGCACAAAAGCCATGTGGTTTATGTGGGAGAAGGTGATCTTTCACATATTGTAGTTCTAAGCCATTTAGGCTTTATAGTTAAAAACCAGCATCTTGATTTGAGCCCGGAAGCTGACTAGAAGCCAGTGCATTTGAGCAGAATGGGTATTAGATGGTCTGTCACAGAATCATAGGGGCCAAGAAGGCCATCAGGTCCAACTCTCTACTGTTGCAGGTCACCAATGTATACCATCTCATTCAAAGAGGTCCCCAGTGCAGGATCCCCATGGACCTCCAAGGACACCAGCAAAGCTCTCCACTCTCTCTTCAAAATTTTATTTTTAATTTTTAAAAGCTTAAAAATATCAGGACACCAGGTTCTCATTCCTGTTTCTGAATCTGCTGCTGATCAGCAGGAAGAGAAGGAAAGAGTTGCTTTGTGGCCCTGTCCAGTCTTCTTCTGCCCACAGAGCCCTTTCCCCTTTGCACACGCTCGTGTGTTCTCTCCCCCCGCCCCACATTCCTACACTCTCATCCCAAAGCTGTCTCTCTACATACCAGTTCCTGTGCTCACTTCTCGCCTTCCCTGTACCACATTATTTCCCCTATCTCCTATTCTCTAGCTTTGTCCTTTCTCTCCAATGCATCTCTGTCTTGTTCCTTCTCAGTCCCTCCCAGCTGCCTGCCTTGCTTTTTCTCTCCCCCGCAAACCGATTTACCTTGCTGGTTCTCCCCACTCCTAGCATCTAGCTTCACTGCTTCTTTAAGTCTTTTCATCTTCTCTTATTATTTTCTTACTTTGACCCCTTTTCTCCTAGCCTCACTCTTTCTGTCTTCTTTCCCAGCCTTTTCTCTTGTTCTTCACACACACAAAATGAGAGAGAGAGAGACTTCCCAGACAGGGATTCTGATAGTACAGGAAGGCTGATGGTCAAGTTAGAGAAAAACTTTTCTCTGGGGCTCTGGAAAGATGTGTATGTGGATAGGGTGAGCAGAGTAATCTTATGTAGGCCTACACAAAATAATTTCCATGTGTAAGCACTCATAGGATTGCAATCTCACATGGGTATTTTGTTGTGCTCTGTGGACCAAAATATATGGATTGGCTCTGGAGTTTAGACCCTTCAACTTCTTGTGTTTTGACTGGCAAAGTCTTCATAGCAGCCATTATGTGGTTAGCCACATCCTCCATGGAAGCCATTTTGTGGTGGTGCCCATAGCAATTTCTTGAATTCCCAAATGTTCCCACAGATCCAAAATGATGAGGGACTGCTGCTCTATAAGGTGCGTACCATAAAGCAATCTGGCTGCAGAGTTTTGCACCAGCTGCAATTTCTGGATTGACCCGTGTAGAGCATGTTGCAATAGTCTACAAGGAAAGTGACTAAGTGTATTGTGGTGAACTGTCCTGACAGCTTCAGCTGTTAGGTAGTATAGAAATATATACATCAATATATTTCTGGCGTACGTCACTGCAGACAAAACTGTCTTCTCCAGTATGTGTTAGATGATCTTCCAGAATCCCTTCTAGCTTAGTCCTTCCTGAATGTAAGAATGAGGGTGGGTCTGAAACCTGCCAGGTGGACCTGGCACATCCTATTGTTAGGGAGGAAATGAAAAGTAATACAACTGCCAAGAGTGTTTCATGCTGTGCTTCCACCAGTATATAGCACTAGTGTATTTATTAACCCTGATTTATAGAGCTGGTATGGTGTAGTAGTTAAGAGTGTGGGACTGGGACTCAGACAATCTGGGTGCTAGTCCTCACTTGGCCATGGAACCAACTGGGTGACTTTGAGCCAGTCACAGACTCTCAGCCCAACCTACTTCAACAGGATTGTTGTTGTGAGGATAAGATTGAGAGCAGGAGGGGGAGAATGATGAAAGCTTCTTTGAGTTTGGTGTATGAAAAAAGCAGGATATAACTCTAATAAATAAATAAATAAATAAATAAATAAGTGGGTGCAAATATTAAAGAGCACAAATATTGCAAAACACCAACAAGCCTCCAGTGACTAAGTTTCCAGGGAAATCCAGCATGAAGTAATGATTGCAACACTGGAAATTCTCACTGCTTAGAGAATTGGGTGTGTGTGACAACACAGAGTCCAGGGAGAGTTCACTTTAATGTTTGAATGAGTGGCTTCCAAACTAGGCTCCAAGGAGCCTTCAGCAGAAATATCAATAGCCCTCAACAATGATCATGAGTGCCTCAAGAGCAGTATCAGCACTGGAAGACAAGGTTCTCAGAAAGACAGCTGAACATATGTTCCTCCAAATGTTGTTGGACTGCAACTTCCATCATCCCTCTCCATTATCTAGACTGGCTACAACTAATGGTAGTTCTGGCCAGCAACATCTGGCAGGCCACACATTCTCCACTGATGGCCTAGGATTGATAGGTCATCCACAGCTTAGGCACTGATGAGGTAGACCTTTTAGTGGCCAAACTGACTTTACACATCTAATTACTGAGGTTTTGTTTTGTATTGTTTACAATTCTGATGCCACCAAGTAATGCCATGCACAGACCGGACTGACCCTAGAAAAATGAGCACACAAGAATATGGCCTTTTTCAAAAGCTTCCTACAATTATTCAGCCTTTGAATGTTTTCATTTCATCACATTCGTAGTAGCTCAATTCACAGATCAGACACACCACTTGAGCACATGATTGATTGCTATCAGGTGAGATAATGCTTCTGAAGGCAAAGGTCTGATCACATGCACAGCATTTGCTGAACAAGTATTGATGCTGCAAATCTTTACATGAATTTTTAAAATGTTAACAAAAAGCTGGCCAAGCAGATCAGTGTCATCAGCTTTCCATGTGAAGATGAACTGTTTGTATTGGGTTGCATCCAATGTTAATCTAACTCAAGTACTACTTATTTCAGTATGTAGGAAACAACCCAGCATTTGTTTCAGCTGTTGAGTGGATAATCTATGGTAGCCATCCCTTCCACCCAGCACCCTCTACACCAGCCCTACATATCACAACACAAGGCCACAAGCAGAACGCAGGAAATACAAACATCACATAGAGCAGATTATCAAGGGCTCAGGCAAACAGACATAATAGACTCGGAGACTCATACATCTACCCATACAATCACTCATCTCACTCTCATAACACCTCCCCCCTTGAATAATTAGATAACAAGATATTGCCTCATGCTCTGCTTCCCAGAGGCATTTAGCTGGCCTCTATTGCAAACCAAATGGGGGGGAAATGACAAAATGGGAATAATGAGTTGTTCAACATCAAAAATCATAGTAAAAGGAAACTGAATCATTTTTCTTTTTGTGAGAGAGTAGCGGTGGCATTTTGCTACACTCCTTCAGAAGCTATTGGCTCTAAAACATATGTGGAAGGTGTTTGAAGAAGTTAAAGCTATCAGGAATTAATTTCCTAAAGCTGAACCCAGCATCAGCCAGCAGAAAATACTTTAGTGCCCAATTTTATCCTTGGTACCCTCAGTCATCAGAAGCCCCTAAACTCAGAGGCTTCTGCTTATCCAGTACAGGATAGAGGAATCAGCAAAGGCAATCATCTAACCATCTTTCCTCCCTGTGCTTTTTCCTAGATGGCTGTTTCACTTCCACCTTCACTTTCAGAGGGGGGAGGAAAGAGAATGGCAAAGGGCTCAGGATAGCTCATATCTCAGTCCTGAGATAGCTCCCCTCCCTCCTAAATACTATAGCCCAAAATAGATTTTCCAACCTCAGAGAGCCACTGCCATGATTCTTTTCATACACATTGTGAGGGAATGGAAGAAAAAGTCAGATCTCTGTCTTTCCCTCCAAGTTGAGTGCCCTGCCTCTGAACTCTGAAGGAGAAATATCTAGTATCCTGTGGCCTCTCAAACCATATTTAGGGGGCATAGGATTACTCCCTCCAGGATGGAATCCTATGCATGATAGTTGGGGCATGCTGGAAGTTGTAGAGGCTTTTTTCCGACATGCATAGAATTGCACCCCAAGAGTCTGATCATACATCTTTCCCAATCTGATGCCCTTAGATGTTGTAGACCAACTTTCAACTGCAGACAGTCTGTCCAAGAATCAGGAATCAGGAGAGCTGCAGTACAGAACATCTGGAAAGCACCAATTTGAGAAAGTCTGGTATATAACATACTGTTGTGATGTAGTTAACTTGATTTTTTATACTCCCATGGATCTAATGAGAATTTTTAGTTAAAATTTTAAGGTCAGGTAAATGATACTAATGTAAGCAAGAAATATAACGGGGACTCAAGACCTTTCTGCTGAAGTAAAATACATTTGAGTGAAATAGAAAATCCTGGTTAAGAATTTTCTTCTAGGATAACTGAGTCAAAGTAGTTGCTTAAACTGGAAAACTTGAACATCTGTTAATAGTTCTCAA
This sequence comes from Varanus komodoensis, assembly GCF_004798865.1. Lineage (NCBI taxonomy): Eukaryota > Metazoa > Chordata > Lepidosauria > Squamata > Varanidae > Varanus > Varanus komodoensis. Next base: position 35,564,980 of record NW_025335941.1, read on the forward strand.
ACTTTCATTTACATTCATTACTCTTTCATAGAGTAAAAAGGAATTTTCACATTCTGAGTACAGTCGTATTGATAAAAGTAATAATAAGCAAGGCATGGGGATTTTACAGTACCAATATAGAAACCTGGCTGTTCTCTCACTCAAGTATGTAAGATACACATATTTTAAAAGAAACAAACTACAGAACAGAGTCTTAGCAGAAAGAAAGAAAGAAAGAAAGAAAGAAAGAAAGAAAGAAAGAAAGACAGCCAGCCACGAGAATTCAATACACTGGTGGCAGCAAAGACATGCCACTAGAGTGTCCACTGATGAGTTGCCAAAAAGAAAATGTTGCATCATCAAAAAAGAGGATAAAAAAGACACCTATTGGCATAATATTTGTGCATGCAAATACAGAGTGTAGCGAAGAGCAGGCTGTGAAGCCCTTGGCTGAGGAAGGTTTAGCACTTGGTTCAGAGGCTGGGCTGCTTCAGCCACATGGTGATTCAAGAAAAGCTAAGCATCAAGAACATGGGAATTCTCGATAATGCTTGGAATGCAGAAAACCCTAAGATACTTCAAATTACTCCTAAGGACAGGAGAATTCACACTTCCCTCCAGGGCTGGAGATTTGAGGGCTATAGGATATACAATTCTCACTTGAGTCATCATGTGCTGAATCAAGTGTCTGGACCCAGAATTTGGGAGCCAGGGAATTCAGGGGAGAGTGTTGCTCTCTGAAAGCTGCAGGGAGGTGGGGACTCTGAGGCAGCTGAACATTACATAGAGAGAGGAGCAAGTTTATAAATAAGAAGTAATGTAAATAGATAGAGAAGACATCTCACCATATTGAAGACTACTGACCAGGTGCCTGCATGCTTGCTCTGTCTGTTGTCCAGGGCTTAACTTAGTGTTTCCTGTACCCACCCATCCCCATGGTTCTTTAAATAAGACATGGACTGAACAGTTCAACAGAGAGCCCCTTTAAATAAGGATTTTCAACTCTCCAAAACAGAGGACTGTCCCCTGTAAAGTAGGACATTAGCCTCAATACTTGCCACTCATTATTGCCAAAGTTCAAATGTCTGCCAACTCCACAAGTCATCCTTGCAATGTTGAGGCCTGATAGTGCCATCTTGTAGCAGCTTCACTGAAATGGATTGCCTCACTTTTGCTACTACCACCAAAAGTGCTATACCAACTCCTACTATAGGGAGGCAAGCATAATTTCAAGTGCCATACCTTGCTTCTCCAAGGAGGTAGTAGGATTGATGGTGGAGGAGCAGCTCCGTCCAGCAACCCTATTGGCACAGGCGGTGGGCCAGAGCCTGAACAAACCTGAGCCTTCCCCCATGGCCTTTCTGAGATGCATGTGGAGACCCAGCAGAACAGAATCCCGGAACTTTTTTCAGCAGACAGATGTGCCATGATGGCAGACAAGTTCATATATAAGGGAACTACTGCACGTAGGAAACTTACAAACTCTTATATGGATGCTTGTGTGTTACTGACAGTAGTTTGTGAATCATTGCTATAAATATTTTGTGTACATTTGAGCGTCAGTATAATTATCTTAGCCTTTTTTTTTCATTTCATTTCCTTCTTAATCATATTGCTTACATTTTCTATCCTCCCCAGTCATGTGTGCCTACCAGCTTAGAATGACACTTTCTGTATTTGATAAAGGCTATAATAAATCTGACAGGACAGGATGTCACATGACCTTTTTTTTTTTTTTTTTTTACTCTAAAGAAACATTTAAGAAATTCATATTGGTGTTAAATAAAATCCCTGGTTAAGTAAAATCCCCTGGCAACTCACTCTAAAGGGAAACAGAGTCCAAGAGGATGGGAAATCTTAAAAAAGAAAAGAAAAGAAATTATCACAGCACAACAAAAACTAATCCCAATCAAAAAAAAATGCAAAAGACAACAAAGGAAGCCTTCATGGCTCCACAAAAAGTTAAAAGACAACTTGAAAGCAAAAAAGAATGTGTGGAGGAAGTGGAAGGGAGGCCAGGCCACAAAAGGAAAGTATAAACAGACAGCAAAGACTTTCAGGGACAGAGTCATGAAGGCTAAAGTACGTTATGAATTGAGACTAGTGAGACTTGCTAAAAAACAACAACAACAACAAGCCTTCTTCAGTTACGTTCAAAACAAAAGACAATTGAAAGAGAGGGAAGTTTAACAACTCAATGTGGATGACAAAAAGCTAACAGAGGACAAGCAAAAGACAGAGGTGCTTAACTTCTACTTCAGTTCATTCTTCTGCCACAAGAAAAAATATGACCTACCTACAGAGGAGGAAGTACAAGATGGAAGGGCAGGATGGCAACATAAGATCAACAGAAAATGCTCAAGAGCACCATGATGAACTTAATACATTCGAATCTCAAGGATGTGATGAGCTACATCCTAGAGTCATAAAGGAACTGGTGGAAGAACCCTTTGAACCACTATCTATAATCTTCAAGAAATCTTGAAAAACAAGGGAAGTTCCAGCTGACTGGAGAAGAGCTGATGTTGTCCCCATCTACAAGAAAGGGGAAAAAGATGAACCAGGGAACTAGTCAGCCGAACATCAATCCCTGGTAAAATACTGCAGCAAATGATTTTTAAAAATCAGTCTGCAAGCACCTTGAAGAAAATGCAGTGATGAACAGAAACCAACATGGATTTCTTAAGATCAAGTCATGCCAAAGTAACCTAATCTCATTTTTGATTGGGTAACCACCCAAATGGACAGTGGAAATGCCATAGACTTCACTAGACTTTAACAAAGCACTGACAAAGTGCCCCATGACATCCTGATAAACTAGCAAAATGTGGACTCAATAGAACTGCTATTAGGTGAATCCACAACTGGCTACAAAATTGGTCACACAGAGTGCTCATCAACTGCAATTTTTTAAGCCAGAGAGAAGGTAAGGAGTGGGGTGCCACAAGGCAAGATCCTTGGACCAGTGCTCTTCAACATCTTTATTAATGAGGAAGTCCTCATCTAGATAATTAATAAAGTCAGGGGATTATAATTAAATCTGCAGATAACACAAAACTGGGTGGAATAGCTAACACCCTGGAAGACAAAAAGAAGATCCAGGGTGACATAAACAGCTAGAATGCTGGATGGAAAGCAAGAGAATGAAATTCATCGGGCCAATTGTCAAGTTCTCCTAGGGAAAAAAACCCAAATGCACCAATACAAGATGGGGAATAACTGACTCAAGAGCTCTGAAAAAGACAAAGACCTCGGACTTCTTGTAGACAACAAGCTAAATATGAGCTTGTAATGTGATGGTGCCGTAAAGAAGGGCAGATGCTATTTTGGGATGCATAAATAAAAACAACATTTCCAGAACAAGAGAGGTACTAACTCCCCCTTATTCTGCCTTAATCAGACCTGGAATGCTATGTTCAGTTCTGGGCACCCAGGTTTAAAAAGGATGCAGGAAAAACTAGAAAGGGCTCAAAGGAGGGCAACAAAGATGATTCATGGTCTGGAAACTAAGCCTTGCGATGAGGGGCTGAGAGAGCTGGGCATGTTAAGAGAAAGCTACAAGAGGATATGATAGCACTTTACAAGTACCTCAAAGGCTGTCACAAAGAGGAAGGAAAATAACTTTTCTCACTTCTCCCTGAGTGTAATACACAAAACGAAGAACTTAAACTGCAACCCACCAAATTCAGGCCAGACACCAGGAAACATCTCACAGAGCAATACAAGAGTAGAACCAGTTGCCAAGAGTGGTCATGGGCTCTTCCACAGTAGAGACATTTAGGGCAAAACTAGACAGTCTGAATGGGAAGGTGTGACTTGATATTCTGCCCAGCAGTGTGTTGGACCTGATGGCCTTCTGGGCCCCTTCTGATTCATATTCTATGAATCCGTGAATCTAAGCACTAACCAGAGTCTAATCCCTTGCTTTGCAAATGCTGTACTTTTTCCTCTCAACCATCCCTTATTTTCCATTTATTACTACTTAACAGTTTTCACCCAATTACATTTAGTTGTGCTTATATGCATTTCAGATCAATAAGGCTTGTCAGCCATGACTAACTTGTCTAATTGTCATCATTGGGAGTTAAGCAAAACCTATGTCAATTGTATCTAGGCCAGCATATGCACCTATACACACAACCACATAGTACTTGATTTCAGCCGTTTCCCAAAAGCTGGTTTCTAACTAGACCAGGCAGGCAGCAGCCCTTTCATGCACTTCAGCTCAGATTTCCCACACCGCAAATACCTTGAGAATTATTACAACACAAATCATTTCCAATGTGAAGCTGAAGCTAGATTTCAGGAAATAAGCCAATCGTTTCCCCAGCTGGTTAATGTTCCTCAGCGAGTTTGTGGGTCCGTATGTATGACAGAGCGGAGGAAAACAGAGCCCACATACAGATATACGCCGTGAGATTTGACGTAATATACATCAAAGTAGCGTGAAGTCTTCCTTTCACCCACCCCAGCCAGCAGACGGCCCTCCTAGCCCTAAGCGAAAGTTTCACACATAAGCTCTGCTAGCTGGTCGCGGGTGCTTTTTATTATGATGACAGTGATTCAGAGAGGAGCCGTCCTTTCGGTTTTGCAAGGTTAAATATGAAAGGACTCAAGAAGGAATGCAGTCACACGCGAGAGAGAGGAAGTTGGGGCGGAGGGTCGAGACTTGCAACTTGGACTTTTTCAGCCCTCTGGAAATTCCCGTGCCTGGTGAGCCTCTCGCCGGGGCGTTCCCCAACCTCGAGCGGCTGGAAAACCCGGACCGGGCCACCCCAGAGGAAAGGATTAGGAACCTCGGAGTCGCGCTGGTTTCTATTTGCTACTGCAAAACAGCACGTTTCTCGTGCTGGTCTGTAGCTGGGGAAGGGCTGCGGGTGGCATCTGGCTTCCCCTAAATTTTCGCTTGACCCCCCCCCTTAAAAAAAACAAATTAAAAGAGTTTATAATTTGTCTTTAAAAGACGAAACTATTGAACTGCCTCTCCTACTTTTTTTTTCCTTTTGCCGCTTCTCGAGCTTTAGGATGCTTCATCGGAAACTAATCAAAGGCGCGCTTGTTAAGGGATCTGTTTCTCTATAAAATCTGAGCGCTGTTTTACATCTTGGGCAAGACTGCTTTCGTTGGGAATTAAAACTTTTTTTTAACAAGACAGGGTTGATGGGCTTGTTCATGGAGTCAGCCTTGGAAGGTTGCTGCATGTTTGTTTTGTTCTAAGCGAGTGTCAGCATTCTAGTTTGCAAAAGTGTGTATGGGCTGGTTATAGAGAGATCAGCAGATTATGCCTGCCTTCATGGGAAGAACATACTTGCAGAACAAGGAGTAGGGAAATCCATCTTCAGGACACAGTACTATGCCCTTAAGCCAAAAAAAAAAAAAAAAGGAGGGGGGTAACTCTCAGTATCCCCAAGCCAGCAGGGCTAAGTGGGCCCTTCTGGAAGTTGTAAGTCCTTTCCTCCACAATCCTGCACCCCATCTAAACAGGTATAGGACTGTGTCCTTAGCCTGCCATATAAAACAAAATTGGGATCATTTTCTTCTAGGCAATTGCTATGCATTTTATGTACATGATCATCAAGTTCCCTGGGCTCTATTGAAAATAAGCTAAAGCCAGAAAATATTTTAAAAACACAGAACATAAAATTCTGCATCAAAATGAAAACAATCAGCAACAGTATTGTAGAAAACAACAGAGAGACAAAGAGATGCCAAATCTGTGTAGTGTGGCTATGAAGACATGAAGAATCCCTATAAAATGTACTCCTTTCTGTTCCCATCCACTTCTTTATAATGTTGGGTTTCTTTTGTTTGTGTGTATACTGTTTATTCCCCTCCCCCACCTCACCCCACCCTCACCCCCATCCTCTTTCCTTTAGGAAAAGGTAAGAGTGGCAAGCCTCACACACAAGCTGACAGATCTTGTGTTGTGGCACTTGGTGCAGAAAGGTGGCTTGAGACTGATTCTCCTCCCAAAATTTCCTTGAGAAATGATGAATGGGAAAGGCCAGTGTGTTAAGCTGCCGCTGCTGCAGGATAACTGACATGTGTGAAGGGGCAGCCCTTTTCCACTGCTTGGGGTGTCTGGTGGGAGTGAGGGTTAATATTTATCATTAACCCCAATGCTACAGCAACAATAGCCCAAAGTGCAGTGCTTACTAGTTGCAGCCAGGCTATGGTTAAGACATACATGTCACCAGTAAAGATAAACAGCAAGAATACACACCCTTTCTTAAAAGGTTCACCTTTTTAAGACACCTGCATGGCTGCGGGGATCTGAATCATTTTGAGCTGGCGATATCTCACATTCATCACAAATTTAATTTGCTAGATTCCAAAGCAGTTGCGGAGCAGGATGGTGTGCCCCAGGGTGGCCCAGTCTGTCTACCTTTCCAGCAGCTCCATACCTCTGGCAGAATACACATATATTCATCGGTGCAGGATCTGTGCTTGTAGATTTGATTTGTTCTGATGAGCATCCTAGGCAATTTAGGAAATAAGCACTGATAAGCAATCAATCAAGGAGTTATTTTATATCTTGCCTTATCCATACATTCATCAAGGAAGTTTTAAGTGATGGTAAAGGCTGGGAAAAGACTGGTGTCTCCACACCATTACACTCAAGCAATTTAGACTGAAGTAACCCTATTGGAGTCAAAGCATGCAGGTATCCTTTTAAAAGCAAACTGAATAAAATACATCTGGCATATCCATGCACATGTATCCACAAAATCTGTAGACTGGGACTTACCATACCAACTTGACAAAAGCAGACAAGATATTTCAAAGCACCCCCTTGCATTTAGAGTCACACACCTCTTCTGAGCCTGCTTTTACAGAATGAGTGTCAACACCATCTGCCAGGGGCAGGTGTTTGAATTCAGTCTGGAACATCTTCCTGGGGACTTCCCTCCGCCTCCTGCCTCAATGCCACCTACAGCAGATACTGAGGGCATGAAGCAAATGTATGTGAACCTCTGCCCTCTCCTGTCTGAGTAAGTGGAAAGATGCTCAAGATTACTACCCCTTCACAAAGATGATCATTTTGAAACTTTCCCTGAAGCCAGGAAATGCTGAGTGGGTGAATCCTTCCTGTTCTCTGAAGAGATGTTATTATCATTATATCACTACAGCACCTTGATGAGCAGAACATAATTGGGCTTTATTGCTTTAAGATGCTTGTTCCAAGAAGCAGAAAACATGTACATATTATAGTCTGATTCTCTGCAGTGTTTAGCTTGCCTGAAATCAGTGGGCTTAGGCGCTCAGCTCTGCATACAATTTAAGTGTTTGGTGCTGATGAATGGCAACCGTTCTGGCTACAGTCCTGCACTCATTTCCTTGAGCAAGTCACAAACACAGCCAGACTTACTTTCAAGGAAATATGCATAAGACTCTAAGTCCTTCTCACAGTACACTTCCCAGATAAGAACATCTCCAGAAAGCCGACTGTCATTTGATAGCTACCATTTCTGCACTTTCAGTGCATTGGATTTCTGAAGTAAACACAGTCAAGTTATGATACTTTTTATTTTTGTCTTCTCTGGTCATGTTAGGAAGAGTTCACACATCCGTTAGAAAATATAACCCAGGGAGCAGTGAACATTTGGTTAACCCTAACCCTAATATTTGAACCTGATTTTTCTACTGGATATTTGGGGTAGTGCCAACATCAATGGCAAGTTTTACATGATCCAAGGATGCATTCTGTAGCCTAGATTTAGGACTCTTGCTTACATTATACGTGTTGGTCTTCAAATTCAAATCCCTGCCTCCTGTTCTGTGCAATTAACATGTTAGGGAGAGTGCCATAACTCACTGGCTAAGCACATGCTTAATATATAGAAGGTCCCAGGTTCAGACCATGGCATCTCCCTATCAAAGGATCTCAAGGAACCAGACTGTGAAAATCCTCTGCCTGAAACCTTGAAGAGCTTTTGCCAATCACAGTAGACATTACTGGGTTAGGTGGACTAAAGAAGTGACTAAGTAGATGGAAGTGCCATGTGTTATGTTTCCTGGGCAACAAGACTCAAGAACTGCAGTGCAATGTATCCTCAAGTCAATGTCCATGGGAATGGAGCCTTTAAAAAACTTATCTCCACTTTGAGTTAAGCACAGGACAAACATATGGAAAAAGAAAGCAACACTGCATTTTGGGCAAGGGCTTCTTTCTAAAAATGGATGTATGATCTTGGAATGATTGTGAAAGAACTTATTCAAACTGCTTTCAGATGGAGACCTCCCAGTGCTACCTGTTAGAAGGCATTGTGCAGCTATTCCCTCTTTTTCTCCTCAACAGATTTTCTTCAGTGAGAAAAAGAAGGAAGGGGGAAAGAATGGCACAACACAGAGGGGTTACAAGAGGATGCTGCTACCGTCCAGACTCCCTGTAAAATTCCCTCAATGAAACATGATGACGACACAATAAAAGCCCCATCTGGAAGTATCCAAGATCATAATTAATACCAGTGGCAGTGGCAAGGTTAGGTATTAATACCATATGTCCACCATCTAGCCTAGCATATTATCACCTTAGTGCATTCAGCAGTACAATAATCTTCAGTTTCTCAAGTGCGGAAGAGAACCAGTTAATTACAACAGTCTGTAATTCACGAACCAAAAGCACCTTTATTTGCAACTACAGAATCTAGCAAGAGTGGTGGGAGCGAAGCGAATATCTCTCCCTTCCCTCTGTATATTTTAAGACATTACCAACTTCTCCCACCTAACTGATGGTTGTAGGAAACGTCATACTTCAGTTAAGTCCATTGCTACTTTGAAATGTCTTGCACTTGAGTCCTTGTACCCTTTGGATGTCAAAAGAAGCATAATGAAAAAGGAACATGGTTGTATGTGTAGAAAATGGCAACCAGAAAAAAGAAAATGCAGGATTTGAGGAAAAGAAAATTAATTGAAAGCTTCTTTGAATAAAGCTGATCCTGGCAGAAAGAAAGGATATGATATTAAGGAAAGAATGATTCATACCAATTAAAATATTAAAATGGAGAAAAATGGGAGTGGATGAGTGGATGAGCAATAGAAGTTCTGCCTAGTTCAGACCTGCAAAACTTTCTCTGTGACATAACTGTTTTAACCTAATTCATAGTGGCCGGTTCAACAGAAAGATGGTAGTTTGAACTGCTAGCTTTCTAATCATGTTTAAGGACATGATTTTTGCATTATTAAAGATTCAATGTGATGATAGCTCCAAGGTGATGGCAGTAATAGTTTTATATGATTGCTCCCGATTTCTGTGAGGGAATCTAGGGTTGCAACATGAGGTGCTTTATTTATTATATTTCCTTCTGTCATGGGCTGGACTTTCTTCACCACCCGCTTTTCCCTCTTTGGCAGACTTAGATAAACCCTTAAAGCACAGTCTCTTATTTGAGCTGTACAGGTTATAAGATGGTGCAAATCAAAGCAGCAAGAAAACTGAGATGTATGAGCAGCATCTGCCCATGTGAAGAGTTGAATCTACACTGAAACATGCCCTTGTCTCCTTTTCAGAAAGATTCTGGTTCTATCTACAGGATGGATCCCACTGCTTGGGGGCTAGATGGCAGGAATGCCAGACACTTTTTGTAAGTCCACTCACCTTACCTCACCGAGCTGAGGAGCTTCTCTTCAATCACCCCCTACCCTACCCTGAAATGTCTCCCCAGTTTTCGAAGCTGGGCTGGTTCTCATGTTCTGTCTGACTACCTTCACTTGGTAGCCTTGAAACTGCTCTTTTGCCTTCCTCCTCTGAATCTCAAGACTCCATCTGGGGAAACAGTAACTTGAGAGAGTTGGGCCCCCTTTATACCCTCCTATTATGAAAGGAATCCAATGCAGCTTACATGATATTCCTCTCTATTTTACCCTCATAACAACACTGAGGTAGCTTAGGTTGAGAGTCAGTGATCAGCTCAAAATCACCCAGGGAACTTCATGGACTAGCCACTATACTACACTGACTCTCAATAGTTATACAATATTTCTTTATCAACTTTTTCAGATCCAGTTTTTCTCACCAAAAAAGGTAAGTAGCATATCAGATCAATGGAGTGAGCACTTTACATCAGATTCAGTATGTCTTGCATATTTTTGATCGATAGGCAAATTCTGTAATGCTCTATTCAGATTTTTAAAGGTATGTTGAATAGGCAGTTACATAAAACATTCCTTTTGTTAGCTTTTCCCTCCCATTTGTGGTATTCATGTTTTCCTGTTAAAGTTGACAGCTTGCAACCTGAAAGCTACTCTTTTCATTTCAGTTTACCAATGAGTTGGGTGGTAGCTTTTCTGGCCTATTCCTCCCCACTTTTAATCTGTCCTGTCCCCCACTATCTGTAAGGAGTTGTTACACTGCATCCTTTGTCAACTAGGCATCTTGGAGGTATGATGGACTGCACCAGGGCTTGGAGAAGGCTAATGTCCTGCACAGGACTGGGGAGGGATGCTGCTAAAAGAACTAGAAAGAAAGAGGAAGGCATTACAACAGATTAAAAATAAGGTGATTGGTCTGAATTGCAATCTGAAAACCAAAACCATGTGTATCTGTGTGTTTTGTGTTGTGGCAAGGCATCCAGTATGAATGGAAATGTTGTACTTGCCTATAATGAAAAGCTTTTGGCAACTATTCATTCAAAAGCAAAACACAGAGAGAGGTGGGTGGGGAGGAACAAATAAAACAGATTTATTTCAGGTCCTTCTTTTTGCTTAGAAATGCTACAATTACAGGTACATTTCTTTATGGTGTAAAGTTGCTGTAGGTTTAGGTAGAATAATGACATAGAGTCCATTTCATCAGATATACACTATTCTCAGTTGACCATGTTAATTTAGTCAACAGGGCGTGTGTGTGTGTGTGTGTGTGTGTGTGTGTGTGTGTGTGAGAGAGAGAGAGAGAGAGAGAGAGAGAGAGAGAGAGAGAGAGAGAGAGAGCGAGAGAGAGAGAGAGAGAGAGAGAGAATGAAAGAGGAACATAGATCTACACTGCAGAAACAAGATTTATGTTGGATTCATAATAGCTGCAAGAATCTACTGTATGCTTCCAACTCTGGGCGGTTTCATTTATCACCAAACCACAGTTTGCTGGTTGTTAAAGTCACAGAAGTTGTGTCACTTCAGCGGGGTTTTTTAGTATTACAAAATGTGGTGTCAAAGCATGTCTAGCAAGGAAGACTGTTTTCCGAAAACAAATCTTTTCTTACCATCTAGTGGTTAACATATGACACTACACCTAATCACCCATAGCTGTATTTAGTAGCTAAGTCCTCTCCCCCCCACCCCCCGCCCCCAAGATTTTTACTCTAAAGTAGGCACAGGGCCACCAGTCTGGATCAAGACTCTGGTGGGGAGAGTAGGGTTGGGTGCATTTTTAGATCCAGATGTGGAACCTTGTGCCTACTTAGAAGTAAAAATGAAAAATGACATTGTTGCTAGATACACATTTGAAGTCATGTCTGCTTTGTCCCAAACTATTTATCTTTAAGAAGGCTACAGTTTGAATTTCTTTCTGTTCTGGGGTTTGGACAAGGCATCCATTTTATCCTTAGTGCAGGTTTGGAGCAGAGGTAATCCTGTATGTAGTTTCAGAAAAGTTGATCTTCTTTCATGTATGTACAAAGAAAGACCACTGTTTTCAGAATTCCTAGTGCCAAAGTGTGGTAGACCGTCCTAAGACTCTAGTAGTTGGACAGTATATAAAGGCTATAAACAAACAAACACTAGGACAGAAAGTGCTGGGACAGGCAGCATGTTGTCAACTTTTGATGGAATGTTGTGAGTTCTTTCACAAAATGATTCCCCATGGTGGGGTAGGATTACCTATTTTTAAAATAGCCTCCACAGTTGGCATAGGTGATTGCTAAACACTCCTTTTCTAGAAGGTAAACAGATGAGGGAAGTAGTTTGCCCAAGCTCCTAATTACAAGGCAGAGGTGGGATTTGAGTTCCAAAACGTAAAACCACTCCTCTGAACCTGAACAGAGATGGTCCCTTCCAACATGTCAATTTATTAAATTTTTGAATTTAATAAAATTTTTGAAACCAAGTAAAGATGGCATTGCAGAGGAGCACTTGACTACACTGACATTCTGGCAGTTTTAACTGAAAAGGGAAAATACAAAACAAGAGAAGTAAGGAGCCTCCTCTGTGAGCAAACAAGCACCACTTCTGAGATCCCAGTGTAGAACATGGCTATATTATCCCATTTTCTGAAAGCCTTTCCTAGTGTTCTTTTGCACTCTGAGTCCATTGCTATGTCTGTCTACATGGTGCACAAACACATAAAAAGCAGGAAGAGGAGATAGAGGTGCAACAAAATAGTGAAGAAAAGTATTTAGACAGGCAAACAAAATGCAAAGATGGCAAATTGTTGGGAAAACACCACTTTAAAAAGGTGGTGGTTCAAGTGCATGCAATTAGATTAGAGCATTCAATGAGCTGCAGGGCCAAACCCTTGGTTACAAAGTGGAAGATTAATTATTTGATTACCATACTGTTTGCAATGTGTTTGTGGCACACCTTTCCTCTCTTACTGGAAACCCTGTCAGCAACTGAGCAAAGTTTAAAAGTAGTTAATCTCCAGAGGCTGGTGTGTTCTGTGTCCTGGTGATCAATGGACATGTGATGTTTGCGAAAGATGTATCCTTTAGAAGCTAGCGACATTGGCTAGCAACAACATTGCACATTTATGATGAGATAAATCTGAATGTGTACAGTTCCTTGTTATCTCTTGTAACTAGAGCTTTATTATGTTGGAAACATTATTGACTGTCTTCTTTCCAAACAGCTTTCAATACTGTGTGAGCTTGTTTAGAGAGTGCAGTCATCCTCTTGAAGGGCTGTCAAAAGACAGTTCTGTATTCAAATATTTAAAAAGCTGACTACTCCAAATATGCTTTAATGCTAAAAAATCAAAAGAACAGTAGGAGGTTTGAAACTTCCCATCAGCAGGCAACATAGGCACTGAGGTTTCCTTCTCTTTCCTATTACAGGGAACTATATTGTATTGCTACTGAAATTATAATCATATTTTCTAGATTTGTATCTATGCATATACAAACATAAAAATATAATTTCATATGTTCAGCCATCTTTGGGTTACTGTGGCTGTACTGGACCACTGATGCTTAAGCAAGATCTCAATTATGTTTCTTAATTATTAGGCACATTTCTTTAAGGACCTGGAATATTTCCTCAGACTGCTGAAAATGGTGGCCCCAAGATTGGCAGAGGTCCTGTTTATGGACCAGACAGTAAGCTCAATCAGATTGGTGGACGGAAGAATCAAGGCCTTCTCAGTGGTGATCCCAACTTCATGGTACTGTCTCTTGTAGGAAGTGCATTTAGCTCTTTCACTGATTCTTTTTAAACAGGGTCTAATCTGAGGCTGTGGTGAAACAGTTTAACTAGCTGTAACAGTTTTACAGCAAAGGCAGTTTGAACCAAGAGACTCAGCCAGACATTGGACTTGCCATGTGTCAGAACAGAATGGTTATTGAATCTCTAGAAGGCCAGAAACCAATTAAGCTTGCTATGAACCAAAAGCATAAGGTGCCATGACCTTGGGAAGGCAGGAACTTGATTTCAGCATATCTTAGAATCAGAAAGCCAATGAGACCAGTGGTCACTGGAACACTGAAGGCTTCTTACAATGTTTTAACAAAAGACAACATGTCTCGGTAAGATGAATGCTAACAGAATACTACATTTGACACCTCACAGATCCTTTGTCACCAATTGTATTAAAATTACCCTATCACTACTGTGAAACCTAATCAAGCCACACCTTATGCAAGATCGTTTTTCTTATATGAGGGATATTAATGTTCAGTCCTGAGGGGGTATGCAACTCTTCGGCATGAATTCATGGCTGCTTCTGATTACTGTCCCTAATTGCTCTGAACAGCCCAGAGAGCTTTGGTGGGTGGGTGCTATAGAAATCAAATGAAATGAAATAAACAGATAAATAATCTGCAAGTCCTTGAAACTCACTGTGGTTGTTGAAGTTATATTGCTAGATCTTTGAGTATGACCAGAAATTCCTGACTTCGTGGCATGATTACTTGCTCGGGCTGCTTCACCCATTCCAGCTTGGATGCACACCTTGCAGGCTTGTCTCTGTACAGTATACCAGGCTGAAGTTCCTAAAGGGACAGCAACATGTCACACAAAATTGTGGGGCAGTGCATCACTGAAGCTTTCATGCCAAGTGACCCAGCATGGGTCTTATTGGTGTTATCAACAGGCAAAGTCTGAAAAAGGCTTTTGAGACCTAAATACATTTGCCAGAATTTTTTTGTAGCTATAAAACCTTTAAAGATGGTATTATAGATGGATAAAAATGGATGCCTGGCCATAAAGTGATGCTTGGCAGATTGAAGCAGTATCTTGTTACAAATTTCTCCCTCAGAATCTAAATGAATGCCAATAGCCAGAACCAATTACACCAATAGCCACAACACAACATTTACAAAAGTTACAAATATGTACAACTCAATGATTTTCCAGAGAACAAACAGCAGAAACACCAATATGACAAAGCCTATGCAGCCAAGTCTTGCCCCAGTTTTAACCAGTCAAACACTGGTCTCCTGCAAACTCACCTTCTTCCAAAGAAAGTAGCAGCAAAGGATTTGGTGATTTTAAGAAATTACCCAACAGTAATGCTACCAAATATATACACATGAAAAAATATTGTGGATAATCACAGATGTCACTGGAAACTTAAGTAAACAGAAACCAGAACAAGTTCAGCAGTAAACAAAAATCAAAATTCAGTTCCTTTATGGATCAGGCATAAGGTGCTGAACCTAATTTATACATGACAAACTTTTTCAGAAATTAAGACCTGGATAACTCAGTGGGCAGGAATCTGGTCTGTGCACTCTCAAGTTGACTTTCTAGGTGCTGCTCAGATGATCAATGTTCATATTCAATTTGGTATACTCTTTATCTGCTGTTGACCTTGAAGAAACCATGTTTTTCAGACTACCTCTCTCTACTCCAAGAACTGCTTCTTTAGGTTTCTCTGAACCATGCAGTTCCTTAGTCTTGGCTATTTCACTTCTGCTGTCCAAATTTCCCTTGGCCCATTACTTTATTGTTTGGCCTCATCCATGTCTTGCCCACTGATCACTGTAAGTCCTCTAGTCAAGATCTATGTCATTCTGTACCATTGCAAACTAAATTACTGAAGCTGCTCTAAATGTTAAAAAAAGGATAAAAGCAGAAACTTGTCTTGCCGTCCTCAAAACTGGTCTTCTGAGATTTCTTTTAAAGCCATGGATAAAAGTATATAACACTGCTTTAATTCTTTGATGTGATCTAAGGATTCTGTTGAACCAAAGCTGTAGCTGTCAAACCAGAGACATGAAGCTGCAATGCAGAAGGAGAAAGGCAGTGCAGAAGGAGAAAGGCGGAATTAAGACCAGCTGCATTTGATCCCTGTCATCTGTCACCTAGTGGAAACTATTCCATCTGACTACCAGAACTGTTTCCATTCCTGTCAGTCATAAGAACTGGAATTTGGTACCCAAGGTTGCTTTTTCTTATTCCTTCCACCCTTTCTGCTCCTTTTCCTTGTGCATCATGGCTTTTGGATAGGAATCCTGAGCAGGGACCATTTTATGGTTGATCTTGTTAAACCATTCAGAGAACATTTTTTGCTAGAGTGGAATAAGTCTTCAAATAAATAACAGCCCCAAATATTCCATCCCACACTTTAATATTAGCTGAGAAATGCCTTATAAACAGTGCCCATGTTACATAGAAACATAGAGCAAGTCAGAAGGGGCCTCCCGGGCCATCTAGTCTGACCCCCGGCTCCAGCCGGCTCCACTCACAACATGCCCACCATGTGCTTCTCTAGCCTATTTTTGATGCCGACCACATGTTCATGCACTACAGAGAGAAAGTTAACAAATATTAAATATTCATATATCACTATTAGTGACAATATATTTCTCCCTAGGTAAATATAATGTAATTGAAGATGTAGTCTATATGGCTATTTGCAGATATGTAACTTAATAAAAATGATCCTGCTGTAAGTAAAATAGTTGTCTGGTGTGCTTCCATTCAGGACACCAGAAGAGATAAATGAACAGAACTGGAAAGGATGCCTAGAAATAGGTTCCTCAAACAAAGGCCCAAGGGAGTTGGCTGTCCTGGCCTCCAACTAGTTGAGCCAAGGGCTGTGCACATGCCTGTCCTTCTGCTACCAACACTGTTGGCAGCCGCCCTGAGGCTTTGTGAGCCGCCCCGAGGCTTTGTTGCGATGGGGGCGGCATAGAAATGTTTTAAATAAACAAACAAACTGCAGGACATAGCATTAGTACTTGGTGTTATACATTCCTTTTTGGCAGTGGATGGAAGATATCCTTGGATGGGTGCTCCCCTCCTATGCTGTGATATGCAGAACTATCTTAATTAGGCTTTTGAGTGCCCTATCGTATCTGCCTCTAAAGGCAGCTCTGAATAGCTGGACTATTCGGGGGCCTTCCTTCATTTTGAGCAGAAGGAAGAGCTTTCTTCTTTGTCTCTACCAGCATCTTGTTCCCAAACACTTTATTCAGTATGAAAGGAATCATGGCAGTTATAGTCCCGTATTTATTTATTTATTTGCTTTAAATCCCACCTTTTTTTCTTTTTTTAAAGAACTCAAAGCCCTGCCAAAGATGTTACGCAGCATGACTGTAGCGAATGTCCCACAAAATACCGAAGCCAGAACAAAGATGAAAACCATGGAACTGAGCCCTATGACCATAACCTGTGACTTCCTGGTGAGTTTGGCCTTCCTGACATCACCATTTTTAGGGTGTCATTGCCATCCTTTGGATGACAGCAACTAAAATATCCTCCAGGGAATAGGAATACTTGATACCTATCTCAATATGTTCATTTTCTGCCAAGGATGGAGGATGCATGTGGTTTGCTCCTCTTGCACAACTTCTAGGTGGAACCATGGTATAGCAGAATAGCACAAACACACAAGAGGAAATCATGCTTTATTTCACCATAAGATATAATAAGCTATGTTCCTTGCTCCAAAAAATCTTGCAGAAACGATTAACCAAAAAAAAAGCAAAACTAGAGGGCCACAACATTGTCTAAAAAACCCGCAAACAACCATGAGTACGGAATAATGTGTGCATAACATATTCCTTGTGTGGAAAAGCTCCAAATTCCTTTTTTAAAGTGAGAGGGAAAAGAGCCAAGTAGGTACATTGTGAAGGAAGAGACTGAAGAAGATCCAACATCCTGTCTCAGCTAGGTGGAAATGAAACTGGAAGTAGGCTGCTCCTTGTGGGGATGAAGTCAAAAGCCTAATCAGTATAGTCTTGCCCAGCAGACTGAGCAGAAGCAATCTATCCAAAAATATCCACTGAAAGAAAATGTGTGCATAACCTGTTGGAACTGGAGGTTTGGCTGCATAGTTCATGTTTTCTGAGTGCAGCCTCTCCCCACCCTTGAAGCTCAGTGTGACTACAAAGCAAATCAAGCTGCGGAGAAAGCTGGGCTTCCTCAGGGGTAGAACAATTGCCACTGTCAGGTTGATAAGCAGAATGGGGCACACCTGTACATTCTGATGTGCACAGCAAGGAGGTGTGTGCTGTTGTTCCCTAGAACAGTGATGGCAAACCTATGGCACGTGTGCCCAAAGGGGCACCAGAGCCTTCTCTGTCTGCACACGATCCCCAGCAGC
This sequence comes from Varanus komodoensis, assembly GCF_004798865.1. Lineage (NCBI taxonomy): Eukaryota > Metazoa > Chordata > Lepidosauria > Squamata > Varanidae > Varanus > Varanus komodoensis. The sequence continues at coordinate 35,582,657 of NW_025335941.1, forward strand.
CGTGCGCATATTCAGAAAGATTAAGGACACCAGGCAATAACATCACTCATTAGCTGCAACTGGCCAGTGAGCTGCCAGGGATTTGCATGGATTGTGATTTTAGCGGGATGCAAGTGACGCAGTGGTTTAAACTACTGTGCTGCTCAGCTGGTTGATCTAAAGATCGTCGGTTCAAGTCTGCACAACCTGTTGTGATTTTAGCAGAATGTAGGAAAGGTGGGAAATACATTCAGGTAGGAAATACACTCAGATGCCTTTTTCAGGGTTGGCCAAAAGCTGGTGGTCAGTGGAACATTGCCCCCTTGTGCTGGTAGTCAGCAAATTCAGGTTTTATTGCAGTGTTGGCACTTTGAGATAAATAAGTGGGTTCTGAGTTGCAGTTTGGGCACTCGGTCTCTAAAAAGTTCGCCATCACTGCCCTAGACGCAGTAAGGAGGAAATTGTGGCCGTGGTTGAGTGGGGCTCATGCCCCGATCACGTAATGTACGTATACCGCTCATACATGGAAAATGTTGGTGAGACGCATGGCATGAACCTATCAAGGAGAAGTCTGTAGAATGTTCTTTCTGTAAATTTGATTTGTAAAGCTTGGGAATCCTGTAAATGTGTGTACATTCGGCATTTTGATACCTTGTAAATATTGGATGGTGTACTTCTCTATTTTTGTAACATTGTACTTTTTGTGCCTTTTGTAACTTTTGTAGTATGTTTTTATTTAAATAAAAAATTTCAACCTAAAATTTCAACCTAGATGCAGTAAATATATACTTTTAGTATATTATTGTGCAGTCTACACAAATTAGATACAGGTTACAAGCACCTCAGATTAGCGATAACCCATGGCAAACAACTAGTGCCAAATGTGAGTGACACTGAATTACAGAAGCAGAGACCACATTTGATTGTGTATTCCTTTTAAGAAGCTATAATGTGTTTCCAGTGGGCACACCAAAGACAAGAAAGCATCTAACTGATTTTTGACAATGACATCCTCTGGGTGCAATTTGTGTGGCAAATAGTGTGCTAGTGACATCTCCCAAGCATCCACAAAGTACACACCAATTCCTGAGAACATCTTCCTCATGATTGTGTCAAGCTGATAGGAATACCAGTCACTGTTGAAAAGGCTAACTTCTGGCCCAAGCTCCTGAACGTTGGCGGTTTTGATGACTATCCGAGTTTTGGGGCTCCGATCCAGCAGTCGAACAACTGACCTGCGAATGTTCCTCAGCCTCCTGATGTACACTTCTACAGGGAAAGTACTGAAGTGAGACCAGATCGTTATGGCTATCACAGTGTTCCTCCCACCTACAATGCGATTTAGTTCATTGGCAATGTAATGTAACTCACTGCTGAACACAGTAAAAAAGCGAATGGGTGGCCCATGACAGCGGAACTTTAGTAGGATGTTATGCTTTGTGTCCACAGCCATGAGAGGACCGACCTTTTTAAGGCTGCCAAGATTTAATTCCACAAGATCTGAAAAATAAAAGAATCACTGTGTCATTGACTGCAGTCTGTCACCAACTGTAACTATTAGTAAAGAAAAACAAAAATCCTTATGCTTCCATTAAGTCTTCTGTTAAAGCATCATGTAGGACAAAAATAAATAAATACAGTTTACTTTTTATGCATCCACCTGATCTATTTGTAACCACACAAACACAATCACAAAACGGTGCTTGGGATATATTTATAATTTAAAAAGCCTTATTTGCAGAAGGAAAAATAGTTTGTGTTAACTGAACCATCTGAACAGATTCTCTCATTCAGATTGTTCACCATGGTGATCAGGTTTTAAGTCCTTGCTTTACTTTCAATTGCTCCCTGTCTTTTGCTGATAGTCATTCCACCAAATCACCACATTTTCTTGATACATAGTGTTGTAAAAGAGACAAGTGTTGCTCTCATTGAAACTCTGATTCATATTTGTTATCTCACATTCTGATTACTACAACCCTCTCTGCTGCCATGGACATGTCTCTCTCTGTCATTTTTATCCTGCACTCAGATGAGACTTCAGAAACACACCCCTTTTATGAAAACTGAACGAGATTACAATACAGTATAAATCGAAGTAAAATTCTCTCTGCGATGTGGGAGAAGCAACTGTCCTATGAAGAGTCGAATCCAAGCTGAAACTTCCTCTCCTTCCTTTCCTTTCAGAAAAGCTTCTGACTCCATCTTAAGGTGGCTCCTGATGCATGAGGACTAGATGGCAGGAACAGTGGACATTTCTTAATTGGTCTGCTCATTTCACCTACTTCCTTCCTACCTACCTACCAGGGAACTCCCTCCTTCCCTGCTCCCCCACTCCAGTTGTGAAGTATGTCCTTCCTTTTGCAAGGTAGGCTGGTTCTCAAGCTCTGCCTGAGAATCTTCACTAGGTAACCTTGGAAGAGCCAAGTCATCTGCCTACCTCTGCTCTTCCATCTCCTTCTCAGAAACAGAAATCTGAGCAGACTGCAATGTGCAAGACCTGGGCCCTTTTCTATATCTGCCTTTCATCTGCAATATCCAAGTTCTCTGACCACTATCCAGAATCTACAGTCACAATATACTTCTTTTGCCACTTAGAGCATCCAATTCTGCTTTCTCAAGAAACAACACTGGCTTTTTACCTATAAAGCTGTCCTTGGTATTACCAACCCATTAACACCTTCTCCTCTTAATTCTCTTTATGTTTGTGATTATTTCTTAGACCACTAGACCTACATTGTTTTATTCTTGTAAATCTCTCCTCAAAAACCTACTTCTTCCATAAAGCCTTTGATTCAGTCCTTTAGCTCTCCCCTCAAATTGAAACTAACATGGGTACACACATTCATTCTATAATCAATATTTCTCCTGCTTTCCTTCTTCTGTAATATCTGCCACACCATTATCAAATTTATAAAGTGAGAAATAAGGGCAATGTACTTACTGGGACAAATATTTGTCAGGAGAGGGTCTTGAAAGCATAATCTTGGAACACATGAGAAACCACTTCCCAACCAACTCTTATGGAAAAACAGATTACGGCTTTTCTACATGAGGCATTTAACTAGGCACTTCACAGAGGCTTCTTTCATTTTCTTTGCAGGAGAAAGAGGCCATCTTTTACATGTGAGTTTTTGCTTTCTCTGCCTTGCCTACATTGTATTATACAACCACACGGTGGTGCTACATCAAAGAGCAGTTGCTGAATTATATGAACCTTTATTCCAGTGTGTGCTGCCTTTGCCTTTAAAATTTATTTCATTTTGCTTACTCTATAAAGAGCCATGGAATGCAGGAAAGCCTTTGGAGAGGATAACATTGTGTAAAGGTCCCAACGCTTTATGCGAGTAAAGGATTGTGAACACAAAAAATGCCTCATTTAGAAAAGCCCTTAGAAAGGGAGATTGGCAGAAAATGCCAAATCAATTTCACAAATTTCTGCAACACCTCTAAATTCTAGAAACAAAAGAACATCAATTGCAAATAAAGAGCAAAATTTCACAATCTCTACATCCAAAGTGTTTGTCCTTTCTTTTGTTCTCCTTTTTTTAAACAAGCCAAGGCAAGAGAAAAATGCTGACCTGGAACAAATGCTGTCAGATACTCAAACCACTGCCTGATTGTAGAATCTCCGAACAAGTGAATAAGTTTTCCCTGTAAACATTCAGTTATATCTGATGACTTGTTAAAATGTCGAATCCATTGTGTCCTTGTTTGCCATTCATCTTGATAATAATAGCCAGAAGGAAATACATCAGGGATTTGAGATTTTCCCATATTGTCCAATTCTGGAAGAGGCAATTTTCAGTTAGCCATTATTATCCAGTTATCCATATATGTATTCAGATATAACAGTAAAGCATTGTTGATGTTGTTTACAAGAACTGAGCAGAGCTGTCACAGACAGGACTTGGGAGGACATTTACGCATACAGTCAGCACACATTAGAGATGACGGCACTCAACAACCGCTACATTTATTAAACTTATTACATGTCTTTAAGGTATATGACATATGATTAAAACATATAAACATTTTATACAGTGGAAAGCATTTAAAGATCCAATTAAACAGCATAAGCAAAGTTCATTCACTGCTTCCCAGACCATGGAAATTGACCTCAGTGTGCTTGTTTAATCCATTAATTTTATAAGTTAATGAACCTAATTTATTCATTATTCTACAGTCTGTTTATTTACTTTCTTATCTTTTCACAAGCATTCCAGGAGATTATGGGGATTTTTAATTTTTTAATGAAAAAAGTAAACAAAAAACTGCAGGTGAATCTTCCAGCATTTTAGAAAGCAGATTTTTTTCCCCAAATGACCTTTGGTGTGTCTGATAAATGTGCCATCTCACAAAAGTCCAGATAACTTTCCTCAAGTAAGCATTTCTGTTCTGGGTTGATCTACCCAGATAACATCAATTACTGAGCAGGTTAAAACATACAAAAATAAATACATTTTTAAAGCGGATCCCATTTCCCCAGCATTCAATAGACAATGGCCACTGTCAGACAGAGATGTGAGCATCCTCAAATGAATTATAATCAATGTCTGGTTGCTAGGGTAATCCTTTATCCCTCTGCCCTGTATGCTATCTGTAATCATAGCTGCATGAGCATCAAGGCAACTACAGGCTAGTACCACTGAAATCACTTAATGTGCATGGAAAACTTCTTGGCGCAAGTGCCAGTTAGTAAACTCCTTAAACCCGGAGTGTGATCGATGTTTCTTTGAACTGCAACTGCAGCACAAAGCTCTCGGAACAGACTTAATATGCATAAATTTGTATGAACAGCTGGGTTACCTATCTAATCTTCTTAATTTGATCATCTGGTTTTTGAAAGGCATTGAGGGCTGATATAGACCAGCTGCTGAGAATGCACTTCTGAATGTCCTCAATTCAAACTCACCAAATTCTTCAGCCCTTCAGATGTGAAACAATGATCATAACACTAACATACAAGGTTGCTGAAATGATTACTGGGATGGAAAACATGAAGCAGATCTCACTCTGACATGCTGTGTAATTTCCAAGTTATGCTATAAATAAACAAATTAATTGTGGTGATGATGATGACGATGACAACATAACAACATGCTACCATTACAGGTGATTAACAATAAGTGTTCACGTGAATCAAGATGTTTCCTGGTAGTTGCACTCATTATGTGAATTTGTCATTTTCACAGGCAAAATACAACATGTGAACAAGGCCTTAGTGGTTTGAAATAAGTTCTTTCAAACATTTAGTTTACCTGCATGCCCCAAGGGCCTTACGATCACAGTATCAGGGCCACTGGAGGGTATTGGCATTTTAATATTCACATCACTAAATTCAAAAATAAAAGAATTGAAACAACAGTTACTGATAAGTCTCATTTATCTAAGTTGAAATGTCCGAGATGAAACTATACATAGGCTATACCATTAAATTCTCTTTTCATTGTAGGCATGAATCTCAACCTGAATCAGAACAGAGATTCTCTGACTATGGTTATCACAGCCATGCAGTGCCTCCCACAGTCTTCCAAGTTACCTCCCACTTCTAGGGGTGGAAGAGGGGATATGGAGTGCATCCGGACCCCCAGTCATCTGTATCGCTCACACCTCAGGTCATGAGGCTCTGGAGAATGCTGGAGGGTCAAACTACACTTTACATTATCCATACTGTTGAATTTAATTCTATTTAAAAAACAAAAATAGATGGACTCATCAGGATCAGGCCCACAGCAGGCAGGGAAGGGAAATTTAATCTTTCCTCTGCTGTAGTCTTGGTACAACTTGCTCTCTGACCGCACTATCTGCATTGGAAGGGAAGCTCTGCTTGGTGCCAATGGATTCTTCCCTTCTGGTGCAAAAGGGAATCCTGGAGCGGGACACAGTAGGAGATGGGAGAAATTTTCATCAAGATTGTGGCAAGAGGTGGAAAGGATTAAAGCTCCCTTCTTGCCTGCTGTAAAGAAATACAAAACTTGCCATGTAAAATTATTGCACTAAATGTAACTATAGAATCCTCATTTTCTGAGTCATGCAAGTCTATAGCCAAGAGTATTTAGCTAAATGATATGCCAATCATATCAGACGCTCCAATTTTCCTACTAGCACTGGAAATCATGGGAGCTAGGTTCATACAGTATTGGGAAAAATGAGTCAGAAAAATGCTGATCCTAAATTATCATACTGTGCCTGCATTTCACCAGGACCCCTGTTCCCTGCAAAGGGGTGGTGGTAGGGAAACAGTGAGCAAGAACTAAGATTTATTTACCAAGGAAGGGTGAATGGGAGAAAAAAAGCAAGTCCCTAGAACAGCAACACGTAAGGAAGGGAGCCCATGGCTTTATACTCTAGAAAAGTAGGTGATGCCTTTAAAACTCTCTCAAGATGGGTAATCCAAGACTTCAGGGTAGCTGTGCTTGCTGGGAGCTGGTTCTGGGACCACTGGTTGAAAGGCAGAATGCTGCTGCGTCTCTCCCAGTCTCTGCTCAGCCTCCTCAGGATCTCCCTTTTTTGTCTCTGCCACTTCCCAGTTTCTTCAGAGCCTTCCTTTAACATCTCTAAGTCCTTTTCTGACCTTCCAATTCCCTTAGAATATCGCTGCAGTGACTCATTAGTGTCAAAAATTGAGATGCCTGCATTTCCCTAGAGGGCTGCACTTCATGTGGTTATGTATAGTTAAGTCTTCTCTGTTAAATGGACTTCTTACTGCTGATAATCTACCTGCACCGAAGTACGCAGAAGCCCCAAGGTAAAAGGTCCCAGGAAATTGTGAACCAGAGTTTGGCATCTGATTACAGTCACAGCAGGCAAGGAAAACTGTCCTCTCTTAGACCTTTCAGGCAAATGAGAACCATCCTAATAGAGCTGTACATATGAATAGTTTCTTTTGGTTACTTGGTACATGCTTTCATGTCACAATGACATTCATGCAATAGCTTTTGCCTGTGCAAGCAATTACAGGAAACAACTCTATATAAAACTAAACTAACTAAAATGGAAGAAATGGTAAACATACAAGAGAACATATACCTTTGGAAAAGGCGACTTTCCTCTGAGGTCAAAAGCCCCTTTTGATAACCTCCTTTGTAATGGCTGATCCTGGTGGCACAGGACAATTTTCTTGGTTTGTAGCAGAACCATGGCTCACCAGTGTAGAGATCTGTAAAGTTACAGACTGGCATGTCTCCGGATAGACACACATTACACACAGTGGTTTCTGAAATTCTCCCTGATTTGAACAGGCTTTTGAAGTAGGCCCTGTCAGGTCTTTCTTCTTGCAAACGCTTAAGGACTTGGATTCCTTCGCTAGGATGGACCAGAGACACAGATACCATGACCTCCCCTGGCCAAAGTAAAGTGAAAAAAACTCTGTAAGATCCATTCTGGTAATCTACAACTCTTCCAGTGGCTCCAGCTTTCAGATGAGCAGAGTGGATTCTTGTTTGAAGGTAGTCTCCACCATACTGTTTTGGCTTCCCTTCATAATCTTTCATGTGGACCAACACTTCCAACTGATCACCAACTTTGAAATTTTTGTGTGTGTTTAATATCACAAAAGTGCTATGAGAAGCATCTGTGCTCCTCACAAATGGGATTTTGTCCTCAGGAGGTTTAGGCCAGCGCATAGCAGCAAATAAGGACTCTTCTTCCTCTCGTTCCCTCTTAGATAAAACTTGGTGCTCATAACCACAATACAATTTTCTGGGTATTTTAGTCACCTGTGATGAAGGCTGCTGGTCATCATCTTCTATCAACCACTTCAAACCTGCAGTATTCAGGTTCTACAAAAGAAGGAAACACTTTGAAACAGGCTTATTAACAATATAAACACATCTGCAGAGTTATATCTAGGAAATATATATTACCTGACTACAGATGGTATTCAGTGTACTACTAATGGTATATGAAAAATACCCCAAAATAAAAATATGATACACACACACAGACACACACACACACACACAAATTGCAATATAACACTGAAAAATTACACATCAATAAATGTGAGAGTCCCCATAAAACTGCAATACTAGGATTGTGTCTCTAAGTGTACACACACATAATAAAGTACTATAGTCACTAACTTCCAATTCATTATTTCTAATTATTATTAATACATATATAGTACAGTGTATCAGAAAGTCAAGGCAGTGGACAATATTTATATATGAGAATATAGCTGGGTCATGGATTTCCATTGTCTAAAAACTGTACAATTAACTAGAGTTCCACAGCGCAAGGAATGTCCCCCTATAATGCCAAAGGTTTAAATGTGGAAATTTGACAAAGAGAAGCCTTATATAAACCTAGAATGAACTAAATAATCCACCTCTCTGGACAAATGCAATGGACAGTAACACAGATGATCCCAATTAAACAGGGTTGGTTGAGATTCAAATAGAAACAAACACTAGCTGGATGTGTAATTCCAGATGTGGTTCTATGTTGCCAGACACCATAATAATTTGAAGATGGCAAGATGATAATGTTGCAGACGAAATCTTACAGAAGTCAGAAGTATCATCTGGGAAGACCTACACTTATCTTAGCTCTCTTCCAGAAAGTGATCACTATATGAAAGGCAGTGTCATGTCCTTCCTGGAGGAATACTCTCCAGATCATGAGAGCCAGCACAGTGGGCCCCACCCACAATCAGATGCAGGGGTTGAGGCTACAGCTGACTGCCTCCCACTAGAGGAGCAGCCAGCTCCCTCTTGGGCAGTTTCCAGAATTCCTCAAGGGCAGGAGTCAGAGTCAGAAAGGAGTCACCCCTTGGAAAAGAGGAGGAGAAGCTCATGGAACCAGCAGAAGTTCAAGCAGCAGGTTGAGTGTAGAGCTTCCCTTGAAACAACACACTGACCTAATTAGCCAGTTATGCTGATTTACAGCTGCCTATAAATTAGATCAGGCAGAGCCTGCTCTTTGTGGCATACAAAAAGAATTGTTATTGCCATCTTTGGCTTTAAGACTAATTCGATACCTAGACTTTCAGCTTGCTTTCTGAACATTCTTTTAGACACCTGTGCCTGATTTAAACTCTGGACACACAAAGCATATGGCCTTGACCTTTGGACTGAATTGTATTTTGGCAAGTCAAAATTGCCAAAATTGCATTGGAAGTGGGCACAGTAGGTAGGCCAAGTGGCCCTCAAAACAGTTTTCTGTTGAGAAGCTGTTTCCTGGAATGGCAAAAACAAGCATTTAGCACACAATATCCTATAGGCTTATATGTGTGTGTGCAAGTGCACACATACAAGCTCATGCTATCTATCATCTGTGAAAAGAAAGGAAAATTAGCTTTGATTTCAATTGAAATATTCTGATTTTTTTTCCAAGGTGCATAATTTTGTTGGTATACAGTGGTACCTCGGCTCACGAACACTTTGGTTCATGACCAAATCAGGTCGCAAACAAAAATTTCATTAAAAATTTAACTCAGGTCACGAACTCCACATCGCGCCCGTCTCTCCCTCCCCCAGTGTGCCCCATTCGCGCCAATCTCTCCCTCTGTTGAGAATGGCTCAACATATAAACAACCCACACGTTCATGAGCAATAAAACTAAAGTCTTTAATTGCTACTTGTCTGCAAGATTTAGAACACTACAGATAAGCTCTACTGTTAAGGTCTTTACAAGGCAGATGCTAACTCTTTAGTGACGTCTCTCCCTGAGCCCACGTGGGACTAGCTATCTTGGTCCCGCCTTTCCTCTCCGAGGCGGGACAAGGCTTGTTTTTGTTCTCATCTTCGCAGAATACGTCTATTGGTCGCGAGGAAAAAGTCTATCCTGCCTCCTGTGTCTCCTGTGTCATGCTCAGGAAGTTCAGCATCAGGAGGAGGTGGGTCAGTCTGCTCAGGCTCTCCATGAGCAGAACTCATTGTGCCTTTTCCCTCGGAGCGCTCCTGCTTTGCTGTAGGCTCGGGCGTTTGCTCAATGGGTAAAGGGTCAGAATGAGGTATGGCTATCTGCTCAGCCATTCCCAAGTTGTGGGGTTGACATTTGGGTACAGGGTCTCAAGCACAAGACCTCTTTGTGAGGTGCCGCCTCTGTCGGCACATCAGGCATGACACCCTCCCCCAGCGCGCTCGCAATCGCACCATTTCTCCCCCCGCCCAGCACGCTGGGATGACGGGCACGTGCAGGGATGGCCGCGCTCATGCTTGGAGTGGGGAGTGGGGAGATGGCCACGATCTTTGTTGTTCTTTGTCACTTTGCTTCACATTTTTCTGATTAAAAAAAATAGTTACAGAATGGATTAACCTTATTTACATTGAACCTTATGGGGAAATTTAACATTGCTCATGACCAATTTGGGTCACGACCAGAGTCCTGGAACGGATTAAGTTCGTGAGCCAAGGTACCACTTTACTTTTTCATTACATATATATGAAGCATAGAAGAATACATGCAGAGTCATCTCAAATGAATGATTTTGATCACACACTTAAATGAACTAATGTGAGAAAGGATGATATTTGACCTGATTCCTTTGATTGTTAAGAACTCACCTCTAATTGATAGAAATTGTGAACTAAAGCCAAAATAGCCAGCACTGCCAGAACCAAGCACAAAATATGGATTTTGGAGAAATTGGGCCACATGATCTTTTCATCTCGTTCTCATCCATGTAAGATGCTGTCACGTCACCCATATTTCACAGGCACCCGCGTCATTGTTAGTCAGTATCGCACAAGTAATCTCATCACGAGGCTTCTGCTGCATTGCTTTTTTCTGCAAAGATAATTTTTATACTTCTGATTGGATCTTAAAAAGAAGATACAATTTAAAATGGCTTTAGCATTTAAAACTGAAGAATAGTAGAAACACATACTACCAAAAGCTGAACCATAGTTCTACAAAAAACCAGTCCACAAACAGTATTTTTCAGTTTTGACAGAATTGCTTTTAAACACATAACATAGTCAACTGTGCAAGTTTATTTTACAACCGGCTAAGCTAAAAAGAAGCAATTATTAAGCCTTTAAACCATGAAAGTTACCAGGATTCAGTTTTAATTTGTCAAGGACTATATTTACTAACATGAATGCAATTTATCAAAATAAAATATTTCATGAAAATACTACCAGATCAGCAGCTTCCCCATCTTACCATACAATGCCTTTGTCCATGAGGCATCAGATTATTTCTGTGACACAGCCACAAACAAAGAAACCTATGTACAGCAATGCACCATGGCTTAATTTAATATATAAGCAGATCAGAAGTTGGATTGAGCTACAGGCATGAGATAGGCAACCCAGGAAATTTATTTTAAAGCTGAACTAAGTGTAATAATATTTATTTAAATTTATCTACAACAATATAAACTGCTTAGTATGTTAGACGTTAAAATTAGGTGTCTTGGTGTTTTCTTAAAATATTACTGTACCTTTAAGGAGGTCTCTCTCCCCCACCCCCAGGGTCTCACTACAAATTAGGAAATGATACAAAGCACTAGTCTCAAGTCCAAGATCAAAATCCCATTTCCCAAGGTGTTTGAATAATTTGTGACACTTGTGACACTTGTTCTTCAACATGAGACATTTATTGCATGATCATACCCTATTCATGTTATTTAGAAAACTCTAGTTTTCAATTTAAATTTTTAAAAAGAACCTCCAGCTTCACTTTTGTTTTTTTTTTAAAGCAACTTTTGGCTTGTTACAAAGACGCAGATTAGTGTGTATGTATGTGGGGGGAAATGACTATTATTTCTGAAAGTGGGAGAAAATCTACTTTCCTCCTTCTGTAATTGTATTATTCCAATCTATCTGGGATGGCTGGAAACTCCTACATGAGTGGGGATCTTCACCTATTGCAACTTTCTATTTTAAACTTTATAGGCTCTATCCATGTTGTTCCACGTTGATGAACCTAGTCTGGGGATGAAGTTCAGCAGCCTGGAGAGCTCCTATAAAGCTGAATAGAAAGGTTGCAATGGATGAAGAGCCCTACTGACACAGGAGCCAACAGCCTCCTCTTTGCTATTTATTTGTGAATTATTTAGCAATTACATATTTATACCACCAGTACCTAAAGCTCTCTACAGCCAAGCACCATCTAGAGATTATGTAGTGGAACAGTAGGAAATAGATACTGTTGTACAGAACTCGAATCTCAAGTCTATGAACGCAAAAGCAGATACAGTAGATGGCCAGTCTCATGTAGAAACATGCATATTACAGGCTAGCTACCTATAATTTAGTGCAGAGGTGGCCAACATGCTGCCTGGAGCATCAGTGCAACATCTTACAGCTTTCTTGGCATTCTAAGCAATTTCAATTAATTTGAAAAATGTAATTAATAGATTGACTTAAGGGCAGCTGATATCGTTTCAAAACTTAGTGATGGCCTGCAACCACTGGCATCTTAATTTCCCATTAATGTCTTTCAGCTACACAGGGGGCTCATGGACATTATTAAGAAACAAAGATGGTGGGCGGATGTAGAACAATGCTTTCCTTTGTAGCAGGTCCAGCCATTAAAACATAACACAACACAACACAGGCATCCTTTCTTTCGAGAAGGTAGAGATGACTCTAAAATAAGCAGGAGACTAGCAAGGCAAGGCTAATGCCTCACAGGATAGGGTGTCAAGAAAACTTGCCAGTAGGGGACAGAAAGCAGCAGGAAGCTTGGAGGGGCACGAGAGCCAGAACGCAACCTGGAAAGGTGGGGAGGAAGAGAAATAACATTATGCAAGCAAACATACCATAATGCACACTAGGATGCCCATCATCCTCCTACTGGTCAGCCACATGGGAAGCTGTGCACGTATTTAATAGGTTAAAGTATGGAATCTGGTACAACCGTTGTATACCAACTTAGATGATTTAAGAACTGATTAGACCAATTCATGGAAGTTAAAACTAATATCTATTGTCACTATGTGACTATGTACTTTCTTCAAGATCAGAGGCAGTGTGCTCCTGAATACCAGTTGGGTATTTAGTAACAGAGGCTATCACTTTTGCACTTTTGCTCGGTCCAGAGGCATCCAGTTGGCTATTGTAAGATACAAGAAGCTGCACAAGATATCTCCTGGTCCAGCAGGGCTCTTATCTTCTTAGAACATTGGGTCTCCTTCAAGCAGGATTTAGCTGTAGAAAAAGCTGAAATAAAATTGTCCTGATAACTGCTCCCACCCATTTAGAATCATCTAGAAATTCCATCTCCTCCCTGCATGGTTTGTTTGTTTATTTATTTATTTAATTATTATTTATTTATTTATTTATTTATTTATTTAGAAAATTTCTATGCTGCCCCAATCGCTGAAGCCTCAGGGCGGCTCACAAAACATCAATTAAAATATAATACACTAAAAATATAAAATGAATTAACAATATAAAATAAGTCGCCCTGGCCAAAGAATAAAATAAGCAAATAATATTAGCAATTAAAATGACGTTTGAATAAAAAGGTCTTCGCCTGGCGCCGAAAAACAAATAACAACGGCGCCAGGCGGACCTCTCTGGGGAGCGCATTCCATAGATTGGGCACCACCGCAGAGAAAGCCCTCCTCCGAGAACCTACCCTCCCAATTTCCTTCACGGAGGGTTCCCGGAGAAGGGCCTCTCCCACAGATCTCAGGCGGTGGGCGGACGTATATGGATGTAAGCGCTCCTTCAGGTAACCAGGACCCAAGCCGTTTATTTAATCCACTAGCTCAGTTAAATGCAGAGTCCTCCACTCTGACATTAAATGTGACATCATCACATTTTTGGTGACATTAAAGCAAAAGCAAATGTCTGAGGCGATGCAATAACAAATTGCTCACCAAAAGTGTTGTAACTAAACCATTTCATAATTTGTGAAGAAATGAAATGTCAGCAGCTGTGCAAAAATGCTTTGCATGTCAGGAAGATGCAAAACTAGGAAACTACACACCTCTAGCATTGTAGCAAAAGGTCAATTGCAGCCTGCTGCCTTCAATATTGGTTCAGCCTGAAACCAAATGCACTGCCTTGGAGCAGACACTGCATTACCTCCTGGGTTTAAGAGGCTGTCAATGCCTCTTTGAGAGAGGGAGTAGTCCCAGCCTCCCTAATGGAGGCTATGATAAGACTACTCCCGAAAAAGCCAGCCCTGGACACAGGGATAGTCAAAAGATGACCAGAATAGCAGGCAAGTTTGGCCTTGGAGTACAAAATGAAGCAAAGGCTGGCAGAATTTTGTCAAGAGAATACACTACTCATAGCAAACACTCTTTTCCAACAACCCAAGAGACGACTCTACACATGGACATCACCAGAAGGTCAACACAGATATCAGACGGACTATGTGCTCTGCAGCCAAAGATGGAGAAGCTCTATACAGTCAGTAAAAACTAGACCAGGAGCCGACTGCGGCTCAGATCATGAGCTTCTGGTTGCAAGATTTAGGCTTAAATTGAAGAAAGTAGGGAAAAGCACTAGGCCATTCAGGTATGACCTAAATCATATTCCTGCTGAATATACAGTAGAGGTGACAAATAGATTGAAGGAATTAGATCTGATAGACAGAGTGCCTGAAGAACTATCAATGGAGGTTTGCAACATTTTACAAGAGGTATCAACTAAAACCATCCCAAAAGAAAAGAAATGTAAGAAAGCAAAATGGTTGTCTGAGGAAGCTTTACAAATAGCTGAGGAAAGAAGGGAAGTGAAAGGCAAGGCAGAAAGGGAAAAGTACACCCAATTGAATGCAGAATTCCAGAGAATAGCTAGAAGATATAAGAGTGCCTTCTTAAATAAACAGTGTAAAGTAATAGAAGAAAACAATAGAATGAGGAGGATCAGAGATTTCTTTAAGAAAATTAGATATATGAAGAGAACATTTCATGCAAAGCTGTGCATGATAAAGGACCAAAATGGCAGGGACTTAACAGAAGCAGAAGAGATTAAGAAGAGGTGGCAAGATTACACAGAAGAACTATACAAGAAAGATATATAAGCTTAACATCCCTGATAACCACGATGGGGTGGTCACTGACCTCGAGCCAGACATCCTGGAATGTGAAGTCAAATGAGCCTTAGGAAGTCTGAGCAACAACAAAGCTAGTGGAAGAGACAGTATTCCAGCCGAGCTATTAAAAATCCTAAAAGACGATGCAGTAAAAGTCCTACACTCAATATGCCAGCAAATTTGGAAAACTCAACAGTGGCCACAGGATTGGAAAAGGTCAGTTTACATTCCAATTCCAAAGAAGGGCAATGCCAAAGATTGTTCAAACTACCACACCATTGCACTCATTTCACATGCTACCAAAGTTATGCTCAAAATCCTACAGCTAGGCTGCAGCAGTATGTGGACCGAGAACTACCACAAGTACAGCCAGGATTTCAAAGAGGGAGAGGAACTAGAGATCAAATTGCCAACATACGCTGGATTATGGAGAAAGCTAGGGAGTTCCAGAAAAACATTCTAGAATTCTGCTTCATTGACTATGCTAAAGCCATTGATTGTGTGGATCACAACAACTTGTGGCAAGTTCTTAAAGGGATGGGAGTACCAGACCATCTTATTTGTCTCTTGAGAAACCTATATGCAGGTCAAGAAGCAACAGTGAGAACTGGACACAGAACCACTGATTGGTTCAAAATTGAGAAAGGAGTTGGACAAACCTGAATACTGTCACCCTGCCTATTTAACATATATGCAGAGCACATCATGAGAAAGGCAGGGCTAGATGAATCACCAGTTGGAATTAAGATTGCTGGGAGAAATATCAACAACCTCAGATATGCAAATGATACCACTCTAATGGCAGAAAGCAAAGAGGAACTAAAGAGCCTCTTGATGCAGGTGAAAGAGGAGAGTGCAAAAGCTGGCTTGAAACTCAACATTAAGAAAACTAAGATCACGGCATCAGGTCCTATCACTTCCTGGAAAATAGATGGGGAAGAAATGCAGGTAGCGACAGATTTTATTTTCCTGGGCTCCAAGATCACTGCAGATGGGGACTGCAGCCAAGAAAGTAAAAGACGCTTGCTCCTGGGGAGGAGAGCTATGGCAAATCTAGGCAGCATACTAAAAAGCAGAGACATCACCCTGCCAACAAAAGTGTGCATACTCAAGGCTATGGTTTTCCCAGTTGCAATGTATTGCTGTGAAAGTTGGACCATAAGGAAGGATAAGGCCTTTGAATTGTGGTGCTGGAGAAGATTCCTTGGACTGCAAGATCAAACCAGTTAGGCCTAGAGGAGATCAGCCCTGACTGCTCTTTAGAAGGCCAGATACTGAAGTTGAAACTCAAATACTTTGGCCACCTAATGAGAAGGAAGGACTCCCTGGAGAACAGTCTAATGCTGGGAACAATAGATGGCAAAAGAAGAAGGGGATGGCAGAGAATGAGGTGGCTAGATGGAGTCACTGAAGCAGTTGGTGTGAGCTTGAGTGGACTCCGGGGGATGGTGGAGGACAGAAAGTCCTGGAGGAATGTTGTCCATGGGATCACAATGGGTTGGATGCAAATTCGCAACAACAACTTGCCAGTAATTAACCTCCCTGGGTGTGGGGTGGGGGCTGGCTGGGCAGCTCCTGGCACTCTTGGATGCAGATTATCTGAATCCTTTTCAATTGGGGTTTGGAAAGGAGACTGTTTTGGTCCCTCTTTATGATGATCTTTGCTGAGAGAGAGAGACAGGAGAAGTGCAACTCTGTTGATTCTCCAGGACCTCTTAGTGCAGTGATGGCAAACCTATGGCACACCTGCCCAAAGGGACATGTAGAGCCCTCTCTGCCAGCAGGCAATTGCCCCAGCAGCCATGCGCATATTTGGAAAGATTAGGGGCACCGGGACTTCTACGAGGTTTCCCATGGCCGGACAGTGAGCTGCCAGGGATTTGCATGGACTGTGACTTTAGCGGGATGCAAGTGGCGCAGTCGTTTAAACTGCTGTGCTGCTGGGCTGGTTGATCGAAAGGTCACCGGTTCGAGTCTGGACAACCTGTTGTGATTTTAGCAGAAGTTAGGAAAGGTAGGAAATACACTCAGATGCCTTTTTCAGGGCCAGCCAAAAGCTGGTGGTCAGTGAAACATTGCCCTCTTGTGCTGATGGTCCGCAAATTCAGGTTTTATTGCTGTGTTGGCACTTTGAGATAAATAAGTGGATTTTGAGTTGCACTGTGCGCACCCGGTCTCTAAAAGGTCCGCCATCACTGTCTTAGTGGCTTTCAACACCACTGACCATGGTGTCCTTCTGAGAAGGTTGGCTGGTTTGGGAGTTGGGGGCAATGCTTTGCAGTGGTTCCACTCCTTTCTGGCCAATCGTGTCCAGAAGGTGGTGCTGGGGGACAGTTGTTCTGGCCTGTAATGTGAGCTAACAGTTGAAGCCCGGGCCCAATTTAAAGTGCTTGTTTTAACATCCAAAGCCCTTAATGGTTTAGGACCCAGCTACCTGAAGGTCCACCTTCTCCCATATAAACATACCCATGGAATGGCTCTTTCAGAAGAGCTGGGCAAGAGGCTCTTCTGAAAGAGCCATTCCTCAAGGCAGTGAGAAAGATGGCAAATAGGAAAAGGACCTTCTCAGTGGCTGCCCCCAGCTATGGAATAGACTCTCCAAAGAAGCTTGCCTGGTGCCAGGCAAAAACCTTTCTCCATTTTTAAGACAATTTTTATCATTTTTAAGAGGTTTAATAGATTATTAATGGTTGCCCTCTCACCTGGCCATGATTTATAATGATGACTGTTAAATTATTATTATTATTATTATTATTATTATTATTGGATTTTAGTAATTTTACCATTTACAGAATACTGAAAATGGTAAAATTACTAAAATCCAATAATAATAATAATTTTACATTTCTGAATGTTGGCCTTTTCTTTGGTGTACCCCACCTAGAGAGCCCCTCAGACTACTGTAGACATACAAATGTAACAATAAATACATCTCTTCCAACCCCCAGTCATCCATGTTCATTACAAGAACCAATTATTCAACATGAATTTGAATATTAAGTACTAAAAATTTGATAGTCCGTGTGGGACTGCGATTCAGGAAATCTGGGTTCTAGTCCCCACTTGGCCAGGGAACTATCAGCGTGACTTCAGGCCAGTAACACTCAGCCTACCCTACCTCGCAGGCTTGTTGTAGAATAAGATTGAGAGGAGGCAGATTATGTAAACCAACCTGCGTTCCTTGAAAGGAAAAAAGACGGGATATAAATAAACGAATAAACAAGGCGGGGACGGGGACCGTTATTTTGCGAGGATGGAGAGCAGGGTCAGAAAAAGAAAGAGTAAGAGAAGGGCAGCTAACGTTGGCGGGGTCAGCGAGAGCAGTTCCAGTAACAGGCACTGCGGCCCCGGAGACTGCTGCCACTCCGTCTTCTCCTCCGCGACTGCAGCCCGCCCCGCTTCTTGCGTCCCTATTCGAGTGTCTTATAGGCAGAGCTGCAGATGGGACTGAGCCCTGCCGGCCGCTTCTCCTTTCATTGGCTGGACCCAACGGCGGAGAAACAGAGAAAAGCCCCGCATCGCAGCATCCTTTCTATCCTACTCACCGGGCCCCTCGCAGCTGCCAGCGGCGTCGCCTCCCCCGGCCCCGGAGAAATCCGCTGGTTTGCGCCGTCGCCCTCCCACCTTTGCTCTTTCCCAGCCGAGAGTCATTGGCTGCCTTCGAGTCGGAGGCGGGTTTGAATCGGAGGACGAGACCACCCTAAGAAAGGGGACTTGGCTTGCGACGCAGTCAGGCGGCGCGCATTCGCTCCGCGTTGCCTAGCGGTTCTCGTGCAGATTGCAAGGAGCGCCCGCTCGCCTGTCCGCCCGCGCGGCGTGCCCGTCAGATCATGCTAATACTTGCGGCTGCCTCCTTGACTGCAGCTCAGCGGTTCCTCAGCATGGCGTGCGCGCACATTTGCTCCGGTGATCGCTGCCCCTCTCGCTGCTGCACTCCATCCGCGCTGGTGGCTGCAGCGACGCGATTCGTCCCGTTTGCTGTGCAGCGTGGCCTTGCCCCGCTATGGCCTCTGCTGCCGTGACTCGTGTTCCACTCCTGTTTGTTTACTTTGGAGTGAGAAGAGAGGGAATCTGGGATGTGGCTACTTAGCTGGCTTTCCCAGTGGCCCATGGGGAAGTAAAATTAATAGAAAACACTCCTAAGTATCACCGTGGGGTTGTTATTAGGCTCCTTAAGAAATGGGGAAGCCATTGTTTAAAAGAGACTGCAATAAGATAAAGTAAGCGGTTTTATAAGAAAAACACTTACTTTTCTTTAAAGTCACTGTCAGGGCAGCTTTCTTTCTTCACAGATGTAACCTAAAACGCGCATGGCACCTTAGAGCCAGCCCTGTACAGGCATACATGTTTTTTTGTACTGTGCAGATACTGTGGTTTTTTTACAAACAGCTCTCTGGCATCCCCAGAGATGTCCTTTTATTTGTTTTTCGGTGCCAGGTGAAGACCTTTTTATTTAAGCGTCATTTTAATTGTTAACAGTATTTGCTTTTATCTGGCCAGGGTGACTTCTTTTATATTGTTATTTATTTTATATTGTGATTTTTATATTGTTATTTTTGTACTTTATCTTATGTTGTGAGCCGCCCCGAGGCTTCGGCGAATGGGGCGGCATAGAAATGTTTTAATAAATAAAAAATAAAAAAAATTACTGACTTCATATCTCTGTGTCATATTTAGGTAATTCTTGCAATATTTCAAACTTTTTCATTATTGTATTTGTTATAATGATCAGTGATCTTTGATGCTACTGTTCCAGTTGTTTTGGGATACTATGATGCATGCCCATATAAGACAGTGAACTTACCATTTATACTGGTGTATAAAATAATTCTTGAAACCAGATATAGCTGGCAAAAAACGGGGGGGGGGGGTAAACCTATACATCATGTGAATTTTTTTCATCATATTATAGTAATTGTTTTTAAAAGAATAAATAATAAAGGCAATTGTATCTACACACTCATTTTTATTGTTAATAAAAAAAGTACTGGTACTGGAGCAGCTTGTCCTGCATCACTCCCACACCAACTTCCTCCCTCTGACCTGCCTGCCCCATGGCCATCCATGGCACTGGTGCTGGCTGTTCTGGGCCAACCGCAGCCAACCCCGCTTGCAGCCGCCATCAGTCTCCAAATCAGAGACGGAATGTGACATCACAAGGGTCTAGAAGCTGCATATACCAGTGCATACTAGCTCCATTAACCTGAAAATAGCAAAACAAAAATTGGGGCTCAATTAGTTATCCAGAAGATCTAGCTGAGGCAATTGATGAATGGCTAGAGAAGCCAATGCCTGGTTTCAACGTTTCAAAGGACAGGCTGACTTTCTTGTTACTGGCTAATGCAGCTGGTAACTTTAAGTTGAAGCCATAAATAGTAATTCCTCTGATGGATCTAGGCAAAGTACACTGAAAACCTTCTGGAAAGGATTCACCATTCTCAATGCCCTTAAGAACATTCATGATTCATGGCAGGAGGTCAAAATATCAACATTAACAGAAGTTTGGAAGAAGTTGATTCCAACCCTCATGGATGACTTAGTGTAGATAGTTCAAGACTTGAGTGGAGGAAATAACTGCAGATGCAGTGGAAATAGCAAGAGAGCTAGAATTAGAAGTGGAGCCTGAAGATACAAATGAATGACTGGAATCCCATGATAAAACTTCTATGGATGAGAAGCTGCTTCTTATGGATGAGCAAAGAAAATAGTTTCCTGAAATGAAATCTACTCCTGGTGAAGATGCTGTGAAGATGGTTAAAGTGACAACAAAGGATTTAGAATATTTCATAAACTTTGTTGCTAAAGCAGCAGCAGGGTTTGAGAGGACTGACTACAGTTTTGAAAGACATTCTATTATAGGTAAAATGCTATCAAACAGCATTGCAGGCTACTGAGACATCTTCAGTTAAAGGAAGAGTCAATCAATGTAACAAACTTGTGTTTCTTATTTTAAGAATTGGCCACAGCCACCCTGACCTTCAACAACCACTATCCTGATCAGCAGCCACCAACACAGAGGCAAGACCCTCCACCAGCAGAAAGATTACGACTTACTGGAGGCTCAGATGATGGTTAGCATTTTTTAGCAATAAAGTGTGTTTAAAGTATGAACGCTGTTTTAGACATAATGCTATTGCATACTTAATAGGCCACAGTATAGGATAAACATAACTTTTACATGCATTGGGAAATTTTTAAAAATGTGCTACCTGTTTTATTGTGGTGGACTGGAACTGAACGTGCAATATCTCTGAGGTATGCCTGTACCTGTTCATATCTTCTGAAGGCTGCACAGACTTCATGACTTAAACATAGAGAGAGCTTCACCTCCACCACTATTCCTGGGCTTTGAGCAATGCCTGAATGATTTCGAAGGCTTATAATTTTGTGCACCTTGGCTGGTTCTAATAAAGGTATTGCCTGACTGGATTTTGCACATATTAAAACTGAAACCATTAGACAAAATGTGTCCGGGGGAAAGGGTGTTAAGGGGAAGATTAAATACCTTATACTCAGCAAAATATTCTTCTATCTTTTTTCAAAATGGTCTGCATGATACTTTTAAGATCTGAGAAAACATGATAAGCTGGATTCTCATTTTGAGGGCATAAAGTAAAAGCAGCTCTGGCCATGTGCAAATTCATTTCCTTCACCATCAAGTACTACTAAAAATGTTTCTGCTGTTAGAAGGCATGGATTCCACAATAACGTGAATTTATGTCTGGAAAAGGAGATTAAGTCACCAAGGAACAAAGTTAGGAGTTTTAGTCTTCTCTTCCCTGCAAAATAAAATCACCTGAAAGTATAGCAGTTTTATCTCAGCAATCAGTGTTGCAATAATTCTCCCTTAACACACGAGTTTCAAAATTCTGCAGTAGCAGGCGGACTGTGCACATTCATTAATCATACCAAGTACCTGACTTACGTTACTTTTCACTACCATGTATGACTTTGGACATAGAATGCTAAATATGTATGTGAACACACACAACTGTAGAAGTTAAGCTTACTTTATTTAACTTTCCTCCAAGGAGGTAAGGACTTTACCACCACCTATCTTTTTAACATTGCAGTCCTACGAATTATGCTGTAGTGATGACCAGTGATTGGCCCAGGGTCAGCCAGTAAGTAGGGATGTGAACTAAGCTGTCCCTCATCAGAATGCAGTATGTTTAGCAAAACAGCCTATTTGATCCCTCCTCACAACAATGGAGACTTTAGTATCAATGCACCAGTGCTCTTCTAGGGGGGAATACTTGATCTCTCTTGCTCATTGTTGCCTAATGAAATATACCTCTGCTGTGTTACTTCTGAATAATCAGGGAGAGGTAAGTGGATGGTGTCTGGACTTGTTTTCCCAGATTTCTTGTACTTTTAGCAGTGAAAATTTTACCTGCACAGTATAGTCAGCCTTACGCTTTCATAAAAGTGTGGCTTAGTTTCCTGGGGGCAGGAAGGAGAGACGGGGGGCTCTGGCATGTTAAGACAGAAAAAGGTAGTGCTGTGTCCCCTTTGAGCTTTGGATGGGTTCAGCAGAAAAGAGGAAATGGAGCAATTTCACAACAGCTTCATACTAAGACATTTGAACCTTTCTAGCTTAAGAATGGGGTACAGAAGGTGCAGGCAATGATAGAAATGTGAGCAAGTTGTTTATCAAGAAAACAAATCAGACACATTCTGCAAACTGACAAGTGACCCACATAATTCAGAAAACATCTTTATTCAGTCACACCAAGACAAGTTACTCGCAACTGTAAATTTTCAAAAATTGTAGCATGCAAGCTATTTTCATTTTTTCTTCTTTTAGAAAAACATTAGAAAAGTTGTATCACGCTTTAAGTCTACTGCAAATGACATGTCCATTTTCTCCTGAAAATTGAGCAAATTACAATTATCCAGCTTGTAATTGTGTTAACTTTGTGAACTGCAGTGAAAGCATTTCATAGCCAGAAATGTATAAAAATTAAATTCCTCTTAAGAGCACTTTCCCTCAGTCCTTTTGAAGATGTGGAAGTGTTATTAGTTATTCCAGTAAGAGCAGCATTACATCACATGGCTATGTAGGTCATACATACAACTCACTCCATTTGTCAATGCTAATGCATCATTACCAGTACACCATGTTCTCAGATTCAGGTATTTTGAGGGGTAAAGATGAAGATACAAAAAAAAAATCTGTCTTGTGGCACTTTGAAGACTAATACATTTTATTCTGGAGAGTAGCAAACGCCAGCAAAACTCCTGATTAGAACATTGAAATGTAGAAACAATTATAAGACTGCTTACAGGGCAATGAAAAGCCATAATGCACTATTTAAGATGTTTTCTGGAGTGGGCCCAATGCTGCCATGATTTTAAAAAATGTGAGATGCAGGGAGAGAGGAAAGCACTTGTATCAGCACACTATCACTATCAGCACCATTGTTGGAGGTTGGGTAAAGAGCTGCTCATTTTCCCATTTGTCAGTTGCATTGGGGCAGAAAGAAAGCTAGAAGTATATCCCAATTCCCTTTTCAAACTTTACTATGAAATGGCTAAAGTAGTTGGCTTGGGGCCTTTGGATGCACAGGTGGCAAGTCAGCAGCAGAAGCTGTAGAGCTGCGAAAAAATGAACTCTATGTTATTGCCCTTTTATAAGTTTGACTCAGGTTTCAAGAAGCTAGAACAATCATATACATATCAAACCCATCTCTCTTTCACACACCAATGAACACACATGTAACACCATGTTTTCAGAATCTGGTGGCAGTCCAAAAGAAGCCAATTAAAATTGCATTGTTTTATTAATCTGAACATTCCCATAGCTTACTCTTCCTTCCTCCTGGCAAAAGCAACAATACTTTCCTTCAGGTCTAAGTCTGTATAGTGCCACAATTTTTTCTGCATATATACACAAACTAATTACACATAACTCTGCAGAAGCTAACCAAAGCCTCATACAGTGTTCCATACAAACTAAATATATTAAACAGAATGAACTGCTGAGTATGGTAAAGATGAGAAAGGCTACACACTAGTATATATTTGTACATAGTCACATTTAAGTTGTTACATGCAGGCATAGCACAGAAGAAAAACAAAAATGTTCATTAAAACATATATTCAACCAGAGGTTCCTTTGTGGGTATGATTTTTCAAGCTCTCCTGCCAGATTATGGGTGGCAGCCTCCGGCCTGCAGAAGTTACCCACCCAGTCCCTCTGTGAGTTCTGCTCCTTTCCCTCCCAGAACCCCTTTCCCTAGCTTGGAAACCACAAGGGGCTTCAGGGGAAGAAAGGGAAAGTGTCATCTTGGTATTTCTGATCAAGGAGTTTGGAAGAGCAGCAGTTCCACATTCATCTCCACATGACCGGCCTTAACTCATTCCTTGCTTTCCCACATGAACTGGACAAGTAGAGCCAAGCTGAGCAACTTAACCTACCTGCTCTTGGCACAATGGCATGGCCACACCTCTTTTAGGTAATGTGGCCGTGGAAAGATGGATAGGTCATCATCTATTCTCCTATCCTATTATGAATGCTCATCCTTGGCATAGATAAACACTCTAATCATTCCGAAGTTTGTTCTTTCTTTTTTCCTTTTGAAAATGTGGTTTTCCTGTGAAATTATGGCACTTACAAGTCATGTGTTCCTGAGGATGCATTCAGGTAGCATATTGCACCCAGATCTAATCAATCTTTTATACATGCTACACCAAAGCAGTAAATTCTGTGCTCATGATCAGTCAAAAACTCATGATTCCTTTTAGCGTCACACTACTTTGGATCAACAGAAATTTTCTTTTATTCACACTGGACGTATTTTAATGCTGTGTTGCTAAAAGCACCTGAAATAACTTTCTAAAACTCCCCAAGCCACCAAAATGCTGAAACTTTAAACTCCCACTGATTTCCCTGGGAAGGAAGACAGGTTTTATCAAGCCAACTAGAAGGCAGATGTGCCCTTTTCATCATCAAAATATGCAGAAATTGTCCTTATAAAAACAGCTAAAATTAAGCTTATGCAGCATTGTTTAAAATAAATATTTGCCAAATATTAAAATGCAACAGGTAATCTTGGAGAAATACAACAGAGATAAGTCTTGAAGATTCCTTAAGCAAATCCTCAATTAAACCCACATCTATTCTCGCTTGCTTTTCATAATGGAAAATTGCAGCAGAAACTATTCCATTCCAAAAAGCAAGAAGGCTAAACCTGAAGGTAAGGATTCAAGTGGTAAGTATTTTTACAAAACACTTATCCATATATAAATATATATACATAAAAATTTCTCCATAGGCAATTTCTACAATTGACTTACTCATCTAAAGACAGCCTATAACTTTGATTTTATACTTAAGCAATATTGGGTGTCAAGTCAGCAATGATCACATCTCCATGTTCCAAAATTTAATGAAAATAAACTACATGTTAGTGACAGCAACTACATATAATATTGAAAAGCAGTGGCTATGTATGGAAAACGTAACAGTTATTCCATGACTGCAAGAAAACCCAAGACCCATGAGTAACTATAATGTAGTAGGATTATCTGTCTAGAAGCCAATCCCTCTTCAGCAAATGCAAGCATTGGCCTTTCTTGTGTCCCTGCTATTTTAATGGAGACAGTTTGAACAGACAATGACAACAATCCCAATAATTTCTTGGGGTATATTGAAGCACATTTGTCTTAAACTTCAGTCACTGCAGCACCATGCAAGGCTAATATCTGAATAGCTGGAGAAGCATCCTATGAAAAATTAACAGCCATATAACTCTGACTCAGCTTTAAAAGAAAGCTCACCTGCTGTTATTTAAGGGATTTGCCAGAGCAAACCTGTACTGTTGAAAGGTGCACAAGGGAAACAAGTCAGCCTTGTGCCAGTGGCACACAGTGCTAGAGGCTGATGACAATTATGTCCTAGCCCTTGGAATCTTGAAGCAGGTTCTGTTGCAGCATGTTTGTAGCAGCTTTTGTTTAGTTCTGAAAAATCAAGTAATCAATCAAAACTGCACCACAGTCTTTTACGACAAAGGATTGCGCTGTATAGAACTCTGCAGCTATGTTCGTAAAAACCTGTTAGGTTTATAGATAAATGGACTATTAAGCCTTAAAAAGCAAAGAAAACCATTTGTAAATATAGCAAGGCTAGCAAATAAAATATCCAAGCTATGGCTTAGTACCTGAGTTTAAGCATACACTTTTGAGTAGTTGGTCAAAATGCACTGGGCCAGATCCAGATTTAAGCATGTATAAGCAAAGCCAGTGCACCACAAACCACCCCACTCCATCGGCTGGCCCTCTGTGTACCATGTTTACGGGGTGCTGTGGAGAAGAGCAGACAGGGAAATCCATTTCTAGCAGCTCAGCTGAATGTGCCTAAATCTGGATGTAAACCAATATTGTTCAATGAATGTTCTGTTTGCCTGTAACTCTCAAATTACAAACATTCTCAACTATGTTAATGTCTCCCATAGTTTATTAGGATTATAGTAAGTTTCTATCCTTGTCTTCCGGGGACAAAATAAACTGCTTAATTCGACTAAGATAATAGGAAAAGTAGTGAGAATCTTCAAAATTGTATTTCATAGAAACCTGTTACTGTTCAAATCACAAAAAAAATAAGTGCATCGTGTTCATAAAAGTGAACCTTACTTGTTAACAGCTTAACACAGTGTCAGTCAAAGGTCAGAAGATTAGTAAAAATGTTTACGACCTAATCTGTACTAACAGCAAAAAAGCACAACCCCCTGCCAAAAAAATAATATAGAAAACCTGTATAAATAACAAAAAGCATTAATGAGGCTTTTTCTAACTTTTTTAAACAAGTGTATGCCTGCTACACAGATACACTAACAGGAAGTATCTGGAATGAAGAATCACAGTCTGTCTGTTTTCCTTCTGCAGTTTCTTCATTCAAATTGCACATTTCTGTGGTATGACCAATTCTATCTTGAGCTGACGGAAGTAGCTCTTGAGAGCTTGATACAGCACTGCATAAGTCTTCCTGGTCTTCTGATGAAGCAACTGTATGGGGCCTACTACTTTCTGTCCCACTGTTACAATTGGTCTTACTATGTGCTTCATCTAGCTGCTCAACAGATTTTAAATACTGCTGGAGAAGACTACTATCCTGATCACTGCTGAAGCTGTCTTTACTATATTCCCCATGGTACAGTTGGACCTCCTCAGCTTTAGAACGGCACCCTGAAGGATCTTCACATTGTCTGACTGTTTCCAAAGGATTCCCTAGAGCACTCTCAGTTACTTCTACCGATTTTTCTTCAGAGCCCTGTGATTCATTAAGGCAATTTTGATCAGTCACACAGGAATGGAAGCCTGAATCAGGAAATTCTGGTAAATGATTCCGATGACATGCCTCAGCAGCTGAAATTAACCATGTTGAACTATCAACAGGAGAATGTATTTTATTTGACCCAGATGACTTCACAGGTAGATCAGTGCAATCTAAAATACTTGATGTAGGAGTTACATGTTGACAGATGGTAGACAGATGTGGGTTTATTGAAAGCTGCCATTCCTGGATAGATCTAACCTGTAAAGACCACAATAGGGAAATGTTATAATTTCGCAAAGAGATACATATACACACCACATCTTGCCAAATATTCAATTTCATACATAAGACCAATATTAATACAGGAAATGATTGGTCAGACCAACTATAAAAAACAACACATATTTCTCTATATGCCCTTGTATGTCTTGACTTTTATCGATAAAAAGTCAGAAAGTGACTTTTTTTTTACCTGGTCCCAAAGGAATTTCACAGCTTCTTCTTGCACAAGTCGTTGAAGCTTTTCTTCATCCTTTTCTTTCCTTAATCTATAAATGGTAACCATAAAAGTTTTTTAAATGATTCTAATCCATCCACAACAAAATAATTTCCTGCAGTACTTCTAAGGATAGACTTTACTCTGCATTTGCAGAAGTGGGTAAAAATAAATTAGCCTTAAAATTCAACATGTAGGCATGCTATTTATCTATGCTTAAAATAATCATAATAATGAGCAAACCCCTTATTTTTGCCAGTAATAATGAAGATTGGGGTTCTTTTTGTACACTAAACATTGAGGTAAATTATTCAAAAGAACAATTATATCTTCTGTTCTTTTCCAGTTTTCCTCCATTTTAGCCCAAATATAGCATTCACTTACAATACTATGCTATAGG
Source organism: Varanus komodoensis (assembly GCF_004798865.1). Classification (NCBI taxonomy): domain Eukaryota; kingdom Metazoa; phylum Chordata; class Lepidosauria; order Squamata; family Varanidae; genus Varanus; species Varanus komodoensis. The sequence goes on from NW_025335941.1 coordinate 35,610,755, forward strand.
GCCTGTTTTTCTCTAAGCATTTATACGATTGTGCCCATGCAGAGGAAACAGGAAGACCTAAAATTTTTTGTTGTAAGCCGCCCCGAGGCTTCGGCGAATGGGGCGGCATAAAAATGTTTTAATAAATAAAAAATAAAATAAATAAAACCTTATCAACTGAAGAGGATCCAACAGCTATATTCTGCCACTGTGCTAGCAACACCAAGTTGAATTCAGGGGCTGCTTTCTACTGATGGAAGGGCTCAGCATTGGGGAATCTCAGTACCACAGTTCACTCAGTACCGCAGGATTTCCTGAGCCTCTGTGTGGCATAATCAGGCAGCTGGAGTGACTGCTGTGGGAAGGAGGGGGGAGACATCCATTTCTCTTAATACAGTTGTGCATGCCTTAATCTAAACCAACCTATTGTTAGTAGTTTAATCAGGGATTATATCTAATCACAAACTGTAGCCATCTAATTTCTATGGCATTACTACAGTTTGTGGTTCATGGTCGCTAACTTACTTTTTTACTTCATCAGTTAAATGTTTAATATGATCCTGCATTCTGCGAAGTCGAATTTCATAACGGACTTCCTTAGCTTTAGGATGGTAGTTCCTTGTGTAAAATCCTCTCCAACAAGCTTGCAGCTTGGTGGCTGCTCTGTTTCTTTCTTTATGTACATCTTCCTTTTGGATTAAAGTAACAGATGTATCAGTGGATTGTTCTTCCAGAGATCTGGCAGGGGGAGCAGTTCTGATTAATTTCTCATCAGGTGTCTGTGACTGTTTGAAGTTACTGGATTCAGAATGGTCTTCAGAAGATGTATGGAAACTGCTAATACAGGCAGGTAGAGCAACAGTAGTAGGTCCTGATAAATTAGAAGTGAAAAATAGCCGTTCCTCTTGCTCTTCTTTTTGAATTTTCCCACCCACTGCTGACTGGATAGCATGCCCTCCAAAAACCATAGAAGTATTTTCCTGTCTTTCTTCATCTTCTTTATTAGCCCCAACACCCTCCATCTCTTCTACATCAATACAAATTCCATGAAACCTGAGCTCTGCAGCATTTGGAGACATTGGAGAGAGCCCAGAAGCAACAGGCATAAAAGTAGATTCTGAGGACAGAAGACTACTGTTCAACTTGTCCTCATCAGTTTGTATGTCATCCAGAAAAAGATCCTTAGAAGTACTTTCAGCTTGCACGGAAGCTGGACAAATATCCTTAACTGCACAAGAATGGTCATCATTGGGTTTTGTCATAACCCAGGTATTTTTCTTGATAACACGTTCTGGAAAAGAAGAATGAGTTAGAACAAGATGACAATATTTCATGTCAGGGGTGGGAACTCTGGCAGGTTCAGGCACTGATTTCCATCCTTTGAATATGATTGGAGGTTGCATTCCTGCCACTACTTCACCTAATTCAGCACAATGGCAGCATGGCTATGACTGAAAAACTAAATTTGGCTCTTTCCTCTGTTGTGTTGTGCCAGTGAAATTGGCAGCAGGACAGCAGAATGACCAGTGGGGCCCACACTAGGTTGAGGGGTGGCCCATGGGATGTTTGCTGGCCACTCCTGCTTTATATGTGTTGAATACTAAGAAGTAACAGCAGTCAACATGATGTACCTCCTATGTGCATGAGGGACCCAGGAAAGCATTACTGAGATTCCCCTTTCTTATTAGCCATCATCTTATTACAAGCCAAAGTTTCTAGTTGTTTCCTTAAATAATAGCCAGTCTGTCGATTGGATGAATTGTTGTATAGCCAGGATTGTGTGCATCTGGCTGAAGGCAAGGAGGGACATGGGGAAAGGGAAAAGATCAAACCCACCTGAGCTGGGAAGATGGGCTCTTCTGCACATGGCCCTTGGACACACTGTAAATTCATAAAAGTCTCTTCCCAACACTGCATCACACCTGAGTATGACTCAGTCAGTAGGCTGCATTAAATGGCTGGGGTCACCAGTTAGGGAACAATTTTAGCCCCTATTTCAAATATTTCCTTTATACTTTACTTCATATAAAGAAACAATCATACATAAAGCTTTACAGCTGTGGTGTGTGGATTCCCTTATGGCCCTCCAGCTGGCATGGGCCTCACTGGCTGAGCTTTCATAAAATCATGCAATGTATCTCTATGCACAGAATATCCATTGTGTTATTGCCATTTATAGAAATTCCATACCTATCTCACCATAAATCTACAGAAACCAAATGGGATATAAGTTTTCAAAAAAATGGCATATATTCAGTATATACACACATTGCATGGGTATTATCTCAGTAATTCACCTAAGAATTCTAGAAGAAAAGCCAGTGTTAGTACTCACACTGTATAACTGGCAGCTGGAAATAAAAGACAGTGGCTGATGGCTAAGTATGCGTATAGATGAACTGAGGTTTGAACCAGACTTCCAGATCATACTTTCGACCTCTATGCTACACGAGCTTTCAGTTATCAGAAACACATAGCTAGAGTGATAACAGGTTCTGAACCAAGAAATGCTACCAAGGAAACACCTGCCATGGATGGTGAGGAACCGAACAACTGTACCTAACCAGTTACAGAACCTAAGAATAGATCACTGTGAAAAGAATCATAATGAAGCAGCAAGAAATCAAATGCTGGTCTTCCATTAACAGCACAAGCTAGTGATTACCCAGCACTATCACAACTATAAAAAGCAATTCAAGTAAACTAGGCAGCAGTACAATTGCTCAATATATTTGCAGGTTGTGTATTGGTTGGGAAGAACAGAAAGGAAATCCATCTCTAGGGAACTGCTGCTTTTCCCTAAAGGAGAAGAGCTACAACTGTTCCCCTTTCTCAAATGAGGCAGCATCTGACTACAGATACCTACTTATGTTTCCCTATTTCATATTACATAACCATCTATTGGAGTGCCAGTCTTCATAAGTCCATCCAATTTCCCTTTACTAGCTTCTTTCTGTCTTACCATAATTTATATCCATGCTCCCTCTCCCCCACAATTTTTTCTCACTTTGAGCCCAAGTCAGTGGAAATGCTGACTACTACTTCAACGAACAACAGGTCTCTTCACCAGGACCAATATGAAAGCATGGTGTGCATGACTCTTACCACTTCCAGTCATTATTTGTGACCCATGGACAGGGCTGTTTGGCTCACTTCTAACAGACAGCTCTTTAGGCACAGTTGATGATACAGGTTGCTCATCAGCTTGATTTTGGTACATCAGTTGCCTCTGATGCAACCTACAGACAAAAATTAGAAGGTGGTTTTATTTACATAAAACACCGGAGCAGTGGTTCTAAGAACCACCAGACTTTTTTTAATAATAGCAAAATTTGCACATGTGAGTGAGGAAACATAACCGTGGCCTCTAGACATTATATGAGGTACATACAATACTTTATATTCCCAGTTTCAAGATCAGAGACAACATTCCAACTTCAGAGCTGGGAATTGAAGTTCCAATTCCATTTCTCCAACTTCTTGCAGCCAGTAAGAAAAGAATCACATGGCTGCTCTCAAAGTTTGAAAAAGCAAACTCAGGCAGGGGTTAAATGAGACATTTTGTACAGAGGGAAGAAGACTAGAATAGCAAGGATACAAGGTATCCTGACACCTCACTGGCTTCCTAGTCTCCCCCTCTCAATCACTGTCACTACACAACTGAAAATGGCCATCTAGCAAAAATGCAGACTGGGGGGAGAAGGCCAATGAAGGTTGCCTCCACCATTCCTCCCATTCTGCACTGGAGGACTGTGAGCCTTTACCTTCAAAAGCTTATACTCCCTTCTCCAGAGGACTATGCCCTGACAGTTTCTATATCTGCCTGCTCCTTGGAGAAGAGCAATTCCAAAAATTAGGGTTGGAAGTGTCTGAAGCTGCCGAACTTATACAGGTTAGTCTTTTGATGCCTTTGCCACAAGAAACAATTCCTTCTTTTATTAAGATTAGTCACTGCTAACAAAAGATAATGTTCCCACCTTTGCTTATGCAGTATTTTTTCCAGTTTGGCATCCTCTGCTGTTTGAAGCCCAAGCATATTTGTAAGAGGACAAACACTGGCCAGATACTGTACTAACTGGATGTGCTGGCCTGGCCGAAATGATCTTCCCTTTCCTTGACTGTAAAGCCATTCTGCTTTCAAGCTACAGGAAAGACACAAACAGTCATCAACTTTGCCAGAAATACTTTTCAGACTAAATATTTATGAAATGTAAATACAAAAGAGCACAAAGCATTGTGCAATCATATAAGAAACAGAAACCCAATCAAGAAGAAATGGATTGTAACTCAGGAGCAACACCAGAGCAAGTGTTTAATACAGAAATACTACGACAAAGAGTTCTTGCTCAGACTACTAACGCTAACATAATGTTTGATACTTCCCTTGCACTGAACAAAAACAGCACACATTCACAACCCCTCTGTTGCACCCATAGGATATCCCAACAGAGAACAGTATCTCTATAGATAACAACACCCCGTCTGATCAGCCTCCTCAGTCTGGGGCAAAGCTAGAACCATACAGGATCTCCAGCATTGTCCAGTCAAGTCTCGGTCGTCTAAGTCAGCAGATTCTTCAAAATTAAATAATGAATCATCTATTTTTAAATGCCAATGATGACACCCAAGGTTTACTGGCCCCAGAGGTCATTTAGGCACATCTCCTAGCGTAACTACAGAATCCAGACTTTCCCAAAATCCCCCAAAGTAAACAGTCACCACCTACTGAAACATGGAGCAGGTGGACTCTCCTCTTACATAAGTGGCTATGTAAATTGATGTCAGCACATGAAGTGAAATAAGCTACCCATGAATAACCCAGAACAGAATGCGTTCATAACGGATTTGCAAAAAAACCCCAGAATATATAATCATTTAATAAATAACAGCAACTAACGGCTTAACCAATTTCCTAGCTAATAAAACTGACTCCTTCAACAACTTAACCACCCCCAGCCTTTTTCTAGTCCTTCTCCCCCTCCTTTAACCCCTAACCCTCAGCATCTAACTGACTGAGCTTACTGTCGTGGGGGCGGAGTTCTGAATGAAAATGGGTGGCAGGCAGCCTGCTGTAGTCTTTGGAATTGGAGCAATGCTTTGCTTGCCACACTCATTTGTCCCATACCATCAGTCAGACTGGCTAGGTACTGATTTGAGGGATGTCCAGGTCGTAAGCATACAAACTCACATCAAAAAGTCTGCCCTTAATGGCACCAGTGGACTCTCCTAAAACGTAACTCAGCCTGACTCCACCCACCACTTGTATAGCTTTTCCCTGCTCAATCGTTTTCCACTCACTCTTCTGCCATACCAGCCTGAAAAGTACCCTCTGAGTGAATTTAAACAGGATACCTAATATCCCGTGTTCCACTAATTGAGGGTTCGAGTAGTTAGAGGTATGGTACACAACTCTAAGCCGCCTTCTCCACAGACCAGACATTCCAGAACCATATAGCATCTCCCAATCTCTGTCATTATTTGTTAGATTTTTAGCCCACCCCATTAGTCAAAATGTGCTAAGCTACCACCTATATCACCTAGTCCACCTTTATTGTCTTACCTTGTCAGATCCCATGTTTACTCTACAGCTATTATGTTATGAAATACATGATGTAGTAGTATAGTAATCATCATCATCATCACCATAGCAGCAGCTCGTGGAATGACCAAAGTGAAGGGAATTGTAAATGTGGTTCATTTTAGCAAAAGCACGAACATGCAGAATACTATGCTACTTAAGTTTGGCCAGATTCATTAAACAATGTAATTAATTTCTGACCTCTCTTTCTGTGAAATCACATAGCCATCGAGGACTTTAAGACTGAGGCACCAACTGACAATATATGGACGATAATCAAACCCTGGGATGGAAGGTGTGGCCATCACACAAGGATTGTTCATAATTGACAATTGTTCCAGCTCAGGAAGAGATGCCAAGAAAGAAATCTGAAAAATAAGCAATAACTTTAACAACTAGATTTTTTCTGCATTTAGCAATTTAATTCCATGGGCTGACTAATAATGTAGCACATTTGAAACACTTTTTATTTATATACAACTGCGGGGGAGGGATCAACTTGCTTCTTTCCATTCACAGGCTACCTAAAAAAAAAACTTTGTCTCAAAATTTAGGGGACATATGAAACAGTTGGATCTTTTCAGATATTCACTTCAATATAACAGAAAATAAATTATTTCTGTTTCTATTGGTTGCTATTATTCTTGCTGGCTTATTGGTGAGTAAACATAGAAAGCCCTACAGCAGCTACCCTCATGGCTCTCATTCTTCCAGCCCTTAACCCATTATTACTACATAACATTTATATCCCACCTTTGTTCCTCTTGCAAAAAAATCCAAGGTGGGTTACAAGGTTCTCCTCCTCACCATGTTATCCTTAAAACATCCGTGTGAAGTAAGTGGGTTGATACTCAGATACTGGCCCAAAATCAATCATGGAGCCTTGTGGCTAAGTGGGATCAGAACTTGGATCTCCCAAGTCCCAGTCCAACATTCTAACCACTATGCTACACTTTAAAGACAGGGTGAAAAAGATCGACAAGGACTGCTGTATTTTATAGGGCTGCAAATTTATCTCAGTTGCTTGAAGCAGGTGCTGCTACTGCTTACCATCATGTCTGTATTTAAAGCATTTAGTCCAAATCTTAAGCCAAAAGAGGATCCCAAGCATCTTACAAAAACATTAAACTGTCCCTGCCCTCAAGATTATATTCTGAAAGATGCAACATACAAAAAAAGGGACTGTGAGGTCAAAGAAAAAAGTGTGTTATAGTAGATTATTCAATTGCCATATGGCTAGGAATATATCTCTTCTGGATCTGACTGCACTCTGGTTTACTCTATTATGCTTCTGAGCTGACCAGTTCTTTCCTGTCCCCTTTTCCTTCCTTTTCTTCTGATATTTATCTTTTTCTTTGCTCTCTGTTCGGGTGTTCAAACCTAATCTGTTTCTTCTCCCATCCTCAAAGCAATATTACTCAAGAGTCGTTCTTGTAACACCTGGGGAGGGGGATCTTACTTCTCCACTTTAGTCCAATCTTCTATCCTAAGAATATTATGCTTCTAAAATATCACTATTTAATTCCTACCAAGTCTTCTTAACCTATAGAACTGGAACTATGCATTATCATACATTCTCTGGATGTACCAAAGCATAAATTCCAAACAGCTCTTAAACACAAAATATTCACATTAATCTTATGATCATATTTAATTCAAAATCTGAACTCTGATCAAAATTCAGAGTTCCAGCATGAAACACCGGAAAACCTAGTTTCATACTGACAGCGTTGTCATGCAAAGCACATTCAAAATATTTGGCTAATTAGAAGATCTAAAACAGAGTGCTAAATATAGTTTCCTAAGGCTACTGATTTAATCAAATAGTTAGTGTATTCAGATATAGAGCATTCCCCTTGGTTCCTGTAGGAGGAAAGAAGAGAGAACATGGCCCACTATACTGGCATGGCAGGAAACAGCTGCCATTTTGCAGAGGTAGAAAAGGGACAGCAGAGCCCACTCTGCCAGCTTGACTGAGAGACCAGTTGCTCTTCTTTTCTCTCAAGGACCATACATTACCTGTCATTCCACCCAACTCTGCATAGGGAGAGGAGAAATCGCAAGGCTCATTTAATCAGCTTGGCAGAAAGATCAGCTGCCACCCAGCCCCTCTTCAACTGAAACTGTTTCCATTCAAGCTTGTTATTACAATAACTATGTAACTTTACTAAAAGGTGTCTGGGCTCACTTATTTTTCTTTTTCTTCCTGCTTCCTTCTTCTTTATAACCAGTATCCATTAGATTGCAAGCCTGAAAACAGGGACTGTCATATTTTTTAATTTTTTGTATAGCAAGTAGTACATTTTAGGGTTAGGGAATGTAAAGTTATTATATTACACATTCACAAAGGAATGTAAAGTTATTATAATAACTTGCTCCACAGATTGCCTTATCCCATTCTGGAGTAATTGTTTAACTGATAATGATCTTTATGGCTATATGAAGGAAACTAAAAAAAGCTAAAATACAATCACAAGTTAAACATTACTTTTTCCAAAAAAATACATTTACTTATTTGCTAGTGATTATAAGCTATCTAACCCTGAAGATTTTGAAGTGGTATACACATGAATAAAATCATGAAAATAAAGACCAATACATGCCATATATAACTCCACATAAGATGACAGACTACATTACACTACATAAAGAAGGCTTGCATAAAAAGATAGGTCCTTCAACACCTGCCTCAAAATTTAAAAATGTCTTGGAGCACCTCTAATTTCAAGGGGAAGATTATTCCACATACTGGGTGCCAATAGAGTAGATAGTTTAGCTCCAAGTGACTGTGGAGGCATGTGGCTCCACCAGGATGTCCAACTCAGGTTGCCATCTCATGCAAAGTAAGACCCGTTGACCTTCATGGGACTTACCTCCCAGGATAGGATTGCTGTATTAATCAAAATATCAATTTTTGTTGAGAAATGTTATTCTTACCTCATTCAAGTCTCTGATTTCATTTTCTGCCAATGAAAGAATAGCTAAACCTTGAGGTAAACATGCAGGTGTTGTACGCAATGACGTTATAATATTTCCATGCAGCAGCAGAGTCTGGAAGCACAGGTGAAGGGGAGGAAAATGCAGTATGTAATAATTGTTTCAATAACACATTAGGGGCTTTGAAATATTAAAAATGAAGATTATTATCTTAATCATCAAAACATGCTTTTGGAAAATAACAGTTGTAGAACACAGAAAATGCTAAATGGCTGACATCGATTCTTTTTGGTCACATGCAAAAACATATTTCTATATCATTTAAGTGAAACAAAATAAGTTAGACATAGAGTGTCAGTCACACCTTATTTCCATTGGAATAAATGGACCACGCTGATTTTAAGAATAACCAATCCGTTCTATCCTCTCATCCATTATTACAAATGGCTACTAGTCATGACAGCTCTACGATACATCCAGCACCAGAGGCAGTATGCCTATGTATGCCAGTTGCAGGATAACATGTGTGGGATGGTGTTCTTGCATTCATGTTCTACTTATGAGTTCTAGAGGCAGCTGGTTGACCAGGGTGTAGGCAAGAATACTAGCCTAGATGGCCCTTGGTCTCATACAGCATAGATCTTCTCATGTTCTTACATACCAACCAATGTTTCAATAGTATTTGTTATAAAAAAAAAACCTGGCATTACAGTTGAAATAGCTTTATGTTGCAGTCATATGAATGCCTCCTAAGGAAGCCACACTTACTTCTTGAGACTTACTCCAAGTAAATTCATATACAATTGTAGTTTTGTTAATGAATAGCTCTCTCAATTTTTAAAAAAAACCCAATCCAGTCCAAACAACCAAACAACATTCACCTTTAAAGATAACAGCTTGGAAATGTCTCCTATTTGAGATATATTGTTGTCTGACAAATCAAGATGTTGAAGAGATGTACAGCTGTTGATCTGATCTATAGTCTATAGAAAAAGAAAAGTATTTTTCATTATGAAACATACTAAAATTATTACATATATGTTTCTGAAGCAACCATCTTTAGAAAAAGATTGTATCGCCTATATATCTTGTTTGCAGAATTTATCATCAAACTAGTATAATGGATTGTATCCAATCACATCATTCTGCAAGCATCAGAATTGGTAATGAAAACTCCATTTTCATCCACATGCAAGTCTCAGATGAAGTATTCAATTTCTAGGATAGGAGTTGCCTGTGATAGTTGTGATAACTGTTGTAGTAGTAATTGTGCAACTCCTAGCAGAACTATGCTAACAATCACTAACAATGCATTTTCCTGTTGAGGTAAGGTAGCTAGGTGAGATATCAGGTGGTATAAATTCCACAAAATAAAAAAATGCTTACTTGAAAAATGGAACTTAGTTACAGGAACAAATTATGAGAGGGTGATAACTAGTCGACTTTACTCTGGTTGCATTACTTGAAGGGGGGGGTAGAGAAAAGGTAAATCACATCTATAGGTAGATCTTTGGGTGTTTTGCAGTAGATTTGCAAAGATTTCTGATTCCCAATTGTTTAAAAGCAGCAACAAAAAGACTCCCTCCCATCTAAACTAGGCTGCCAAAATGAAGAAGTGTGTGTTTGCAGGGGGAGAAACCAGGACTGCATTTTTGTGTTCAGTTCCTAATACTCAAAACAAATTCTAAGTCTGAGCCCTGAGCTCAAAGGCCATCTGTTTCTTAATTCTACTAAGCGCATGTTTCCCTGATCCATTGGTTTATAGCTCACTCCAAGTGCTAGACTTTGGGGTTCTAACAAAAAACAAAGTTTATTCAGGTACCTTGAAGCATGCACACCTCTTTTTAAGAGAGTTAAATAATTTAGAATTTTTAAAGCAGGAATAGTGTAATAGAGCTAGAAGAAGAAATGAGGCAAATAAGGAGGCAGCAGATGTATAGGGATAGACACAGATGTATAAACAAAATGAGGTATGTAGATGTTATCAGGCTCTAACAGAGTATCTCCAGAAACAATGGCAAGTTGTCTCCTCATTTCTGAAAGTATCAATGGGTTTCCATTTACAACAACAAAGACCAAGAGATGTTTTTAAGCTGGGAAAAATTCAGAGGAAATTCAAGTTTAAAATTTAACATTAACATCATAATTTAAAATATTTAAATTTTACTTTTCATTATAAAAGGTTAACGTGGCTAAGAAACAAAAAATGAAAACAGTAATTAAAAAGTGCAATAACTAAACAAAAAAGCAGGTGAAGAAATTAAAAACAGTGGAAATGGTAGCAATAAGAAACCATAATAACAACATAGACCAAGTGATAAAGTCAGCCTTTTCATGCTACAACAGCAAACTTATTAAGAAGGGAGTGCAAGACATCTCCATGAAAGGGGAACTCTAGAATCTAGGCATGACAACAGAGGATACCTTTCCCTCATTCCAATTAAGGGTGAGTTCAGAACGGATACACTATGTGGGTAGGCTCATATGAACGGAAGCAGTTATTGAGATATTCTGATCTTGAACTGTACAGTGCTCTAAATGTCAAAAGCAAGACTTCATATTGGACCTAAAACACATAGGAAGACAGTGCAGTTGTTTTAGCACTGGTGTGACACGCTTTTGATTCCAAGTCCCAATCAGCATCCTACCACAGTATTTTGAACAAGCTGAAATTTCTGGATACTTTCCAAAGGCAACCCCACTTAGTATATTGCAATAATCCAGTTGTGATCTAAGCAAGGCATGTGTCAGCATAGCTCAAATTTCTCTCTTGTCTGGATTAACCTTCAATTGATTAATCTCCATCCAACCCATTACTCTGACTCCAGAGATCAGTTCAGAAATATGGAATGAATCCTGTTAGTATTTTTGCTGTTCTATATACAGAATGCTGGGTGGAAAGCAACAGATTAAGATTCAGCAGGGACAAATGCCCTGTTTTGCAGTAGATTTGCAAAGATTGGGGGGTGGGGGGGGACCAAATGCAATACAAGATGGGGAATAGCTGGCTCAAGAGCTCTGAAAAAGACAAAGACCTTGGTGATCTTGTAGACAACAAGCTAAATATGAGCCTGTAATGTGATGCAACCACAAAAAAGGGCAAATGCTCTTTTGGGATGCATAAATAGAAGCAACATTTCCAGAACAAGAGAAGTACAAGTTCCCCTTTACTCTGCACTACTCAGACCTCACCTGGAATACTGTGTTCAGTTCTGGGCACCCAAGTTTTAAAAAGATTCAGAAAAACTAGAAAGGGTTCAGATGAGGGGAACAAAGATGATCCATGGTCTGGATCACTAAGCCCTACAAAGAGAGACTGAAAGAACTGGGCATGTTAAGCCTCAAGAAGAGAAGACTATGAACGGATATGATCGCACTCTAGAAGTACCTCAAAGGCTGTCACAAAGAGGAAGGAAAAGATCTCTTCTCACTCCTTCCTGAGTGTAAGAAACAAAACAACAAACCTAAACTGAATCACACCAGATGCAGGCTAGATACCAGGAAAAATTTCCTCAGTTACAGGAATATGACAGTGGAACCAGTTACCAAGAGAAGTCATGGGCTCTCTCACTTTAGAGACATTCAAGGCAAAACTGGATAGTTATCTAGGTGGAATAGTGTAACATGGTGTCCTTCACCACTAGCGCATTAGACTCAATGAAAACAGTTTGCAGATTGAACTCCTACACAGGTTAAATTCACAAGTTGTATGAATATCTATGCTGCTATAACATTTTAATAAAGTATGCACCTGGAGCATATTTCCAGAGATGATTCTATAGATAACAATTAATAAAGCAGAGATTCAGAAAACTGATGGTACATTACACTAGAAAAATAGGACCTTATGAAACATGGTGTAGTCAGGCCTATATACATTACTAATTCCCCAGTCATTAATTGCATACAACTAGTTGTAAATAGTCCCCAATTTTTACTATTGCTTGAAACTAGAAAATCTAAAACTGTTCATCTAGCACTGTATTCCAAACAATGACCTTTGCTATTCCCTAGACATTAAATCGCAGTAAGATTGTTTATTACCTCAAGTAGGTGGTTTATTACCTCAAGTAGATCTAACACAAAAATTTGACAGTTACCCAGTTATTTTTACATTACAGGAAAAAAATGTTAAGAAATGTTACCTTTAAGTTATTTCCTGCCAGATTCAGCCATTCCAAGTGCACCAGGTCCTTCAACCCTTCTACATAGCCAATACTGTTGTGAGGGAGATTTAATACTCGAAGCTGAGTTAATTTCGCTACACCCATCATCCGCACCAACCGATTGTTGGCTACTGACAACTACAAAGTACCAAACAATAATAAAAACCTTGAGTCAAATAAGGAATGTTTCCATATTTTTCAAAAACTCATGACACAATTGGGGAATTAACTTAGAACTAAAATATACATAAGAAGGAAAAAAGCATGAATGTATGTGACACTTTGTATGTCTGTCATTATTTACACACACACACACACACCCCTCTGCTAATGCCAGAACAGCAAGATCGCTCATGCAGGATTCCCCCCACCAGCACTGGCAGGGACATGAGAGTAGCCATTGGGGTCTACTACATGCCTCCAGTGAAACCCCTCCACGGAGCCATAATGTCTTGGTCTGTTTCCTTGAGAGAAAGCAAGGCCAGGCAATTTGAATTGAATCAAATATGCCACCAAGGATCTGGATTTGTCAATTCAGAGCTAACCTTGGGGCATTCATCAGTTGGAAGGCGGCATGACAATCAGGCAAGCATTTGCATGCTGCCACACAGGATGCAACTCCCTTTAATCTGATCAGTGAAGCAAACAAGGACACACTACAGTAGTACCTTGGCTCACGAACTTAATCCGTTCCAGGACTCTGGTCGTGACCCAAATTGGTCATGAGCCAAGTCAAATTTCTCCATAAGGGTCAAGGTAAATAAGGTTAATCCATTCTGCAACTATTTTTTTTTGCCACAAAAATTTGAAGCAAAGTGACAAAGAACAACAAAGATCACGGCCATCTCCTCCCCCCTGCGATTGTGTGGGGGGAGACAGGTGCGATCGTGGGCACTCTGGGGGGGGGGAGGTGGGCATGCTGGGGGGAGGGGGAGGCAGGCGCGGGTGGGCAGGGAACGCAAGTGCAATCGTGGCCATCTCCCCCTCCCCCCAGCACGACCGCAATCGCACCCGTGCAGGGAAGGCAGGTGTGCTCACAATCGTCACCTGATGCAGAGTTCGCAACCTGCGCCAAAATTTTTATGAAATTTCTGTTCACAACCCGATTCAGTCGTGAACTGAGGCATTCGTGAGCCGAGATACCACTGTATTCATGTTTTCCAAGATTTTTTCCTGGAACTGTAAAACAAGAATAAATTAATACACATAGCATTTTTAAAATCACAGATACATGCAACTAACCTGCATCAGATTCTTGCAGTTCTCGAGATGTTCCAATTTAGTTAACTGGTTTTTATCCAGAATCAAAGTATGTGTTTCTGCATCACAGGATAATGCTGGCCCCAATTTTTGTAAGCCTTGACCTGACCAATTAATTAATGAACCTATTGGGGGTGGGGGGGAATGAACAGGAATTAACATAACAAATTTAGAAAGCAAGGTACACAGACTTAGTAAATTAAAACATTTTCTTCTGTTTAGAGATGTTTTAAGTAAACATCCATAACAAACAGCATCTATAGCAATAATGTCAAAATAGATCTTTAAGGTTGTGAATTTTCACCCAACTTATTCTTCTTTTGTGTTTGTCTTTAAACACATTTGATCATAAAAAATAACTTCATTCAATTATCAAAAAAAAACTAATCTGCTTGGACAGCATGATCATGAAGAATCTCAAGTCTTTATACAGTATACATGTAACTCCCACCCTCAAATATACTGTAAAAAATCTGAAACTCTCCATAACACGTCAGGTACTTGACTACATCTCATGAAAGCATGTGCAGAAAACACAATTTTTGGCTAGTTGAGACAGAAAAAAGTCTTACAACTTCCAGCATTCTCTAGCCAAGCATAATAGCTGCCAGCACCCCCCAGCAAGTTAAAGTATACATCTAAGGGCACAAGGCTGGGGATAGCAGATAACATATGAGCAGAGTCTTATGGTGGCCTTCTGTGTGCTTTTTAACAGGATAAAAAAAGTGTTCCACAAACTCCAGCATGCCTCAACCACCATGGCTGCCTAGGGAATACTGGAAGTTTTATGGATTTTTTTTTCCTTCAGACTAAGCATACATCTGATCATGCCTTATCTATTTAAGCTGCCACATGATGCTTTGTTTGTTTTTTTTTTTTTTTTTACAACTACTTGATCCTGTCTAATCTTGGAAGCTAAGCAGGGTCAGGCCTGGTTGCAATCTGGATGGGTGACTTAATATTTTAAACTGCCCAGAGAGCTTTGGCTATGAGCAGTATAGAAATGTAATGAATAATAAAAACTGGATGCTCCACTACTCGGCTGTGGCATTCTGAATACAAATACTAACAAGAGCTCAAGTGCTGCCAAACACCTTGTGATAAAACCCGTCTCCCACTCTTAGCTAAATGCTGATAATACCAGAACACAGTTCACAATATTAGCTCAACACTAGGAATGAATCAAAGCAGTACTTCCAAACTATTGTTTTATGTACTATATGGCCGACGGCACCTGCCATTAGACATCCATTTTATGTGCATGTATGAAGAGGCCTTAGAAAAAGAAAGGCTTGGAGACAAAGTGGGCTTGCTTTCTTCTGACTACATGTTCGCACTAATGAAAACACTGCAGAGCGTCCAGATCCTCTTCAAACTGCATAGGGCAGTTAGAATGTATTATGCCCGTTACAGAAAAGAGAAAGAGAGAGCCATACGAAGGGTCCTTCGGGATTTGTAGTCCAATCCTGACATTAACTTAAAACACTAACTAAATATATTGCAATACAGACTACAAACCCCATAAAACCCCGCGCAGCACCCTAATAACAGTCGAGGATACATATATCTAAATATTCGTTAATCAGGTCCCCCCAATTAAGCTACAACTCTCTACACCTCCAATGTGTGAATACATCTATCGAGAACCCCCCACGCCGATCTTCCTACCGCCCATGGCTGTTTTGACGGTCTCAGTCTTCTTCGTTGATGTCCCCGCAACTGCTGCCGCCGCCATACTTCCCGCTTGCTTACAACACTAGGCAACGGCAGCGGCACTAAACGCTGATTGGATGATCACAACCGATTCGAAAAAAATATATATTTAGATGAAAATAGGAGAATTTAAGGACATCCTAGCATTACGAGTATCATTTTTTGCGCATTTTAAGAATAAAGCAGGTGCTAAAGAAAAAGCAGCGCTTCCCATGATGCATCAGTACAGCGGATGTGCCCATCGTGCACCGCGCGAGTATAGAATTTGGTTTCCCATGAGCCTCTCTTTCTCTTTGCCGGTGGAGTTGCCTATGAGGGAGCTCATACTGCCGCCATTATGAAGTAAGACCGGGGGTCGGGATCTAATCGGATGCCATCCGCCAGGATGGCCGCCTGGAATGGTTGGGATTGGTTTTCGTCGTCTGGCTAAACCTTTCTTCTTTCTCGTTCTGCGTTTCTCACAATGCAGGGTCGAGTTGTGCAGCTTCAGCGGGTACAAGATCTACCCGGGTCACGGACGACGCTATGCGCGTACGGACGGCAAGGTAAGGTGCCAGAAAAGGAAGGGCTGGAATATAAATTTTGAAAATAGAAGGGACTTAGCGTTTCCTTCGGGTCTCAAGTTTTTTACAGTGCCTTACATTTCATTAACTTACAGATACGGGAAAGTGGCAGTGGATGGGTTTTAAAGGCGCACTTGAACGAAAATACTCTTTTTCGTTCTGTTGGCTGGACAGTTTTAGCGAAGGCAATGTGCTAGGACTGTAGTTCTGTCAGAAGAGTTCAAAGTGAATTTCCCCTAAACAATAGAAAGTGTGTATTGATGGCGTGAGCTGTTTGACAGTGGTTTAGATGGTCTCAGAAGGTGGTAAAATCTCTTTAAGAGGATTTTAAGCAGAGCCTTGATGTCTGTCAATGGGTGATGCTATAGCTGAAGGTTGTTTAAATGTGCATGTCACTGAACTACAGGATCTTTTTATTGTATGATTGTGTTGGGATCATTAGTCTAGGTAAAGGTATGACTTTACTACTATATGTGGAATTGTTGAGTGTTGATGAGGAGTGTCTTCCACAGTAGTTCTAGAAGGAAATGCTTGAATGGCAGAAATAATACACAGCAGCATCATAGATTGCTTTTATCTCTCCTCCTACCCTAAATAGGGCCGTGGCAATAGTGGCATCTCATAAAACTGGATAGTTAAGAAATGGCTAAAAAGAAGTTTGACCTATAGAGTGCTCATTTAACAAAGTGTTACTAGTGCACAGAATCATCCTATTAAATTGATCAGTAGGAGACTTGGGGTATAAAAGGAATTTTGTTTCACACAGCACATAGTGAAAATATGGACTTCAGTTCCACAAGATGTAGCTAAGGCCACTGCTTTGGTTGACTTTAAAAGTGATTAAAGGGATTTACATTCATGGGGAAGGCAGCTATCAAGTGCCTACTTGTGCTGATGGCTGTTTTGCTACCAGCAGTATCTGAGATCGTATGTCTGTGTATACCAATCGTTGGTTAACTTGGACAGGAGAGTGCTGTTGTACTCAAATCCTGCTTGTGGATTTCTCATGGACAGAATACAGGACTAGATGATACCCTTCATCTTATTCAATACGATTCTTCCTACATTCAAGTCTCCAGAAGGCTTTAGTATAAGTTACAGATAAGTTATATATGTATGTTTATATAAGTTGTATAAGTTGCAGATACATCTGCAAATAAATAGTATTGTATCTTATGATTGAAATGCTTTAAAATGGATTTACTATTCTAGGTTTTTCAGTTCCTGAATGCAAAATGTGAGTCTGCATTCCTTTCCAAGAGAAACCCCCGTCAAATCAATTGGACTGTTCTGTACAGGCGGAAACACAAGAAAGGGCAGTCGGTAAGTATGTTACAGATTGTGCGTTGGGTTTCTGAAATTGTGAAGTGATTGCTCATACCAGTGCTGGGCAGCATTTTGTTCCTAGGGGCCACATATGGTCATGAGCAGTCTCATATTGGTGAACAGAGAGAAGGTTGTGTGTCCTGCTGCAGCAGTCTTCAAGAAGGTTGCTGTTTACTCATTGCCAATAACAGTGAGGAAACGGTAATCTTGATGACCACTAGAAATTTGGTTAAAGAAGCTTTATCTTCTCCCCCTCTCCATCAGAAATTCTACTTGAGATAGGTCAGAAAGGCTTTAACCTCGCCCTTCTTCCCAACAATTTTTTTCAAGATCATTGTTAACTCATTGCTACAGGTGAGCTGGGAAACTCCCAACACTGCTGAGAAGCACTGAAGGGGAGATGGCAAATCTCACCCTTCAGATTTCAGTTTAGGACTGCTGTTCTCCACTGCAAATAACAGCAGGAAAACAACAAGCTGTTGCCTGGCCTCAGCTGGTGTCTGGGCAGCCGGGTGGCTAGAGAAAGTGCAATGGGAGTGGCACAGAAGGCATTGCCGAGGGTCATATGTAGCTCATGGACAATCCACTATTGATACATAAAGCAATTTACCAAAAATAAACTGTGTGCAACATATTTTGAGTTAACACGCTTAAAACTGCACTGTTGAATATGGTCATGCAATGCTTAGTTGAAAACACCAGTTTGACTTGGTACTTCAATATTTATCAGTCTGCTAAGCACAGTAGTTTGAAATAGCATGATCTCTTAAGCAGTGTCTGCCTGTAGCCTTTCACAATCTGTTTTGGAGTGGGGGGTTTAAGCTCTTCTATGACTACTGATGTAAAGATTTTTTCAGCATTGAATGTAATGCAAATATGTAAGGTAATGAAATCATAGTCTTATTCAGTGCTTTTTTTTTAAGAGATGGTGAGGCTGATAGCCATTGAAGTATCTTCTGTAATTCGATGCCCTTTAAACATGTTAGGCAGGATTGTCAATCATTTATAGTGTACATGGCCAATTCCATGCTGTCTAGTAATTATAGGAGTTGCTGTCTGATATATTTGGAGGGCACCATGGTGGAAAGGAGTGAGCTCAAGTGCATCTCACAAGTGTGTGCAGTAGAGAATCCTTCAAGAAACATAACTATTTGTTTCAGTAAACATTTTGCTAACTAAAGGAAAAGGCAGGCAGAAAAGCAGTGTTTTGCAGCGTAATTCCACACTTGTCTATTCATAAGTAAGTCCTATTGACTGGTAAGTTAATACCAGATTGCAATCTAAAAGCTGCAGGAAGAATATCCCAGTATCTAAAAATAAGATGATATTGTGACTTGTTCCATACTGGGCATCCACTTTATTCAGATTGAAATGGAATTAACAGATTCACATTCAAAACAACTTTGTTTTGCCAGAAATAATACTTAGCTGATTCAACAGCATAAGTTATTTTCATTTCTGCCAAAAAAGCTTTAACTCTTTTAAAAAATTTATTTACATGTAACTTGTACCATAGTTTTACTGAATAGTTCAAAGTGACTAGTTAAATTAAAGACCTAACATGATTAGGGGAACAGACTTAGCTAGTAATGCTTACAGGTACCCTGATATGTGTACCTTTTGCACTAGAGGTGGCGTGCCTGCATAACACCAGGTGATGAGCTTGGGCAGATGGAGGTCTTGCACTCATCTCACTTGGTGATCCTGTGGGTAACTGGTTGCCACCATGTGTATGGAACGTTGGACTAGATGGAGCTTTGGTCTGATCCATTATAACCTTTCCTGTGTGTTCTTGTAAGCTCCCACACTTGGAGGCTTACTGCGTACATCCAGTGTAAAGCAGGAGATGCAGCAGAGCAATCCCCCTTTACATTTCCTCTAGATTCCTAGTCTCCCAAGTATAATCTTCTATCTGATCCTTTTACCCATTTCCAAGGTCCCTTAAAGAACAGCTGGTCTGATTATTTCCCTTCTAGTTGCAAAGGGGCAGGAGCAGAGTTCTGTTTCTAACTCAGAGTTCAGAGTGGAGTCTCTGATCTTAGAGTTGGGAATCTGAAAAATCCTATGGATCCTCAGACACTGTCTAGGGGCTATTAACATAATTTCCCCCAAAACTAAAGTCAAATAGCAAAGTAAGACTTACCCAGTTGCACATGAGCTATTATTTCTTTGCTGCTTGGCTTTAGTTTTTTGACTGATTAGCAACCTCATTTAGCAACATCATCACGTTTTTGTGGAGGATAGATGTAAGAGGTGAGGATGTGTTTGTGTAAGTTTCATAGTGGAAATTTAAGATAGGTAATTCTTCTAGTTGAACTTAAAGTGATCAAAAATGATATATTAGAAACTTTAAAAATAAAGTTTAGAGATAGCTTACAGTGCATGTTGTAAAAGGACAGGAGACTAATGATTGCGGCATATTTAGGTTAACCTAAATATGAAATGATAGCAATAATTCTTATTCAGTGATTACTTTAAAGTATAGAAATTGGACTTCTGCATATCTTCTGTTTAGGTTATGATGCATATCTTCTGTTGAGGTTATGAAATGAGGTAGATATGCCTACTACATCATTTCAACTGCTGCATTGCAAATATTTTTTCATTAACATTCCTTTCTTGATTGTTTAGGAAGAAGTACAAAAGAAACGTACACGCCGTGCTGTCAAGGGCCAGAGGGCAATCACAGGTGCTTCTTTGGCTGAAATAATGGCCAAGAGAAATCAGAAGCCTGAAGTGCGTAAGGCCCAAAGGGAGCAGGCAATTAGGTGAATAATTACTACTTTTTTCTGGTTTTGTTTTATTTTGTTTTTTACAAGAATTCCATTGTTTTCTAGTTGTATTGTAATAATTGGCTGAATATTAAAAAGGGACACTTGGATTGAGTATATATCTTTAATACAAGATCCACAAATGTTGGCTGGCCTTAATAAGAATTTGGGCTAGCCCATTAGCCAACTGTGACGTCTTATCTCCAGTTTCACCCTGAATTATCCTGATTCCCTCCCCCAAGGGCAAGGGCCAGAACTCATCCATGTGACACTAGTTTCAAGGGACTTGGGAGTAGGAATATGCCAAACCTTTCCAGAGTCCTGTTCATGCCTATCCATCAGATTTCTGATGTTTGTCCCTCTCAAAGGAAGTGAACCAAGCCTGGAAGAATTCCATAAGCATTCGTGGACTGCCAGCTGCATAACCAGCAACCTTCCCCAGGCATCATACCAGGCAGCCAACCTTTTCTCTGGAGTTGGCAGCAGCTGGCATGAAAAAATGGTGCTTCTTGTGCAGGGTATGGGGCTCAATTCCTGACAAGTGTCCCACAAACCCTGGTGTGCTTGCGAAGAACTCGGACTCCGGGAAGCCAAAACCGGGAAATCTGGCAGATTTTCCACCCAGAGCAGATTCCTCATACATCCTTACTTGGGACTGCTTCCAGTGAACATTTGACATACTAAACAGCCCAAGCCCTCCTCCTGTGCTTATGCATTAGAAATGATCTCTGCAGTGATGTGTTCTGAAGCACAGCTACAATAGTTCAGCATCCCTGCAGGGTTGTCCCTAGGCTCACATTCAGTATGACTGGGGCTTATGCTAGTCTGTTAGCAGGAGGGAGTGGGATGTTCACCATGGCAAGCAGGTTTGTGAACATTTACATTTGTAACTTGAAGAGTTGTGCTTCACAACTACACACAGGGTTTCAGACATAAAAAATAGTACTGTGTTGTAATGTTTGTTTTCATTCTTGATGATGGCTTAGAGAAAACACTACAAATTAGAAAAGCCAACTGTTACCTTTGATGTGGCCTTCACATGCAAGATAATATGCATAGAATGGGTTGCAAATCTTCAGATTGCTAGTCAGGAGTTCCAGATTTAAATGTGCCCTTAAGCTGGGACAGAGATGCCATAGCCGCACTTAACCAGCTATGAATGTTCCATTTGCAGGAAAACATTGAAACCCTTCCTGCAGTCGAGAATGTCCAGTCCATTATATATTTTATTCTGCTGTATGTGTAGACCAGGTCTAGTTGTTCTTATGTTTTAGAAGAAGCAACAAATTAAGTTTATCATTTACAGGGCTGCCAAGGAAGCAAAGAAGGCCAAGCAGGCAACTAAGAAAACTGTGCCCTCCACAACAAAGGTAATATCACTCAAAATCTGACTAAAACATAAGAAACTTATATTTTTAATTTTTTCATATTTTTAAACCCAGTTGTACCAGTTAATTATAGCATTTCCTGTGTGCCCAGTCTCTTGGGCAAATGACCGTTTGGATTAACTTGCAAAACCTTATGCAGTGGCCTGCATTATTAAGAATGAGTATCCCATCATTTCCCCAGGTTGAACATTCTATACATGGGAGTAATCAAATCTTGTTCCTTAACCAACCCTGTGAGGTATGTTAGGTGGTGAGAGTGAGTCCAGCCCAAGGTTACCTTAGCAAGCAATGTGGCATTAGTAGGGATGCTAAGTCCAGAATTCTGACCATTACATAACACTAGCTTGCATTGCATTCACTGGGGGTGTATTCTAAGTAGACTGTTAAGAATACCCATGATTTTTCTTAATTTGGAATTTCAAGTATGTTGGGAGATGCACCAATACAAGTGCAGTATACAAGTAGAGTGACAAGTAGCACTTAGTTCTGCTTCCCACTCGGCCCAAATCAGCATTCAGAGAAGTATAGCCATACAGGAGCCATAGAAAGGTTAATATGCCAAGTTTTGACTGAAAGTTAGATGATTGCATGGTTATTCAGAGCTGCCTGTTGGAAGGGTGCAGTAAACATCCTTGTATGTGTTCTTTGGCTGGGAACGAGATGAGAATTTGGGATGCTCTTCCTCATGGTCCTGTTGAGATGTTCCTGAGGAGGAGTCAGGAATGAGTGCCTGTTTCCATTCAACTTGATATTCCACCAAGGGAAGTCCATTTTAATCTTTCCGAATCATTGGCCTAGTTTACAGTGACAACTTGAGAATAAGTAGCATGTTCTTATTGCTATCTCATCTTATGTTTGCAGGCACCTGCAAAGGCTGCGCCAAAGCAAAAAATTGTGAAGCCTGTAAAAGTCACTGCTCCTCGTGTTGGTGGAAAACGCTGATTTGTGTTTTGTTTACACCAAATAAACATTTGGCTTAAAACTTGTCTATTTCTTAGTGTCTCTCTCTAGAAATTTAGTGCAGTTTTCTTTTTTTAAATGTTCAACGGATATACAGTTAAGTAATGGTTAACATCAAAGAAACAATTTAGATAATATAACTTCAGCATTTTATGCAAACTAGCTGTTAACAAAACATGTTCTATACATGAGTTTTGTTCCAAATCTCTTAAAAATGCAATGGTTAACAACCAGTATAAAGCAGCAAAAAGATGGTAAGATATATTTTGATGGATCAATCCTGAAACAAAATCAGTTTTACTTCATCATGTCTAACCTGCTTGAATCCTTGATCTACTAGGCTACTTATCATTTTTCACAGGAATATATAAGAATTGAGAAAAGACTGGAAACTCCATCAGTATTCATACTACCTTTGCTATCAGCCAGTTTGTGAACCAGTGCTTTACCATCACAACTATTGCCCTGTTTCAAGTGAAATATTTTGGAGTGGTTCAGATGTATCTTCTGTTAATGTACTTGAAATTACACATACGCTCCCAATTTCAGGGTAAATCCAGTAAAGATCAATTCTGTATTGTGCAAGACCTTTTTCCCCACACAGTGAGCACATGTAATTCTGGTTCTCTTCAAGCCTTATATCTGAATAACAAATACAGTCTAAAATAAGTCTTTGTGTACAGTGGTGGTGGTGTTCAGGCAGACAGTCATGCCTGACTCTTCACAACCCCATTGACCATAGCATTCTAGGCTTTCCTGTCCTTCATATTTCCTGGCGTTCACCCAAATTCATGTTCATTGCATCAGTGACACTATCTCACCATCTCATTCTCTGCCGCCCCTTCTCCTTTTGCCTTCAATCTTTTCCTGCATCAGGGTATTTTCCAGCGAGTCCTTCCCTCCCATTATGTGGCCAAGGTATTTGAGCTTTAGTTTCAGTATCTGTCCTAAAGAACAGGATTTCCTTTAGGATTAACTGTTGACAGTGTTGGTGTACACCCACTTCTAAGAAAGGCACTTTCTACACTCCATTTGGAATAAAAACTTAGAATACACTACTCCCATTCTAAATGAGTTTCTGGTAAAATTAGACGTAAATTTCTTAACAGTCATTATGCATGGGCAAAAGATACAACAGTTAAACTCATATTGGAAGTTATCTTTAGTGTCAACCCAGCAGCTAATTATATAGAAACAGAAACAGCACGAGTCAGAAGGGGCTTCCTGGGCCATCTAGTCTGACCTCCGGCACCAGCTGGCTCCACTCACGACATGCCCACCATATAAACCTGAAAGAAATCTATTTTAAAAACATTATTAAGGAATATAGATTGAATGTGCAGCCCAAGGTTCAAGTATGTAAGTTCACTTGTCTGGGATATATTCATCCATAGATTTGACCTTCCTAGAATCATACAG
Source organism: Varanus komodoensis (assembly GCF_004798865.1). Lineage (NCBI taxonomy): Eukaryota > Metazoa > Chordata > Lepidosauria > Squamata > Varanidae > Varanus > Varanus komodoensis. The sequence goes on from NW_025335941.1 coordinate 35,634,815, forward strand.
ACGCTTTTGAAAGTCTGCAGGCTAGATGTGGTAGTATTTATACTGTTAACACTGACTTGTAGACTATGTTCTAGACGACAAAATAAAGCACGTTCTCAGGTTTAGAAATAAGGTGTTCATTTACATGTATTTAAAACATTGCCTTGCTCTTCAGCTAGAAATCTTCCCAGAATGGCTTATTGTAACATCAAAACAACCTTCAAGGGTCCCTCTGTGTAAGTTCAAACGCATTACATAAAAAGAAAAAGGGATGAACTGGGAAAAGGAGGAAACACTAATAACTGCCTGAAGCAAGTTCCACTGAAATTAAAGAGCCTTTGGCAAGCATGTGACAATGCTTTATTTGCAATTAAGAACACAACCAAGGCCAAAATCATCTACACTATTGTATTCCCAGTCACTTGGTATTGGTGTGAAATCTGGAGAGTGAAGAGAATTGATGCATTCCAAATGTACTGGAAGACAAATGCAAATACCTGGACTGACAAGCAAGTTGGTCCTAGATCCACTCAGGACAGAGCTTTCCTTAGAAGCAGAGATGACAAAACTGAGGCTTTCATACTGGGCACATCATGAGAAGGCAAAACTGGAGAAGACAATCATGCTAGTGAAAGTTGAAGGCAAGACCATATATGATGGATTGACTCCATAAAGGAAGCCACAGCCTGGAATCTACAGGAGCTGAGCAGGGCTGTCAAGGACAGGAAATTTTGGAGGACTTTAATCCATTGCTCTTATGTGACATCAACTACTTGATTTAGGGTGACCCTATGAGTTTTGCTTTATGTGTCCAAAGTATGACAGCCTTGGGTTTCTCATTTCTTCCAAGGAAAGTTCTTGCTTGATTTGATCTAGGACCCACTTGTTCACCTGCCTGTTGGATGCAGAGCATTCGCAAAGCTCTCCTCTAGCACCAGGTTTTGAATGCATTAATTTTCTTCCTGTCAGCTTCCTTCACTGTCCAGTTTTCACACCCATGCATAATGATCAGGAATATAATGGTGTGAGTAATCTTGACCTTGGTCTCCAGTGCAATGTCCTTCACAGTTGATCTTTTCTGCTTCCTTCATTGCTTTCCTTCCAAATATGTCATCTAATTTCTTGGCTGCAGTCTCCCTTTGAATTGAGGACTTGAACCAAGGTACATCAATTTTTCATTGCTAACAGTAAAGTTCTATCATTTTTTGTAATCATTTTTGTTGTCTCAATGATCAGCTGCAGTCCTGCTTTTGCACTTCATTCACTTTCATCAGGACTCATTTCAGGTCATTGCAGCATTCTCCCAGTAATTTGGTATCATTCACATATCTTATTGACGTGTCTTCCACCCATCTTCACTCCTTCCTCTGATTGTAATTCAGCTTTCCTTATGAAATGTTCTGCATACAAATTACCAGATAAGGTGATAAAAAGAACCCTATAGGAAACTATTCTGTTTCTCCAAATTTTGTCCTAACAGTAGCTTCTTGTTCATGATGAAGGTTACACTTCAGAACAATGAAGTGATAAGGTGCACACATTTTTTCAGGACCATCCATATCTTCTCTTGATACACAAGAGGCTTTGCTGTAATCTATGAAGCACAAACTAATCTTCTGAAATTCTTTGGTGCATTCCAGGAGCTATCAAATATTTGCAAGATGATTTTGAGTGACTCTTCCTTTTTGGAATCCAGCCTGAACATCAGGCATTTCTCAATAAAGAGTAATATTCTTGCACACCTTGAGCATCACTGTGCTTACACAGGAAATTAGTGCAATGGTCCTATGGTTGCTGTACTCTTTTGCATCTCATTTCTTGTGGACTGGAATGGACTTTCAATGCTTCCAGTCTGTGGGATATTGTTTTGTTTTCCTCATTTGCTGGCATGTTCCTGTTATGATTTGAACAGATTCAGTCGCTGCAGAATAGTTCTACTGTACTCTATTCTGGTGCTTTTTTCCTTCCACTTTCTTTCAGAACAGCTTTTCACTTTAGTAATATGGCACATCCTTCCTCATAGGATTCCTTTTCAAAGGAGTCTGTGGTATGGTTGAAACCATAAGGGACAATGAGGAGCTCAAGGGATCTCTCCAAGCTGGGAGAATTGACATCAAAATAGCAAATGTAGTTTAGTGTAAACAAATGTAACGTAATAAATGTTGGAACAAAAAATCCCAACTTCAAGTATATGTTGATGGGATCTGAGATAGCAGGGACTGAGCAAGAGAAAGGTATAGTCATGGACAGCTCTGAAAATGTGGGTCCAGCATGCAGCTGCAGTGAAAAATGCAAATACCATGCTAGGCATAATTAGGAATAGAATAAAAAAATAAAACTACAAAAATCTTACTTCTGTTATACTTGATTTCATATCATTCTTGGTACAACCACACTTAGAATATTGTGTTCAGTTCTGGTTGCATCACCTGAATAAAGATATTATTGTGATGGAAAAAGTACAGAGAAGGGCAACAAAAATGATTGGCAGGCTGGAGCAACTCCCTTGTGAGGAGCAGCTACAACAACTGGGACTGTTTAGCTTAGAAAAAAAAGGAGAGTAAGAGGAGAAATGATAGAGGTGTTTAAAATGCATGGTGCAGGGAGAACGTAGGGAGACATAACGCTGGCACACAGGGACATCCCATGTTGCTGATCGGTGGAAGGTTTAGGACAGACAAAAAGAGATACTCTGTCACACAACCTATAGTTGAAGTATGGAATTCGCTGCAACAGGAAGTGGTGATGGCTGCCAATCTGGATGGCTCTAAAAGGGTCAGATTCATGGAAGAAGAGGCTGTCAGTGGCTAGCCTTGCTGCCAATGTGTTACTTCCTTTGTCAGAGGTGGCATGGCTGCATACACCACTTGCTGAGAAGCTTGCACAGATGGACATCTTGCAAAACCATCCTCCTTGAGCGACTTGTGGGCAGCTGGTTTGCCATCACGTGTAGGAAGCACTGGACTAGATGGTCTGATCCAGCATAGCCCTTCCTGTGTTCCTTAGTTCTGTGTATCGTTGCCACCTTCTCTTTCGTTCACAGTCATCATAAATCGGAGATGACTTGATGGCACATTAAAACCATACAAGCATTAACAACAGCTTGTAGATTAATCTGTGAAGGGAACTGTCACACTGAAATCCCGCAATTAAGGCTCAAATGATCAGTTTCTTGCGATGGCAATTAGGTTTATTTACAATTCAACACACGGATCCATGGGTGCCCAAGACAGTAGCACCCAATGCTAATTCCATTAGGGTTACATAGAATACACAAAAGGGGAGTGAATACAATACACAGGAAGGTGATTGGATACTTTGATATGGATATGAAAGTGATTGGATACACATTACAGCATCATAAAAAAAGTTACATTTCACTCTCATTAGATACCTTTGACAGGCCTTCTAAATTAAAGTTACCTTGAACAGGCTGGCCAAGTTAAGTAAACAGAAAGGTTACATGTGTGAACTTTACAGGGTTAGGGAGGCACTCTGGCAAGCCTATAAAACACAGAGATTACACTTTGACAGTTACCCGCTAATGAAGTGGGTTGTTTGTTCTTCATCACCAGACACTGAGGCGCCTTTTGATGTGTTTATGGCAGGGCAGTGGGGTGGGATTGTTGCCAATTGCAGCATCCCAGAACACCCCAAAAGTAATTGGCCAAAGGAAGGCCCCAAAAGTAGTTGGCCACAGGATGGCCACATAGTAAAAACATCACAGTTAGACTGTCCCAGAAGGGAGGGTGGATTAGAACTAAATGAACTTTGTGTAACCCACAGCTAACACCCTAGCCTGACCTCGAATACAGTAATCAAAGGGACAGTGGAAACTGGTTATAGCTGCCATGAAAGTTGCAAATGTGCAGGGAGTAAGAACATGGCAAGCCTGTGTGAATCTTGAGCAGATAAGAAATAGACATGGGAAATGTCTGGTCCTTGACAGAAGAAAGGACTCTTTCTCCAACATGGGGGGGGGTGCATACATTGATGTATCGATACATTAGTTGTGTATTAGGTGACCTAATTGGTTACCTAGGATATAAAACACATGTACAGGGGTGCAACTTTTGAGACACTGCTTTGGGCTGAATGTCCCTTTTTGTCTCCATTCTATAGTGTACTAGAAGAAAGCTGCTTTGGCTCTAAGTCTCGGCTCAGGCTCCTTTTGACTTGGGTCTGGGGTCCACCCGGGTTTGCCCTAGCTGTTGACTGGCTGAATTTGGTAACAGGATGGCAAAATCTGTTTTTCTGAGAGCAGAACTCCAGAATTGGGGGTCAGATTGAATGAAGTTGTTTTGATGCTTTACGTGACTTCAGAGTAGTCTCAATAAATAACCTAAAAATAAAATTGCAATCTGAAAACTGGCTAGGTAGAGAAGAACGCTGATTGAAAATAAGTATAATTATAAGAAAAAGCTATTTTTCCCTCATCAAAGATGGTGCAATAAACCCCCACGCTATCGTCTCCTACCACACAACTGCCTCTAAACCGAGCTCACCCTGGCTGTTTTGCCCGGTTGCAACATGGCGACGCTCTCCTAAACCACTTCCCTCTCTAATCAGCACGGAGGGCTAGGCTACATCTTCTCAAACCTCACTTCCGCTTGTGCAGCAGCCATTTTGTCTTTCCGTTGATCCTGCTGCCCGAGCTTCTTCCTCCCACCCGTCGCCGCGGACTGCGAAACTCCAGTTCCACCCCCTGGGGTCCGGCTCTTTCTAGACCTGACGGCTAGGGTTTATATTTTTCCCCTTTCTCTTCTTTTGGTTGCCCTTCCCAACCACTCTCGGCTCCTTTTTCCCTTTTCCTATTCCCGACTCAGATTCGCTTTCTTCCTGATACCTGTGACAGGAGCTCCCCCCGCAACGCCTTCCTTCCCCCTAGTCCGCCTTCTCTTCAGGAGTGTTCTCCCCGCCCTTTTCATCCCCGAGGGAGCGCAAGTACTCCTCTTCAACGGCGGAGCGACCCCCGGTCTCCCTCCTTCGCTGAGGGAGGAGGGGGAAGAGAGAGAGAAAGGGGAATCGTTTCCCGCCCCGGCTTTCCTGCCTCTGGCCAGCCATGTCGAGCGAGGAGAGCTACTTGGCCATCCTGCGCTACTTGACCAACGAGCGCGAGCCTTACGCACCGGGCACCGAAGGCAACGCCAAGCGCAAGATCCGCAAGGCGGCCGCTTGCTACGTGGTGCGCGGCGGCACCCTGTACTACCAGCGCCGGCAGCGGGACCAACAGCGCTTCGCCGAGCTCGAGGTGGTGCTGCAGGCCGAGCGCCGCGCCCGCCTCATCCGGGCCGCCCACCTGGAGCCGGACGGCTCCCATCGGACCCGCCTGCAGACATGGCAACGCCTCTCCAGGCGATACTGGTGGCGAGGTGAGCAAAGGGTGAGAAAGGGATGGGAGGAGGTAATGAGCGGGCTGGGCTGTGACCGAGGGAGCCAGCCCGGCCGCCCGCCCTGTCCCTTCTTCCGAGGGCGAAGGTGCCTCGCAGCGGCGCAGTGACACGCGACTCGCCCGCCACACCCCCGCCAGCGCCAGCCTTGGAGGAGCGCCGCCCAGGGTCTAGGCGGACGGCGCGATCATCGGGGATTCTGACAGACAGCGGGAGGAGGGGGGAATTGCCCGTGTCCCTTGCACTTGCAAGAGAGGGCCTCTTTCGCTCCCCCGAAATTCCGACTGAAATCAGTGCAGCTTGCTTCTTTGCAAATATGCATACACCAGACTTATTTTATGCACAGTTGCGTAAGCCCTCGAAAACAGTGGGGTTATTATATCTACCCAACTCTTGTAAAGCAGAGTAGACTTAGTGGTCTTCCAGTGTTCACAACAGGAGGACACTTACTTTAGTGAGCTACTCAAGATTGGGTTAAGCTGCTAAACTTGGTAATTTGAAAAATCAATTAAAATACATTCTGCATGTTTAGCCTGTTTGGGGAACAATATAGAAGTCTAAAATCAAACGACTGAGTACATACTTTAGGAAGGAAGCCCCAAGGTGTTAAGTGACTTTCTTGCAAGTAAATTTGTGTAGCTGAGGTCCCCAACTTTATGCATATCTCCCACAGCACCTTCCAGGTGTTCTGCCCCTCATGATTGCTTTTAATTTTTTGTGATATTTTCTCATTAAAAAAATAACTAGGAGGCTGGTGTACTGCAAAACAACTGGATTTGAAGTACTGTATTTATTTCTAGGAATGACTTTGGGCCCAACATTGTCCCAAGAGTCATTCTTTGAAAATAAAAGTGATTGGTGGCTGAAACCCACTATTTGGTAATGTGCCCAGTCACCCAGAAAAAGAGAAGATCATAATGGGGAGCATCCTGGAGGACTAGGGGGTATGCTAGAAGGCATGCTAGGGAGTGACAGTGTTTTGTCTGTGCTCTGTGTGTCTTGAATATCACCAAGTTGTATCCTGTTAAAATAGGTTCTTTGTTCTTTTTGAGGACAAAGTTACTATCAGGATTTGGGATATTTCCTATCTCACCTCTGTACTCAGTTTCTTGACCAGATTGTTTCTTAGTTTCATCTGTTTGAGTTTTATTAAATGGGTGTTGGAATAGAAAACTGGATTCAGAAGAGTGATTTTGTGGTTTGGAGGCACTTCCTTGTACTTATCAGCTATGTTATGTTTCTTTTAGCTTTGCTAGTTTGCAAAATTGCAAAATAGTTGCAAAATAAGTGTGGGCTAACTGTGCACCCCTACAAAAGCACCCCTTTTTGTGACTGAGCAGTCATTTTGTTAGAGCACCCAAAGAATATTCTCAAAATTCTGAATGTAGCCCCTAGTCTCACAAGGGCAGGGGCATCTGGTCTACAGCACTGTAGCCAAGGAGAGAATCATGTTTTTAGATACACTATTTGATGTTTATATAGGGCATTTCTGGTATCCAAAAAACTACCTGTCAATATATACCAGAATCCTACTCCTATCTCTGCATTTTCAGAGGTTCTGTTGATTTCAGTGGAAGCTGCTGTTTCCAGATGAGAAAGCTGATCTTGAGTATTTGGATATTCCATTCAGATTTTCACTTACTTCTGAATAAATTAAGGGTATGCCTCCTTTAAAAATTACTCTCTTTTTTGGTATAGTTATTCAGACCAAATAGACACATGCAGGATAGTTCAGGTAACTCTTTCTCTTGAAAACAGATAAAGAGACATGGAGTCTGGAATGTCTTCCTTTGATTATATAACTATTGGTGAGAGGAGCATTTAAGAGAGTCTTCAAAGATCCATTAGTGATCTACCAAAAAGTTATTAAGAGGAGTTGGCTGGCAGATGTAGGACAGTTTTCTGACTAAACTTGCATGGAATTATGTCCTAAAATATTATATTAAAACCTTATGTCTGGTATATTATTCTTTAGAACTTATCTTTAGAAGCATTTAACTGAGATGGGGAAGGAGGAAGCAAAAGCAAGTCAGTGACATGAAAACCCATCATGAGTGACTAGTTATGATATGTATTGTCATGTTTTGCAAACCCAGACTGTTTCCATCTGAGTGCTTGTTTTGCGACCAGAACTGACACTGACAACCCTTGAAAGTGTGCTCCATAATTAGAGTGGTACTAGCATTTATTATTAACGTATATATACCCTTGTTGTTATGTGTGTCAAGCCATCTCCAACTTATGGTGACTCTATGAATGAAAGCCCTCCAAAATGTTCTGTGTGACAGCCCTGCTGATTTCTTCCAGACTAAGTCTGTGGTTTCCCTGATGTTGACAGACCATCCCATATTTGGTCTTCTTTGTCTTCTTCTGCCTTTGACTTTTTCTAGCAATATAAAGCTTTATCTGCTGAAACAAAATCAAGAGGGTGTAAAACAATAACCAATATGGCTTAGTTTGCATGACAATTTGCTGCACAGTGGTTTGTCATGTTGTGGGAAACTGGACTGATTCCTGTAGAGGGTTTGTTTGAGGGCAGCAAGACACCCTAACAACCCATAGCTTGTTCAAGGGATTGTGGAACCCCCCAATGGGTTTTGGTATCACCTGACCACAGACAACTAAACCAATTATTGGTCAAGGGAAGCAGCAAGCAAGGCATTCAGCAAAAGCAACAAAAACTACTGCGGTTTTTCCCAAGCACACCCAGGCTACCATCAGTGGCAGCTGTTCCAGTAATGCCCAAGAAACACTTCGGAGTGACCGTTACTGGCTTGGTTTTCCTGCTTCAGAAAGAACTACTTTTTAGGTGATGCTGGAGGTTTTTCCCCCTCCTTTTCTTCTTTCACAATATTTTCATGATCTCTGCCAGTGACAGTTGCACAAAGTGTCCAAGTGGCATATTTCAGTGATCATCACTAGTTTGCCACTTTAAAAAATAATTTTTAGGCACTAGAAATGTGATCAAAGATTTTTGTAATTTCTTTGGGGTGTGGTGGGGTTGATCTTTAACAGTTGCACAAGAAGCTATGTAACCATCAAATCTCTATATCCTTGTCAAAAAGCCCAGTTTTAAAATAAACCCTTTATTTTGATAACTGAAGGGTGGTAGGGGGTTTAACATTTTCTTATATGAACCATGTTCATATTTGTACAAAGTGTACTATTGCCATGATTCAGCATATGGATTTAGTCTGTGAAATTAGATATTTACTAATAAGAATACTTATTAGTAAGTACACACAAGAAATTAAGCAGCAAGGGAGTGGGCAGGCATGTTTGGTTGGATGGTTTATTGTATTTCCATGCTGCTCCAGTAGAAAGCAGGGATTATTATTTAAATAAAAGACAGTCTGTTGATTTGAATAACTGCTGGGTATTTTCTGAAAAGTAAAAACAATGTTCTCCTTTTCTGCATGAATGAAATGCTAAACTCAGTGGATTTTTGTATCTTTCTTTAGGTATTCTAAAACAAGTTAAAGATTATATTAAAGAATGTAGTAAATGTCAGGAAAAATTAGATCGTTCCAGATCTTTGTCAGATCCTTCTGAAATACTGGAAGAACTAGGATTAGACACAGTATCTCATGAAGACAGTAATGAAACAGATGATGAAATAAGTAATTCAGCATCACTCCCTGCAGCATCACCAAAACCTGTGAAAAAGAAGCCAATAGCCAAACATGAGCTTGTATTTGTAAGTAACTTTTCATATAATCTGGCACTGAAGATTTACTTTATGCCTGTATTACCTATTGCCATAAATGAGTTGAAGATGGGATTTTTAATCCTTATATATGTTTTGTTAAAATACTCTACTTTTTAATTCTAGGTTGATAGTAAAGGGCTTGTGAAACAGTCTTCCCCAAAGCATTTTCAGTCAGTCTTGAACCAACTGAATCAGCAGAGGCTTTCAAATCAGTTCTGTGATGTTACTTTGCTTATTGAAGGAGAGGTGTACAAAGCACACAAATCTATTTTGGCAGCCAACAGTGAGTACTTCAGAGAACTCTTTATCGAAAAGGGAGCGGTTTCAAGTCATGAGGCTGTGGTGGATCTTTCAGGTAACCAAACCATAAAGACCATGCATTTATTACATTTGTAGACTATTCCGGATTCCTTATCTGAATAAGAAACAGACAATTCACTTTTTGTAAGACTGTGCAATAGCTTATCTCCCCTCCCTGTCTCCCCACCCCCGCCCCCAAAAAACCCAATTTGAGATGCTTGGGTATCTAGTTTCATTATTAAGCAAGCCTTCTTATAGTGACAGGCAGCTAATTTAGTTAGACAAATTTCTCTAACCGGTTGGCTTTATTTTAATTAGCTAATATATTTGCCCCCACAGATCACAGCAAGAAACCTTCCCTTAACAGCTTGCAATAACTTAAAAACAGCCACTTTCCTGCAATTAAAATTGGTCAAAGTAACCAAATCAAACTGTGCTATGCCTTTGTTGTTGGACCATCCTGAGACTTTTATGTATAGGATGGGGTATAAAAGTTTTAAATAAATAAATAAACTTGCTGCATGCACACAACAACAAAACAATAAAACTCTGAGCCACTTGCAATGTCCTGATATGCAAGCTTTCTAGAAAACTCTGGTTTATTAGGATCAAGCAGCATGCTCATGCACACTGCCCAGTAGCTCTTGCTTGACTCTTCCTACCTGTTGTAAACATACTATGGAACCTTCATCTATGGTTAGTTTGTCATGATATCTGTTTGGGGATTCTGGTTTTTCTGTCCCCAAACAAGCCAAAATGTCCAGTTTGAACACCAGTATAATTTACAGATGGAGTTAGTGGCTTTGTAGCCCTCCAGCTGGCAGGAAAAGCCAAGCAAGAAATTTTTGGGTAGTATTAATCAGTAATGCTGTTCACTCCCAGTAAACCAGAGCTATCTAACTACTGGGGCCTTGATGGTAGGCCTATAACATTGACCTCTGTGGGAAGCAGTATGCTGGATTACATGGTTTCATCTAGCAGAGTTGCTGTTAGACACAGTGGCACCCATGTTTCCACACAATGACATGCCATCTCAAGAATTTCTTCCTTAATTTCTGCTGGCCTTTCACATAGACAAACTAGAACATTCATAAGTGTGTCTTCTGACTGCAATAGCACAATTGCACATGCACTATAGTAATCAATTGATCCCAGGATCAGTGGGAGCCAGTACTAGGTCTTTAGTCTCCAGAGTGCACGGGAGAATCAATACTAGATCCTTCACATAGCAGTGTCTAAAGCACACTTATTAGTGCAATCAGTGTATATTTAATATAACATTTAGCTATACGTAGAGATAATGGGAGCCAGGAATAAAGAAACTAAAAAGAACTAAATCACACAAATCAATTATCTTCCTATTTTTTTTTCAAAATAGCCAAAGAATGGGGGACATAGTATAAGTTTGCAATTGTTCAAAATTATATTTGAACACAGTGACTGAATTGCTACATGTGTCATCTTGAATGCATGGACATCACATGGTCCTAGCAAGAAGGATGCAATCTTCTGAAGGAAGCCATCCAGAGACTCTAGTATTGGATGGTATATAAAACCTGTTCAATTCAGACTGATTAACTGAGGCACTTTGGAGGGAGATGCCGGGATCTGTTGCATATTGGTGGTGCCAGGCTCCTCCCTGCGCCACTCCCCAGAATACACTCCATCTCTCTACCTGCAATGCTTTATTTTGGAGAATTTATTTGCTCTTGAATGTTCTGAGAGTGTGTTCTTGCAAACAAAAATTGCCTCTGATCACATTGTGCATATAGTTACTATTACAATTAGCTGATAAGTATTAAAAGCAGTCATTTATCTTTAAATTGGGGTCATCTCTTAAAATCTTTCTTCTTATTTGGTATAGGATTTCGAAAGGCCAGCTTCCTACCTTTGCTGGAATTTGCCTACACCTCAGAATTAACTTTTGATTTCTGTAACATGGCAGCAGTAGCTGAATTGGCTCAGCATCTCCTAATGACAGAAGTCCTGGAAATCTGTGAAACTGTGCACAAACAGATGGAAGATAAGCAAATCACAGTGTATCAGAAGGGAGATGTACAGGTAGTAGAGGTGGCTCAGAATATGTTAGAACAAAATGAAAATGAAGTAAACTCTGTGGAAAGGACTGAGCAGTCTTTGCCTACAGAAGATACAGTAACAACTGTAAATGGAACCTGTTCAGGCACTGAAGTTGAAGAGATGACTACATCAGAGGCTGACCTGCAGCCTGCTTCCAAGCCTTCTGTGGACAACCCTCCAGAGCCACCAACCCATTCTCCTAATATCGAAACAAGTGAAAATGAGGAAAAAGGTCAAACAGTTGAATGTGAAACAAATCAGACTGAGGTGCAGACTGAGCCTCCAGCAGCAGAACAAGAAGTTGTCAGCACTCAGGCAGAAAGTGATCATGATGAAAATATAAGTGGTGAACAGAATATGAGCAGTGAAGCAAATGCGGATGGTGTTGCTGAAGATTCCCAGGAAGGACTTAAGCGCAAACGTGGCAGGCCATGTAAAGCACAGAGTGTTCCTCAGCCACAGGTGGAGACTTCCATTTCCAGTCAAGATGATACATATAAAAGCAAGCTTCGCCAGCGTTCTGTTAGCGAGGGTGGCTACATCAGATTACACAAGGGTATCGAGAAGAAACTACAGAATAGAAAACCAGTCCCCAAATCGGCTATCCAGCAGGTAGGGAAAGTCTGCTCTAAATCTTAGTCCAAAGTTTACAATAACATTACTGTGTATTCACATAACGGCTTTGAAGGTCTTATAGTTTAAGCATTTATCAATATTGAATATGAACAAATTCCCAGGAGGTACAATCACTCTACTGTCTCTTCCCACTATGACATTAAAACACCAGGGTATGGCCCTAAATCTTTCAGTCACAGTAACAAGGTGGCTGATTGATGTTGACTGTATATACTTATTGGCTATGCTTTGAGCCTTTGGAAGCAACATCCTCCCCCTTTCAATTGATCTGTATAGCTTACACAATGTTTCACATGAGAACAGGCCTCTATTTGGTTTGTCTTAGTTACATTTGAAAGTTAACTCATTATTTGAAGAGGATAATTGTAGTAATGCTGAAGCACCCCAGAATTAATGCATAATAGTCACATAAAAGTAGAAGTACTGCCAATATATCAACTACTTGCAGAGTGGTTTGATAGCATGTATTGTGTCAGCAAAAAGCATTAATGACAGCTTCATTCTTAGGTGACTGTTAGTGTACTTCTGTGCTTTATCAGATGTATTAAAGTGTGTCTCAATTCATTTGAGTGGGTGGATTTTATGAGAAATACCAAATATGTCTACCTCATGTTCCTTATATAGAACTTCTGAGATATATTTTGGAAATAATGTGCCTCTATGTAATGCACCTCCTTTGTTGTTCTCATGTCATTGATGTTCCTGTTTCCTGGCTATGTAATACTAATTTAAATTAGCTATTTTTCTATTAGGTTGCCATGAAGCTGGTGCAAAGAGGCAAGAAGATGAAGCAGCCCAAAAGAGAGACTATAGAACACAGTGAGACAGAAGCTCAGCACAAATGCAATGAATGTGGAATGGTTTTTCAGAGACGTTATGCTCTTATAATGCACACATTGAAGCATGAAAGGACGAAAAATTATAAATGTCCAGTAAGCTGCTCTTAAAATACTCCTAATAATAATACTGCTAGTCTTTGTACTACTTTTAAAAATTTGTGGTGTTCTACTTTTATGCAGCCCACTATTGTCCCCTAAACCGTAATCTGGAAAGGTGCATTGCCTTTCTTTTTAGGAAGCTTTTTGATTCTTCTACTACTCTAATTGATCTCTAATGTTTTGATAATCTCTCAGAGTGGTTTTTAAAGAAGCTTAGAATCCCAACTTAAACTACTTATCCATAGTTTCCATCTTTCAGTTGGATCATCTTACAGAATTGTAAGTTTCCAGAACTTGGATTATTACATGGCAAATGTGATAGTCATTCTGGGTTGTGAACTGCAAATTTCCCTTAACTGGGACAGACCTTTAGAATTCCACATTGCACAGATCTCTCTGCAAGCTAGATCTACATGTTGCTATCCATTCCTTCCATGTACATGTAAGATACACAAACATGGGAGCAACTCCTGCATCTAGAAAAATTGAAACATAAATACTGGTGTAATTTTATTTGTGCTAAACTGTAACAGATGTTCTGTGAGAAATCAACACATGTTTTTGTTTCCTTAGCTTTGCAAAAAAGAGTTTCAGTATGGTGCCTCACTGCGAGCTCACCTGGTTCGCCATACCCGAAAAAATGAAGTGACCATTGCAACTGCTAGCATAGAAGAAAGTGGTGGAACTGTAAAGGGCAGAACTAAACGCGAATTTATTTGTGATATATGTGGAAGAAGTTTACCTAAACTCTACTCTCTGAGAATCCATATGTTGAAACATACAGGTGTAAAGCCACATGCATGTAAGGTAAAAAAAAAAAGTAACACTTGATTTTTGTCACCTTTTTGATGTAATGCTTGGCAATATCTGGGCCATGTAGCTTAAAGCTTGGACTGATATTAGATGCCCAGAGAGTCATCCTGCCTAATAGGTGGGGAAGAAATTTAATAAATAAGTAAATATTAGCTCAGTTCTGCTCTGAAAGTAACAGAAGTTAATAGTTTATTGGACTGTATCCAGCATTCTCCTTCTGCCAGCAGAAAATGGACATGCTGATAGATTGAATTTCTCCTTCAATCTGTAACCTTCAAGAGTTTGTGGGATTCTGCAACAATTTTAGGTTCGAAAAGGCCTGTTGGGGGGAGGAAGGAAACTCCTAGATTTATGCTGTGTTTAGCCAGTTGGCTTCTGAAGTTGAGAGGTAAAATGTGTGGAAATTTTGCTTTTATTGTAGGCTACACCTCGCTCTAGCATTAAGCTGTGGAACCCAGTTTGTAGCTTAGAATATGTATTCTACACTATTTAAAAGATGGATTTATCGATATCATTGGCCATCTTTTTTCCACCGATTTAACTTGAAATCTGAAGACCCCTGGAATTTCTAGCATTGCCTCCAGTAAAAACAAAACCATTCTTTTAGTACGTTTGCAGGTAACATGTTGATCATGCACAAGTGAGTTTGCCTTTGGCTTCCTTTTGTATGCTTATAAAATGTATTACATTTGGAGGTATAGCATTGGTGTTGGGGTTTAGCTGGTTGACAAATGCAGCATTTTTGCCATTTTGCCATTTCAGATTTAAAATTAAGATTGATAGCTTTAGTGGATTTCCAAAGAGTGGATCATTATCACTTAGAATTCACATTGTGCTATTCTTAAAATACCATAGATACCTCAAGTGCTCTTGGGTTTGTGTTTTCTTACTTAGGTTTTCTTCTCTGAATTGGAATGTTAAAGTGCTTCTGGTTCAAAGTTTCCTTCCTTCCAAAACAATCTACTTGGCTTTGTTATAATACTGTCAGTATTGGAAAAAAGTTGTTCCTGACCATGCTGTGGAAGCGTATATAGCAAAGTTTCCTTTGTCCTAATATGCTTCTGTCTGGAAGAACACTGACATTGTCTAACAATTTTGTTTTATATAGGTTTGTGGAAAGTCATTTACATACAAACATGGTTTAAAGATGCACCTTGCACTCCATGAGGCACAGAAACAGTTCAAGTGTGAATTGTGTGATAAGTCCTTTGTCACAAAAAGAAGCCTCCAAGAGCATATAAGCATTCACACAGGTAAGTGACAGACTCATTCCTATTTCATCTAATGCAAGGATATACAGTCAGTTTTCAGGAACTGAATATACTAAACAAACTGCAGCCAAATGTTTGGCAAGCAATTTCTAATTGAAATGTAGCATTCAGAGTGTGGCATAGTGCTTAGAGTGTTGGATTGGAGCTCTGGAGATTCAAGTTCTAGCCTCCACTTGAATATTAAGCTCACTGGGTGACTTTGGGCCAGTCATTGATTCTGTTGACCTACTTCACAAGTTTGTTGTAAGGGTTAGGAGAAGACAACACCATAGCCACCTTGGGTCCTTGCAAGAGAAGAAAGTTGGGATGTAATTGTAATAATTGACAATGTTACTGGCTACTCTGAACAAGTATATGAACTTAAGTATTACTGTTTCATATTTATTGGTAGTGCATATCATAATTATTGTTTCTGTGGGTTGCTCCTAGGGGAAAATAATGCTTTATTTTCTCATAACCTCTTTCCACCAGAAGCATTCACCTCCCATTTGCTTCTAATACAGGCCTGTACTTCTTCAATCTAATCCATTTCCATATATCTCTTCTGTTTCTAGTATTTTGTGATAGGAGAGATTCCTCTACTGAGGTCATTTCTTGTTTTCACAGCACCCCCTGCTCCTATCCAATAATCAGAATGAATGTTTATTACATTTCTGACACTCCCCCCCACAGGTGGTTACAACAATTTAATAATTAGAAATATTATCTGATGTTACAGCAGCTTAGTCAGGCTCTGCACTGAGGTATGTTAAATATAGTTGAATATAATTGCAGAGTTTCCATGGTGGAGATGAACGATCTAGATCAGGGGTCTCAAACTTGCGGCCCGTGGGTCAATTGCCAGGATGGGCGGGGTATGGGGGAGGGTCCCTGCGGCCTTCAAAGCTCTGCCAGCACCCGGGCTGGCCTCTGGGAGCGACGCGGGATGAGCAGCCCACCATCACTGCGCGGGATGAGCAGCCCACCACCACCACTACTTGATGCGGACCAGTCTCACCCAGACTGCCCCCAGGTAAGTTGAGTTTGAGACCCCTGATCTAGATTTTATTTGTAATCGGTTTGCAATATGCTGATGCTTCATAGTTCTGTAAAAGTATCCCATATACCTAGCACCTAGTGAAAACCCAGACTACCCATGTGTACCTTTTCATAGGTCCACTCCAGTGCTGTTTAAAGTACCTCTGCCATTATTTCTCACTCTGTCCTTTACTGAGATTCAGCCCAGCTACTTCATCTCTTCCTGCTATCCTCTTTGTATCTAGTGCTCATGTTCTGTCCCCTCCTATTTCTACAGGCCCATTTCTTATGTTTCAATTATTCTTATTTCCTCTTGGCCTGTTCAATTATTTGTTTTCCTTTACTAGCTAGCCTTCTTTTAAAAAACTGTTTGAGTTACTGGGAACAAGTAGAGAACAAAATAACTCTTCTGCATAAGACCAGAATGTGGCTGATTATGGCTGAGCTACCACTGTCATAAGTTCTAGTACATCACTCTCCCTCTGCCCTTTCTCCAGCCCATTGGCTCAGTCCAGTGAATTTTTCTCGGTTACTTCCTTCCTAATGCCTCTGACCTCTACCTTTCCTCAGATGACAGTCAGGTATTGATCATCCATGATAGATTGCTTTCCTGAGAGCATAAAAATCACTGTTATATGCTGAATTTAATAAATCTGTTAAATTATGAGGTAATATCTATTAAAGATGATGCTACTCTTTCTTATCAGGAGAATCAAAATATTTTTGTTCACATTGTGGAAAGTCTTTCCATAGAGCTTCAGGACTTAGTAAGCACATAAAGAAACACCAACCAAAACCTGAAATCCGTGGATATCAATGCAACCAGTAAGTATTTTATGGTTTTAGAATTGTTAAAAAGGCTTCTATTAAACTCCTCAAATATTAACATAAATACCCCGTATTACTTAAGAAGGATCAAAATGAATCAGGAAATAACTTTTATCGAAGAAGGTTCTGTTGTAAGTTAAATTTTTTCAAGCATTTAAAGGAATCAATAAATAGCACTCTCAGTGTTGAATTTTATTTAGCATTCTTACAAATGGGATATGCAACAAAATGTTATGATGTGAATTCCTTCTCCTGTTCAGGGTTGCAAGGTGTTCCATTCCATTCCTCTCCCCCACAGTTCCTAATCTTCAAACAAACATTCACTATCCTTTTTGGTGCCTGAGGCAAGCCAGAAAATAGTGGTTATCCCATGTAATCTGACCCTGAGAATGTTCCCAAGGACACAATTCTATGTATATTTAGACATCAAAAATGGTCCAACTCATAGCATTCTCCAGCCAACATGACTGGCTGGGGAATGCTGGAAGTTACAGGACATGTTCTGTTGAAACCTGCATAGGATTGCACTCTGCAGGCTTATGCACACTTAACTGAAGGTAAGCCCAATAAAATATAATGGGACTGATTTCTTAGTACCATGCATCGGATTTTGCATCATATCCTAAAATCTGACACTGACCAATTTTTACCATGCATACTAACAGTTAAGTATTTGATCAAGACATTTTGTTCTTCATTTTCTCTATTTGTATACCTCCATATTTCCATAATAATTAAAAGAAACAGTAATATTAAATCCCTTCTCTCATTTAGACTAACAAGCAACAACCCTATTGTGTCCTGAGGGACCAGATGTATTGTGCTATCACCAGTCTTATGGTGGGAGTTTCCTAGCTATCTTATTTGTTGTAAGCTGCCCCGAGGCTTCGGCGAATGGGGCGGCATAAAAATGTTTTAATAAATAAATAATAAATAAAAAAAATAAAATCTTTGCTTACCCGAGTATCATTTGCTGAAATACCAAGGACAAGTTTAAACACCAGACATTTCAAAGATGATTGAGTAATGAGAGGGGGCTGCACAGTTCAGTTAGGAGAACTTCTATGGATTTTTATAAAATTCAAAGCAGTGGGAAATATTTTCAGGAAGAGTTAACCATTTATATCTCCACACATTCACTTCCTAAAGGCATATTAAAAGGAGTGAGAAAAAAGGGTATGCATCAAAGTTCAGTATCAATGAATGTTATGAGAACCCTAAACATGGTAGCTTTTTCACCAACTCACTGGAGTTAACTTTTACAATCTTCTTTCCTGGCCTCTTTCTATACATAGTCTTTAAATGTGGTATAAATTTTATTCTTGTTCACAGTGATACTTGAATTAAACAAAGATTGAAGAGATTTAGAGAGAATCAGGGAAAAAAACTGCAGAAATAGGGACAGACAGAATATACAAATTATGAATTACAGCAGGGGTTTATATGTTCAAAAATTACATTACAAACAACTAGGTAACTTTTCAACATGCAAGCTAGTGATTTTGCTAGTATTTCTTTTAGGCTGCAATCCTGTACCCATTTATCATTGGGCTTTACTTCCAAGTAATCATGCTTAAAATGATTAAGGTTTATGCATCTTGTTCATAGGCACACTGGACCAGTTAACATGATCAAACAAGGCACCATGGTTTAAATACATCATGGTGGCTTGTTTTCATTCTCAGCATATGCTGGGTGTCATTTCCTTAATTACCTGCCTGGACACAGTTCTGTCATCTGAAGCCAGGCAGCATGAGTTGGACAGGGAGACAACCTTCAGCTAACCCATTCCCTATGGTACAGGTAGTTGACGATAATTTCCCTCTAAACTTTAGCCACCTAGGTTCAGATGATAGACTGAATAAGACAAGCCATGCCCAGTTGGGCAATTAGGAAAATAGTGCCTGGCACACTCTGGGAATTAAAACAACCACTATGGCTTATTGGCATACTCTATTCACAGTCATTCTTGTTTTATGCTTGATGATGAGAATTGGGTCACACTGTGGATCAAACAAGTGCACTGAAAGGACACGGAGGAAAGATTATGAGAAAAAAACCCAGGAGGAATGAAGTGATCTACACAGAATACGAAGTTTTGAAGTACAGAAATAAATACATTTGGACAGTTATGCAACTTTACTAAAATGTAGTATTTTAAAGATGCATCCTAATACTTTTCTTGACAAGCGCATATTTAAACAGGGGCTGCTGAGAAGTTATATATCCTTTTTGAGATTTTTACAAACCTATCCCATTGTGACATTCATTTGATAAGTTTGATTTTTTTAAAAAATGTATATACTGCAGTAGCTTGTGCAGCACTCTTATTTGCCTCTGTCCTTAGGATGCCACAAGTTTATATCCATCCCTTGTGGTGCTACTGCCTAAGCCTGAATGCATGTGTATGCCTTGCCTTCCCTTCTTGCTTGCCAGGAGATGCGCTGTACCTGCTTGCATCCTGTGTAGCCTCAGGATGTGTGTACAACACTTGGCCAGCAGAGCTGTTGTTTCTTTCTCATCGGGATTGCCCATACCTACATCTAGTTTTTTTCCTTTCACTGCTTCTTCCCTATCCCTTGCTCTTGTGCTCTCTAGCAATAAGCTGCAGAAAAATAAAGCAGCTAAAATAAGTAGTAGTAAGGTAAAAGGGACTCAAATACCATATTCCACTACTAGACATCCCTTTTCCTCCCACACCTAACACTCAACATTTTGTGGCTGTTGAGCTTGCACTCTTCTTACTCATCTGTTTTTGTGGGAGAAGGCCCATCAATCTCTGACATTGATGATGGGAACAGTAGAAAAGACTCACTCCTGATGACCCAAATGGGCAAAAAGGAAGACTAATAGTGTCATCTCTTATTATTTATAGCATATTCTTTTATATTTTGGTAATAAATAACTTTTTAAGCATGAGGAAAACAGTTGAATTATTCTCTTTAAAGAGTCATGGAAATCATACTAAGGCATTCAGGGGAAAGATTTAGGCTTTCAGATCAACCACTTTCTTCCAGTAATCTAAGAGTCCCCAAATAATTTGACCTGTGGGCACATTTGGGAATTTCAGAATCTGCTTGCAGGCACCATCACAGAATATCTACAGATCTTAGGTTGTGTCATATTCAGCAAAATCTTTTGTTTCATGTATATTAAAAACCAGAATCTTTAATAAAGGATTTAACTTGGCTACTTGATGGTAATGCATTGTGGGTGATGCTTCTTTTAAACATACGTTTTGGCTTTCTCCAGAACTTGCTGCTTTTGGAGTGCATGTTATTGCACAGATAAATTTTGTATTAGAGGAGGACCTAATAGAAATGAATAGATGGTAAAGGAAATGGATTCTCTGTGCTGATTTGACTGCTAAAAGATTGAAATTGCAACATTGGAAGGATCAAGTCTCACTTTGTGAGACTAAGGACTAAGGCCATGGACCAAGGAACTTAGCTTTTTATATAGAAACAGAGGGCATACAGAAACCAACTTCACCTAGACTCTTATTTGAATATTTGGACTACGTTGGTTGAAACCTATGTGTAATTGCCATAAAGCTGTATACATTTCATATAAATATATGTACATATATTGAAAAACAAAAAATGAGAAAATATTTTTTAAGGTATCCAAGGTCGTCATGTTGGTGACTCCTTCAAAGGTGCTATTAGCAGTGCCCAAGGCTGAGGATAAAGGATTAGCCAGACACCTGACTTTTGTGGCATAGCAAATTGTGTCATATTATTGTAAAATAAGTCTTATTATTGAGTGGAAATTATTTTTCAGACATGAAATATTCCTGCATGAGATATATTCATACCTTAACAAACTTCTATAGTAGATTCTTTTCACTAATTTGTATGAAATATGTTGTATAACCCCATGTGATTTCATTACAGATGTGAGAAAAGTTTTTATGAATCTCGGGATCTCCGGCAGCATATGAATAAGCATCTTGGTGTGAAACCATTTCAGTGCCAATTTTGTGGGAAGTGCTATAGTTGGAAGAAAGACTGGTATTCTCATGTAAAGTCCCATTCTGTTACTGATCCTTACAGGTAAATCAAATAGTCTAAGCTATGAACACTCAGATGAAAGCTTTTAGCCAAGTCTGTGTTTTTTGTTATTCTGCTCTCGCATTATAGGATATATGAAAGTGATCTGCTGAGTTGCAGAGAAGGGGAATGACCTTTTTAAAAAGCTATTCTGTTTGTTGCCTCAGCTTCATCAGCATCTAAAAGTAATTGTGTATAATCAGCTGCACCTTTCTTTATGCAGTGCTTTCATTCTCCGTTCATGGAAGGATGCATGGGAGGAGCAAACCTGTCTTGAATTCAATAATCCTTCTTTCTTTACTCAGCCTGATTCATAGCAACAACTATCTTGATGGTTTGCAACTTAATTTTTGCAGTGTCACAAGACCTTTTCCATCCTGGTATTTAACTTTGAGCCTTCCTTCACTGAGGAATAAGTGACAACTCCCATCACCTCTGGCCATTGCCTGTAATGACTGGGGCTGATGGTGGTCAAAGTGCAACTATATCAGAAGGGCCACAGATTCACTACCCTTGCCTTATGGGCATAATGATGACCTTACACAAACTCAGCTCGTCAAATCTTTCAGCCATGCAAATGATTGTTCATTATGCTGGTGCCTGTGAATTATGCAGCTAATTGCACAAACATTACTTTCATTGGAATCACCTTTTGCACATTGGGTGAAACCTAGTTTTCCCTAGCGCAACATTATTTGTGCTAGCAGAATGACACTGGTGGATATAGTGCCTTACGGAACTTGCAAAACATTTCTGGCAGAATCTCTTTAAACACTTAGCAATCATGGAATATAAGCACAGGTTATCTTATGCATCAGTAACTAGTTAATTTTTAATTAATATCCTACTTTTCAAACTAACCTTCAAAAGCAGCTTATATTTTAAAACTATATTGTAACACTAAAATGCAGTGTTAAATATGAAATAATGAATCAAAATTAAAGAGCTACATCAAAGATCAACAGAAAAAAGTAACAGAACCAGGAAGGGTAGAAATAACCAGACATTTTTCAGACTGAAGAGAAGTAGTAGTGTTCACCAAGGCTCCAGTGCTATTTAATTTATTAAAAAAATATCAGGAGGTAGAAAGAGAAGTGGGATGAGCTGAGCTGCAGATGGCATCAATTTTTTTAGGATGATAGAACTCTGAATGCAAAGAACTCTGTAAACACTTCTTTAGATGAGGTGAATGGGATACAAAATGGCAAACTGGTTTCAATGTAAGTATGAGTGATGCATGTTGGGACAAAAAAATATCTTCCTTTTACATATGTATTGATAGACTCAGAAGTGACAGTAACTAGCCATGAATGATCTTAGTATCATGGTGGGTAGCTCAGTGAAAATGTGAATGCATTGTGCAGTAGCAGGATACATGGACCCTTTGGATGATCCAGCAGGGCCCTTACATTTTCATGTTAAGTCATAGCTTTTAAATACTTTCAGCATGTGAAGCCTTGGTAGTGCTTTTGTAAGTGGACATACAGAAATACAAAAACAAGGGAAATGTATTTGTGAACATAGAAACATGGTGTTTAAAATTGAGCTTTTGAAATTACATACAATATTGAGTAGTTACAACCCTCCCCTTCTTTCTAAGGGAATAATCATGATACTTAGTGTTTAAGTTATACATGTTTATGATCAAAATCCTCATGAATATTACCAGCAATTCATAAAACATCCTTGTAAGATAGGCTTTATAGTATACTTGTATTACATGTAGGAGAATGAGTTTGAGAAAATAGTGGTTTGCAAAAGACCCCTAGTAAATTGGTTGTTAAGGTAACATTTGAACATAGAACTGTTTATTAACTTGGTTCCAACAATTATTTGAGAGTCTCTTTTAATATGTAAGAGAGCCTTTCTGTATTTGTAGTGCTCTGGGGATACTCCCAAGACATCCACTTCAGAAAGATATGGTTCCTTTTAGATCCAAACTTCTCCAACAGATAAGCCTATATAATAGAATAGAGCCTATGATTATCCAGTTTACAGGTTGCCCATCTTTAGGGATCAAGAAGATGCATCATATGAGTAGGATAAGCTCACTGATTCCACACCAAATTTTTGCATTCACTAGGTAATCTGATCTGGGTGAAAGGTATTTAAAGCAGTCCAAATATATAAAGTGCCTAATTCTCAATTAGAAAAAGGAACTGCCATGAGTCCTTTGGAAAACTTTACAGCTTTTTGCCACTGAATCATCTAACTTTACTTTTCTTCATTTTCAAGAATTACAACAATCTTAAAACTTTTTCATTACTGTAGCCCAGCCTTTCCCAATCTGGTGTCTTAGCTAGCATGGCGTTGGCTGTGGTAGCTTGTGATTTTGGGAGCTGCAGTCTTATACAACTGGAAAGCACCAAGTTGGACAAGGCTCTTGTAGGTTATTAAAATACCAAAATAAAACTTGTACTGTGAAAGCATCACTGTAATGAAACATACTGTTAGGTCTTCAATATTCAGGTTGTCTTTAATTTTTTAAGGTGCAATGTATGTGGTAAAGAATTCTATGAGAAAGCTTTGTACAGAAGGCATGTCAAGAAAGCCACTCATGGGAAGAAAGGGAGAGCGAAGCAAAATTTGGAACGCATTTGTAAACACTGTGGGAGAAAATTTACTCAGCTTCGGGAATACAGAAGACACATGAACAACCATGAAGGTAAATGTAACATGTTTGATTTTTAAAAATTGTCTATGAGTGGTATAGACATGAAATAATTATTAGCACTCTGTTTAAAGAAATGAAAACCTAAGGTTTGCTGTAGAAATTACAAGTCATTAAATTTGAAGGAGAATGTGTTGCAGTTAGTGTTAGAAGACAGTAAAAATAATGAACTAGACATAAATAGTATGTCTGTACAAAGTTCAATGATCAAAAAATCAAACAGAATCTAGACTCTCCTTACTGCCTGATCTCCATACAAATTTGTTGCATTTTTGTATCAGACTGCAGTGTCTTTAAAATATATTTAAACTTAGTACATCTTTTCAGAAAGTGTATTTTTATTTGTACTGTAATGTTAATAAACTTTGTTGAAACATCAAATGAAACACTCAAAGTTGTTCCCAAGGGTAAATGAAAATGTGAATCCACAAGAAAGGACCTTTGAAATGAGTCCTGCATTGTATTCTGACAATCTGAACATACGATGTGGGAATCCTACCAATGATAATTTTGTTGAGCTTTTGAAGTTTGGTAACTTCTTTGTTTTATATTTTTAAATAGGTGTTAAGCCTTTTGAGTGTCTGACATGTGGAGTGGCCTGGGCTGATGCACGTTCTCTAAAACGCCATGTGAGATCACATACTGGAGAAAGGCCTTATGTTTGTCCAGTATGCAATGAAGCTTACATAGATGCCCGTACCTTAAGGAAGCACATGACCAAGTTCCACCGGGATTATGTACCTTGTAAGATTATGCTGGAAAAAGACACACTTCAGTTTCATAATCAGGGGACACAAGTTGAACATGCCATCAGTATTTTAACGTCTGATATGCCAGAACAAGAAACAGAAGTTTGTACTGAAGAAATTGAGACTGTAGTAGTGACTGAAGAAACACTTGAAGCTGTTGCAGCTACTGAAGAGTGTACAACTGTTTCCACACTTTCTGACCAAAGTATCATGCAGGTTGTCAATTATGTATTGGCACAACAACAGGGACAGAAGATAGCTGAGGTTACAGAAGCTATTCAGACAGTAGAAGTAGAGGTAGAACATGTTTCTGATCAGGACTGAATACCAATGTTTATTAATGCACAAGCTGATGATCTGGGTGAAGCAGCATGCAATTATTGAAGTACTGATTGGACTTTAAAATATAGCTGCAATTCCAGCACCCCATTCTTAGTTTCTTGAATATGTAAAACCAACTTCTGTATGTAAAACTAAAATTGATGACACCCGTAAGATAAGCCATGAACTTGTGCTAAGACTACTGCATCAGTTGTAATCACTTAGTAAAACAAAAATAAAGTCTTCCGTGATAGTAAGGTAGATATGTAGTTTTTGATTCCTTTTACAAGAGTTTGCTTTTATATAATTATTTTGCTCTTTAGGGTAGTTTGGTATACTAAAGAGATGTACTAGTCATTTTAAATTCATCTATTTTTGAAGTTTATAGAGAAGCAGAATAAATGGTGTGATCTGTAAGTTGATAAATGGATGTTATCATGACTATTGTATTCATGGGAATTATTGTAAGATGGTCAGTCTGGCTCTGACATGTTTATTTGGTTAAATCTGCACAACTTTAAACATGAATGTTTAGAGCTACAATTTTAAGGCTTCCATAAGAAAACTATTTCCATAATATTTACATTGTCATCAAGTACAACTCTACATTACTTTTAACTGTATTAAGTTATAAGCAGACTTGCAGGTGAATTGTTCATATTAATGGGTATAAATTTTTAGGTAATTTTTTCCATATCTTGAAATACTTCCAAAGTGCATATCAAGACTAGTAAATACGTTACTGGTTAAGCCATGCTTTATTTACAAAAACTTTAAACCAAGAAGGAACTAAGGCACATGTATTGTATATAGAAAAATCAAAGAGTAGTTATTTTCAAAACTTACAAGTTTTGTCTTCCATGTGGTTTTAGTGTCCTAACTTTTGTAAAATACACTATCTTTAGACAATTAAATAAAGCCTGTGTTTGTCTTAATAAGGTTCTTATTTGAGAGGAATCAAATCTGGCCCATTATAGTAAGATGAAAAACTACACTCTAGGATTCTAATTCTCTTGTTTATTAAACTTCATCTAAGTAGTCTGTCCTACAGTGGAAGAGCTTCCAGAACGGAACAGAGGAGAGCCATCTCCCCCATTGCAACCACCTATGTAAAATTAAAATCTGTTGTGGAAGGTTGAGGAATGTGTGGAAAGTCCTGTTAGTGCAAGTAAAAGTTCACTCATGTGATTTTGGATTTCATCTAATGGAGCATTGTTTATAGTATATATGGTGCTATAAATTATTCCCCATTAAACTCTAGTCCTATGTATTTTAGTCACATTAGATAAGGTCTGTTTCTTTAAACAAAAATATTAATTCAGAATCTCTAAAACATTTTCACAGAACCATTTCTTTGAAACCATAATAGGGTGATAGAATATTTTTTGTAGATTGTGAATAAGTGGTGTGTTGTCCACTGTCAAGCTACATGGTATGGGGATTATCACACTGGATGACAAAATTGTATGTGTAAACTTTGTGTAATACTTTGATTAGGCCACCAAAATACAAGAAAACTATTTGTCTACTATGGAACTTTACAAATTTATATTGAGTGCAATCTAGTGCAGTTTTTCTGCTTGATGGGACTGCTTCCATCACTAACTTGTATGTAAAAGAGTAGGTCAGGGTACATGCAGCGGGAGCAGTGACTTAGCTACTGTGCTTTGTTTCAGACTTCTGCTCTCCCCTCTGGAATCAGCTCCTTAACATCTATTGAGAAAATGTGCAGTAGTCCAGATAACAAGCCTTTGGGTGTTTGACCAGTTATCAGTGGGAGCATCTCAACACAGTTAAGGAATGGTGCTTAACACTAGGAGGCAATTCATTGGACTCTTAATGCAATAGTTGTTTCTAAACATTTGAGAAAAATTACTGTACCTCTTGTCAGGTTCACACTTTCTAATGAGTGCTAGAATTCCAGTTCTAATTGCGATATGTGACAACAGGTATTAACTTTCATGGGTGCAAGCTTTGCCTCACTTTGTTTTTAATAAACAAAGGCTAAAGAATGCTGTTGTCATATTAGTTATGGTGAGCCAAGACATGTAATTTGTCTATTTTTCAATCGTATTCTAGTATAAAAATTGTGGATGTTTTCTTTTTGAAACAGTTTCTGCTGAAAGAAAAGAAGCCATTTTGTAATGGAACTTTAAGCTCAGGTTTATAAGTTTGTGTTTGTGTAAATATATAAAAATGAGTGACTTTATTCCTCTACTCAAAAAAAATAATGGAAGAGCAGATATGCTGCTGGCATTGGCCAGCACTGGCCTCCAATAATGGCCAGGCAGCATGACCAATGCATCGTAAAGCATATGAAAAAGTCTATGGACAAGCAGTTGTTTGCATGTAAGTTTCCACATGTCAGGAGCCTGCATCCCTGGGCTCTCACTGAAAATCTCTTCATCCAAACAGGTAAAGTGAGCCTTTCTTTAGCGTAAAACTTAAAAATACACTTGTTATAACACTAGCCAACTAGATGATACTTTACAAATGACTTTACGTGGTCTACCATGTAGCAATTGGCATAAGGGTGACAAGCTTGCATTCAATGTCATTGCTCTGTGAACAGAATCAGCTTTTGTTCACAGCAAGACAGCTGCGGTCACAGAAGGGGTCCTTCCAAACACAAAGTGATTGCAACTGGAAGCAATGTACAAAGCAGCAAGGAAAATGCAAAAATTTAGTCAAGCAAAATAGGCCAGTATTGCAATAAGCTTAGTTATAAGTAGGCTATTGGAGACTAGGTGGCTATGCCAAAAGCTTAATGGAAAAGGTGAGCTTTGAAGAGATTTAAAGGCAGGCAGGTAGCATCAGTGTTTTCCATAAGCAAGGGGGCACCAAGGGTAAAAAGACAGCTTATCTTCAGAGAGGAGGAGCTGGATGAATGGGAAAGCATGCATGCATGTCTTGGAATGTAGGAACAGGGCAAACAGGGATCACTGAACCAGTAAGACCAGTGTAGGGGGTTTTGCAGGGGCTTATCGTGGTCTCAAAGACAAAAGATGACTTGCTAGCAGCAGAATACTAGATCAAGATGTAATGAACATGAGGGTAAGTTAGCTCTAGAAAGACTATCAAAGAAGCCAAGAAATGAAAGACATTTTTGTGGAATGGGTAGACCTTTCTATTTTAAAGGAGTAAGTAACATGATTTGGTAGCAGACTGAATACTGGAGGAGAAAGCTGAAAAAACCCTGAACATGCATTGTCAACATATTGGAAGAGTGTCCTAGGTAAGGGAATTGACACTGCATTTGTGAAAGTATTCAAGAAGAAACACATTTGGATAGTTGAAGAAGGGGTGCAAGTATATGTAAAAGACATATCCAGAGATATGGACAGCTCTACTATCTTGAAAAAATACAATCCCCCAATTCCATGTTGTTGGCACTGCTGCTCATCCTGTAATATATAGCTACAAACTAATCCCCTGAATTATGTAGCTAATCTCCCACACAATTTCCTGATGCTAGTTATGTGAAAGTTGGATGTGAAGAAAGCAGACAGGAAGAAAATGGATGCATTTAGAATAGGGTGCTGGAGGAGAGCTTTGTGAATCCCCCAGACTGACAAACAAACAAATGGTTTCTAGTTCACATCAAGCCAGGGCTTTCTTTGGAAGCCAAAACAAAACCAAGGTTGTCCTACTTCAGACACATCAAAGCAAGATTCCCTGCAAAAAGATGATGCTAGGGAAAGTTGAAGGCAGAAGAAAAGAAATCCACTGTGATGTGGATTGATTCTATAAAGGAGGCCACAGTCTTGAGTTTACAAGAGCTGAACAGGACTTTCAAGGCAAGGAGATTTTGGAAAGTGCTTGTTCATAGGGTTAACACATGTGGAGATGACTTGACAGTATGTAACAATAATCCATTTGTTTGGATTACTGAAAGCAATGAATTGTCTTTGTCAGTCTGGGGGATTCACAAAGTTCTCCTCCAGCACCTTATTCTAAATGCATCCATTTTCTTCCTGTCTACTTTCTTCACATCCACCTTTCACACCCATGCACAATGATCAGGAATACAACAGTGTGGATGATTTTGGTCTTCGTGTTCAGTGAAACATCCTTACAGTTGATTTTCTTCTAGCTCCTTTTCTTCCACCTTGGCTACAGTCTCCATCTGAACAAAGACAACTTCACAGTATGCAACAACTTTCTCACATCTCCTTAGTATGTTCTCTAGAAACAAGATGCCATTTAATATTAAGGCAGATGCTGGGAACTCCACAATGCAGATTCCAACATGCATAACAAATCAAAGGCATGGTCACTGAACTGGCAGCATGCACATAATTTCGGACCTGGAGATAAGACAACTAAGCTAAAGAAACGAGGGGGTTCAAACCATTAACTTAAGATCCCTGAAAGAGGAGTGCCTACACTAAATTGAAAACCTTTGCTCGTGCTGTTTGATGAAATAGGATAATTGGCCACTATGTGGTCAAAATGCCAGACTATATCTGACCCAGCATGGTTCATTCTTGCTTACCAACCCTCAGAAGTTTGTTTGTTTGCTATTTCCAATTGTTGGTTTTTAACAGTTAACAAGCTATTTTGTATTAAGTTCTCTCTTAAAACAGCTTTTTCTCATCCTAGTGCCTTCCAGATATGTTGAACTACAACGCTCTATCACTGTCAATCAGCACAGCTGCCTTCAAACATCCATACCTTAATTGTATTTGACAGAACACTGCAGCTATTGACACAGGAACCTCCCTTCTCTAAGCATAATTTAATTCCTCTTATAGCAGTTGCTTTCAGATTATCTTCAGCAGCAGCAGTGAACATGTGGTCCTCCACATGTTGTTGAACTAACTCCACCAAATCCTACAGCATAACCAATAGTGAGGGGTCATGGGAGTTTTAAATAACTATCCGGATGACCAAACATTCCCTATTCCCATTTTTCCATAACCACAGACTTAGCAGGGAACTCTGGCATACTGAAGAGATTCTAAAGATCAACTTGTGGATGCAGTGGCAAATTTTTTGGGGCCCACCAACAGAAATGAAATTATTAGCTGAAATGTGTCCAAAAATTTCCAGTAACTGCATATAGCAGAGTCAGGATCCAGTAAGAGAAGAAAAGCAAATGTTTGAGAAATGTTCTTATTTGATAATCACTTCTACATCAAAAGTAAGTTATGACAGCAAGGTCCCCAGACAGTGATGGTAATTTTTGTCTTTTGTAGAAATAATGCTGGCATTGTGTGCTAAAAAATAAAACAAAGGCAGGTTTAAGCTAAATATGTTGTCACTAATTCAATGAAAATAAGTAATTATAGTTTCTTATATCTTATTTCCCTCAAAAAGCTTTCAAGATATAACTGAATGTAAAGTTCATACAATGTTCATACAAGGTTCATACAAACCTTGCAGTAGTGCACAGCAACATTAAGAAACTCCTATCCCATTTTCATTTGCAACTATTCAGACAACAAGATGGGTGCAGTCGTACTTGAAGAACCTCAGAAATCAATACATCTATTAGTCATGAGCAACATGGAACCCACTAATGAGAAGATCTACTGATCAGCTCAGAGCATAACTAAGTCTGGATATAACCTAGTATAGAGCTCCTTCATAATTTCATCTGATAAGCCTTAGATACAGAAGGAAAACATGCTTTGTGTGCACAAGGAAACAGTGGCACAGGCAAAGTTTTTTAAATTTGTTCTCATATTTTGGTGAGGTTGGTAAACTTAGGTATGCTTGGCAAGCTTAAGTATTCAAACAATTTTCTTTGAAGTACAACAGAAGAATCTAGTTTTACTTTACAAGTTTTTATCTTTAAGCACTAGCCTGAGCAGCTAAAATTTATACCTAAAGATTATTCAACATCAGAACAGGCAAGGCTCAAGCAAAGGTTATACAATTTGGTTCCTACTTTTAATTCACTAACTTAAAATAAATTCCAGGAAATACTCAAAACTCTTCCTTTCTTCTTTGAAAAATTCTTATGAATACAACCGTGAAACTTCAAGGACTTATCAGTTTTAGGCTTGAGTCACAGGGTGCAGCTACTTTTTCATGGTTTTGAGAAAAAAATGGTACTGAAAATAAACACACATTAAAATGAGTATAGAACAGAAAGTGACCAGAGATCAAAAATTCCAGGCAACTAATTATCCAAAACTTTTAGGAAGGCACTAACTAATATGTTGAAGTTTTGTTTTTAGGTCTGTAAACGCTTGTTTGCAACATGCTACTTTCTGTTTACAGAAAGGTCAGTTAAGAGCTTTTTGACATTGGCTTCAATGATAAGGAGCCAACAAGATGAGACAAGAACTTTTTTACATCTTAAACTTTTACAAGTAGCTGAACTACAGCTATAGAGAAAGAAATAACTTTTACATTTCTTATGTTTATAATAAAGCTTTTAAAATATAAGTTACAGGTTTTAACTGCAGACAAAAATTTCACATACAAATACCAAAATACAAAAATGTTTAAAACTTAAAACACAAAGGTCTACATGGTCAAACCTTTTCTATAATTTATAAAGAAAACTTAGATGTATTTTTTTCACTAACTACTCTCACCTTTAGCACAACGAAGTTGACAAAAAATCAGTAGGTGATCTGAAGTGTGTTCATGATATACAATCTAACTATACAGTTGAAAAGCTGCAGTTTTACCAGACAGTATCAACTGTTTAGACCCACAGTTTCAAAAGTGTTTATTTCCACTAGCTTCATCTGTCACAGCTGCTACTACCTAATCCTCAAAGTTACTAGATAACATAAATCCCGCTGAAAAGACCCCAAGTGTCTTTATAAGGTTTTAGGAACATTAGGGCTAACAGAATCAACAGCATCTAATATAAAACACTACTACTAAAAGAAAAAAATTACCTATCAATGCTGTTCCAGCAATACAAAGTGTAAATCAGCCACAGATAAATTGAAAAGCTACATGTATATTCTACTAGGTACTATTTAATTGTTGTATTAATGTGGGCTATATAGTTACCTTTAAACCTGATAGTATCCCTTAATTAAAATTAAAAGTTCTAATATATAAAGTAAGGTTTAAAACCACCAAAATATGGAAGCACGTTTCTAATTTCTGCTGCTCAGTAAGCATCTACTGGTTTATTTGAGTGTGGCTTCTATTCCTCTTAAGGGATGATGGAAAATACTGAAATCAAACTAAAACATGATAGAAGTTACAGCCATCCTTTTGGTAATGCTTTTGTGTTGGTAACTGCATGACTCTTTCAAGTTGACAAAGAAACATTAACAAGTACTGGTCAAGACTTATAATTAAGAAAATGTCAAAATAACAATTTACCTTTGTTATGAATCTTTGTTAGACTTTTTCTAATATTTATACACACGCAAGACCCATTTCTAACAGATTACACAAAGTTTGAAAACAGGATTATAGAGCTAAGCTACCACAGTCAAAAGTCCTAGTTTGTCAAGATTTAAACATACGAAGCATGTAATCCAATGCATGTTCACACTAACAGAAGTCCTAAAAAGGGTGGTAGACCGAGCGTTGTAGGACTTTTGTCTAAACATGCACTGGATTGCCCCTAACGACTTTTGCATTACACTGTCTCATTTACAGGTTTTATGCTGACTAGAATGACAAACAGTCGAGCAAGGCTTTCTGTATATTGGAATTCCTCCTCTATATAAGAAGACAAACAATTAACTCATTACAGAGGAGTTGCTGGAAGCATGAATGTAGCAGCTTTTAACTTAAACTGATTAAAGAGACAGTAACCTTTTCTCTGTCTTTATATAAGAATAGTTGTAAAAGGAAAATTCTTTAAAAAGGTACCACTTCCAATGTCTTTTATTTTCCATAACCTTGTGAAATTAATTGCACGAAGCTACAAAATTAGCAAATGCTTTGAAATCTGTATACAAAACATAAATTACCTCTACTTTTAAACTTATTTTTGTGCACCACTAGGAACATTTAAAAGTGGCACCCAAAATAGCCTTATACCACTCTTTAAAAAGGAAACTGTTCCTTTAATATCATACCCTTGCATCTCCCCAACTCCCAGATCTCAATACACAGCTAGTCTTCTTGTTCACGGACATTTCCAAGGTGGGATTTTATGTTCCTTTCCCATAGCTTCTGGTTGTCAGAAAACCCATGCTTTCCTTTGTTGAAAGAATTTGGTCCTGCTGAAGTTGGAGTATCCCTGTGATAAATGAACATAAGCTAATGGTTAACTTTAACAGTTTCATATTCATGGTTTTGAGGCCTTAATGTACACAACTAAGATTGTTAAGCATATAGTCACATCAGGTACCCTCAGTAGTACAGAAAAGTAAAAACATACCAAATTGTTTATTTCTAGTGTTACCATTCAGTCTCAAAGATATCTTTCTAGAATTCTTCTCATAATAAAAAACATGTACTGAAGTAGTAGCCCATCCTACTATAAAGCACCAATTGGTGGCAGTTCTCATTGTTAATGATTCAAACACTTAACAGTGGACTTGTATGTTTTCTGTCACCACATAGTGTACAAGACAGTTAAGAATCTCACTACAAACGCATCAAGAAAGAATAGTAAGAATGTTGACATATTCATTATACCACTGAAGGCCCAGAGAGGCTACAGCACATGCAAGAGGTCCCATGCTCAGTCTCTGGCATTTTCAGTCAAGGCTGGAAAAGGCATCTGTTAGAAGCCTTGGGAGAACTGTTGCTATCAGTACACACCACCCTTCCCCAAACTAGTGCCCTCTATATGCTTTGTGGCTTTGTTGGCTGGGGATGATAGGAGGTGTAATCCCACACACCTGGGGGCTCCAGTTTGGGGATGCCTGGTATGCACAAGACTTCCTGACCGAGATGTGACCAATGATGTGACTAAACAGAAGGCAGTTTCCTATAATCAAACTGTATCAGACTGCTTAGTAAATTAAGCTAAAACTTCAGTGTTAATCATCATGAAACAAAACCAAAGTAGAATAAGGAACTGGATATGAGATGAGAATAACCAGTGGACAGGGCCACGATGCCAGAACCTCTGAGCTGTCCTACTCTAGTACTATTTAGAGTACAGCCACTGAAGTGAATAGGAATTAACTTAGTTATGCCTAACTGAAGACCCATTTGTTTCAAGGGGTGTACTCTTTTGACTGCAGCCAAGAAAAAAAAATCTTTATTTTTATTGTTGCAGAAAAAACTATTATGCTTTCTTCTTTCCATATAAAGCAGGGCCCACATATCCACTGACTCAGTCATTGCATTTTCAATTAAGTGCAGTTGACCTCATCTCGAAAGAGAAGTACCATAAAGTGCCAGAGAGAAGTAAAGTGCTTCCTGTAAGTGAAAATTCTTTTTTTTTTCTTTTTCTTGTTTTGCAAATCTTTTCATTTGTTTTCAGGAAATACAATACAGGGGGAAAAGGAGTATAGATAAGAACAGCAAAGAAAAGAAAAAAGGAAAAAAAGAAGCCAAGGGTCTTTCTAAGGATTCAACAAGCAACTCCTCATTTAAGCACATTTACAATAAGCAAAGAAAGGTCTTTATCACTCTCCCATCCCACCCATTCAGTTCTCAGTCATATAATTATCTAGCTTCTACACTTAAGATATAGATCTCAACATTGCTCTGGTGTGAATAAAATCAGAAACATTTGTATAAAACATTTAACCATAGTTTAAACTGTTCAAAATAAATCTTTGAGTAAATTCTTCAACTGATCTTCTGTTGACATAATTAGTTAGCTTGGCCATTGTTGTGTACTCAGCTAGCTTGTTTTTCCAGTCTTTAACTACTAAGCAATCTTCAGCTTTCCACTTTGAGGCAATTATCACTCTTGCTGCTTATACATTTGTATAATTTTGACAATCTTTGGGATAGTCTCTGGCACAATAATCAGTAACATGTTCTTGGAATTAATCAGAAAATCAATTTAAAGTATTTTTTGCATCTCAGCATGCATCTGCTTCCAAAATTTGATTCTGTCACATGTCCACCGCATACCAGAAAATGTTCACTCTCTTTGCATTTCCAACATTTTCCATTATAGTTCTTGTCCATTCTCTATAGATCTTTCAGGATAATATACCATCGGAAATACTTTGTATACCAATTTTCTCCTAGAGCTTGATATGTGGTAAATGTTATGTTCCTCATCCAACTCTTGCTGCAGTTGTCATATTTAAATAACTCTGACATAGTCTTTGAAAAAGTCTCTGGCATTATATTCAAAAGCATATTCTTAGGACTCATAGCAAAAGGTTTTTTGTATTTCCACATGCATCAATTTCCAAAATCTTTTAACTGTTTCACAAATCCACCCCATGTAACAGGATGCATGGGACTTCCTATCATATTTCCAACCTTTTCCATTGTAGTTCTTTATCTATTTTTCCAATATCTTTTGGAGTAATATACCACTGATATAACATCTTATACCAATTTTCTTTTATTGCTTGGCTAGCTGTGGATTTAATGTCTGTCTTACACAGTTTCCCATTGACAAGATATTTCTTTTCCAAGATTTTGCTTCCAGATTGTTATACTTTTCTTGTCTTGATTTTCAGTGTCATGCTGTAATAACTGTTTCTAAAGTCTTCTGTTGTATAATCAACTTTTCAAAATCTGTCAAATCTCTTAAAATACCTTCCCCTAACTGTATGTCCCCTTTCAGTCTTGAAATCAGTTGTGATAAGCAAACCACTGTATATTTTTCCCAACATCTTTTTGTCATTGCCAAGATTTGATTCATCCTTGTTGATCAATCATATGTTGATGAGTTATAAAATCATTATTTTTCCTTAAGTATTTTCCATATGCTTCGACTAGGGACATCAGAAAGACTGGAGGGCTAATTCTTTTTCATGGAATAGAACATTTTTATAAGGCCATCTCTTAATGCATGGTTATTATTTGATATCAGTGCCTTTTAAAATGACTACTTAGCCTATAAGAGTTATTCCATCTTCAAAATCTGCTATTTCTAACTTCACTCGCCTAACTTTAGCATTTATAATCCAATCTGCAATACAAATCAGGCCAGATGCAAAGCAGTATAGTTTCAAATTGGATACTGTAAGGCCTCCTCTCTCCTTCCATCCTGAAGAATCTTTATCCAAGCTGTTTTTGATGCATTCCTCTTCTTGTTTCATTAAAAAACTTCCAATATAATTTCAATTCTCTTCTTATTAATTTTATAGCCAGTGAAATATCTGATATTTTCAATTTTATCTATTTGTTGCATAGATAATTGTGTGGTTAAGCTGGTCAGCACGATCTCATCTGCATAACTTTTCATTTTATTTTTGTCTCTATTTTAAGCCATTTATATCTGGATCCCATCAAATTTTCTTAGCTAGAACTTCCAATACCCGGATGAATAAAAGTGGAGATAATGGGCATCCTTGATGGGTCTCCTTTCCAATTTGAAAACTTTCAGTTAGCATTCCATTTATGAGCAGAGGTCCTGCTGTATTTCTAAAACCATCAATATGAAGAATGTATTCTTCTACCTTCCTTAAAAAAAAATAATGAGTTACTCTACCTTCCAATGTTCTTCATACGCATTTTAGCCTCTGGAGGCATTTCTTCAGGTTCACTCTAATTAAAAAAAGAAATTGAGAAAACAGCCATAAATTCTATTGTTGTAGTCAAATTGCTAATGGTCTATTAAATGGAAGCATGGCGTATCCGGAATGCAATAAATTACAAGCCTTATCCAATATAAAACTCACAATAAAATTTTATACTTGCATTAAGGAGAAAGCAGACAAAATTCAGTTCTATAGCTAGAAGCACTAGGTACAAGGTGGGCTCTGCTGTTTTTCTGGTACTCCCCAGCATACCTTATATTCTTGGACACCTCAAATAAAAAGCTCGTTTCGTTCTCATGAAAAAAAAATCCTAACCAGACCCACTCCCTACAATCCATACCCAAACACACAACATTTGTATTTCTTCCATTTCTACAATCCTACCTAGAAGACACACTCAGAAATGTGAAAAGGCTCTTTTTTAACCCACAGAGGGTGGGAATGATCTATTTTCAGGAGAAGTTTGAAAAGATATTTTCCATTATCAAGTTTGGAAGGGATCAAATGTGGCTACAAAAACACTTTAGATTCTTATATATTCCAGTCATGAGATGGAGGAAATGCCAAATTTCAAAGACAGTTGCACCACCAAATGCTTAGACCCCTGAAAAGGACCTTTTCACATATTTTGTATTTTAGAAGACCATTACATAACTCTAAACCTACACCAATTTAGTTACGGTATACTTGTAGACCATTTAAAACCCCCTTTTCCTGTACCTACTTTAGCCAAAGAACCCAATACTTCTTGTTTCTGAGATTACTTACATCTTCATCTTCATTGAAGACTGCTGCTACAGAAAGCGTTTTTGGAGCCAGGGTTGAAGTAGGTTCTTTAGGCTTCTGAAAGAGAACAGAAGCTGCATATTATTGAGGCAAGGAGTTTAAACTGTGAGCTGGGCTGAGCACCCATAAATGTTCTACTGTAGTGGCATATAAATTCATTAAATAATGCAAGTTTGTGATTTAATGTATAATGCTCCCCATACAATATAATTTACCTTAAGAACCCTGTCTCAATAACTAAAAGCTAAGTATCAAAAATCTTAAAATCAGGGTCCTTAGATATTGTTAAGCAATAGTCTCCACATATTCCACCTTGGCAGAGTAGAAAGTGTTTTTGAAAAAGGTCAATATGATCTGAAAGTCTTATTTTTGATTGAAAAACAAGACAGAAATATAACTGTAATAGCCCTCAACAGCTTAAGTACCAGGTATTTGCTGGAATTCTTCCCCTTTATTCATCTGCCTGAGTGGCAAGTTCTATATTTAGGACTTTTCCCTGTTATCAGACAGGTGGCAACTAGGAAGAGAGCATTTCTGGTGGTGGTGCCTCTCATCTGAAATCCCCTCCGTAGGAAGACATGTCATGTACGTATTCCGCTACCATTTGGGGGCCCGACAAACACTGTTTGGGCTTTCTCAAGTGTTTATGCACTGGAAACTTTAGATATTTTAATTATTTTAAGCTGTTGTGAGTTTTTATTGATTAGAATTTTTAACTGGTGTTGTCATTAAAATATGAGCACCACAAAAAAACCCATATTGAATCAGCCTAATCTGTATTCTATTAACACAGTAGCCCACCAGATGTCAATGAGAAGACTACAAGTAGGGTGTAAATACAACAGTTCCCTCCTGCTTGTGTGCAACTGGCCTACAAAAGTATGCTGCTTCTGATACTAGAGGCAGCATAATAGCCATAATGACTAAATGCTGTTAACATGCTTATTATTCATACATTTGCCAATCCCCTTTAAAAGATATACACACTGTGAAGCACTTTTACCTATCCTGAATCTCCCAGGAAACAGCCTCATGGCATGATCCCACTTTCTAGAGTGATGAGAGAGAAACCTTCTATTTCCTCTGCATCATGCATATTTTTATACATCTCTAGCCTGTCTCCCATTACTTGTCTATTTTCTAAGCTAAAAATCCTACGCATTATAACATTTCCTCAGAGACAAGCTGCTCCATCCCCTTGCTTGTTTTAATTGCCCCATTTTGCATCTTTCAACTCAGCACTATCCCTTTTTGACCAAAACCCTACATTTTGGTCCAAATGTGGTTGCACCACTGATTTGTATAAGCATATTATAATACTAGCAGTTTTATTTTCAATTCCTTTTCCAATTATGCTGAATACAAAATATGCCTTTTTCAAAGAAGCCATACAATGGATCAACATTGAGCTATCACAACCCCAAGTTCTTTCTTGGTCTGATACCTTAGATCTAAGTTCCCATCTTAGATTCCACCAGTGTCTATGTGACATAAAGATTTTTTTTCCTACCCCAATGCACATTACTTTATACTTGCATATACTACACTGAATCTGTCAATTTAATGCCCATTTTCCCAGTTCAGAGAGATCCTTTCAGAGTTCATGCTGTGTGGGCTTTTTTTAAACCTTCCTAAATAATTTGCTGTCATCAGCAAATTGCCACTCCTCCGCTCAGTCCTAATTCTGAATTATTTATGAATTAAAAAGTGCCAGTACCAATACAGATCCTTGAGGGGATACCATGGTTTACATCTCTCCATTGTGACTGATCAGTTCCCCCCACTGTTTCTTTCTGTTCAATTACAGTCTTTGTACAAACCTTTTCAAGTACAAGAAAATGCTGTTTACTTGACCAAAGTACAGGTATTAATATCATAATCATTAGTGTATGCATCTAATGCAAACTAAAAACTATTTATTTTGCTGCACATTAGGCACTCAACACACAAGCATAACATATATCAAAGTAGAAGTTGCCAATTTAACAGTGTTTCAACCAAGTACCATATACACTAATAATTTCCAGCAATTATTAGAACTTTGATAGTAAATTCCAAATTTATGAATTCATGTTGAAATAAAAGATTAAGATTGATATTAACTAGCACCTCCCCTTTAACAGATAAAGTGAACACTATAATTTTATCATTCACAAGAAAACTTTCTAACTGCTTACATTTGCTCCAAGTTTGATGGATATTGTAGGTGGTTTCTTTGAAATCTGTGTGCCAATGGCAAATCCAAACTTGGACATTTTGGCAGGAGCAGGCTTTGTTGAGAAGTCTTCAGCTTCTTCATCAGCTGCCCGCTTCTCCACGCTGCGACTCGAGCTTTCCCCTCCATTACTGGAAGAAACAGTCTTAGTTTTCACAGGTTTTTCTGCCTCTTCTTCAGGTCCTGGTGAAGTCGAAACAACTTACCAAGATGAGCTATTTTTACTGAGTGGACTGATGGGAGCAGCAACCTCATAAAGCACTGTTATGCAGGGGAGACTTTTGCACTTACAGTGACAGCGCCTCCACAACTGTTTATACAGAGCACACTGTAAGGACACAGACATATAGTAAAGGGAGCTCCAATCATTTGACTAATGCAGAACAAAAATCTTCAGTTACATACAAAAATATCAAAATGAAAATCTTGAGGGATGCATGACATCACTACAGCAGCTACAAGGTTATTCAGATCAAAATGGAGTATGTTTTTTCCACACATGCCCTTTTGGAATAATTTAAACAATCTGCATTTATATTTATCACTTTGTCTATATTAAGACTGTAGATTCCTCTGATACTTTAAAGATCAGCAGCTTAAATTGCAAAATTGGTTTCTAAACCACAAATGTTCATGTTACCATAATGTTTGTGTTTAAGGTGCCAGAGACCCCTTAGTCTACTGCAACAAAAGTGTGGGGCTGCTATGGTTAACTGTTCTGTTTATTCCTTACTTACAGGTACAACCTGAAACCATCTTTCACAGCTAGAGCACAGTCTGAACACCTGCAATCCCCATCTCCTTTCCTTATCAAGACAGTAACCAAATCCAGATTCAATGGATTAAACATCTGCAGTTGGTCCTCCCACAGCCTTACTTTCCTGGCTCTATTCACCATCTTGCCTGATCTAAAGTTTTAGAGCACTTTAAACATTTCACAGTGAACTGTAACTTTACAAATGGACAAATCAAGATACTGTACTAATATGGATTCGTAAACTTGATTTTAGGAGTTTTCCTTTTGAATACAGCTATATCTTTACTTTGTGTGCAACTTCTCAAAGTTTTGGTTTGGTTTTCTTAAGAAGCTCAGCTCATCAGCTGTGTGACTTCTAAGGATAAAGTTTGTATCTATATTGAACTTTCTGTCCAAGAAGGAGAAGACAGTATTATTAATATCTGGTCACCACTACAACAGAAATAACATATGGCATAGGTTTGATCCTGGTATGGGGGACAGGCAGAGAAAGGAGACAGAATAAGAAAACTGTGATCCTTGATAGTTTCATAATCAGCATGGGACTGTACACTGAACTACCAGCAGAGTTCTGTTTAGAATAAAGAAAATTATTATAAGTAAAAAGCAAGTTACAACTAGTGATTATGTGACAAGTTCTGTCTCTCCCAACCACTTTAAGATTTGTAGAAACCACCTGAGAAAAACTAAGGTTTGCAATAAAGTTTCTGTAACATAAATTAAAATCACACAGAAATGAATTAATGGTTATTAAACTTCAACCAGCAGGAAGTTTTACAAATCCCTGTAACTTCAAAAGCCCATTTATTTTATTTAGTTATCAATTTCCCTTTAAAATTTTTTTCTCTTGTCACCTCAATTATTTTAGGTACTTCACTAGATTTCTACTAGAAACCATATATTTTGTACTCAAGGTTATATTAAGCATACTTACCACTATACTTAATGTGAGTTAATTTTGAGTGAAAATGGCTGAATTTGTGATTTGGATTTAATGTTGTGATCCTCTACTCACTTGCCTGTAAGCACCACTGAATTAAATGGGACTCACATCTGACAAGACATGCATAGGATTGCACTTTATGAAAATTTGACATTGCTTTCTTGAAAGAATTTAACTGGGGTCAATTAAATTTACTGCAAGTTTTAATAATGAACCATTTAAGAAGAATTCGCAATCTGAATTTCATACAAAGGCTGACTCGCAGCTATAATTTCTTAATCTTTATGTTTGAAAATTCTGCAAATACCATAATACACTAACACAACATAAATGAGCAATTATTTACTCTGAACAAAAAAGGAGACACTCATACTCAGCTAGCAGGACAATATGCTGATTGTTTTTTTTTTAAGAGTATTGGTCTAACATTGATGTACATCTTCCCTCTATAAAGTACAGCACCACACATTGTATTTTTGGGATATGCTGTTTTACCGAAAGTACAGCAAGCTAAGGACAGTTAAGAATTGAAAGTTTCTTCTTTCTAAATCAATTCTTTCTTGATTTAGCTCTATATTCCAAAGAATAGCCCAAACACCTCCAGTATTGTCTTTTGAAGGAATTATTTGCTTTCTTTTTCTCTTGCTTTTTGGGTCAATTACAGAAGGAGGTATAATTTGAGTCTGGGATGGCTATTTGCCTTTGTGATAGTATGTCCAGCTGTCCTGCAACAATTAGACTGGAAATAATCTTCAACTGTCATACAAAAGTTATGTAACATAAGTTTATGTTGGACAAAAGTGCAAGTAAAAAACGCACTTTGCTAATGCTCAGAGACTATTCATTCATGTCTTCTTAGGCTCTGTCTCAGCAGTAAACCCAAATTCTGGCCAAGGTACTAGCAAACCCTGGCTCAAAGGTAAAGAGGCAGAAGAGAAGAGGCAGTTAATGTTTACCAGCTATACTAGAATTCTGATGTAAATAGATGCTAGTTTCACAAACAGAGATTGAATCCTGATTTGGTCATTCTTAGAGAAAACCCTCTGAAATAAAAACCTTAAGTCAGACAGATTTCAGTCTGTCTTCTCTAAGCATAATTTGAATTCAAGCCAGAATTGTTATTTTACCTTTCCTCATTAATATGTGAAAGGAAACCAGTAATGAAAGTTCCTCTGCTAGCATGACAATGATGTTCCTTCAATGTTGTATAATAATACAAACTTCAATATAGCTTTTCTTTCCCCCACTATAATTCTTGTAGAGTTGAATATGAGGTTGGTGGTGGCAGTTTTAACCAACCTTGTATTCTTTAAAGTTCTATGTTATCAATGTCCCTCTAAGTCATAATGACAATGTGGTTGCTTTCCTTATCCTTTAAAACAGATGTGCAACACAACACCAAAGCCAAGTAACTGAACTTCTCAATCTTTTGCTTCCCCCACCCCTGGCCCCAGCCCTGCTTTCTAGAGGCTAGGCTAATCACCTTTAAGAAACCTGATGTCATCAGGCCTTTCCAACTATATAGTTCTAAAGTACACAGAAGTAAGGCATGCAACAATGCATCCTAAAATAAATACATATGGACTTTTTAACAAAACTAAAATTTCTATAGATATTCAACCTGGGTAAGACAGAACTATTATATACCAAAACAGGTTGAAAATATTGTATTGTATGAGAACTACTATATAAAGCTATTACAAACTTAAACTATCTTTCCATATAGTATTAGAACACTAAGGCTTCTATTGTTTCCTCAGCCCCACAAAATTGCCCTTCACCTTTTAAAGATTTGTCTATATAGGTAACAAATTACATCAAGAACCTGAGTGAGTTACATCCTCCTTTACAAGGCACAAATCTAATAGATTTCAGTCTCTGTATGTCTCCAGTGATTCTACAGTAATATTTAAACAAATGGGAATAACACAGCTGAAACAAAACTGTGTTAAACCAAATTGATGTCACAAAAGAAATGAAGCCACCATTACATCACACTTCGTACAACGTGTTTAGTGTGCAATCCTATATATGCCTATTCAGAAGCAAGAGTTCAGTGGATTTGCTCCTAGTTAAGCTCACATGTATATGGCAGTAGCCCTGTTCCGCCCTTAAAATCATAACCTTTCGTCTCATCATGATCACGGTAACTGTAGGGTCCTAACTGCGTGGAGTACTTTAAGGGGCTGAGACCACTGGCAGAAACCTCCACAACCCGAAGTGGTTACACCACAGCACCACAATACTAGATATAGCGGTATTTGTGGCTCGATAACTACGCTCCCACAATTCTGCCCAGGTGCAATACGACTCCTAGCCAGATGCAACACGGAACTACGGCATCAGCCAGCTAACCAAGTACTGCGGCTAGCCCTTGGGGACTTTATGCACGGAT
The DNA here is from genome assembly GCF_004798865.1 of Varanus komodoensis. NCBI lineage: Eukaryota > Metazoa > Chordata > Lepidosauria > Squamata > Varanidae > Varanus > Varanus komodoensis. The sequence continues at coordinate 35,678,222 of NW_025335941.1, forward strand.
TGAACCGTCAGAATCCTTCCGTGAGAGTGACCAGGCCGTGAGAGGTTTGGGAGAAGGCGCCAACTCAATTAGAAGCAGATAAAAGATCCTTGAGAACTGAGCCAGCCAAACTAAGGGCTCTTGAGGTGGTAGAGAATGCCTTAAGCCTCGAAACACAGCCCGCCTCTCACCTACCCTTTCCCGCCCAAACCCAGCCCTTTATTCGCAACCAGAGCCTCGCATGCAGTTTTTCGGGGTCAGAGTAGCATAAGGGCGCAGCATGTTTACCTCCATCAAGACGCGGCCGCTTCAGTTTCACATCGCCTTCCTTGCCGTCCGCCATTTTCCCCCACCTCCACCCTGCTACTGCATCCCGCGACTGCGCCGTGGCACGGCTTGGGGCCTCCCACTCTTAACTCCGTCCGGGAGACGAGAGGAGCGGCTAGAGCGGCTCTCCTCAGAAGAGAAGCGAGGTTTGGCACGCCTCGCGACCTTTTGCTTCCCAAAGTACTTCCGGTTTGGGAGCGTTTACGCTGAAAGTCCTTTCATCAGCAGCCCAGTTGTTTTGCTCAACCGTCTGTTACTTAAACAAGACATATATAAACCCCCCCCCACCGTCTTCAACCCCTTGAGGGCCAGTAGCTTAGAAGAAGCGAATGGGGCCAATGTCATACTCAGAGTTGCTTTGAAGAGCAACATTGAGAGAAAGCGGCTAGGTCGTCTGATTGCATCTGGCTCTGGAAACAGGATGCTGAAATAAGACCAAGTAGGTCCCCTACGTTTTAAAGTAAAATTTAAAGCACCAAAATCCTAAAAGAGGAGTCAACTCTCACAAAACCCAACCTACTTAGAAACAAAGAAACAGCGAGTCAGAAGGGGCTTCCTGGGCCATCTAGTCTGACCTCCGACACCAGCCGGCTCCGCTCATGACATGCCCACCATGTGCATGTCCAGCCTATCTTTGAACACCCTCACCAATGGGGCCTCAACTACCTCTCATGGAAGTCCATTGTTCACCCTCGGGGTCCTGTCAGGAAGTGCTTCCTGGCATCTAAACAGAATCTTGGTTCCCTGAGCTTTGCTCCATTGGAGCGTGTCCTGCCTTCCTCTGCAGGAGAGAACAGGTCTCTACCCATCTCCATGTCACATCCCCTCACATACCTGTATGTTGCCAACATATCCCCTCTGAGTATCCTCTTCTCCTGGCTGAAGAGACCCAGTTCTCTCAGTCTCGCCTCTTACCCATTCCCCTGCAAACCGGCCACCAACCTTGTGGCCCAATGCTGCACTGACTCTAACCTGGCCATATCCTTTCTGTAATGAGGGGCCCAAAACTGAGCACAATACTCCAGTTGTGGGTGCACCAGTCGTATAGAGTGGTAGTAATACCTCTCTTGATCTAGAAGCCACACTTCTGGCTATGCAACCAAGGGTGGTGTTCGCCCTCTTGACCACCACATCACACTGCTGACTCATGTTTAGCTTGCCGTCAACCAGTACCCTGAGGTCCCTTTCACAAGTGCTGCTCTTGTCACCTAACCTGTACTTATGACATCTATTCTTGTGGCCCAAAGTCACTACTTAAGTCACTAATAAAATACTCTTACAGATTGTATTTTGGAAAACAAAGGTTCTTCAGAAAAATCAGTGTGGCCATACCCTACCCGCCATTTCTTAGCATTTTGGTACAGGTGACAAGACTAACATGGTAGACTTACAATCACATGGCAAGTGGGTGGAGATAAATACCATCAATGGCTATTAATCATGACAGCAACATATTCACTTCGGTATCAAGTGTTCTATGCTTTTTGGTACCAGTTGCTGTGGAACATGACGCTAGTACATGAATGTTCTGCTATGATTTTCCTGTAGGAACCTGGTAGGTCAGAGTGCTGGAATACTTCAGCCTCTGGTTTGATCCAGCACAGCTCTTGGTGCCACTGTTTTGATTGTTGTCGTTGTAAGGACAATTCACATAACCTAGTAGAAATAATCATTTACCACATACTTGCATCTTATCCTTACCACTTGACAAAATTATATTGATGACCAAGCTACCTCATGGTGACAAAACTAACACCCCAGTAGCCTAGTTTTGTGACATACTATAAAAGACTGTCAGAGCTAAATGCTTTATTATTCTCCCACCCCCACACAAGCATCTATTTTAGCTGCTTTTCTACATCAAAAACCCCACCCCCAAACAAACCCCACTGTTAGAACAGTGTGATGCCAAGCAGCACAGTTTGTCAAATAGATGGGGCAGAGACAATTTGATCTGAGGTCATGTTGACTGGGCAATATTGAAGGAAACTGTCCTCTGAAAGTGTCATTTTGGAGCATAGGCAACAGCACATTTTTCTGAAAGTCATTTGCTTGTATTTGATCTGTCGTGAGTCTTCTTGGAGATGATTTGATTTATAGATAGGCTATAAATCTTGGAACTAAAAGACATTAAGTCAAAAATAAATTACCAAGTGGTAACAGGGTTCTGTGTTACTGTTTGGTAAATGGTCCTTTGAATTCTACTAGTAAATAAAGTTCTAAATAATAAAACCAAATTCATACAATTATATCATTCACCCTATTTCCTTTTAAAGAAAAAGGCCCTACAGCTGCAAGGTAAACACACTGGAATTTATTTTCAATAACAGCTGTTACAATAGCCATATATTTCCTGAATAACATATGTGCAACATACCAAAAGTTTGGAGTCCTTCTTGTCCGACGAACGTTTAACACAACCAGAGTTTATTTTATGGCTTTAGCACTGGGAAAATGGCCCTAGTGCTGCAGAATCAGGGTTTCCACAGCACTAGGGCCATTCTCCCAGTGCTAATCTACCAAATGTTAGTACAGTGGAGGCTGCAGAAAATGACATGTTCTACCCTGCCAGCTTGGGAATAATGACAGACCATAGGCATTAATGTGTACTTTCCAAGTTATGAGACCTGCAACTTTTTCTGTCCTCCTTTTAATAGTATTGAGGGGAACGTTTTATTAGGCAGCTGGATACAGATAGTTTTGGTTTCCTTACAAGCAATAAGGTACTGCAGGAGTGCAAGCTATGGTCACATTTTGATATCAGTGGGTTCTTAAGTGCCTAGATATCATTCCTTCATTGAATACTGAAGAACACCAAGCCTGATCCTGATGAAACTGTCCCACTGATTTCCATAGGAATATTAGCCACAAATTACTTATCAGTATGACTTTCAAATGCTAGAGACATGCTTAAACAATGAAACAATGGTTTGGACTAAATGTTTATTTACAAGGAAATTTGTATCAATCAACAATGCATAACTAATATGCTATTAAGATACATCTTCCCACCATTTTTTCTGTTTTTCCCACCTCAAGGAATTCCCTGCAAATGGTCTGCATGATTGTTCTTGTCCAGCTAGTCTCTCATACATTTTTGCTTTCCTTCTTGTGTTGATCTCATGCGACATGGTGTCCACAAAACCTGCATGTTTCCTTTTTGGAACAAACTGCAGAGCTTCCGCCCAGTTCCCAGTATCTTTAATAGTTAGTAAGATGCACAACATTTGATTCAGAGTGAGGTTTTTGCTACCTAGCTCCCACTGCAAGTATAAATCCAAAGGAAGTCGTGCTGTTGCCAAGCCAAGCCGTTTTGCACGACCAAGAGAAACTCCTTTCTGTATAGACTTATCAACTAATGATCCTATTATATAGATTTTATTATGATCAAAAGTTTTCATCACATTGGGAGAATCAGCAGTTAAGTAGACAAGTTGATCTCTTGGAAAGATTTCAACATGAGACTTTTCTGTCACTGTCACAAACAACTTGTCCCATGCTTCTCCATAATGTTTGATTAACTCCTTGTGAAATGGACTATCTTCCTTGAGACTACAGTAATGCAGGTGAAATGGGTCTGTTGCTCTACGATTGACCCCTTCAGATTCCTGCAGTTGCTTCACTGCATTCTTTAGTTCTGTATATGTCATACAAGCGTCATAGTCCATGTCAAACACCAGAGGCTGACCAAAGATCATAGACTGAGCAGCTCTCCAGTTGTACACATTATCCTCCGACTTGGTCCAAAATTTCATGAGAAATGTATTTGGTAGCTCATAATCACCATTTTCCTTAGCGTTTTCCATTCGCTCTTTCTTTGCTTCTCTTTTTTTTTCCTGCTTTATTTTCTCAGCTTTCTTGACACATTCTTTTACAGCCAAGAAATGTAAATACTTCTTTTTGGAAGAATTAGTAGGACATTCCATTAAGTTCTTTAACTGTTCCTCACTGATATTTTCTGGAACGTTTTTACCTAAAAGCCTCCACATTTCAATAAGTTCCCTAGTAGCAGCTACATGGGAGTCTTCTTCAGTCTCCAATGCTCTTTTACTATCTTCTTTGGTCTCCAATGATCTTTTATTGTCTTCTTCAGTCTCCAATGCCCCTTTATGGGCATCTTCCTGCAATCCTGATCGCATGACCTGTTTCCATCCATCCAAATCTATTTTTTCTGTGGCATCTGGTGAGGTATTTTTGTTCCACCAAGTAGACAAAACAAATGTTCTACAAGAAATGGCCTTGCTGGGCATCATTAAAGATAACCTCCTTTTTATCCCATCTTGTACCGCTACTTGGAAAACAGATGATCTGATAATATTCAATAGGGACATATTCAATAGGTTTATATTTGGAAATCTGGTGTCCAACAATTATCTGCAATCATATAGACAACAAAAATATAATATAGTATTAGCAAAAACAAGCAAAATGGAAACTGCTTTTAATTTTAATGATCATAAAGGCCAGGAATAAAAATAAACATGTGTGCTGCTTAATCTATATACTCAATTAAAGTATATAATTTTACCTTATAAGGGAACAATCCTATTGCCTCTAGACATGCCCCCTTCAAGGTTGAAGACAATGGTCTAACTTCAGATGGGTAAGATGGAGGGCCAATCCCCATCTTCCCTCTATAAAGAGTGTGAAGTGGCTACTTATGTCCACATGTGCTGGGAATATGAATATGTAATGAAATTTTGGAAAGAGGTTTTTAAAGAAGGTAGTAAAATACTAAGTCTGAATATAGATATATGCCCTGGAATTGCATTACTTTCAGTATGTGATCAAAAACAATGGAGCTGCAATAATAAAGAATTAGAAACAAAATTAATAACTGCAGCCAGATTAATTATTTTTATTTACTTATTTAAAACTTTTGCATGCCGTCCCTTATGCCTTGGCATCTCAGGACGGTTCACAATCCATAAAATTGAGATACAATAAAATCACATATATAAATAACATCATTCAATAATTTACATAAAAGACAAAATCAAAGTGACTGTTCAAAACAATTAAACTACGATTTTTTTAAAAATAGCGATTAAATAAAAAGGTTTTTACCTGGCGCCAAAAAGAACATAAACTCGGTGCCAGGTGTACCTCTCCGGGGAACGCATTCCACAATCTGAGTGCCACCGCAGAGAAGGCCCTGCTCCAGGTAGATGTACTTTTTACCTCTTTCAGGGAGATTTTCTGGAGCACAGCCTCTCCCACAGATCTTAAGGGGTGTGCGGGCATATAAGGGAAGAGGCATTTCTTCAGGTATCCTGGTCCCAAGCCGTTCAGAACTTTATAGGTTAAAACCAGCACCTTGAATTGGACCCGGACTTCAACTGGAAGCCAGTGTAGTTGGTAGAGGACTGGCGTTATGTGAGAGTAATGACTGGTCCCTATCAGCATTCTGGCAGCAATATTCTGTACCAGCTGAAGTATCCAGACCATTTTCAAGGGCAGCCCCACATAGAGTGCATTACAATAATCCAACCAGGAGGTTACGACAGCATGAATCACCATTGCAAGGCAGTGTTCATCCAGGTAAGGACACAGCTGATGGACCAGTCAAGCCGTAGGAAAGCACTCCTATTATATTATAGCTAAGAATTGGAAAGTAAAATATAATTACTAATTATCTGATTGGTATAGAGAAGTTTGGAGTATAGCTATTAATGACAAATTAACATGTGAGATTAAAGTGAGAAAAGGGCATATAAAGAAAAATCAGTCCAATGATATTTGGGGTGTGTTTATTGAGCATGGTTTTTAAAGGGGGAAAGGATTCAAGCCTTTGAAAGAATCATTAAAGTTTTGGAAGAGGGGGAATGTCTTGAACTGTTTAAGGTTTTTTCCTCTTCTTTTTGATTTGGAACATATATCATTGGGCCTGGTGGTAGGGGATGTGGTATTGTAAGAATTAATTTAACTGTATCTTCAACTTTGTTTTTAAATATTAATTTTGTAGTTCTATAGATTGATAGAATTAGAGGTTCAGTTAATTCCTTTAAGGATAAGCTTGCAGGTCAGCCTTTCACACACACAGCCTTTCACACACACACACACACATCTTTTTTTATGATGATGCTTTGCTTTCCCCACCCACTCTGCTAGGGAAAAGGAATGGTCACAATTCAATGGAAGAGCACATCTAGACCCAGATTCAATTCTTCAGAATTTCAGGGTAGGGCTGAAAAACCCTCTGTCTGAAACAGAGGGCTGTTGCCTGTCAGTGTACACAATACTTAGCTAGGTGGGCCAATCAGGGCTTACAAGATAAGCATTCCAACAGATTCTTGTTCTCTAGCGGATGCCTAGCAGAACACTTTGCTACAGCATTTCCTGCAGAGAGCAGTCAGTTCTCTACCTTTTTTCAGAATCCGTTCAAGCACCGTCTGAATGCCCTATAGACCTAAGTTGTTTCTGTTCTCATCCCACACTCACTTGGCACATTCCTTAGTTCAGATTTTCCCGACATGATGTTCTCTCCAAGTACTTACAGTTCCTATAAGCCCACTCCCCTGCAATCAGCATGGCCAAGCACCATACCTGCTGGCCTATGACCTCTAAATATCAGTGTCGGAAAGTTGCCTTAGCGTGTTGGCGGTGTGTAAAAACGTTTGCCATTCCTTAATCTAAAGGTGATAGTGTAGTCTATTTCAGTAGTGTATTTTCACAACTTCAGGGTCATAGAACGATAACTTAGAATAGCTGCTTAACTTACAAAAACATATATAAAAGCTTGCATCATAAAATATTCGTCATCCTTTAGCAAGAAATTTACTGCTTCGTAAAACAGATAGCCCTTTTCCAGGAGTTTCAAGTTCGTAATTTAACTTGTCAAACCATTAATGCTTTACTTACAATCGCTCCCGTTCCTTTCCCCCACGTTGGAACAATCGTGAGCCTTAACGCTCGGGTCGGCTATCGGAGTAGCGCTCTCTTCCTCAGCGCACATGCCTGGTACGTCCCGAATCACACTCCCCCCGGAAACGGATATACTACTTTCTCAGAGCTTCGACATTATAGTTCCACTAACTGTGGCAGATTTCCGACAAACTGTAAATACATGGAAAGAACTAGACGATAGCTGCCTCTTGATTGGCGAACTTCCAAGTCAATCAGATTAGGGCTGACCGGCGACGCTCTTCATGAACTTCCTTCTTAACGCGACAGTTAAGTTTGTGCGCATGCGTTTCGAGGCAAGAGCTTGTGCTGCTTGTAGGGGGTTCTAGTAAGCGAGGAGTTGCCAGTCGCGATGAGCTTCCTGCTCCCCAAATTGTCCAGCAAAAGAGAGGTGGACGATGCGGTTAAAAGCGTGGCAGAAAAAGTCCTCGTCCTTCGTTTTGGCAGAGATGAGGATCTTGTCTGCATGCAGCTGGACGATATTGTGAGCAAGGGGTTTGCTTCTTTCATTCGCATCTTTTGCTTTTATTAGAATCTGGCTATCGGAGCCATGAAGAGTAGACACTTCCCCAGCTGCCATAGCTTAAAAAAAAAAGGCTGTTTATAAAATGTCATTTATGCTCTTGGTATTTTACAAAGGATAGGTTTGATTATGCCTAATCCTAAACGTTTGTAATCTAAAAATAGGTAGAAGGGAAACAGAGAAGAACAGGTAAATGGGAGGGGAGAAATGTACCGTTATCTGGGTTACACATATATTCGCGGTAGGATATTGGGATTTGAAGGATATTCCAAAGGACAGGTAATGGTGGTGAGTTATTCTTTTAAAAGCATATCAACTTTATTTAAACTGCTATGCAAAGATTAAGAGAACAGTATAGTTCCTGTTCATGCCTGTGCTTTTATATTGAATAGATGTGATACAAAAGGGAAAAGGAAAGGGAGGATCCACAAACAAAATGAATTATAGGGCTAATTCTTCATCATTACATAACATTTTGTAACTACCTATTGAGGGAGAGAGTTCTTGGAAAGTTTTTAAAAAGTAAAATTAAGTATAAAAAGGAAATGAAAAAGTCTTGGACATCCTGTGCTACACATTATCACATATTCATGCCACTGTTAAAGAAATAGTCCCACCTGTAATTAAGGCTCCTATGTAATTTCTCCTGGGAGCACTTCTCAGAACTGTGCAGCATGATAGCCTACCTGAATGCTGGGTTCATTTGGGGGAATGGTTTCCATGCAACACGCTGGGCAGTTTTCAGGCACCTGAGCAACCTGCAGCAACAGACACAACTGCTAGGCACAACCACCCAAGGTTGCTGCTGCTGGAGGTGGCGCAGTGTGATGCCCTGCTGCCCCTGAAATTCTGAAGCAGCAGGTAGGCATCCAAAGACAGCCCACAGAAAAAGTGGGGAAAGCACAAAGCTGCCATCAGAGCACTGCTGGCTGCAACTCAGCAGTTGTGAGGCAGCCCTGGTCAGGGACAAGCACAGCCACTCTTGGCACAGTACTCTGTGGAAGAAACACAGAAACCAAACAGGTGCATGGTTTCTGGGTTCAGACATGAAGACAAAGCATGATGAAGTATGGAAACCATATAGCAGGCTGTGATTTCCATTGTGGGTTGTTATGTCTGAACCCAGCCAATGATAATTACTTTAAGTAAATACACATACACTTCAAATAGAAATATGCTGGGGAAAAGATATGTGCCTTTACATATAAATACCATCCTGGAAAATGCAAAGCAAGTAGAACCACAAAGGTGTCCAATATGTTTTTGATATTTTGTATTTTAAATATGTCTATCCTGCCATTCTGTCTCACCCAAAACTCTCAAAGCAGTGAATGCACCTTTTTAGAACATAATGCAATACTAAAATATTGGCCAAACCAACAGATGAATATGCACAAAAATGAGGAACAAAGTGATAAAAACTCGTAAGCCAACTTGACAAAATCGTGGAACGAAAAGATTTCAACTTGGCATCAGAAAACCAAGAGACAGGAACAGCTGGCTCTCAGTTCCTGCCTCCATGTTCCTGTCAACCATGCATATGATAATAGCAGCTTATGGTATGTGCAGCCTGCACAGAACTACTAATTTTATGGCAGACAGTGGTCCTTTAGGTATATTGATTCAGACTAAAGTCATAATCACTCCAACCTTGCTATTGTTTCTGGCAGCACAAAACTGTGCAGGCAGTGACCCCTTGTAGAGATTAAACATTCCTTCATGTCATCCCCACCACTCCAAATAAATTTGAATGAGTAATGGCTTCAGTTATGGTCATATTCTTAAATGTTTTAACCTGCCTCAATTGTTCAGCAATGTATTTCCTACCCTTTAATATCACTTTACAACTTTTGCTTCTCTGCAGCTTTCAAAAACATCTCACGACTTAAGTAAAATGGCTACAATTTACTTGGTGGATATAAACAAGGTGCCAGTGTACACCCAGTATTTTGATATCAGCTATATTCCATCAACTGTCTTTTTTTTCAATGGTCAGCACATGAAAGTCGATTATGGGTAAGTTGGTTTGCATGTAACCTATGTGAAGGTTACTCTGTTTGATACACGTTTTCTTAGTTCACGTAAGACAATATCACAGAAACTATGATGCTGGCAAGTTGCATAAATGGACCAAGGTCAAAGACATGCTAAGATTCTTAGGAACAGGTATATACTGATGACTTGCAACTGCAGGAGGATGGAAAATATTATAGTGGAAAGAATTTGTACCATTTCCTGACTTCTATGTATACATCACTCCATTGTCTGATTTTCAGCACTTAAGTGACATAATTACATACTTCAGTTGTTCTCATAATGCATGTAAGAGTTCTTCATATCTCAGAATGCAAGGAAACTAAGCTTATAATCCCAAGTATGCACTTTCAGAAAAAGTCCCATTACAAACAATGGAACTTCTTAATGTTTTGATAGAATGCTAGCTGTTCTTGACATGGCCTTCATTTACTATGCAAACACTTCGAATATATTTTAAGTATTACAGTTTCTTCACACTTTTTCATATTGGAGTATTTATGCCATTTCAAAGTTCTGAAGAACAGCAATGATAGTCTGTTTCTGTGACTATCACAGTACCATCAAATATGTAGCTAGGATATCATTTTAGAAGTTGGTGTGATTGGAGAGAACATCAGTCCAATAAGATATTTGTGTTTAAGGACTTTTTGAAGAAAGTAACTGAAGGAAATGAGAAACTAAAGGTGCAAGCCTATGCAGGTTTAGATAGAAAAACGCATAGTTCTCTGGAAATGCTGGGAATTGTGAGCCTTTTTTCTGTCTAAATTTGCATAGGATTACATGGTGTAGAAAAAGTGAGTGGAGAGCCATTGTTCTTCCCTTAACACTGGAATTTGGGTCACTCAGTGAAATAGCCTGGCATGTAATAGAACTCTCTGGCACAAGATATAACAACAGCTGCTGACTTAAATGGCTACCAAGGGGGATTAGGTCAAATTCTTGGATAATAACCCAGTGTGCAGGCCTCCTGGAGGCATCAGCCTGAGAGTAAACCACTGTTCTGATCCAACAAGTCTGTGTGGACTCTGGAACTTTAGAATGCTAACAGTTTTGTGATAAGTTTTTTTAGGGTTCAGACTTTGAATTATAACTTTCAAAATTTTAACTTCTATTTTTAATTGCAATGATCATTTACTTTGCACCCCTTTTCTCTTCTAATTAGTTCTCCAGATCATACCAAGTTTGTGGGAAGTTTCAAAACAAAACAAGACTTCATAGATTTGATTGAAGTAATTTACCGTGGCGCAATGCGTGGAAAACTTATTGTACGTAGTCCAATTGATCCAAAAAATATTCCCAAGTATGACCTACTCTACCAAGACATTTAAAAGCCACAGAACTGGAATATGGATATCCCGAGACTGATTTATCCCAACTTTTTAGATGTTTAACACATTTGAAACTACAGGAAAGGGATTGAGTTTAACTTCATCTTCAGGATCATGTTGGTCGCCATCAAGAGACAGATATTCTGTCATTAGTTCCTTATTAGATAAAGCTTTGTACAGGAAAAAGTTGGTGAATCATTATTCTTACTTGCTTAGGTTAGAACTTAATATACTTGGGCTGTTGCCAAGGAGTTTGCTGCAGAGTAAACAAACCCTGATTCTAATAAATGCTCTGGAACTATGCATCAATACACCTATAGAAACCATATCACTCTATAGCAATCTTTAAAAAATTGTCATATATCATTAATTGGTATCAGTATCTGCCCTTGTGTTCCAATGATCGAATTAATAATTTTGAATACTAATCTTGAAAAATAATGTGCTGGTTTCAGACATTCAATGGGAGATTCACTTCTGAATGATAAGGCATTAGCTTATTATATAGGATTGCTTTACTCCCCCCCCCCAAAATCTGAAAATATTCAATGTCAAATTTAACTGTACTGAACAGGGTGGATAAATATCAATGTTTTTAAATGAAATTTTGGATTTTTATTTGAACTGGATTGTTAAAAACAAACTTTTTGTGCAAAAATGTATTAAAGAGTTTCCTATTTAAGATATATTAAAGGTTATTCATCATGAAATAAGGATTAGTTTTTAATTATGTAGCATGAGACTGTATATTCAGGCAATGTTTAAATTTTTTTGGTAAATCCATTCACAATGTCATGCTCTTTCAGAGGCTTTTGTAAGATTATTGGGCAATTTTTCTACGTGGAAGATATTATCATGGATGCTTGGTTTTACAGTTATCAAAACAAATTCTCTCCACATTTACAAAACTGAATTTGTGTCTGCAGAGATCCCATGCCTCTTCTTCACAGCAAAAATGTTACAAAATAAACATTCCAAGTTGAGAAAAAGATCTTAATTCCCTTGCTCCTTTGGCAAATCTGTGTACAACAGAATCATCCCTTACCTCTTAAATCTAAGTTTAACAATAGATCTGCAGAAGAAGCTAAGTGTGAGGAGGCACAAGTCTTTGGATCTTTTTGTGTATCACCTGAGGTTTAGCATATTATTCCTGGAGGAGAAAACTTCTAAAGATGTAAAAGATACCCAGTTTGGAAATATTTTAATGCAGTTGCTCTACCTATGGGTAAGGCAGGCATGCATGCAAATTATGTGGAAAACCATGATTTAAATCTTACCTTACTGACTAGTGTTTTAAATTGTGATTAAAATTGATTTGATTTGAATCACATCCACCCTGGTATTAAGTCAAACTACAGTGATGCAATGGGGAGGCTGAAGGACTTGGTTAAATAATCCATATTCAGGATTTTATTTGATAGTATGAGATTTATTTTTTTCAAAGTAAAGGATGAGCTTTGCCATAAACCGGACTTTTTGTAAAACTGTAAAAAAACAAACAAACAACACTTAAGGAATTTCAGCATTCACACTTTTCAGAAATTGAAATAAGACAAACTAATTAAAATTAGACTTTTCAAAGCATCAACAGTAAAAGGAATTGCTCCGTATTTGGATGAAATATGTCTCAGAAGCAAACATAAGCATCTAATGCACTTTACTGATTAAAGAAAAAAGTCATATACTTATTTTTTTCAGATTTTTTTTGCTCCTTGTTGCAATGGGTGAACGAATGAAACATTCTTTCGTGCCTGTTTTCAATGCATTCTTAAGGTATTTGAAAATGGACTGCAGACTAGAAGAAGGGGCCAGGCTGTACTTTTCAGTTCCTGTAGAGACAGTTGGGCAATCCCTTTTCACAAAACAACCAGCTGACTTATCTAATGGTTTACAATCTGATACCCACTTTCGGCAGTGCTTCCATATCCATGCCTGCACCTGTGAATCTCTTTGTGTCTGGTGCACAGTATGGTGCGTGGAATCAACAAACGCAACAGCATACACTTTGTCCATCACTTCCAAAGTTCTCTGCATGAGTAAGTTGACAAAGACCAATCCCCCATAGCCATGGACAATGAAAGCTACATTTCTAGTTGGGGTCTTTGAAATGAAGTGGTCCCAAACATAGGTTGTATGCTCTTCAGGAGTACAGCTATCTCGCTTTGGAATTGTCTGTAGAGGACAAGTGGTGTCTTCTTTCTCAGAGAGGTTTAAACGTTCTGATTCTGTCTTTGGATCAGTGAAATTGTCATTGGGGTTTAAAACGATCACCCCCCAAGAGCACTGTAGAGCCATTGTAATGAATGGTACTTGGGATCCATGTTGGAGGCCTTCATGAATTATAGTCTTCTGCCCCCACTGACCTGCACGAAAGGGCCCTCGGTCTTGAAGAAGGACAACTGTAGCTGGGCAGTTAGTTATTGCATTCTCACTCATAAAAAACGAACTATGAAATTCATTGCCTGGAGCATCTATTGGGATGTGGATCTTCTGCAACTTGCAAGCCTTTTCTAGGATCTCATAAACATATTGAGTAATTAAGTGTCCAAGAATTTTGTAACGTTTGTGATTACTATCATAGGAGTTTTGGTAATGAAAAATAAAAGGTTGATTGGTATCTATGTGCCTAAGCTCACCGTTTTTGTTAAAGTCATATTTTAGACTTTCTGGACACTCTAAGCCATTTATTAATTTTCTGAAGTTCAGATCTCCATTAATTTCTAACCACTGTAAATAAAATAGATAGGCAAAACATGTCAGACATGTAACATCTTAAGCACATAATTAAGTTCTTTGAACAGAACACTTCTACCTACCACTTCGGCGGTATTGGCAACATCCGACCAAATTTAGTGATTTCAATTTTGTTGATTTCACTTGGAAGGAGTTAAGCAAGCCCTTCCTTCAGTTTCCCATTAAAATCAGTGCTACTTAGAAGTGATTAGCTTTGTTGAATCATAGACAAGGATCTGTCCTGCTTGTCCTGCATGTAGTTCAGTGTGGTATTTGGTTTATAATTGCTTTTCAAATGGCTGGGCTCAAACCCACAAAGCTTCCCACTTCAGACACCTTCAGATCATTCTCAAGATTGTATAATTACAGCCACCAATGTCACTTAATAGTAGTAAGAAGAACAATTAGATCAGTTTACACTGGGGTTATATCTGTAGGGTAGCTGTGCTTTGCACTATCAAGAAATGTGACAGAAAAAGACACATTAAGCTAATTTCTGTAACAATTGTACCTTAGCAATAAACTTTGTATTCTTGTACATGAGATGACCACAGGAAGTTAGTCTGTTCAGTATGAAATAAAGGATAGGGTACATATATTAGAAAATTACTGAAGTGACTAAAAATAAGGCTGTATCTGAATACAGCTGACTGGTGCCATGCACATTCTTATTGCATATTCATTTGTTTGTTACTGTCTCCTATAGTGAGATAACTTGTTCTTAGGATATTTAATGTACAGGTAGTTCCAGGGTTACCGAAGTTCTGTTCCTAAGAACATCCTTGAGTTGAATTTGTATGTAGGTCGGATAACGTATATAGAAAGTATATAAAACAATACTTCCATATATGCTAAAACATCTTAAACACAATCATTTTAATAATGATAATAATGCAGTAACAATAAATTAACTGCAGATAAGAGAGAGACTATGTATGTATGTGTGCAGGTAGGCAGTACAGTTCTTAAAACAGTTTAGATAGAGAAAAAATAGTTAAAAGATTATTAAAAGTTAACACTTCTTGAACTAACATTAAGCCTAACATTAACTGAATGATGATGGAGATGGAACTAGTGTTGGAGAGGATGGCCCTGGTGCTACACAGTCAGGGTTTGATTGTGCTGCTGGAAGGGGTTAGAGTCACTTTTTAGTTCTGACTTCACTGCTTGCCAACACTGCTTCCCCCACCCACCTCTTCCTTCCCTATCTCTCCTTCCTTCCTATTCTTCCCTTCCTTCCTTCCTTCACTGCCAAACGCTTGCTGCCTGCGGGTGTCTGCTTGCCGCTCAAGGATGAGGCAGGTCTTCTCGTTTTGCTCATTCATAAGTATGGGTTGTTCATAACCTGGGGACTACCTGCTCTTTATTTTGTGTATTCCTTATTTGCCTCCCCTTTTTGATATACCAGTGAATTCATCAGAAGGAACAGGTCTGGGGTAGCAAATTCATTGCCCTAGATACAGCAGTTCTCTTCTTATAGGCGTTGTTAACATTTTCAGTACAGCTAAACCATACACAGCCCGGATATTTTAATTAGGGCAATGCAGGCCTGAAATTTGCTAAATTTAACCTTAGCACAACATGGAGAATTAACACCAATAAACCTGGACCTGGAAAACAATGACTAAAGGTTGGTGGCCAATATTCCCTTCCTGGGCAAGGTGTTTGCACAGGTAGTAACTGAACAGTTCCAAGCACACTTGGATGAAATATACCACCTTGATCCATTTCAATTGGGGATTCAGACCTGGTTCAGAGCAGAGAATGCCTTGATTGCACTGTGGGATGACCTTTGCCAGGAGAAAGACGGCCTTGACCATGTTGGTTCTCCTGGACCTCTCAGTAGTTTTTGATACCATCAGCTATGGTATCTTCCTGGGTAGGCTAGCTCAGTTGGGAGTAGGAAGGACTGCATCGCAGTAGCTCTGCTCCTACTTGACTGGCCAATTCCAGAAGGTAGTGCTGGGGGATTATTGCTCAGCACCATGGCATTTATACCAAGGTGTTCTGTAGGGCTCTATCTTACGACCCACACTAGTCTACATCTACAGGAAACTGCTGGGGGAGGTTATCTGGAGGTGTTGGCTGATATGACAGCAGTAAGTTGAGGACACTCAGCTCCACCTCTTTTTCATTTAACGCAGGTGAGGCAGTTCCTGTTCTGAAACAATGTTTGGCCTAGTAATGGATTGGATGAGGGCCAATAAACTGAAGGTTAATCCAGACAAGACAGAGGTGCTGTTGGTGGGGGAATCTTCTGTCCAGATAAGTGATATTACACTTGTCCTGGACAGGGTTGCTCTCTCCCTAAAGGACAAGGTTCATCATTTGGGGAAACTCCTGGACCCTGAATTATCACTGGAATTTCAGGTGGATTTGGTGGCCCAGAACACCTTTTATTTCACCAACTACAACCCTATCTGGACAGGAAGAACCTAGCAACAGCAATCCATGCTCTGGTAACTTCTCATTCAGATGATTATAACATTTCCATCTATGCAGGGCTGCTTTTGAAGATGGTCTGGAAACTCCAATTGGTCCAGAATAGGGCAGCAAGTGTGCTGATGAAGACTGGCCAATATGAACATCTAATGCCAGTCCTTTATCACCTTCATTGGTTACCAGTTGAAGTCCAGGCCCAATTCAAAGTGTTAATATTTAAAGCCCTGAACAGCTTGGAGCCAGGTTATCTAAAGGATGACCTCTTCCTATATGAGCCTACCCAGACCTTAAGTTCATCTGAGGTCTTTCTCAGAGAGCCCTCTTGGAAGGAAACTAAGAGTGTGGCTACAAGGAGAAGGGCCTTTTCAGCTGGCACCTTGACTTTGGAATCAATTTCGCAAAGAGGTTTGCCTGGCGCCTTGTCTCAACTATTAAAATACAGCACATCAAAAAGAGTAAAGATAATTTTTAAGGATATTTTATGGTATGTATTTGTATTTTAGTCCTACTCTGCCTTTAGATTAATCTGAATGCTAGGATTTTATTGTCTTGTTATTTTTAAGATAGGTTAGATTATTTCCATCATTTTACTGTATATGCTGTTGTTATGTCATTGTAAACCACCCAGAGAGTCATTCTGGCTAATGGATGGTGCAGAAATGTAATCAATCAATCAATCAATCATCTAGTTTCCATTTACTATTTTTTCCTCTACCTATTATGGGACCTATATTTTGCTTAGGAGTGAAGAAAACTATTGGGTAAATTTCTATTTTCTGAAAAAGGATCAACCACTGTCTTGTTTTTCCTGTCCAACAACTCTTGGGATGGTCTGAGGTGCAACATAAAACTATCTCTTACCTGCTACATCTTAATTATAATATTTGCACCATCCTCTTACTGTCCAACTTAAGACTGGAACCAAATGCAGGCTCCCTGGTTAGAATATCAGTTGCTTTCTTCCACTCCCCTGCTTTTTTGCTTTGTTTACCATCTTGCCTGATGAAGAAAGTTAGAGAATTTGAATGTATGAATATTATTTTATGACCTTTGACTTGGCCTAGTAAGTCACCTAGAAAGTACGAATATTTGAATTGTAGGGAAGTGGGTGGGAATTGGAATGTTTTCTTCAGAATATTTCTGAAGAATACATACTTAATATAAGAAGCATTTCTTTGACTAACTCAAAAAAGGAGAAATATAATTAGCATACCTTTATATTTGTAATCAGAACATACTTACATTCATGCTGCTTTTAAATAATGGCAAAGGCTTCTTAGACACTTCAGTGTATTCTGCTTTGGGACGCTGTCTGAACAGATTCAGCTGTTAAGAGTTGTAAATCAACATCTCAAGTCTTTTAAAATAATTGTATAAATACAGTGACAACTCTAAAGATCAGAAGCCTTTTACAAACGACCTATAATTTAAGAGTGCTTACAGACACACTTTATCATACAATCTCCCTAGCTCATATTTTTAGAGGAGTACAAAACATTATTCTCTTCTACTATAGCAACCCCGCCTCCATCTACTCCCATCCCTTCATCTGTCTTCTTTCTTTCCACATTCCACCCTCAATATTAAGTCCCGCTCAGCTTTCTTTTTAAAACAAGCCGGGATTCAGTCCTCGCGTCAAGAACAGCTCTGTAGTCTGCCCTCGAACTCAACACTGCCCCCATGTTTGGGGGAAGGGGACAGTTTTGAAAGCATCTTCGACTGGGCCAGAGAGGGGCAGCGGGCATTCGCCGGGGCACTAAACCAGCGAAGGGGAGGCCACCCAAGAGGTCCCTGCGCCCGCTACGGACACAGACGCCTGAGGCCCCACGAAAGCCTCCGCCAGCACGCCCAGGAAGGCAGTCGCGGCTGGCCGAGCACGAACCCCAGCGACAAGAGAAGCCGAGGGGCGGCGCCTGTGCCGGAAATCGCGGAAGTGGGCAGCGCTGGGCGACCGAGCTACCGGCGACAGTGCCTGCGATAAAAAAGGCGACGCCCGGCGTGGGGAGTAACGTGGCCCTCTGTGGCCAGGTGAGCGGGGAAGGGAGGGTCGGGGGAGAGGGGCCGGCCGCAGCTAGACCTGCCTCCGTGCCGGATTTCCTCCGTCCCGCAGAGCAGCTCCCTTCTGGGGGGATGTTATTCCCGGAACGGGATGTGGTGAGGTTGCGGGCTTTAAAAGGCGTCGACCATGCTCGCCTCTTAAGTGGCTAGTGGAGACGATTGGTGGGCTCATCTCGGTCCTCGCGTGCCAGGTGGCGACGAGGTAGATTGTCAGAGGACAGTGCAGGTAGTGGATCGCATTTTGTCCTGTGGAGCTTGCGCTCTTTCTCTCCCTACTTGGATTGGCCTAGGATTGTGCTGAAACTTGTTTTACTCCGAATGAAATCTTGCCGGTGTTCAAGGGGGGTTTACTCCCGCTAAATGTGCACACAGCAGGAGCTTCAGGAAGAAATCGCCGGCTACATTTGGTTCACCAGTGCCGTGGGCGTTTCAACCCTTCTCGAAATCTTAACTCGCTTAGTGGTGCTGTTCATTTAAGATGCAAACCTGTGTAATTTCGGCAGGAAAAAGAGGCTTACTAATCCTACTATACTCCAGCCAGTGGGATCGGTGTTATAGGCCACTCTTGTCCGTCTAAACTTAAATAGGACCGCACCCCTAACTGGGCGAGATAATTTTGCTGACTTGCCTTCGTTTTTTTTCCAAACGAAGGCAGCCTCCGTTGCAGCAAAGACGGAGGGAGGGTTACTTTCAGCACTTTAAACGCGAATGGTTCAATTAATACGCCAGAATCTATTTTATCACATATGCGGATTACCAGCCTTAGTCGAGATGAGGGAGGCTTCGCTTCCGCAAACCGTCACTGCCAGTAGCCATTCCATTAGGCTCTATTGACAGAATGAAAGGGGGAAAATAGAGCCATTCCATCAGTCAAGCTGAAAGATTTAATTCCCCACCAGCACTTTTCTCCCTGTTCTCTTTCCCTTGCTGTGTCATGGCCTTTTAGAATGTAAATATGCAAGCAGTAGCTGTCTTTTACTGTGTATGTGTATGCTACTCTGGAACAAGGATTTCTCAAAATTATATGCAAATGTTTGGGGTCTCTAGAACTTTTTATCAGCCTAGATGATAGAAAATAAAGGCACAGAGAAAAGTTCTGGAGAACCCAAAAGTTTGCATAACTCTGTGGAATTTTGACTTTTTTTTAATGATATTCCAAACTCTGAGTAAAGTCCCTGGGGGCGGGGTTTATGTGCTTATGAAATGTTTGTATTTGCAATGGGTCATTGTGATGATCTTGAATTTTGCAAGGGAAAAATGAGGTTGTACCAGTAGCATTTCATGGCCTTTTATCTACCCTTGTCTTAAAGAACCAACTGGGAAGAATAATAAATGCATCTGACAAATGGGTTGTAATCCACAACAGCAAATGATGTAATAAGCAAATTGTAAGTTCTCGTGGACACATTTGATTTGGACATCTGAGTGGCTTTTGATAGTTGTCTGTACAGTTTTGATAATCCAGCTTAAATTGATATTGTCAGCAGAGTGGCACTGTTTTTGAATTGGAGCACACTCAGTGAATCAGTACTGGTTATATTCGTTTACCTCCCTGTGAGTGACATGTGTTCCACAAGGCCTGAGTTCTATCACAGATGCTGTTTAACATCCATAAGTAGGAACTAAGAGAGACTACCCAGAGATTGAGACTGGTATAGTATCAGTTTATTGATAATACCCAACTTAAATCAAGCATCCAGGACCAATTGTTACTAGGGTGGATAAAAAATCTAGGTTAAAAATAATAATATAGATTTTAAATATGAATATGTTTAAATAATCAATGCAATTCAAACTCCCTCTTGTTTTAAAAAGATTACAGTTACAATTACATGCTATTACAGCCTCATAACATGGCCTGCAAAAAATCCCAATGCCCAACCTTCAAAGGGCTAGCTGACATCAACTGCTGTGTAGAAAAGGAGTGAAGGAGGCAGTAAGAGGCAAAGAAATATCAGGCCCAGGCAAGGCATCGGGGTTAGCATGAAGAGACAGCTGTTAAAGGCCAAGGAGCTCAAAAGGGCCCATTCCTGACCTTAAACCACAGATACTGGCATGTTGGTAACTCCTTGTCTTTGTCCTCCTTCTCTTAGTCTAGCCAACCCTGCTGCAAAAGGCAGCACTGTGGCAGCCAGGCAGGTGAGGCTGCATCACTTTGTTTGGATCAAATAATGCATAAGCCTAGCTGTATTTTGGTACAACAAGAGAAAGGATTTTATTTATTATTTCTATACCACTCGATAGCCAAAGCTGTCTGAGTGGTTCACATCAAATAATCAAATACAAAAGATAATGATAAAAATACAAATGCAATAAAACACAATATAAAAATCCAATGTGCATATTTAAGACACAATTCCAATGTACACAAATATAAGACAGTTTAACAGGAAGTGGGAAATCCATACAGAAAAGCGGAGAGGGAGGAAATGTGCAAGCCTAAACCTATGACTGTCAGTGCTGGTTGGGAATGATGGAAGTTGCAGTGTAGCACATCTGAAGGGCACTCAGTGAAGAAGTCTGATGGTATACCCATGGTAAGAAGATGTCACACCAGTTGCAACTACACTGGCCTTTTCGATTCTTGTATCAGGCAGAGAAAAATCCTTTTTCTTCTTGTTCCTTTTTTCATAGATGCTCTAATAAAAAGATTTATCAATGCATGCTCTGTTCTCTTTGTTTTGCTTGGAATTTGCCTAACATAATAAAACAGATCTGATTCTGATCAATTCATTTTCTTACAGTAGCAAAGGGATCTAGTCAGTGTTTGCTCCTTGTGCCTTGGCAACCTTATGATCAGCAGTTACCTTGGAAGTATATGCTGGTTTGAGGGAAAACTAATCATCAGAGAAAGCTTTTTATTCACAAGGGATATGTGTAACTTTAACATTTGGGAAATATATAGTGTCTCCTATCGGTACTGTGAACCTTAATTAGTTTCTTTTGGAAATGCTTATTATAACATGATAGAGAATGCTGTTATTTTCTGCCTGTCTTATACAGCAGTAAACATGGAAGGATGTGGAACAAAAGCATCTTCGAGTCAACAAAAAGTAAGTTTGCTCTTGATTTATATCCATTATTTTTGTAATTTGGCTCATATTCTGTAGCTTTCTTAAGATAGAACACCTTGGATAGAATAACATTCATGAAAATAAAGCAACAGTTTAGAAATAAACAAAGTAATGATTAACTGAAAGGACTGAATCACAGTACAAGAAAGGCCATTGCATTTTACATGTTTGGCAAGTTAAAATTTTATATCTAATGAAGATTGAGTTGATTTATTTTGTCAATAAATATTGGTACTGGTTTTACTTAAAGTATTTAAATGCAAATATAAATTTAATAAAATCTGAAGCTTAACTTGTTATTTTTTGTACTTTAGTGTTTGTAGTTAGATACTGTTTCCCCTTTTCTTCTGCTTAATATGAAAAGGTCATGTTTTGTTTCAGTATCGAATACCAAAGAAGGTATCAAACGCGCAGTCAGAAGATGTTTGTGTTCAGTCCCCGTTGTCAAGACTTGCAGACACTCAGCAGTGGGAACATCCATTACAAGGGGTAAATAGAAGCTATTTGCTTTCTACACTACTTAGAAAGGTTTGCAAAAAGCTGTGCTTGGATGAGCACATTAATTTCTCAAGTTTTGGAAATTAATTACTCTATAACTCTTTTAAAAAGTACAGCTTATTTTTTATGAATGCAAGTAATTCAGAAATACATTGAGACTAACAATTAAAACATGAAGAGGAAAGAAGCGGAACTCTTAATTTGCTATTTTCATCTGTTTACTTTGGCCATGGTTTCCTATGCAAATAAATCTCAGTGAAGGCTGACTGGATCAAAACGAAAGTGATCTATGGATAGAGGGGTGGTTCAAAAGAAGGCCACTACCATGGACAGATTATGACCTAATGGGATTTAGATTTCACTGCTGTTGTTCAGTGAAGATAGAAAGGATTTTTTTCAGTGTGAGGTTGAAGTTTCTATTTGGTTATACTGGAATGTATTATTTCAGTAAACTGCATGGCAAGTTCTTTTTTACCCCTTCTGTCTTGATATATTTTTTACAATTTCAAGCATACCTCCTTCTCTACTTTTCCATTTTGTGTTGTTAATTTTTAAAAATTCATGCATCCCACTCATCCATTTCAGTGGACATCGAGAAATAAGAAGTTTTACCCAGACTGGAAGAGAAAAAGACTCTCAGAGAAACGTTGCATTAATGAAGGGTCATCATTTGGGTAAGCAGAGATTGCTTCAGAAATCAAGACATTAATCCAATACTGTTTTGGGTATTGTAGGCCTATGAAGGTGTAAACACACTTTTTAAAATCAATTTCTTATATTTTACATGGGACTGGCATTTAAAGTGGTTCAGAAGTTGCAGCTGGTGCAGAGTCTGGCAACCAGATTAATAATAATAATAATAATAATAATAATAATAATAATAATAAGAAGAAGAAGAAGAACATTTCTATGCCGCCCCTTGCCGAAGCCTCGGGGTGGCTTACAACACAATAAAATACGATACAATACAAAAATAACAATATAAATTACAGTTAATAATATAAAATAAATAAAAAATATAAACGATATAAAAGAAGTTATAAAAGAAAAGAAGTCCCCCTGGCCAGATAAATAAGTAAATATTGTTAACAATTAAAATGACGTTTAAATAAAAAGGTCTTCGCCTGGCGCCGAAAAACAAATAACGAGGGCGCCAGGCGGACCTCTCTGGGGAGCATATTCCATAGATTGGGTGCCACCTGCAGGTCCAAACATATAAGTCCAGTTCTAGCTCACATGCAGTGACAGCCTATATATTTCTGGTGCCAATTCAATGTGTTGGTTATAACTGATAAAGCCTTGCATGACTTAGGAACACAGTACCTGTCGGAGCACCTCTACCAACCACAATCTACCTGGGCACTACATTCAACCTCTGGGGCCTTTCTTTGAGTGCCAAGTCCAAAGGAAGCATAGAGGGTAGCAACAAGGTGGAGGCCTTTCTCAGTGGTTGGACCCCCTCTGTGGAATAACCTCTTCACTGCAGCTCAGCTGGTACTGAATCTTATCTTTTTGGTGCCAGGTTAAGGTGGCTCTCTTTTCTGATGCTTTTGAAGACTTAGCCAGCCAGGGGCTTCAAGGGGATTACCAGGTGTTTCAAAAAGTCATTCTTTTTTAATTGTTCCTTGGTATTATCTGTTTTTATTAGCTGTTTTGAGCTTTTTAATATTTTTATTATTTTGTGATATTTTTATTATATCTCTATCATCTATTTTTATGAACTGTGTAAACTGCCCAGAAAACTTCAGCTGTGGGGCAGTATAGAAATGAAATAAAAAGGCAACAGATTGTAATTTTAATCATGCACAACACACACCTGTTTATACACAGTTGTATAACAATTATCTGGGCTGCTTATAACAAAACAAGTATTAACTTGCAGTTTTAGTATAAGTATTTATGAAATCTGCAGATGGTAAGCTCCATCTTTGATAACTTCACCTTCCCACTCTCCCAGGTGATGCCTTGTTGTGATCTAAAAGGAAAGTATACATTTTTCTTTAATTGTTTTTACTCATGTGAAGTTCAGTATATCTTGTTAGGGGATTGATGGAACTGCTGTTAGGTAAGTGCATATAGGATTGCAACCTGAATCAAGTAGTAAATCCTACTGAGTTCAAAATGACTTACTCCCAGTAAGCCTAAAATAGGAGCAGTGTGTGAACGTCCTATAATTAATCAAATAAGTGCTCTCTACAAAGTCATGATATTATATGAGACCAATATTTAGAGTTTTTAGATTGTTGACCTTACCCAACCTGTGTTGAGTTACAATCATACTAAAAGCAATGAGCAAATAATCTAAATACAGAACACTATTAAAATTACATTTGGTCTCATCAGTTTACTATTCCAGCCATTTTAGACTTGCATGTCAATCTGAAGTACTAAGTCTCAGAGCATCCCCATAAAATTGCTAGATCAGAGTGCTTGATGCAAGAGATTATCTCTAATGTATCTAAGATCCTACTTTACATTAGATTTATAAGATACACCTATTGTAGTAAAGTAATATTGCTATAAATTCATACAACTTTACCATTGTGTTTCTAATAATTCAAACAGCTTTTTATGTTCTAGACCTTGACATTCTTACATATCCAAAATCTCAAAGCATATTTACAAGTAAACATCTGCATATCCGTGTTACTTGGTATAAATTAAGCAGGCCCTCAGTCAGTTATATGTCAGTAAAATGATGATTCATGCTATACAAACCAAGGAAAGTTTGATAGTTAAACTGTATTTGTAGAAATAGATTGCTGTCATATGATAAAGATTTATTCCTGATATTTTTATTCCTAGCAATAGATGTCTCTGTTATAAAATCTGGTGTTTGTCTGCTTCAGATTGATTAGCTCAGTAACTTGTGTTCCATCAAGTTAAAGCTACTTTGCAGTGGTGAGTGTTGAGGTATTTCACTAGGTGCAGTGACCAGTGCAACAGGAGGAGAGGGAAATTACTCTTATGTTTCACTGCTATATAGTGAATGCTGAATTTAGCACTATGTAGCTATATGGTTGTTGTGTTGGATAGTTGTGTCAGCACCAATGCAGTCTTTTGATATCCAGATATCGCAGCAGCTGTGTGCATTTACAATGTTCACTGCAGCATCCCTTATCTCCACCACTCCCTCCTGGTAAGGAATCTACCAAACTGAAACAAGGCATTTCCTCTCCCACATCTATCACCATGCAGTGGGTGCTTGCATTTCCACCAAGTAAGCTGCCTAGCTGTGATACTAAAATCTATTGTTGTGGATGTCATTCCCCCGCCCCCCGGAATATCCCCAAAACATTCACATTAACTAAGGGCCCAATCTTACGCATTTTTATCTTCTGGCTGGGGAATGTAGGTGTTGTAGGGCTTCTTTCTTTGTCAACATGCATAGGATTTCACCCTACAAAGAGGCAGCTGAGATGGTTCACTTCTAGTGTAATGGCAGCATAACAACCTATTCTGCAGTGCTGCCCAGGCATAGCAGTGCTATGCGATATGTTATGCATTTATGGGATGGTACTCACAGGCCTTAGAAGCAGTTCCGCTTCATTTAGCATGTTTTGTTCTACTTCAGGGATTTGGTGTACATTACTGTATGGCCACATTTTCACAAAATCCTAAGCATGGTTTAACACTATCTGCACATAGTAGAACAAACTCAGGGAAGAAGCCAGTTTGTTCACCTCACCTTTCTTTAAACTGATGATTATTCTATGCAAACCAGAGATCATGTTTTAAAAAATAAACATTGAAGTTGGTTTATTTGGAAAGGAACCAGGCTTTTTCCTATGAAATGTGCTCTTTGCTTCATGCATGTTATGCAAAAAGCTGCGAAAATGCTTCTCCTCAAGTTAAATAACCAGGACTACAAATGAGACAATTTCTTCGTTTATTGCAATAGACAGGGAAAGCCCGCTCTACCAGAATCTCTCCAATGTACAAACACACAAAACAGCTCCTCTTACCCCTCAATCCATCTGCCACAGTCCTCCCCTTTTCCCTTACTGGGCAAGGTACTAGGGGGTTACACTCTTCGTTTGCCTACTTCATATCTCCCATCTCATCTCACTACATACATTTACATACATCATATCTGCATTATAATTAGTCCATTGTCTATTCAAGGTGTGTGAGTTAATATTCATCAACCTATTATGCCTGTGTGCTCATAAGTACAAGTTCACTGCTCTCCAATTTCACCTTGACCTACGATCCACTAGCTCAAAAAACTACTGGGAGGATGAGATAGGAAGTAGAACACTTTCTTTCAGGTCATCATTATCTTCTCTCCCCTCCACATTCCTTCAGACAGGCTTCATGGCTTGGCTTTTTGCCTGTCTGTTTCTCAATCACTGAGTTACTTCCTTCAGTGAACAATAATAAACTGAGATTAGGAGAAATGGAAACTAAACATGATAGGAGAAGTGAACGGGGAATACATAAGCCAAAGACTCACTCATTCTAGCTCACACACATAGTATTAATTCATGGATTAGCTGTCCATGTATACCAACAGCTTTGTTTTATTTTATCTTTGCAACAACTTTAGAGAACATATGAGCCTTAATACTTAATTCTTTTTTAAATTATGTGTTTGCATTGACATATAGCAAGTTTTAAGTGGATAATGAAATGCCATTAGAGGCAAAGGGTGATGGGAAACAAGCCTGTATTTAACAGGGACACTTAAGGATCCCTGTGTTTTGCTTGTGTTGTAAAGCCAGTGTTACAATGTCTTGGGCTTCAAAGGGTGTGCAAAGCGGTAGAATGTTTGGAACTGACAACTTTTTATGTAGATTATAGGTATAACTGGAAGATCAAAGAATGTGTCCTTATAAGTACTATGATTTCATTAGGTTCTGACAGGTTTGCATTATTTTTATACTATATTTGTGTTATGTTTAAAGTGGCAAAATCTAATTAAATCATCCAAGTTGCTTCTGTTGCCAACTGGTGTAGAGAAATACATTTGTTTTTAAATATGTGGTAAACAGGTATCCACATTTGTGTCCATTGAAGTTAGCTTTCTTTGTGAAGTTACGTTTTTAGAAGATGAGAGTGCCGACAGTGACATTCTGTAGGAAAAAGAATTGACTTTTTATGTATATAGCACTGATTTTAAAAATCATGAGAAGCAGATGAATTTCCAGAACACAGAAATTGTTACATATGCTGTTGGTATTGTACATGTACACATTTAGGAAAACTAGCTAAATGGCATACCTAGTTTTATCACATGTAGACTGTGACAATGTTTTGTGTGTAGATTTGAAACCGATGGAGCCAGCCTGTATATCTCAACTCTCTGGAACATCATTGAGATCCTGGGATTGTGACAGAGGCATAAACACCACTAAGGAAACCTTACTGTGTTTCTGTATAGTATTCATATCATGTCTTGAGTTGGAAGGCTTGTGATTGACTAAGACAATCATCTTTATAGTTGGTGTAAAAAAACCACACCAGTCTAGAATTAGTGAATACCCGTAAGCTCCAGCTGACTTTCTGAGGCTATTTCAGAAAGAACCAAAAAGTAAGACAGCCACTCTGAGAGGACAAGAGACTGTGGCAAAGCTGTACCTAAAAGAAGAAACTGAAGCTGCGGTTATAGGAGGACTTTCAGCTAAAATTTTGGATTGGCTGGTTTCCTTCTAGGAAGGCTAGTTTCTTCTAAGCCTATGTCCTGATTTCTCTGGTTTCCTCAGGATCATTCTGTGACTAAGAGAACTTCTGTATCAGCTCTTGAACCTTCCTTTATTGCTGTTCATAATCTTTCAGTCATGACATCTTGTCAACTTTTGTTACTTATAAAGCCTGTAAGACTGTGGTTGCATATGACACAGCAAGGCATCCCTAAATCAAGCCTTGATAAACTTTGCCGACATAATTCACTAGCACCATTTTAAGAGGACTGCAGTTGCCAAGCCATCCAAGCTGTTTCAAGGAAGAATAGAAATATTTCGTGTAGAAAGAACCTTAACTTTCATCCTAACAGTGAGATAGAGTACATATTCTTGGCTGAGGTCATCTAAAATGGAAATAGTGTGATTATTACAGGAAGGTTTATTGAATTCATGTATCTTATTTAGGCATCGTTATTTATCATTATTATTATATGTATGGCAGGCAACCCAAAGTTATCTTGACGAATGTCCTGAAGACGGAGATAGGAAGAAAATACATAAAGACTCAGCTTATAACTGATGATAAATTAACTCACGTTGTCAAGTTGCAGTCAAATCAGCAACCCTCATCATCTGTTGACACTGTAGAGATATGGCAAATATTAAATCCTCTTCATCAAAGCCTTTTTATATCTAAAAGGTATGTTTGCTAAGTCTGGCAATCTCTGACATATTAACTTTAAATTTTATTAAAAGACATTGCATGTGATCATTTTCCATGAATAAGTATTTCATGTTACACTGTTGTCATTAGCCTTTTTAAACATCTAAAAATGCCATGAGACTTCCTTGTAAGTTCTATTTTGGATTTTTTTCATTTGGGAAGGAATTTCTGCTCCCACATCACTTGTGAGACTGAAGAATGATTGTTTTATAACAGTGGAACTAATGCTAGCTAAGCTATTTGGATTCTTAGATACTGAACCCTTACATTAAGCAACAGTATATATTAACATTAGCAAGTGAAATCAGTTTCCAGTCTTTCCGCTTCTTTCTTGTTGAAGTTTTTCCTCTTAGTACTACCCCTGCCCCAAATCTTTTCTTCTTTTTTCAAGAAGACATAATTATGTTACCAATATCAACTTGCCTATTCCTTTGTTGAACCCCTGGGCTTTCCTCTCTATGTAGTTTAACACAACACTGTTTTGCATTGAAAGTATTCTTTGATATCTCAAACCTACAAAGGAACATGAAAAATGGTGACTAGATTTATTTATTTATTTATTTATGAAAACATTTTTATGCCACCCCATTCACCGAAGCCTCGGGGCGGCTTACAACAATAAGTTAGGTCATCATAAGTAAAAATTAAAATATATACATTAAAATAAAATACAAGTATACAATATAAAATAAGCCACCCTGGCCAGATAAAATTCAATAATATTAACATTTAAAATGCTGCTTAAATAAAAAGGTCTTCGCCTGGCGCTGAAAAACAAATAACGACAGCGCCAGGCGGACCTCTCTGGGGAGCGCATTCCATAACTTAGGCGCCACCGCTGAGAAAGCTCTCCTCTGAGTAACCACCCTCCTAATTTCTTTCACAGAGGGCTCCCGGAGAAGGGCCTGTCCCACCGAACTCAGGGGGCGGCTGGGCATATATGGATGTAAGCGCTCCTTCAGGTAACCAGGACCCAAGCCGTTTAGGGCTTTATAGGTCATCACCAACACCTTGAATTGGGCCCGGACTTCAATGGGAAGCCAGTGAAGCTGACGGAGAACTGGAGTCATGTGAACATACCGCCCAGTCCCCGTCAGCAGCCTGGCAGCTCTATTTTGAACCAACTGAAGTATCCGGACCGTCTTCAAGGGTAGCCCCACATAGAGCGCGTTACAGAAGTCAAGACGGGAAGTCACCAGCGCATGTGTCACTGTCACGAGGCAGTCGTACTCCAGGTAGGGGCGCAGCTGATGAATCAGCCGAAGCTGGAGGAAAGCGCTCCTCGCCACTGCTGTTACCTGAGCTTCCAGTGAAAGCTCCGGGTCGAGGAGCACTCCCAAGCTGTGGACCTTGTCCCTAAGAGGGAGTGCAACCCCGTTCAGGACAAGGTTCAATTCACCCTCTCCGAAGCCCGATCCGCCAACCAACAGGACCTCCGTCTTGTCTGGATTGAGCTTCAGTATAGATGAAACATATAGAGAAGAATGCAGAACAGGGCTGGCAGTAGGCTGACATTGTTGGGCACCTACTCAGGTCCATGTCCCATGCCTACCACTGAAGCCACCTGACCTTGCTATTCCTCCCCCTCTCTGTTCCCTGTTCACCTTTCCTTTCCAAGGGAGTGAGAATTGAGTGAGCATCAAGAAGAGGAAGCAGCTTCCTGGCCTGAGAAGATGGCAAGCAAATATCTAGGAGTAACAGCAAAGAGAAAGAGATGAGGCTAGTCAAGAAGAAAGGCCTCTAAGAGAATCTCACCCAAGGGCTCCCCAAAACATGCAGAGGGTACCCAGAAAACAGAAACCACAGAAAATGGTGAACATGGATCATCATCTGAAACAGTTTAAACTGTGAGCCATGTATCACCATTATGACACTTACGTGTGAATGAGAATAAGAACATTAATAATTGTGGATAATGTTAGGAAGGACTAATGAACCTATGATTAGAACTCTACTTCATTCACTGCTGCTAGACTGAACATCCTGGTGAAGATAATGAAAAAGTATGCCTCCTTAAATAATAGTGTCATTACTGTCTCAGTGGCAATGGGACATACAGAGACTAGGTATGCTAAACGTATTTTAAATAAAAAACAAGCCTAGTAGTGCCTACCTCGTAATTGGCAATCTTTTCCCATTCCCCTGTTCATTGCAGTTTTATTGGAATACGTGGGCCTTAAGCAATTGTAGCCATAAACCATAATACAGCCAAGTTTATCTAGTCTAAAAGATCACCCTGGGAGGACAATGGCTGACATATTCAGTCAGCTCCGTCATAGTTTACATACTGTAGTCACACATTCAGAGTTGGCTAAGAAAAGATTTTTATGGGAAGTCTTGCACTCTTGAACACTTCTTTTCTCCAGATATGATTTCTACATGCAAAAAATATCAGTCAGGGTCTTAATGGTAAAAAACTATTAGATTTTGTTACTTATTTTTTGTTACATGGTTGGTCTGCTGATAGAACTGATCTGCTTTAATATGGAGATCTGCTTTCATTGAAAACTTTTTGACTGTTCAAAGTAGATTTTCTTAGTTTACTACAGTTTTCTTAAGTACGCTGCAGTTTTGCATGGCAGTTAATGAAATTAAAAGTGAACAACAAAGATTTCAAAGATAAGACCATCAGTAACATCTTATTAATCTTAATGTGAGTCTCTCCTTCAGAACCCATCACTTAATTGCAGCCATCTGTTTTCATTATTATAAGTTTCTTAATAGTTGCATTTAATAAAATTCACGTTTACTCAAATAGTTACAAGATCGTAATTCAATCAAACATTTCTTCTATGGGTTTCAGAATATTAATTATTATATGTATGGCAGGCAACCCAAAGTTATCTTGACGAATATTCTGAGGACGAAAACAGGAAGAAAACAGGAACATCTTTTAACTGATGCTAATCTATCTGATACTAGCATGTTGCAATCAGATGAACAGCCCACCTCATCTTTTGCCAGCCTAGAATCATGTAGCAAAAAAAGCTCTCAGCAATGCCGCATTTTGCCTAAAAGGTATGTCATTTGCACAGTGCTTTGATGATTCTTGGTTCTTATCACTAAAACTCTGATCTCATTGAAACCAATATATAAAGGAGTATTTGAAGTAATGTTAAAGCAATCCAACCAACTAGCACTTTTAGGGCCTGGTTATTTCAACTAGAGAGAAATAGATACTTGCTTAACTCACTAATTACAGTCAGTTAAATTGAAAGTAACTTTGGCTGCATTCAAGCTAACTATGGCTCTGTTTGCATGCAATAATGAAAATGTGTGCATACTCTGCTAGCTCATTTTTCAGCGTACTATTTTTATTCATAGCCATGTATTGGAATTAGTGCTTCGAAGAAATACACATGGAAAATGTTTTGAGGGAGTTGAGAACTGTATCCATGGTGTCCTTCCTTGAAGTGACAGATCAGACAGATCAGATCAAATTTCCTCTGCCCATGTACCCCTGTGGAACAGATTTGGGGGCATGCAGGTGGTGGTGGGGCAGCTGTTTGAGTAAAGACCACTCAGGTAATATTGGACTTAGCTCTGTTTGGGTAACATTGGGTAACACATTTGGGTAACTTAGTCCTGAGAATCTACTCGGATTTGAAAATTCCAACATGTCTTCTGCCTATATTTCTTCAAAATTATATTTTTCAGAGTTTCCTAAATACCAAAGAAATTTTAAAAAATACCAGTTAAAGCTTCAGTATTAATCTCACATCCACAAAAATACAGAACCTGAATAGAGAGGTTCTGTTTGAATGAAAAAGAGCTATATTGTATTAAGAATTCATCTACTCAGATCACTGTGTTTAATATAAGTAGCTGAATGATTAGGTCAGTTACATGGAAGACCTAGAATTCCAGTTGTCACTTTGTATTGTATAAATTCTGCAGTAGCTTATAGCAATAGGAGACTTATCCTTTTTTGTAACTATTTTTTCTTTTGTGATGTCTCCCTATGCTACTGGTTTAGAATGACAGAGTTGTTCTTGCCGAGTAATATTTACTGAGGTCTATCTGCTGTTAATATGTGAATTAGCCAGCCCATATTTTTAATTGTGCTGCTGTCTTATACCGCCTGTATCTTTGTTTCAAATGCATTTTACTTGTTCTGTTATATAAGCATCATTGAAAGGGCTATGCCCTAACAGACCACTTATATCTTATTCCTTTATTTTAAACCATTTTGTACTGTTCCCTTTAGCCTATCTGGATGGTATACAACATTTAAAATGTTAACAACCAACATCCTAACAACAATAAAAACCAGAGCAAAATTATAACAATATAAAATATAGAACCACTAACAATACAATAAATAATATACAATACCCCAGGTTATATAAAATGTAATGTCAATGATAATTTTTTAGCAATTAAAATATTGAGAAATTAAGGTTTCAGCCCGGCACTGAAAAGTGTAGAGTATTGGCACCAGGTACACCTCTCTGGGGAGCTGGTTCCACAAGTGGGTGCCACAACCAAAAAGTCCTTTCCCCTAGTAGCCACCTTCCTTATATCCTTTAGAGGTGGCTCCCAGAGAAGAACCTCTGAGCATGACCTTAAGGTCTGGACTGTTGTGTATGGGAGGAGACATTCCATCAAATTACCAAGTCCTAAACCATTTAGGACTTTATATGTCAAAGAAAGCCCCTTAAAGTGGGCCCAGGCTTCAATTGGCAGCCAGTGCAGATGATATAAGACTGGGGTTATGTGCTTATGCCTCAGTTCTCATCAGGAAGCAAGCAGCTCCATTTTGAACTAATTCAAGTTTCTTTACTATTGTAATAGTATATAAATGAGAGGTTACTATAGAGGAACATTTCCCAAAGACTATTGTATACCAAGGAGGTAGTGTCTTCTGATTCCTACCTTGGCTGGGCCTCACCTTGGAGACTGTTGAGGCCATCCACAAGCCGCTTGCTAATTAGGATGGTACAGCATTGGAATGCAGAAAAGTAAACAGCTGAGCTTATCACTGGAGCTTATCACCTGAGAGCTGGGAACAGCAGATGTGGCTAGTTAACTGTTTTGACTTAGATTTAGGGGAGGGAGCGCCAGTGTGAGATCTAGCCAAGCAAGGAGGGTGACACACGCAAGCTGAGAATTAGGGGCTTTTTCCTTGTTGTTTGCAAGGGGGGCTCCCTACAGCTGATAGAGGGAAGCCAGCTTATTTGGTATTGTACTTCCTTTTTCATATTATATCTGTTTTCCTGTTTTAGAATAAAAAAATTAGACTTTAATCCACCTGTGTGCACATTGCTTCTGGATCCAAAAAGAACCTTTTGTCCTTGGCAAAACAATTACCAGAATGTGAAACACTGTTGCCAGGTGGCTCTTGTCCTGATAGGGATGAAGTTGATCACGTGATGTTTCACAGACAACTTCTGCACTTTATCCTGGGGGGGGATGCAACCCCCTCCAGGACAGGGCAGATTTCATCTATCTGGACAAGGGCTCCACCTACCAACAGCACCTCCATCTTGTCTGGATTAAGCTTCAGTTTATTAGCCCTCATCTAGACCATCTGGTTCAGATCAGTCACCACCACACCTGGATCAGATGAAACAGAGGTAGAGCTGAGAGTCATCAGCATACTGATGGCACTGCAGCCCAAACCTCCAGATGACCTCTCCCAGCAGTTTCATATAGATGTTAAATAGCATGGGGGATAATATAGAACTCTGTGGTATTCCATGTCATAATATCCATGACACAGAGCCATCACTGAAACTTGGAACAACCTGATATTGGCCAGCCAAGTAGGAGTGGAATCACTGCAAAGCAGAAGAGATTATAAGTAAATGTATACATAAACATGGCATGAATGCAGATTAATTGTACAGTGTCTTTAAAGATATTTGATATTTTTTTCATGACTTACTGGCAAGATTTCATTGACAGATTAACTAAAGAGAGTTTAGTCATTTAATTAGTAGGAGTCAATTTAAAAGAGTAGGTTCAAGTGTACTCTATTTTCTGATACTACTTACTCCTAGTTGAGTTATTGTAGTACTTTCTTTTCATTCCCTATTTAGGTTGATTACTTCCAACAGTCAGAGGTAGTTCTTGTTCATTACATAGTTATATCCGTCATACTGTCAGTAGCTTTGTACACCATCTTAATTGGGCACTGGTGATAAGGCTACTTTTGTAAAAGTAATTTATTCATTTTAGATTATTAATAAAATAAAATTATTTAATTGGTTTATAGCTGTAGTACTTTGCCCTTTGTTGTATAAGTATGATGTTGGTAAACTAGCCTAGGCTACAGGTGAGCTCCAGATGTTCTGAACTTCAGTTCTCCAGAGCCCTTGTTAGCAGGGGCAAACTCTAAACATCTGGAGATCTACTTTCTTCCCACCCTTGGCCTAGTTTTTCAGGGAAAGGTGAGCTATCAATTTAATTAAAAATGTATTCATAACAAGATACACTCAAAGGAATGCATCTGCAAATGTTGAAAGTACTTGTGTGCAGAAATATACCCAATGAGCATTAAATTACTTCCCCTGAAGCAGCGGATTTGCATCTTAGCTATCTTCCTGGATCCAGTTCTTATTTTGATGGTAAGATGGTGAGAATAAGCACCTTTTGTCAGCTTAGATTACAGAGGTAGCTTCATTAAGTCATGACACACAGCCTGAATTTTTATCTACTCAGAAGTAGTAGAATGTAGTAGGAGTAGTGGTGGTGAGGATGCTCACCAGGGATAGTATGGTAGTTTAACATGATCTCTGACAGATTTGACAAATGTGCAAAAAAATCAATTAGGGCCAGTTGTTAATTAAAAATACAGATCTAATAGGCAGTTTTCTGCTCAGCACTAGCACTACAGTACATTGCATTGTGTTGATGGAAACTACCTTTGTCAACACTGATAGAGTTTGCTGGCATAACAAAAACAACATTGGGTCAAAAATGATAATTAACAAAGAGAAGAATATTATGAGAGAATGAGGAAACTTCAGCAGTGGAATTCTTACATGTTAATCTGAGACCTAAACATACTATTACAGAGCCTGCCAACAGAATTGCCAGTGCTACAACATAAGGAATCTTACATAAGGAATAAGATGGCTATCAATGCAACTTCATGCGGCACCAACCCCATTCTGATTTAAGAAACTATGGCTGTTTATGTTTTTAAATGCTTGTTAAGAATCAGTGATATTTAAATTGTTCTGTTAATAATTCCCAGAATTGGGTTATCTATAGTCTTTCTTAATTATATAATATATAATATTAGAAAGAAAACCAGTCATCCACCTGGAATATGGAAAGCCTAACTTTTACAAACTAAGATTTATAAAGAATTAGTACATGAACCTTCTAATTTCAATTTTGCAATTAATTCAGAAATATTGGTTAGATGCACTTGCAAATAAGTTATCTGGGACTTAAGAGGAAGAAAAAGAAGTTAGTAAAGAAAAAGTATCCACTAATGTTTTGAAATTAGGTTCAACAAGCTCATTTTTTTGAGTTGAATCAACATTGTTTTTCTTTTATTCCACTGAAAAAGTGCTAACAAATCAGACCCAAGAAACTGAGTTTTCCTCTTTATTTTTTTAAAAAAACCAGTGTTTCTCAGTAATTTAATTTCTTTTCTAGCCTAGAACAAAGCTCTACCAGAACTCAGGCACACATGGAGCTTCAGCACAAACAAGGGTTTTATCTTTTGCTGCAGTTTTTAAAGTACTAAGGGTTCTTTAAAAAAGAAAATTGCATAGGCCTATTGCATTTGAGCCAGTGTATGTCTAAGGAGCTGCTAGAGCAGAGCTCTTGCTTTTATTTATTCCTTCAGAATATGTGTATGAACATGTCTCAGCCAATTATAATTCATGATAATATAAAAAGTTGTGAGTTGTTATGTTATTTTCCCTTAAGTAATCTCCAGTTTATGTCCTGGCCTTTACAGACTTGCTCAGCTCTTTTAAATTCAAGGCTGTTGCTTGCTTCATGGAGTCAATCCATCTTATATTTGTTCTTTCTTTTCCTCTCCCTTGTACTTTCCCTAGCATGCTTATCTTCTCCAGTGAGTAGAAAGTAGTTTACAGAAGTTACATTGAGCTGTACTATTGTTGATAAGACTATTGGTATGTCATTCTGAATAAAATGCTTGCATCAGTATTGTTTTATTTCATTTCTATATCTTCCAATAGCCAAAGCTTTCTAGGTGATTCACAACAATTCATAAAATTACAAGCCCAGTACAGATGATAAAACACAACATAATTTCCATTAAGAAAAAGTGTTAAACAATCTAAACTGCTTAAAAAGTATTTAAATACTAGTAATGTTAAAGAGACAGCTGACATAAATTTTCTTCATCATAGTATCCAGGTTGATTCTGGTTAAAAGAAGTTTTATGCCAGCTATTATGATCCAAAACTGCAGCTTTGAACATGGTACTAAAATATGATAAATACTTAGCTAATTCATAGTTATGGCTGTGGTTATATGAACCACCTCCATATAACCAGTGAAATTGGAAGTAGGTAGGGATTGCCTGGATATAGTAACTAAACCAGCTTTTCTTTGTGTGCCCTGTACATATGGTACCACAATTTGCACAACCACAAAACTGATCCACAAAAGCACATTGTGATGACATATCTAGGTCCCACTTGAAAAGTGCTGGTACCTCTTCACATGCCTTTCTGGATTCTTACCTGTCCCACTGTCTCATCATGTGGTGCCAATTGGGCTTTTTTCTCCCAGTAAGAATAGCCTCTTTTTTTGTGGGATTTGTTCTAAGGGGAGGAAAGGTTATTTTTCCCTTCCTGCCTGCTATGATGCTATTTGCATGTTTAAAAAATTGCATACAAATGTTTTGAATGATGTTTTAGATACATATTGTACATTAATTGGAAAGACACATATAAAATATTACATTTACTAATTCATAGCCCTAATTATCCCTGATAAAAACTTGTGTCTGGGCTGTATCACTTTAGACCTTAGGCCAGTCACGGACTCTCAGCCTAACCTACCCTAACAGTGTTGCTGTGCCTTGAGTTCTTCAGAAGAAAAATAGGTTGGATATAATTAAAATAACCATAAATGATCCAAATTGTCCTCATAGTTCTCAGTCAATTGATAAAAACTTTAGAGCATTGACAAGAAATCAATTGAGACTTGTTGAGATCTCTTTGTTAGATTTAATTTTAATGAGTGTTATGAAAACTGAAAGTCAGATGAGAACTTATAGCATTATGCAGTATCTATAAAAGCTTGAAATACAGGGGAGAGTAATGATTTGCTTTGTTTTTTCCAGGTATCAAAGAAGGCCAAATGACCAGAAACCATCTAGAGATGCAGAAAGTGATAATGCTTTGGTGACTCTAAGAAGATGTGATGTGATGCTAGAAGGTTTGTAGTTGAGAAATTTAATCTATCTTATTGTTTACAACACTTGAACTAATTGGATTGGCTGAGATAGGGTTCTACTTTGTCCAAACTGAGATAAAGTCTTTAATCTCTGTAGTATTACAATACAGTTTATGCAAATCCTTTTGTTCCCACAGGCTTTTTTCATTAATAATTTGATCTTTGAAATCATTCCCTCAGATTACAGGGGCATCTATTCTATTTTAGTCCTAATGCAAATTTCTTAAGCATGGTTACTTTGAAAGTTAAGTTCCACAAAAAACAATACAACATAGGAGCACAAAATGCATATCAGAAATTCATGGTCAGCCTAATTATTAGTTAACTGTCATTTTATAAATCCAGTCATACATTTGGTTCAAATGTAATGCCAGCCCAGAGTATGAGTTAATCATGGGTAGTTGTTGTAGGTTACCATTGTAGTCCCATGAGTTGGAACATGGTAACAGATAGCACTATCTGATGCTGTGGTGCTATGGTAATACTGTGGGTTGTTATCCACAAACAACCCATGGTTTGTTGTTGGATTCAGAACTCTTTCAATATATGTTTATATTTTGAGTGCTAATTTGATTTGTTGTCATGATTGTGATCAAAGAACTGAAGATGCAAATTGTTTCGGCTTAAGAAACAGTTTTCTAAGATAGAAAAGTTATATCTTTCTATTTCCTAAATCTTTTTTGGAACTGGGTTGGTTTTAAATATTTCTCAACATGCCATGAAACCAACGACCTTGGCAAGAATGCCTAAAAACAATTCCTGTAGCAAAAAGAAAGAAAGGGCCTAGATCAGGGGTCCTCAAACTTTTCCACCAGGGGGCCAGTTGAAAGCTGCCGGTGCTGGGCGTGGGCTGGAAAGGTGGTGCTGGTGGCGCGTGAGCACTGAGGCGGGACACGTGGCGAGGCAAAGTGAGGCGAGGCATGGGCGGGTGCACACGCCCAGCGAGGGGAGGGGAGGCACGGGTGGGGGAGGGCAGGTACCGGGAGGCGGGCGCATGAGGCAGCGGCTTGCTCACTTGGAGATCTTTTTCTCCGAGCAAGCAAAGTGCTGCCTCCCCGTGCACGGGGTGAGGTGGGAGGTGGCGGGTCCAGATGGGCATGGCGGGTCGGATAAATGGGCATGGTGGGCCATAGTTTGAGGACCCATGACC
The DNA here is from genome assembly GCF_004798865.1 of Varanus komodoensis. Taxonomy (NCBI): domain Eukaryota; kingdom Metazoa; phylum Chordata; class Lepidosauria; order Squamata; family Varanidae; genus Varanus; species Varanus komodoensis. Next base: position 35,717,012 of record NW_025335941.1, read on the forward strand.
TAGATGGATAACAGAAGAAACAGAACAGGCAAGAAGCAAAAGGTGACAAAAATAGAGTCAGAATCCTGAATGCAACTTTTCAGTGACTCCTACACGGAGACAACAAAGCTCATTACTCTTGCCAACAAAAAAGTAAAAGAGAACAATAAAAGAGGAACAACAAGATACTTCTTCCAGGATTCAAACCTAGATTAGAGATGCTAAAAGGAAAAAAGGGGGACAGCTGAACAAGGCTGTTGTGGATAGGGCATTTGGAGGTCGTTCATTCATAGGGTCACAATAAGCTGGAGAGGACTTGACAACAGCAGCAGCCACAATAACAGCAACATGCCATATTCAGGAAGAAGCTGGAAAGTATAGATGAAAAGAGCGAAGGAAGAATGATAATTGTCCAAATGAGATTTCATTAGAACTAATGCAAAAGAACTAGCATTGCAGTCCTATGTCTGCTTACCTGGAAATTAGCATTTCCAGTAGGTAAGCTACCGGAATTTCTCTCTGAGTAATGCCCCTTTAGGGATGCAGGTGACTCAGTGGTTTAAACTGCTGTGCTGCTGGGATGGTTGATCGAAAGGTAGCCGATTCAAATCTGCACAACGGAGTGAGCTTTCGTGGCTCCGTCCCATCTCCTGCCAACCTTGCAGTTTGAAAACATAAATGCAAGTAGATAAAAAGGTACCACTTTGGTGGGAAGGTGTTTCGTGCACTTTGGTGTTTAGTCATGCCGGCCACATGACCACGGAAACTGTCTGCAGACAAACGCTGGCTCCCTCAGCTAGGAAACGGAGATGAGCACTGCCCTCTAGAGTCAGGCATGACTGAACTTTAATGTCAAGGGGAAACCTTTACCCTTTTATTTTTTTTAACCTTTAATGCCCCTTTAATATCTAACAACAACAACTTATTTATTTATTAATAATGAATGATTATTAATGTCCCTTTCTAATGCAGATCGGCCCAAGGTACTGGATCTAAAGCAGTAAAAAAAGTGTGTTTGAAGTATGCCTATATTTCAACTATTACATTTTTCATTTCTTTCTTTTAAATACAGACTGCAGCATAAAGAACAAAGAAGGAAATCGGCCAGAGAAAGAAAGAAAAGGCTCCAAGAATCTCTCTCCTGGTTTGAGAGAAGCAAGCTTTCAAAATAGTGAGAGCAGAAAAAGAAGGGGTGATGTTTTTTCAAATCAGTGGAATCCATATTCTCCACAGAAATCACCACTGGCGAATGTAAGTCAGTTTTGCACATTTTTTGCACACAAAGCAAAGCAGAGGGTAAGTGGCTGTTCCAGAGAGTTTCACTGGCCACACTTTCACTGTGGCAAGGCTCTCCAGAGCACTGCTGACATTCCCTGTGGGACAGTGTCTGGCTCTCTAGAACACCCTTGGAAGTGGGGGAGATGGGTGCAGTTTACATTCTGCCACTGGAGCAGGCCTATACCCCAAATTAAGGCCTGGGTCTTTGACTTCTAAAAAAACAGGGCTTGCTTGGTCTGGATGAGCTCTAGTTCCCTTTTCTGTTTTAATTAAAACATAGCACCTTAGTTATCTTTTCCTGGCTCCACCAAAATAGGGAGAAACCTTCTTGGTTTGATAGATGGACAGAGGATGAACACACCTTATTGGCCCTGCTGATAAGTAGGCAGCAGTTGATGAGCTTATGCATTGTTGACTAACCAGCTCAGGCTATGCTCTACTGTCTTGGCATCCTCAGGGGAAATGAAACCCCAAGACTAGGGGCCTTGAAAGGCCAGACTGGAACCCTTATCATTTATTGTGTCTTTCTGACTCCCTGCACCTAGGCATGTATTGGCCCCGGTGTACTCAGTGTCTGTGCTTTCCTCTCTGTCAGTGATTTGTTGCTCCCCAACATAGTGCGCTGTATAATTGCTGTAAACATGTGATCCGTATAAGCTAGCCATTCCCCCTGTGCTTTTGTTCACACTGTTTCAAGAAGGCTCTGCTGACCCCATCCTTTCCAGCTGATGAGAGCCTACTTTGCAGCGGTTGCTGTATAAATGACTTATTGCTGGATACTTTTGGAACCTAGCTAGTGTCTTGTTAGTTGGAACAATAAAGTGTTTCCTTGTAAGTAAACCTAGAAGCTGGCATATTTACTTCCTTAGGATCCCCAAAACCTCTTGCCCCCCTGCCAGGGCAAAACAGACACATATATCAGGGGATTCACCCTGCTTTTTTGGAAGGTCAGGCTGGTTGTTGCATATGCCCTTCTTTGCCTCTCAGTTAGTATTTCTTTCCTAAGAAAGTAAAAAACATTCACCAGGAAAGAGGCAAGCATGGTCAGAATCTGTGCTACTGAGATCTCCCTAGGTCAGGGGTCAGAAGAAGGTATATATATCCAGCTTGTTTAGGGCTTCAGTCCAGCATTCTTGACCATTGCCCATGATGATAGGAGCTTATGAGAGTTAAAGTCAAACATCTGGAGATCTACCTTTTCTACACCCCTGCCCTAGGCCCTCCCTCAGGCCAACTGCACCCCACCTGGTGATGTTCCAGTTGCCATATATCATGGCTAGATTTCTGGGCTCCCATTTTTGATGGATAGCTTGCTTGCCTCCACTCTTTCTCCTATTTGCCTCTGTGTATGTGGGACTAGAAAAGCCTTTGGTCTGATCCAGCATGGCTCTTGTGTTATGTTTTCAGGATGGTAAGCCTGTCAAACCTGGTATAGAGTCCCACTGATTGTTCTACCAGATCCTTAACTCCACAGGAATGGCAAGAGTGGAGGCACGGATTTACATTGGAAGGGACAGAACATTCTTGTAGGCCTCTAGGCTCTGATGTACCTTGATTTCTCATCTGGAGGTATACTGAGACTCAGGGACCTCCATCTATCTTGCTGCCCTCCAAGCTCTGACTGGAGCCTTTGTCTTGTCACTTCTAGTTCATGCATCTTCCTGGAGGAATGGTTGTCCCAGAAAATGTATTAGTACTTCTCAGGACAGTATTCAAAATTCTGCTAGTGCAAATGAAGTTGTGCTAGTACAAACTGAGTTCTAAACTATTTATTACTTTATACATTTATTATATTTACGATCCATCCAATAACTGTGCACAAGGGGAAAAGCAAACTAAGTTTTGTGCCATCACTTGCAGAACTTTCAGGAAATTGGAGCCAGGAGCTCCACTGGAACAAATCATATAACACAGTGTGCAAACACTTGCACAGTGGAAAAATCTGGTGGGGTTCTTTTAGTGCTATCGGATTACAGATAGTGCCCATGGTGTATGAAAAGACTAATTGTTGTCAACAAGGTCAGTATGATTCTTAGAAACAAGGTTTCGTTGTATGCTTTTGTAGAAAGAACAGAAGACAGAACCTGTTCAGTCACCTGGCTGCATAGGCTCAAACAGGATTCAGCAGAGTGATTTGCACAACCCTCAGCAGGAGAATATTCCCCAGACTTTAAAATCAGATTGCAGTGGAACATTTATCAGTATTAATCAAGACACTGGTGAAAACGATGCAAACTCTACTCCCAAGAGAAAGCAGCATTCTATCACCAATAAGGCTGAGCAGATTTCACAACTTGTGAGCTCTGCTAGGAAGCAGAAAGTGCATATAATTCTCCGCCTGAAAGAGCCGTTGAATAGATCTAAAAGGAACAAGGAGACAGCTGATTCAACTGAGCCAAGTATGTAATTTTAATGTCCTTGTTTATAAGATACTTATGTAAAGTTTTAATCAGTTATATTCACCAGATAGTTTATAGAGCTCAAACTTTACATCACTTTTAACTTTATTTTTACCTTGCTTCAGTTGTCCTTTCTAGTGATGATGAAGAAGGAGGAGGTTCTGAATCAAAAGATGCTCATAGCTATTTCCAGACTGAGAAAGACCAAAAACCAAAGGAGGAAGAAAGAGAACAGGAATCTGTACTCTCTTTATCAGAAGAGCTATTGCTGGACAAAACCGAAAGCAGAGCACAGCAAGTAATACATCTTTGCTCTGTATATTATCTCTAAGCAGGTCTTCTAAGATGTCAAGAAGTTCTTGGTCCAGTTCCATTTTTAGGCCCTCCCAGTATAATAAATAATGAAGAAATGCCAGAAGAAGCTTGCAAAAATAATTATTTTAAATGTTACATTTAACAAATTAATGCTCTTAACGCAGAAAGATACCATGCAATAATTCATAATAACTGTTCTTTTTTCATTTAAATGCTTTTCTCTGATGTACAAATTCACAAATTACTGTGAAAATATAGTTTTCTAGCAGCATGACAGTTTATATGAGGGAAGTGCAAGGCCTTTGCCATGTTCTATGCCCATAGCTGAATGGTTGTCATTCTTGACCTGCTTCACCACATTGAAACTTGACACCCACTATGTCTGTGAGGCTTGAGCCCCCATGAGAGGCCCTGGGTATAAGAGCTTATCTCTCTGTATAATATAAGAGTAGTGACGCAGTACATGTATTGCTAGAAGTCGTACATCACTATAATGTACAGTGATCAGCCTCATATATATCAGTAGGATGGATGTACAAGTTCTCATTGCATTGTTCAGTGGAACTTTCAGAAGTCCTGCATAGAAAGAAATGTGATTTATTGGATTTTTATCCCACCCCCATAACCATAAGGCTCTCTGAGTGGGTTGCAAAGTTCAGAAATACTCAATAAAAATACAACTAAAAATAAATAATAATAATTATTAACAATATTTGCACCCCGTCCTTTTTGAGACATCCCAGGACAGCTTACAACAATAAATAAATCACAACAAGTACAATGCTAAGACCCAATTAAAACAGTGTGCAAATAAAAACATTTTTGCCTGGTTCCGAAAATAATATAAAGTTTTATTATATAAATAATAAAATCTAACAACCCACAAGCAAAAGCACACCAGTGTAAAAACTCCACAGAGCCATAGATAATATAAAGCCAACATGAAAGGCACAACAACAGATAACAACCAGATATAAATTATTAAAGCCATTAAAATCATTTTAACAAATATTGGGAAAATAAAATATAGTTAGAATGGTTTTTAAAAATTCATACAAATTCACAGCACTTAAAAATATGCAATATTTCTTTGGTTAGTGACTATATAAATGGCCCCATCATATATTCAGTGCCTGACTCCTTTGCAGATCATAGTAAAACCTGATTATCACAGTGCATATTAACTTAGTATATAGAAAGCCTCATTTTAGAACTATAAACTATTATCACTTCTGTTTTAATTTGATACAGTGATCATTTTATTTGAACAAACCTAACTCTTGTATCTTTTTCCCGATAGGTTTCACCTGAATCTCTTACACTTCACTCCTCTACAGACTGCAGCACATTCAGTAAACAAAAAGAACTTGCCTTAGAAATAAAATCTGAAAAGGTTTATATTGGGAAATATAAAGGAACAGCAACAGGTTGCATTAAAGTAAGTTTACTGTTACTGATTGAGGCAAGATTCAGAGAGTTCTTAAAATGCATTCCCAAAGAAGGTAATCATTCTATCTGAGGAACTGTCTTTTAAAATGTGTGTGCAGGGAGTGGGTTAAAAGAAGCCTGTGAAGAGGACATTCTGGGTCATCTGTCCAATCAAGAAAATGTGAAGGTTGCACTGGATTAGTAACAGAAGACCCTTCTGAGAGCCTAACCCTCTTTCAAACCTGGTCTTTGATTCTAGTGGTAGGCTCTTGTCCACTATTGCTGGTACATGTTTCCTGCTAAAATTTCTGAGATGTAGGCAGACTTAACAGGTACAAGATGGTTGCTAAGGTTATATAAAAACTTGCTTCATTGTATGTTATACAGAATCATTTTGAAGTTTCCTCAGTTTCAAAAGTGGTTGTGCCATAAGCGGTGAGATCTGCTTCTGTTAGATTCTGGACATTTAGTTGAAGTTAAGTTTATTGGATATTCATAGTTTGAGCTGAACATATTTTGAAGCAAACATCTATAAGATTGCTAAGCAAATAGGAATTTTATGTTTTAAACTTGAATATCAAGCTTGAAATGTTTTGTCAAAATACCGTCCTTTATTTTTTGGCAGTTCAGTTTCTAATATGCTTATATGTTTAAACAGTTCTATTATAAAGATTAATTTTCTGTTTCTTCTTCCATTTAAGTTTACAACCAGGTACATTAAGATCCCATTTGAAGGTAAGATATTGTGCTGCCTCATTATATAAGTTCCAAAGAAATTTAATGTTTAAGTAAAACATTTACATCCCTAAATGTTAAAGAGGTTTTGCAATGTTAAATTTATCCTTACTATAACCTCCTCCCAAAGGGGCTTGCTATTAGGCATTGCCAGGACATATAGGTGAAGGAGCATTTACTGTATCGCATCTGCTACATTTAGCCATTATTGAATTAATGCTATAGTATCTAATATACATGGCACAGAAATTTTTACTGAATAGAATGCATCATAAAATCCATTGACATTTCTTAAAGGGATGCTGGTACAGCATTCCATTGATTAAGCAGTACATGACAATCTAGGTTACTATCCCATTCTTCTCAAGATTCTGTGTATCCTGTTTATTCACGAGTAATAAGTCTTTCTATAACTATATTGGTATGTCTGATCTGCCTTAACGAGTACTTCGAAAACAGAGGAGACTCTGAAGCAACAAAGGCTACAGGGCCAAGCTTCTATTCTAACAAATGTTTCAGTTGAACATATTGCTGTTCAGCGAGTCTTTCTTTTCAGGACAGGAAGTGGTACAAATGGTTTCATTCCAGGGGCTCTTTTCAATTCCCCATTCATTATTTTAGTGATGGGAGAAAAGCCAACTTCAAGCCGATGTAAGTAGCAGGCTCAGCCCTCAGGTATCTCAGTGGAATGGAGGGACTTTGTTGGCAAATGTAAGACTGCTGCAACCTGCCTGTGGAGCATCTTCTTTCAGGGGCTTTGCCAACAGTAGATCTACAGTCATAGTCCTTTACGCAGTCATGCCAAAAGTCGATGGGGTGGACATTAGCCCACATTGAGAGAATTTTCTCTATCAGCGAAGTGACTCTTCTGTCTCATCCTAATCCCTTCCAGCCAGCAGATCTGGAAGTTAGGATTGCAACTGTAGTGATTATATCATTGAAAATTATGATTCTGAAGTCATTGCAGGATCAATCAATTCTTGCATGTCATCTGCATATTTACAATTTTGTTCCCGGCAGTTACTGCAGATAAGAAAATTGAACTATCAGTGGATTCCATGCACTTACAAAGGTATGGACTGTGGACAAATAATGATTCTACAACTTCAGGGAGTAATGTTACCATTTTTCTGTGGCTGTCATCAGATTATGCAGAACAAATTGAAAATCAAATGGAAACGTCTGTATTAAACAGTCAAGGTACGTGTCTTTTGTAATTATTTGGAACTGACGTAGGTATACTAAGAAATGCATAATTACACTAAATAGCTGTGTTATGCTTTATTACCTGCTTCATGTATAACCAATTTTAGATTTTAATTTGAGAGCATTAAAATACAGTGATATTATAGTGATGTTTTATATTGTTTTAATGATTAATGTTTTTATAGTAGTTTTATATTTATTGTATTTTTATGTAGTTTGTAAGCCATCCTGAGCGCTTGAAGCAATAGGACGGGGTATAAATGCATGTAATAAATAATATATAAAATATAAACTAAATAAATATCTAGATATTTAGGATGGTTCTAAATAAGGCATTTATTGTTCAGTTGTCCTGCCTTATTCACAGAATTTTCTAGTGTCTTTGCAAGTCATCTTTCATTTATATTCTTCTCATGTTTTACCATCATTGCATCCATCTCTTTCTTTTCCTTTAAAAAACAAAGAGGAAAGGACAGAATTGGTGCATCTTTTGACTAATGGTATTAAGGGCTGTCTCTCTAAAAGTATGCAGTCTTTACATTTTTATTATGAATAATACATTACATTTTTACTCTCCCTTTCTTTCTGTTGCAAGGAACCCAAGGTGGTTCTCACAGCAACCCTGTGAGGTAAGATAGGCTGAGATTCTGTGACTGTGTCTCAGTTAGCATCATGACTCAGTGAGGACTACTAACCAGACCTATCTAGCCCAGCACTAGGACAACTGGCTGGTGCACACTTTGCACTTTCCCCCTAGACTCTAGGTGCTTAGGAAAGTGTGAAAAATATGCTCTCCCTTTTCTTGGGAAAAGGCATTTTGACAGCAGCGGGGTGGAACTAGGACATATACAGCCATATGGGCTTGGGCACTTGTAGGGCAACTGACACTGATAGATGCTTAGACAAGGTTGACAGGAGTGGCAGGTTGCTAGCTTATTCCCTAGCAATGAGTCAGTTGTCCATGTTTGGACAACAGAACAACCCTTTGCGGGTACCACAATCTCTCAAACGGATGATGGGTTGTTCAAGTAGCTTCTAGCCCTCAAACTTAATTGAGTCCTACCCTGCATGACTCAGTCTGGGTTTGCACAGTACAACAAATGGTCATAGACAACAACCCATATTAAACACAGTCATGGTGCTTATTGTTATACATCATTTTGTAGGCTTTTTAGCCGATAAGGTTGTTTGTGACTGTTAATACATGAAAAAACAATAGTGCCCATTAGTGCAACACACTAATTAGGGAGAATCTGGTAGTGCTCAATTTTAGATCCTTGTTTCTTGAGCATGTTTCTCAAAGCAAAACAAAGTATGTGGTAGCTTTGTGGATGGTTACACCACCTGGCATGGTCTGCTAGGCTTTCTATCACACACTGTATTCTTCATCGTTCTGGGTGACAGCCTCACACTGGCTATTGCTTGTCTCAGAAAGGTTACAAGCCACTTACACACTTTTCTATTGCTGTCATTTATTTTCCCAGTCTATGGCTGCTCTGGTGTTCAGTGAATTCTGTAGTTCCTTGAGCCTAAAAGGAATGAGTGAATAGATAGTGTAATTGCAGTTCAGTGACACTTCCTGAAAATCTCTGCTCACACACTGGGGTTTTTATTTCTTAACATTGTTTTCCCACCCACTACCTTTTTTTTTTACAGCCAGGAGTAAGACATTCATTTTTGTTAAGCTGTCTCAGCCACTCACAGAAGAAGAGCAGAACCTGCTGAACAAAATAATGGTGGAAGTGAGCAAGAAGAATACCTCTCCCAACCTCACTGACTCCTTACCTTGGGATCAAGCTGTTAAAGACATTTCGTATGAAGACAGCGCCTTCATGGATGATTGTTATGAGTCATTTCAGCAGCAGTTGCAGAAAGACAGTGCATCGGTTCTGACTGACCCAGTGGCTCAGGTAAATTATTCAAAGTAAGATGACTTACCTGCATGTGGAAGGATAATGGCCGTTTCCCATATGGAACAGTATCTGCATTTGTATCTCAGCTTTTAACATTAGTTCTAACATTTTCCAGAGTATTAGCTTGTTGCAACAAAAACAATCTTATGATACTTTAAAGACTAGCCAGCTTATTATGATAAAATATAAGCTTGTTCCTCTGTTTAAAATCAACTAGCATGTTGCCCAGTCCTTGGGCCTGGGGAGAGAGTGCATATTCTTGTTTGCTGGACGATAGAAATCTTCCCCATCAAATATGAGTTAAACAGCCTTAGTTCAGGCCTTCTGTTTCTCAGTCAGTAGAGATCATGACCCATACCAGTAGTCCTACCTCCTCCTTACAAACCAGTTTCTGTTTCTTGACTGCAAACATAAGAGTGTTAGGAATAGCTTTATTGGATGTTATGCAGACTGATACTCAAAATCCAGATGTAACTCAATACCTTTACACAGAATGTAGTTCAATCTACATATACTCTCCAAATTCACTCAGATAATTGCCCATGTTAGAGCAATGAAGTCTGGTGGCCAGCCATCTCATATACTCAGGATCAGAAAGTGGGCTATGAAGAGCTGCTGCTTTCATGTCCTCATCTTCCCCCACAAGTTCTTTTGACTTTTGCAATATCTTAAATGTTCCTTTTTCCCCCTCACAATATGGAAAAGCTTGGCTGTTGGCCAGGTTGTGGTGGTGAGGATAAAATGGAATAGAGGAAGGTATGAATTCTGCCTTGGATTCCTTGCAAGAAGAAATGTGGGGTGTAAATACAATGTCATAACAGTTTAAACAGCTAAAACCAAACAGCAACAAAGGTTCAAAACCTCTGGGATGGGTAATACTCCTCAAGCTCCTGGTGGCCAAGTAAGTCTTTAAGACCTCAGCGAAAAGGTATAGCTTAACCTGGTGCCAACCAGATGACCAGTTCAGCACCAGCCAGGCCGCGGTGGGGAGGTTGTTCCACGGATAGGGCGCCATCACAGAGAAAGTCATTCCTGTTGTTGCTACCTTCTGTGCTTCATTTAGAGTTGGCACTTGGAGGAAGGCCCCAGAGGTTGAACATGGTATTTATATCCTTATTGATAAGGCTAGCAAGCAAAGTGCAATGGGGAAGAAAAATTGGTGCAGAAAAATGTAAACGAGCCGTCCATGGTCAAAAGTAGGCAAGGGCAACTTTTTCCCATCCAAATGTTTTGGCTTACAACTCCCATTAGCCCTTGTTGGCATAGCCAGTGGTGGAGGATGATAGGAATTGGAGTGTACAGTATCTGGACATGACGTGGACATTGTGCTTGGACAAGTCCAGGCCACCACTTGCCCACTTGATCCTTGCTTATCATGGTTTATTGGGAGATCTATGGAAGGAGTTCACACTTGGGTCCAGGAGGCTGTCAATGCCTTCTTGAGAGAGGAAGTGGTGCTAACCCTTAAAGGCAACTGTGATAACACCACTCCTAAACACCAGGCCTGGCTTTAGACCAATAGCCAATGTCACCTTCCTGGGCAAGGTGATCAAGCAGGTGGTAGGCCAGCAGCTCCAAGCTCTACTGAAGGAAGCAGATTATCTAGACCTATTTTGATCAGGTTTTTGGCATGGATTTGGGACAGAGTCTGCCTTGGTCACCCTGAACATCATTGCCTGGAGAGAGACAGGGGAGCATGACCCTGTTGATTCTCCTAGACTTTTCAGTCGCTTTTGATTCCATCAGTTGTATCCTTCTGAAATGGTTGGGAATTGGGGGCACCACTTTGCAGTGGTTCCGTTCCTGCCTGGATGACCAATTCCAGATGGTAGTGCTGAGGGACTGTTGCTCTGCAGAATGGCCTTTGCACCATGGAGTTATGCAGGGCCCTGTTTTGTCCCCCATGCTCTTTAACATTTGCATGAAACTGCTGGTGAGGTCATCCGGAGGTGTGGGCTGAAGTGTCAGCAGCACGCTAACACCCAGCTCTACCTCACCTTTTCATCTGACCCAGGTGAGGCGGTGGCTGTCCTGGACTGGTGCCTGAATAATGGGCTGGATGAGGGCCAATAAACTGAAGCCGAATCCAGATGAGACAGAGGCACCATTGGTGGGCACTCCCACACCAATTGGGAAATTTTCAACCTGGCCTGGACGGGTAAGGACCCTAAAGGAAAAGGTTCGTAGTTTAGAGGTGCTCTTGGATCCCAAGCTCTCCCTGGTCTTTCAGGTGGGCTTGGTGGCCAGGAGCACCTTTCTTCAGCTTGTGCTGATCTTTCAGCTACGTTCCTATCTGGAAGCCTTGCCACAGTGATCCATTTGCAGGTAATCTCACCTGGATTATTGTGATGTGCTCTATATGGGGCTACCTTTGAATAAGTTCTGAACATTACAACTAACACAGAACAGGATGGCATGGCTGCTTTCAAGGACCAGCCAGTGAGAAGACATTACACCGGTCCTTAGTCAGCTTCATTGCTCCCTGTTCCAGTCCAGGCCCAGTTCAAAGTGTTGTCTTTGACATATAAGACCCTATCAGCTTGAGACCAGGGTACCTGAGGGAGCACCCCTCTATATATACCTACTCACCCACTTAGATCTTCCTCTGAAGTCCTCCTCCAAGTACCCCCTAGTGAGATCAAGAGGGAAAGGGCTAAGAAGGGGGCATTTTCCATAGTGGCACCCAGACCCTGGAATTTGTTCCCCAGGGTCATATGACTGGTGTCAATATTGCTCTTGTTTAGATGCCAGGTAAAAACTTTTTGTTCCAACAAGCTTTTGGTTAATTTAAATTGTATTTTGTTATTGATTAATTATTTAATTTTGGTTGTTAATGTATGTGGTTGTATGTGTTCATGCTGTACAGTTTTATATATTTTTTATTATATGAGATGGTTTAACATTTTACTAATTATTGTTTTTATCTGTTTTATTGATTGTACTTGTTTGCTTGTTTCAGCATTTGTAAGCCTCCTAGAGAACCCTAGAGGGTCATGGAGTGGCATAGAAGTAGAAATAAATAATAAAACTGGAGAGCTAGAAGTTGCTGACCTCTGCTACGGGTCAGTGGCAGAGCTGATTTTGCCATATATATTGCAGACTAGAAGAAAAAATTAGTGAGGGACAAACAAATCTTTAAATTCCTAAAGAGCAGTTAAATATGTGAGATCTGGGATGTAGGCAGCAGGTGGCTATGCCAGGAATGCCAGGACCCCAGGGTACTGGAGAAGGATGAACGTTTTTGCAAGATACTAGAGGACCAGAAGCAGAGCAAGTCCAAACACAGGCTGAAGTTAGGTACCAGTAAAACAACACAGGGTTAGAGATCCAACAAGCCATTGCAAGTCCAAAGGCTAAGGCAGAAGTCAGCAACAAAGGATGTCAGATACTGACAAGGCATGGCAGGGTCAGTAGCAAAGTCATTGTCAGAACAAATGGTCCAGATACCGACAAGGCAGTGCAGAACCAGAGACAAAGGCAGGAAGAGGGTGAAGTCAAGAAGGACAACAAACAGGTAACTGGCAAGCAGGGTCAGGCTGAAGGCAGAGTCAAGGCACAGACAAAGGCAAAGTGAATGGAAGCAGAATCGGGAGCATTTGCACAAAGGTCCATGTCACTGTAGCCAACCTGAGCAGCACAAGAAAGCATCTTATGGAGGCTTTCAGAGCTGCCAGCTGTGGCAAATGATTGCATAGACTCCACTCCTTGCAGGCATGCTCCTGGTCCTGCAGGCATATGCAGAGTGAAACATGAGAGAGCTACGTCATAGCTTCATGTCACAACCCCTCCTCTCCTCAGGAAAGGGGTTTTAACCCCATTTGTGGCCCTGGGGGGGTCAGGGTGAGTATGGAACCTTGACAGAGACAGTTGAGCCAATCCCAGACAGGAGCTGGTGGCAGCTGCAGGAGGCATTAAAGCTTCTAGTGCAGAATTTTGCTTTAGTAGGTGTGACATCTGGCTGGAGGATTGGCTCCCAGAAAGCCCAACAAAGTACATTCAGGGTTTTGTAGTACCCCTTAGCATGGCCAGGTGGCCTGTTTCCCTGGTGCTGGGCTTTAGTAGGACAGGCAGATGCATAAAACCTCTGCTGGCCACAGTAAAGGCAAAGACCTAGGACTCATTACTGCTGCTTCTTGGTTTCCATCAAACAAGGCCAAGAAGTCATCAATCTGCATGAGTTTAGATGTAGTGCCTTGGTCCAGATCTGAGAAAGTTCTGTTTCTTGGTCAGGGTGTAAAAGTAGTCTCAACAAACTGTCAGGGTGTGGGGCATGGTGGCAGAAATCTTAGCAGAGGCAACAGGACCTAAGGTAGAGCAGGAGCTAAACACTTTCCAGAGTCTGGTAGCTGGGTGAGAGGCAGCGTCACAGTCAAGACACAGACCAAAGGCAGGAAACTGTAGTGTATATTAAAGTGAGACTAGGAAGCAGCCATGGTCAAAGTCAAGCCAAAGGTCAGAATAGGGAAGACAAAGCAGAGCAAGGAGCACAGTCACAATCAGAACAGGGTAAGGAATAGCTACCCCTAGACAGGATTAAGAAGCAGCGGAAGGTGCAGTGAAGCAAGACAAGGCAGGAATTGGGTCAAGCAAGCATCAGACAATGTGTAGAAGCTTAACCACACAACTAGCAACAAAAGCAAAACTGTTCTGACAACCATTGAAAGGAAGAGCTTGCTCTTATGTAGCTCTTCTCCCCAGTTGCCCAGCTGGAGCTCATCTGGAGGCTGTGGGCTCCAGCAGGGCCTGAGCACAATCCTGAAATTATTGTAGTGTCTGTTCTGGTCGTGGCCACCAGATGGAGCCCCAGAGCTCTCCAGATACTGACAGCTCTTATTCTTTATAGCCTACTTGTATTTTCCTTTGATACATTTAATGATGCCTGTAAGACAAAATTGAAAAAAAATATCTTATTTTCTTTCTGGCAGGAATCAAAATCAGATCTTACCCAGTTGAATTATACTTTACTGCAGAGACAAAATAGTGGTCGATACTCCTTTTCTATCTCTGCAACACAAAGGAATGAATGGAAAGAACTGAGAGAAAACAAAGGACTTATTCAGAAGTATGCTTAGTTATATATGTGATCTTATATAATTTGCTTCTAGATATTTTAAGAAGATATCTACTGGCTTATGTATATGTTGTAAATTATCAGGTTATTCACAATGAAAAATGATACATGAATGCAAAATTACTGATGAAAATACGTTGCTTCAGTGTTTAAGTGTAGCTCCAAGCGGAAAAAATATAAGCATTTTTTCATAGAAGAAATCAAAATAGGAGACAAATGTTAATTGGCTTAACTTTTGATTCACTGCTAGAAACAGTCATTTTTATGTCATTTATTCTTTTGATTATCATGTCCACATGCACAATAATGGAGGCCATGAGATATCTAACATGATAGTAGCAGAAAAAAATTAGTGCTGGCATTGTTCTACTCAATGTATTTGTTTCTTTTAATGCATCCAAAGTAACCATTTTGACCACTTCAACTTTTTGTAAGCAATCTGATTTTTACCATTTTGGTGCTGCTTGGCTCTTTTGATCAAAGCCTGCTACTGAACAAGACCCTGCCTGTGGATCTTACATTTTATATGCAGTGAATGTTGAAGAGAGGGCAGGAACATAAGAATCATTAAATTAGCAATGATAAAGGAAAGGCTTTTCTTAAAGAACAAACAATTGAACTCCTTTCCTTTTTGGTGGATTCTTAGTTATTAGTAGTAGATTATTAGTATCAGCTGCTTCAGCATCAGAGTTCTATGCCTAGAGACTGTGACACTTTCCTACAGGGTGTCATTATCTGTTCTTTTTGTGCTGGCCACCCTTTGTTCAGAGCAGGGGTGGGTTAGGGTATGTTCCTAAGTATGAAAATGCCTTAATGGAGAAATGAGAAATATAGTTCCTTAAATTCACTTTATAATATTTTGCTTTCTAGCTTGATCGTTTATCCTCCTCCACCTGCCAAGGGGGGATTAGGCGTTACAAGAGAAGATCTGGAATGTTTAGAATATGGAGAATTCCTCAATGATGTGATCATTGACTTTTACCTTAAGTAAGTGACATATATGGTAAGTTTCACAGTGGTTGATCACAGCCCATTGCCTGTAAGGAGATTAATTTGGAATACCTAAACATGTGAACACTCGTTTTTCCTTTTCTGGTAATTTTTTTGATATCAAGAAGCAAGGAGTAGAGTTTTTAAGATCACACAATGCAGGTTGATTTTATATTGGTTTTCAACTATTCAGTGTTGTAAAAGACATTAGAAATAGTCATTCTAACAAGAAAACATTGCTTCCTGGCACCTAAAAAAGGAAGTTTTATTAAAATATGCTTTTGTCTAATGGGTTTTGTGGGCTTATTTGCATGGATTGTTCACCTGTGAAACTATGAGGACAATATAGGGTATGGCTGAGTACAGTCTTAACAATGGGACTGTCTTCGTTCTTTGTAAAGAAAAACAGTCTTTAGCTCACTCCTTCCCAAAACACAATGTGGCAGTTCAGTTCAAAAAACAGAGGCTCCTTTCATCATTATTACTGGAAGAAAAGAGAATAATTAATGAATGTAAAAAATAACGTAAGAAATAAAGTATCTGCAAATCTTTTCCCTCTTTGTGAAGGTATCTGTTACTAGAAAAAGCTCCCAGAGAACTGGCTGACCGGTCACACATATTTAGCAGTTTCTTCTATAAATGTCTAACCAGGTCAGAGAAGAATTCTGAAGAAAATCCTAATCTTTCGTAAGTTGTACTTAAATATATACTAATGAAAGCACCACAAGATTATTATTCCTGATTTGATGTTCCAGACTGTGATTGAAAGGAGCAAAAGCAGTGGCACCTTTTTTCAGTAAGATTTAGGAAAGGGTCTCTGTCTGTTTCTGTGGGATTCATCTGAAGCTATGGCTTGTTTTGGGCACAGTGAGTTTGACTAAGCACATCCTTTATAGTGCAGCCTTAAGTATAGTGAGTCAGACATAAGTCATGCTGTGTTCTTTCCTAGAGAAAAGTGCAAAGGATTACAGTTCTAGTTACTTCAAACAAATTGTAAGTGTGAGCTCAATTTTAAAGTATTCCTGTGCAAAAGCCCTCACATTTATAATAAAAGCCTTACCATTGTTGCAGGTCAGTGGTTTTTCTTTGTTTCTTTGCCATATTTTTTCAGCAACTAGTTTCCCCCCAGATACTTTGGACTGCAGTATAGATCATCCTAAGCTAGAATGGCCAGTTGTCAAGGAAATTGTCAGTCAAAGACTAAGGCTGCAATCTTATGTATGTTTGGACCAAAAGAGTCCTAAAATTTCCAGTGTGCCCTGCCCAGCCTGGAGCTTCATTGGTCCCAATGGTGGATACTGCTGTCCTGACCAGTGGCCACATAGCACAGGCCACCTAATTCTTAAAGGCAGATTTGTCTGTTCCATCAATTAGGGAATGGCATGGAACAATTCAAGTTTCTGGCTAGTTTTATAATCATACTTTTTTATCTACACAGAATAGCACAAAGACGACACAGGAGAGTGAAAAGATGGACTCGACGTATAAACATTTTTAATAAAGACTATATTTTTGTGCCTGTAAATGAAGAGTAAGTTTGCTGCCTTAATTGGGACCTAATACTCTTTCTGTTCTATAATATCTGTCTCAGAAATGTTACCTTGTATTTCTTGCCTCCACATTTTGTCACCTAGAGTTTTAGTGTTTTCAAAAATTGACATGAACAGGAAAACAATTATAATAAGCTCAGGGGAATATAATTAGTGCTTGTCTTTTATAGATAACTCATAATTTAGGTATCACACTGAAGAGGCAGATGTTAACATGGAAAATGCTTCAAGATTTTCTCCTTTTCTTTGGGCTTTTTTATTGTCATACCTTAACAGAAATCACAGTTGGGAAAGGCATTCATAATCAGCTCCTATTACAATGTAACCCTAGGCATGTCTACTGAGAAGTAAGCTCTGTTGAGTTCACTGGCTTCAAGGCAAATGAATACGGAGCAACCACGGCATAGCAAGTAGTGACTTTTGCTTCCTTTCCTTGCCAGGTCACACTGGTACATTGCAGTCATCTGCTTCCCTTGGCTAGAAGAAGTTGTATATGAAGATGGTCCACAACCGTGTTCCCTGCAATCATGCTTCCAGCAGTTAACATATCAGCCCCCAAAAAATAGCAATACTTCTAGTGAAGACTCTGTGCTAGTCTTTAATGATACCTGGAGTGATAAAGAGGAGCTAGATATAAACTGCAACCTACAGTTGCAAGGTGATAATTCAAGAATATATATTGAATAGTGTGGTTTACAGAAAGTGTTTTAAAATATCCTTTGGTGCAGAAATTGTATATCTCTATTCCTATGTAAAAGACTTCCTATTATGTCATCTTAAGAAATTGTTTTCTGGAAATAGAGGCCAGGTAGTAGCCTGAAGGAATGTTGTCCATGGGGTTGTGATGGGTCAGACATGACTTCGCAACTAACATAAAGTAACAATATATGAATACCTAAAAGAGAGTATTTCATAATTTAACGTTGTTTCATTTTTCAGATGGAAAAAAAGTCTGGGGAAAAGAAACAAGTTAGTTCCAAATTTGTCCAGGTTTTCTACTGGTTGTTAACATCTCTGGCTCCACTCCCTCTCACAACTTTTCTTTCCTGTCACTGCTGCTGAACTGCTGTTCCCACTATTGCAGCATTGTGCTCCAGGTGAACAGAATTCAGTGGCAGTGCCTGCTGAAGAGAGCTGTCCGCAGCCTCTGTTGCTGGGAATGTCGGCCTTGGGCAACTTCCTGCTCAAGGGCAACCATGAAAGGAGGTGGCAGCAAGGGATCACAGCTTACTCTGCTGTCCATGTCACACCCCACTTCTCTGACCCATCTTGGCCACTTTACCAGTAGAAGCAAGAGTCATGTTGTGCTGCTGTATTAAGCAGTTCAACTGGTATAACTTCCAGTGGTGCAGCTGATACTCTGCTAGCACAGTGGAGCTTCTGTTACATCTGTAGCAGCTCAGCAGGCTTAACTCAACTATAGGGTTGCATCCTAATATTTAGTTTTAAATTGTTTTGTTGTGGCTGATTCTGTTTTTTGTTTGTTTGTCTGTTTGTTTGTATTGTTGGTTTTTGTTACTTCATTATTCTTGTAAGCTTCCTTAAACTATACAAGAAAAGTGAAGTGTGATTTTTTTAAATAAGGAAATAAATAATAGTTTTCACAAATGCCATGCATTTTTGTAATTTTCTTCACCAAAATTAGAGGTGTTTTCTTTAACCATATCCTGTTTTCTTTGTCATGTTAGATAATGTTCAGCCAGCAACTGTATCCCTGGACTTGGATTCCAAACCTTCTAAAGTAAGTGTCCTTGTCACTCAGTTTAATAAGCCAAGATATTAACTAGACTTTTGCTCATACACATACTGTATTCACCCCTCTTTCTTTGCACATGCAATCAAATCAAGATGTCTCTAATTTAATCCTAGCTTGTCCCAAAGTAGTAGTAATATTTTTCCAGTTTGGTCAAAACTGGAAAAATTACTGAGGAGAGTGAAGAGGCTCATTCATATCTCAGCTTATGAAGCAGTGATCGGGACATCTGAAACAGGCCTTTGTGTCCTAAGGTGTAACTGTAGCCTAATGGAAAAATAAAGACACTTAAAATTGAAGAAAGAAACATTAATTTCATCCTACCATCCTTGGGTAATAGGAATGCTCTTTTGTTTGATTGCATCAGTAGTCCCTTCCATGCCACAGGAGATTTAAGCATTTAAAGGGGCAGTGCTATGGGCTCCTGAACTTGGAGGCTTAAGAACATCCTATGCAGAGCAAGAAGAGCAGCACAGGTGAGGCTGCCTTGTCCCTCTGCTCTGCATTTTCATTGTGCTGGCTTTTTTGGCCCACCTTGCAAACATTTTTGGAAAGGGAATGAGGAGAGGAGGCTGGAAAGTTTGGACTCTCCAGTCTCTTGCCCTCCCCATCCACCAAAATGTCCCCTTCGTCTTTCCACCAAGGTGCCTTCTTAAGTTCAGAGAATCAGCCAGTGCTGTTCTTTCTGCACTGGGTACCGTCTGAGCTTCAACTCCCAGCTCCAAAGACTGTCTACTGCCTTGACAGTGGGAATCTGAAATCTTTGGCCCTCTGGGCACTGGCTGGGGGACATGAAAATTCTCCTAAAGTGTATAGCCTTGTACAAAGGTGATACAGCAAGTGTTTAACTAAGTTTCTGATGCTCCTCAGTACTTCTGCTCCAGCTATGATGAAATCAAATTCTATAACAACCGTCACTGTATTAACCTCAGCTATCTTTATTTCTAGTGTTGTAATAATATTTTTCTTGGATGATCACTTGATTTTAAATGTCTTATTTAGAAAACCATTTAAACTTTTAAAATCATTATATCTGATGTTATGAGATGCACTGAGTTTTGGAAAGGGAAGCTATAAATAAGTTAAAAAGACCAGGAAATGCTTTTATTTGTTTGCTAACATGTTATACAAATATTATATTGTGAGAGAATTGGCTTATCTTTCTGTTTTACTTTTTGTGATCATATGAATATGTTTTTCAGAGCTCTTCCAGCTCTTCTAAAATGAAGAAAGTTTGTAAACGGTAGGCATTTCTTTTATAATAACACTACATCATTTGATTATATTAACTTTTTTAATATTAGTGCCATATACTGTTTTTCTGCACATCATATAAACAGCTGTAAGCTTGTTTCCATAGTCACACTTAATTGCTTTATCGATTTTTACCCATGAAATGCATAAAACAAACATGGATTTTTTTAAATGGAAAATTAAAATGTTGGGGGTTTTTTTTCTCTCATATAGGCCATGTATCCTCATCTTAGATTCCCTGAAGGCAAGTTCTGTACAGAATACAGTTCAGGTCTTGAGAGAGTGAGTAACACTGGATTTAATATGAGTCTACATTTTAGAAGATTTAGGGCACAATCCTGTACAAGTTTAGATGACTCCTACCTCTAAGGAATTGTAGGTCTTTTTTCTGTCTAAAGTTATTTACTATTACATCTTTGTAGCTCAAAGGGATGCTCCATGCATCAGCAAGTGCAACTTAAAACATTCAAAACATCCTGTTGGTTGTCCTGATTTGCAAAGTAAACTTTAACATACACTGTTTTTTGTTTGGTTGTAAGCACCTGTATATTAAGGCTATGAAAAACAGAAATGGATATACAGTATATTCATCCAAGTTAAAATAAAAGTTAAATATACTGGTCATCATTCTTCCATAATCTTGACTGTTAATGAACATTTGACATACAGTTCTGTTCTGTGAGTTAGGCCAGTACCATGCTGGAAATAAGGGACTAATAGTTAACTAATTTATTTACTCTTTTATTGTTCTGTGTTATAACAAATTGTACAGTATACTGATATCCTGATAGGTTGAAGGTGAAAGTTTGTAAATGGTGATAGGGTGATGTGTGAATATCTTCGAACTGGAAAAATGCTATATTGTTAACCAAGTCTGCAAACTACTTAAAGGTGATTACTTTTTGAGTTCAGGCAGTCCCCAAGTTACAAATGTTTGAGTTACGAGCATTCCTACTTATGAACAAACTGCCATGAATCCGATTAATTAAAAAAATTGAGTTAGGCAAATGGTTTGTAGTAACAAACATGGGAACTTTTGGAGTTTTGCAGCCTACTGCAGAATATGGCCATCACCATAAAGCAAGAGGAGGCGAAAGGGGAGAGAGGGAGGGCGTCTGAGGCATGCCTTCTTGCCCCAGTTATTTGGATAGCGAGATATCTCCAGCATTCCTTAGAGCAAAGAGGAGGTGCTGGTGAGTGAAGGAGAGGCAGGGAATAAGGACAGAAGAATGTAACAAATGAAGAAGAGGAGCCCTGCTGGACTGACCAAGGTCTGGGGGAGAGAGCAGAAGAAGCAATCCAGTACAAGTGTAGTCAACAGTATTAAGAGTTTAGGTTTGGGGTGGACTAGAGATATTTGCAGTTTTTCCACTTTTGCAGGGATTCTCCACCCCTAATGCCTGCAAATGTGGAGGCCCAAGTGTATATGGAAGTGTTAAGTGTTTTATATGCATAAAAAGGCAAAATATAGATGTCTACTAAGACAAACACATGGCTTACTCTTGCTAAGTGCAACCTACATGATCCAACTTAAATACAAATTCAACTTAAAGATATTCTCAGGAACAGAACTCATTAGTTAACTGGGACTACCTGAATTCACTCTTGAGTTATTTATATATAGGTCTCATTAAATCAGTGAGAGTTAAGTAAGCCATAACTAACTAGTGACATAAGCCCTACTAACATATTCTGGATCCTCTTCAGTATCTGTCTTGGTATTCATTTCAGGTATCTAGAAGCAGAGTGGGAAGCAAAGCGCAAGACACCTCGTGAGTTCAGCAAATCAACAGTGCTCGATTTCTGTCCAAGAGTCCCCAAACAAGATAATAGTAGTGATTGTGGAGTATATTTACTACAGTATGTGGAAACTTTCTTCCAGGTGCAAAGAATTCTAATGCTTTTTGAATTTTTTTCTTAGATAAAACTGTCATATTCCTACCATAAGCAATTTGATGACAGGAAAGTCTAGATTTGATAGCTTCCCTTGATTACTGTGGGAGGGCTAGAGATTATATCCTTTATCGGCATTCCATTTTTAATTCTGGCTTTGATTTATTTTGTGTTCAGTATAGGACTTCCTTGGTGGGAGTCATTATGGTGCTTACAAGCAAATTTCAGGAGTGCTTTGATTTCTGGTCTCTGTGCAGGGAACTCAGCTAGCTTCTTTTGAATCCTGTTTCAGGCCTGCAGATCCATAATTCTTTGGAAAAGCTTGGAGCATGGAAATGCCTATAATTAATACAGGAGGTGGGTGGGTGCATGGATAGCTGTTCTACCCCATGCTCTATCACTTTAGTCACCATCTCTTGATCCAGGTGGCCAGAACAAGCACAGTTCTATCCATCACTGAGCAACTGTTCTTAGAAAAGCTCTAATTCATGCAGTTGTTCCACTCACATGTTCATGGATTTAACTCCTTTGTAGTGTATGTTTCTTTTATTTGTAGTTGGTTTAATGTTAGTAAAAGGTGAGACTTGTGTCAAGGGAAAGAAATACTTGTGTTTTATTAACATAAAGTTAACATTAAATGCCCCCTTTTTTAAATCATCAGAATCCTATTGTGAACTTTGAACTTCCAATGCACTTGGAGCGATGGTTCCCTCGCCAAGTGGTGAGAAGCAAGCGAGAAGAAATTAGGGACTTGATCTTGCAACTTCACTTGCAGCAGCAAAGTGGCAGCAAAAGCTAGCGTGACTTTTCTTCTGATCTTTCAAAAGAAGACTTGTCCAGGAGTACAAGAAATCTGATTAGCAGCGCTTGTACTTTCAGTCTTGCAAAGAAGAAATACTTGATTTTATGTTGTATTTAATTTATATTGAAAGTCTATAAATTGCAGTTTATATAATTTAAAGTAAATATTTTGATATTGTTTGATTTTATTTTAATTTGGGGACACAGAAACTTTAAAGCAGGAATATGCTGCAGAGATGGGAAATATTTTAGCCTTGAGGGGTTCATTCCCATCTTTCCAAGCATTTCTGAAACTGGGGGAGCTGAGCCTGCATGAGATGGAAACATTATTGAGTCTTCCTGGGGATGTTTTCCATGTGATGTTTTATAGCCAATCTAGATAATCTTGCAATTACTACTTCCATATTGTGAAAAAGATGTATATTTCTAGCTACTTTTGAATAAGACAAAATGCTACTGATCTGCTTTAGATTATCACCGTATTTCAGAAGATAATATCTATAAAAACATTTTATGTTACATTTTTTAAAATCAAGAACAGAATGTCAAATTGTGCTTTAAATTGAGAAATGTAAACGGGGGTGATGGTGTCAAATCTTTTTCATGTCTAACTGGACAATGTATTCCACATTCAGGTCCTTAAACACTTTCTGCTGTGCAGCACTTATTTATGGTATGAATACTATGTATTTTTCATATATATTTATATAGAGAGAGAGAGAAAGAGAGAGGAAGGTCTAAGGCCATATGGCCTTCTCTGTACTGGAATCAGCTGTAGCTTATGTCTAGCTAGGTATTATCCCATTGAGAATTGCTTTACTATTTTAATCATGGTATTTATTTTGGGGAGAGGGGAGAAATGTCATTATTAGGCACTTTGACTTCAATCGTATGCTCAAGCTGGGACTAAGCCCCATTTAAACATTGAAGTTCCATTTCAGTGACCAAATTTAATACAAGGAAAAATGAGACTCACTCACTTCTACTTTGTTCAAGACTTATCTTGTTTAGACACACTGTGTATAGCAAGCTGAATATTAGTAATTGTCCCAAGTCTTTATACTTGTGGCTAAGACATTTATGGAAGAGGTTCAACTGAAGTGAATCTGCATAGTGTGAAATATAGTTAAATGTGGATTGGTCATGTATTTAATAAGCTAGAAGCACTGACTGAATAAATACAGATATTTTTTCAGAAAGAACTGACTACATTCATTTGTGTTTCTGCTGTGATTACTATTGGAAGGAAATTTTTGAAGAAGGAATGTTCTTTTGTTTAATAACCAGTAAGCAAATCACTATTTCATTATTGTGGTCATAAAGGATATTTTTCTCTTTAAAATACCAAAACTCTTATAAAATAATACACTCAGAAATCAAAAGCAAGGTAAAATTTATTAAAACAAAGAAATCCATATCTTTTCCATTGGTTACTACAACAATTTTATTAGTTATAACTGATCAGTGCTGTTTTGTTGGTATTTGGCAGAATATTCCCTGCTTAACTTACAACTTCTATTAAGCACAAATAATTTTGAGGACTCAGTTCACAATATTTTCCTACATAAAATAATAATTATACAGTGAGTGGGGAAAACAGCTAGGTACGCTATCAGTTTTGGAAATGATAAGAGTATGCATTTTGCTCTATGTACATGCATTTGAAGTCAGTGGTGGGTTTCAAACTAAATTGAAAAATAGGCATTTGATGTTCACAAATACAGATTTTTCCTCTACATCAGGGGTCTCAAACTCGCGGGCCAATTGCTGGGATGGGTGGGGCATGCGGGGGGGGCCCCTGTGGCCTTCAAAGCGCCGGTGGCGCCCGGGCCGGCCGCGGGATGAGCGGCCCACCACCACCGCAGTGGTGGAATACTTGATACGGCCCAGCCTCACCCAGACTCTACTTCCAGCGGCCCCCAGGTAAGTTGAGTTTGAGACCCCTGCTCTACATGTTATCTCTGCATAGGAAAAATGGCCTGTCTAATGGAACAGTAATCCAGAACTGAAAGCCTGCAAGTGACACAGAAAGATAATAAATTGTTTAAAAATTAAATTGTTAAATATGGCATACATTTCTTGACTTGCAGCTATTTTCCTTAGATTTCCTATTCACATTTCTGTCTAAAATACTCCATCCGCTTTGCTATTCCTGTGTGAATTAAGGGTTTCAGGCTAGCCTTTATGGGGTTCATGCCTTATGTCCCTTAAACTATGTTTGCTTGGTATTTTCTGAGATGCACGCTTTTAAGAGCTTCATGCTTAGTATAGAAGTGCTTAGCAGTTCTAGACCCTTAGATATCACTGCCTCACATCAACATGAGTGCTCGAGGAAAGGAGGCAGAAAACCACCACGATTCTAGGATCAATTGCAAGGCGATGAATACAGTTGCCAGGGAGATCATAAGCATACAGCATCATAATCAGTCATAAATTCATTGCTGAAAATAATGCAATATGGTCACATTTATTTTCAGTGTGTGTTTTCCTGTGGGAGCATGTTGATTTCTATATTATGGTTATGATACCTATTTCATTCCCATCATAATATTCACCAGCCTGGTTGTGCTATTAAATTTCTTAAGTAAAAGAAGCAGCAACTTTGTCAAGACCATAATTGTTGAATTTCTGTTTGTTCCAGACACTCTTCCTTGCAACAAAGTATGAAGTAGTGATATAGCCAGTGCCACATGGCAGAGCCCATTCTGAAACTGGATCTTCCCAGTTGTCCAACAATGTAGTACAGTGGCTCTTACCACATGTCTTAAAGTATAAGCCAGCCCCTTCCTCCCTCTAGTATCGCCCACTCCACCGAGACTCTGGGAGATGGGAAAATCCCTGAAATTGGGAGAGCAGCAGGCAGACTTACCATGAGTTGGACCATTTGTGTACTTGCACCAGTATCATTGGCACTGACTGGCAATAGCTCTTCAAGGTTTTAGGCAGGATTCTTCCAAGTCCTACCTGAAGATGCCCGGGATTGAACCAGGGACCTTCAGCAAGTAAAGCATGTGTTTTGTCACAGAGCTTTCGCCCTTGATCTCCCATGCCAAGGCCAGTCCATTCAGTGGGGTTTTCCAATCCTTGGAGGAACCATTATGAGGGTCTACCTCAAAGGGAGACAGCAAGGAAGTCAAATTCTACCGGCCCAAACTGCACACAGGTTTATCCAGATGCAGCCCAATGAAAATGTTAGTTAAGATATAAATGTATGTAATATCTAAATATCTGGGGTAATATCCCTTGCAGGTGCTGTGTGTGAGTGGAAGAGTCCCATAGACTCAAATCAAGCGCGATATTTCTTCATTTGCTCACACCCTGACCGTGCTAGAGGCTGCTTACTTGGATCCCTGATTTAAAATTAGCACAAATTGCTCATGCTCTGAGGGCCATGAGTACCATGCAGATAATTTTGTGAATTCCCTTGGAAAAACTGCAGCCCAGATTTATTAAAATGAAAAAGCATCTTCATGAAAGCACTGAACTAACATGATCCAGTCATAGGAAACTCTCTTACACCTAGTGAGATTCAGAGCATTCCTCTGTGTAGTTCAGAATTGTCTTCTCTTAGGCCTGGGGGCACAACTGGACACCTAAAATCCTAAGAAACTATCCTAGTCAAAACCCAAAACTGGCTGCCATGAGAGGGCTAATCACAAAGGCTAATCACAGTGCAATACAGTGAACACCTCTTTTAAATGCGTTTTGTCAATGCCCAGTAGTTGCTCTTTTGGAGAAAGAAGTTATTATGCAAATAAGTATTGTACTGAAATAGTCTTTAATATTCAGTGATGTACATGCTATTTTAAATTACTTACCAGTAACCAGGAAATTAACAGCAGGTCGGTATAAGTGGCCTCTCCATGTCCTTTTGACTGCTAAAAGACTGATATTACAACACTGAAAAAATAAACACCTCTTATAATGCAGTAGATTCAAGACCTCACTAGGCTTTCTGTATTTGAATGGCTGGCATTTACTATACCCTTTTTGTAGTGAGGTTTTGAGTATGCTGTCCCAAAGACATCTTTTGCATAAAGGCATGGATTATACATTTTTAAAAAGGGTAAGAAAACCAAACAACTGATCTGGTGTTTACTTTTTTCCATTTCTAGTTGAGCACATAAAGTTTGCTGTGAAGGTATAAAAGCCTGGAGGTAGGAATTGGAAAGAGAGTGATTAATGCCATTATCCAAAATGTAAAGGATGCACATCATTGCTTCTAACACAATGTAGCAAAACAGTAAATGAGGTCCTTCCACTTCAATATACCTAAGATAGTCCTAATGCTTAATCCAAACGAATACGTTCCTTTATGATTTCATATAGCAATAATGAAAGCATTCTGGGAAGAGCATCTCCTAGTCATGACCATGACATTAAAATAAATTATTGCTGGGGCTGCAGCTCTTTCTTTTTTAAAAGAAGGCAATGAAAACAGTGCTTAATTAAGTGTGAAAGGCACTGTCCTTGTGTGGACTGCCAGTTAACGACATGAGAAGCTCCAGTAAAGCTGGCTTAGCTCGCCAGCTTAAAACTAAAAAATTGCCTCCACATGCCGTTGGTTGATTTCAAAGAGTCTCTTCTCCAGTGCCTCTCAAGATTTTTGAAAAAAAGGATAGAATAATTTCTTATATGAGAAAACAATCTAGTCATATTTTGGTGGGCTTTTGTTGCAGAAGTTATACTAATCCTTTTTCATCAAAGCAATTACGTGTGACGACAAAGCTTCTTCAAGAAGGTTATCATACTGGATGTTGAACCCATTCAGGGCAGCTGACACTGAGAAAAAGAGGCTTGATTATTTCCCTCTTCAAGGAAAAAAACAGATGAAATATGCGTGACTTTTCCTGTAAAATCTGTTTGGGGATCTGGATATTAGTACTAATTGAAAGAAAATTTCCAGCATTAGCAGGTAAGAAAAAGCTCATTTATTTATTGCAATTTTTTAAAAACATCCAAACATAGCAATTGATTCAGACATAGTCATATTTAGAGCAGAGTCATCAAAATAAATGATGTCTATTGATTATCAGACTATCAGATTATCAGACTATTGATATCAGTGAGACTGTTCTTTGTAGAACTCACTCTGGATCTCAACTTATTCTGTTTAATCAAAATACTTTAATTGGGGTAATACAGAATATGCTTACAGGTATACGAGTGAACACAGATTCTGCCTCTAGATTTGTTATTATTTATTTGTTGCATTTATATCCTGCTTTTTCTCATGAATCCAAGGTACTGTACATGATTAACTCCACTTATCCTCACAACAATCTTGAGAGGTACATTAAGCTGAGAGTTGGTGAGTGGTTCAGAGACATCTAGTGAGTTTTAAGGCAGGATGGAAAATAGAAGTCAGGTCTCCCCACTTGTAGTGCAACACATTCATCATCACACCAGACTGACTCTCTGAATACTGGAATTCAGCAAAAGTCACACTACTTGAAGCTGATAGGAGCAATTTGTAATAGGCCTGTATGTGTCCACGTCAAGCAGAGGAACAACCTATCCATAGCAGGATTGTTTTTGTTCATATTGATACACAATAAAGTCATAAAGATGGAGAATAGCAGATGTTGTCACAGCGGGGCTTCATTCCTCGTATGAAGGCATCTACTCCTCTCCCAGGTATTGCATAACCATCTGCTTACAGATGTTTTCACTGAAGCAGCTGCTCCTGCACAGTTAACATGTCAAATAACTATTTTCTCTTATAACAGGTATTGTCTATACCTGCTATCATTCATTTACTAACTGGGCTGTTCAGCTGCGTTTCTGTTCATGCCCCCCGCCGCCTAATTTTCTGAGATAGAAGCACTACTCTGCTATCATGAAAACAAGTCATAGAAGCATATTACATGAATGAAAAACACATTGAAGTAAACCAATTGAGTTTCAGAGTTCACAATATATTACAAGACATTGTCCTTAAACACATCAGCCACCCAGAGTATTCTAACTTTTAAATCAAATCCAATATATAATGATGACAAATTTTGAGTGTTTGTGCTTTTTGTCAAGCTGTTACAAACAGACTGAAAATATGTTAGATTAAGCTACTGCAGGTACTATAACATGGTAGGGAAATTTGCAATACCTCTAGTGTCTTAGGAAATGTGAGATGCCTTTGCATGAGAACAGATTTGATAGAGTATAGCACCTAAACAGCCAGGTAAAAAGTTGCATTTGTGTTTTCTTGGCCACTGGGGAAGCAGAGCTTCTTGCTCCTTATATACAGCCAGTGCCACTATTTTAACTTTCTGACTTATTTGGGGAAAACTTACTCAGCAAACTTTCTATTACCTTCAGAACAGTGATTGTCCCCTATTATAGGCAGAGATTAAAAGAACAGCAATTATCAACTGCTTTGTTTCTTTAACTTCGTTTAAATGTTTACATTGAAGTTTACATTTTTGTCTAGGCACTAAAAACACAGTGGTAGGACAAAAAGAAGATAGTCATGGGGCTGACTGGATACACTAATTACCAGGATACACTAATTACTACACTAACCATGAAGGGCAGGAGCCAGATACTTCCCTGTTGGCACCCATGATATTTAAATACATATAAAAATAAGCAAAATAATGTTAATTTGGAATAAAGACTATATTCTTTAATGAAAATCAGTGCTATTGTGACTATAGATGAGCAGCTACTGAAATAAATTTGTTTGTGATGTAATTTTTCTGAAAAAAACCTATTTGTTTGCAGAGGACACAGAAGCAAAGGATGCCAGTTCAGATCATCTACGCACTGGCTGGCAATCAATCCAAAACCTTCCTCAATTTCTGGATTCTAAGCACCTTCTCGATTTCAGGGAACCAGAGAAGTCCAACAGGCACTTTTTATTTCGAAGGAAGAGATCAATTTTCTTTCCTACTGGAGTTAAAATATGTCCAGATGAGTCTATTGAACAGGCTATTGCCAATCATCTGAAATACTTCAAACTCAGAGGTAAGTGAGCACTCTTAAGACCAACATTCTTGCAAAGCAAGATGCAAACAATGGGATGAAAACAATGGATGTTTGAAAGCTTCATTAAAGGGTGCCTGCATTAAAAGGTAAATAACTGAACATTTGATTAAAAGTTTGGCTAGCATTTAGTTGCACTTCCATTTTTTTGTTTGCTATGAAATAGCCCTGGGTGTTCCTGAGGAAATCATAGCCATCAGAGATGCAGGCTGGACTGAGATGAGAGCAGGTGATTCTATATTCAATAGTACATGCATCAGTTATGGTTGTAACTGACAGAGCAAGTGAGAAGAAATTGACCTCTCTCACCAAGCATCATCATGACAGGGTCTTCTGGGTCATTAGAAGCAGGTTAGGTGGACTACCTCTCAATTAAAAAGTAAAGAGGTACCCATGTTGGTAGTTTTAGAAAGAGATGAAAGCTTTGAGGTAGGTCACTCTCCACTTTTCAACATAACAGCACAGGCAGACCTAAAGAAGAGAGAGGCCCCATAATTGATTTAGGCAAATTAGACATTGGGAAAGGAGCTGAGGGGACAGTTCAGCTACCTCCCATCCATGTCTTACCCTTTTTCAAGATTACGATATTCCTAGGGGTACATGGTGCATTTTCCTTCCTCAATATTCATTCATCTTTATTTGTTCATTTCCCTTATATCCTATGGCTTATCAAACTTTACTAAAGGAGTCATCTTGTTCCTCTCCTGGCTTTCAACAGATGATCTAAATTGCAGCATTTACTCGAGGAATCTCTCCTCCTTCCCTCTCAAAATATTTTTGGGAGTAACAGTTTTGTTAGAGTGTAATGGCTTTATTTTACTTCCTTGAGACTTCTGCTTTATTAAATAGATGTGTGGGTCTGTGAGCTTAAGAGAGGTTCATAAATTTACTGTTGTAAAACATCAATAGGGTCTAAAATATGTGTGGAGTATGAGTTTGGGGATACCTTGGAGAAGATATCTGTTGATGTGAGAAGGCAAGAAGGCTGGGAGATCAAGCTGTAAGAGCATTCAAAATGCTCAGGGTAGAACATGTGGGCGGAGATGATTAACAACTTCCCTGCTGCTAGAGATTTACCTGCTTTAGGTGGCTTGTGCTCACCTTTGCACTCAAGTGCACAGCTCGGGATCCATGGGGATTCTCAAGAATAAGTTATCGGAGGCTGCAGTTCCAACAGTTATGTTGGAAGCAAGGTTTCCAGTGCATCACTTTCTAAAATCAGACTCATCCTGCTGGCCTGGGCTTCTCTGTTTCCTGCACAGAGGCCTTCGGGAGCCACCGCCCACTTAGGAAAAGCAGTCAGGCGTCACTCCCCCTCTGTATCTACTCCAGGAGCCATGGCATCACCTCAGCCCCCTGAGCCTTACTGGCAGTGGCACAAGCGGCCAGAATCTGGCAATTATCAAGTGGGCCCCAAAGCCCTTTTCGAGGAAAGGCAGCTCATCAGCTGTTCCTTGGAGGCCAAACAAAACCTGTTTTTTTAAATAACAACATCCTGTTTCCATCACAGCTGATCGTAATGACTGTATAACATCAAGAGTTGGTACCTGAACATTTTGTTTCCCTTTCCCATCCCATCCTTTTGTTTTTCCTCTTCTCTGCCATTTCTAGTTAGCTTGTAACATGACGTGAATCTGTGAGCCATTCCTTTTGAACTTCACACCATAAGCAACAATTCTTCGGGAAAACTTATGGGGTGCATACTATTGAGAGGGCTATTATTATTTGTCCCTACCTACAGGAAAACTCTTGGACTTTTGCCTTCCCCATCCTAAAACCTGAAATCACAGTCACAGCTACGTGTTATTAGTCCTTATCTATAATGGTAGAATAAACAGAATCATGTTATTCTAAGAAAGCGTGATTGACAGTGTTCCTTGCTCAGTGCATATTCTTACAGAAGGAGGACTGTACTGTGCATCATCTGCAGTAGGCACCTTTCAGCCAGTATAACTCCTTTTTCCCCCTATCCCTGGCATGATCTAAGTGTAAGGACATTGACTTGGCTTTTCTTGTGCTTCCATCAGTACAAAGGGACAGGACTGGAGAGAGGCTCATTTGTTCTCCTTTCGTTCTAGCGGAACTCAGTTGGCATCAAACTTGAACAGAGAGAGAAGGCATCCTTTTCATCATTCTCTTCCTGAAAATCTCTTTCCAGGGACCACACAGCTTTCCCCGCAATGCCTCTTTCCCTTCTCTATAATTCTAGCTCTTGTACTTTCCTCTTACCCTACCCACCTCTCCAGAAATACTCCATCTCCTCAGTCATTTAGCTGCTTCCCCACCGCCTCCTGCAGTCCCCCAGAATGTAAAGCAGCAGTGGCAAAACTAGATGTTTTTGGACTTCAACTCCCAGGATTCCTGACCATTGGCCATGCTGGTAGGGGCCTCTGTGAGTCTCAGACAGTCTGGAGATCTTTCTTCTTCCTACCCTTGACATAAGGTCTTGTATGGGGATTGAACACTTTTTGAAGTCAAAGTTGAATTGGAAAACGCTTCTAGAAGATTAGGTTGTGTTTGTGGTTATTTGTCATGACAAATCACCAGAGGAAGCAACTTCCAAGATGAAGAAACACACCAACTGACACCTTTCTATGATACTCAAACTATTACACCCAACCATCAGTTTGGAGATAAAGACTGAAGCTTACAACAGACATGTTGGGGTATCATTCCTAAAATAATGCAATTCCCATTAATTGTTCTAGTCCAGCTCCCTGCAGGAAATCCTGAGCCTCAGCCGCAACAGATAACAGTCCAGCCTCCAAAGGCATAGTCTCCTGGTCAGCGCGCACACACACACACATGCACACACATACACACACATGGTCCTATTGTCAACCTGAATTGGAGGACTGTTGGATTCAAATATGCTCCCAGAACTTCTCAATCTAATCAAATATTGGTATAATGTTCCATCCGCCAGTCAGAGAAAGATTTAATTTTTTTTCTCAAAATGCCCACTTTAAGTATTATCTCCTTTAAATTAGCAGTCGTACAGCAAGAGCTAAAAAATCTTCCTGAGCCATGCACCCTTCATTAACTTTCTCCCAACTGTCTTGGGTTAGCAGTGTAGTTTGGAAAGGGGATAGTTTGCCTGAGTCAATATACTACCAGGCTGCTGCACATGATTCACCCCTTAAGAAGTACAAATGGGATTACACCGGGCTTAAATCCGAGCACTGCTCATTTACACAAATGACCAAGCAAGCTACCCCATCCCCTAGCAACACCCAGCACTTGTCATGTGCTGTCCCTCCAGTTAACCCAGCAAATCCCTTTCTGTGGAATGAGACGTAATAGGCTAAATCACTCTTACTGTTTGGAAGCCTAAATAGCTCTTGAACAATAAAACCCATGCTAAAGGGGTATTTTCCAAAAAGAATAGTACCTCTTGTAAGAACAGCAATAGCCATAAAGAGTCCTTTGAGAGCTTTGTTCAGATGAGAGTATATGATAAATTATTATTATTATTATTATTATTATTATTATTATTATTATTATAACATTTCTATGCCGCCCCTTGCCGAAACCTCGGGGCGGCTTACAACATGATAAAATACATTGAAATACAATAGAACATAATAAATTACCATTAAATACAAAAATACAAAAAATACACTGAGTTACAAATATAAAATTAAAATTATCAGTATAAAATAAGTAAATAAAAATATAGGAGGAGAAAAGAGAAGGAAGAAGAAGTTGCCCTGGCCAGATCATATGTTTTAACAATTAAAATAATATTTAAATAAAAAGGTCTTTACCTGGCGCCGAAAAACCAGTAACGACGGTGCCAGGCGGACCTCTTTGGGGAGTGAATTCCATAGGTTGGGCGCCACCACAGAGAAAGCCCTCCTCCAAGTACTTAGTCTCCTAATTTCTTTCATGGCGGGTTCCCAGAGAAGGGACTCTCCCGCAGATCTCAAAGGGCGGTCGGGCATATACGGACGTAAGCGCTCGTTCAGGTAGCCCGGACCCAAGCCGTTTAGGGCTTTATAGGTCATAATCAACACCTTGAATTGGGCCCGGGCTTCAATGGGCAGCCAGTGAAGCTGACGGAGGACTGGAGTCATGTGAGCATAACGCCCTGTCCCCGTCAGCAACCTGGCAGCTCTATTTTGCACCAATTGAAGTGTTCGGACCGTCTTCAGGGGAAGTCCCACGTAAAGCGCGTTACAGAAGTCTAGGCGGGAAGTCACCAGTGCGTGTGTCACTGTCGCCAGGCAGTTGTACTCCAGGTAGGGGCGCAGCTGATTAATCAGCCAAAGCTGAAGGAAGGTGCTCCTCGCCACCGCTGTCACCTGAGCTTCCAATGAAAGCTCCAGGTCGAGAAGTACTCCTAAGCTGCGGACCTTATCCCTAAGAGGGAGTGTTGCGCCATTCAGGACCAGGTCAAATCCACCCTCTCTGAAACCCGATCCGCCAACCAACAGGACCTCCGTCTTGTCTGGGTTGAGTTTCAGTTTATTGGCCCTCATCCATTCCCTTACCTCGGCCAAGCACCGGTTCAGCACAGCCACTGCCTCACCTGGATTAGTGGAAAACGAGAGGTAGAGCTGGGTAAATTATGGAATTCTAGATAATTTTAGATAAGAAAACTGTATTTTCCCACCATGTCTCCAAAGACGTGAAGATTAAATGAACAGGCCACAAAACGGCGTGAAGAATGAGTCACATTATGTATTATCTGCAGTATCAGAGGCAAGTGTGCCCAGGTGTGCCAGTTGCTGGGGAACTTGGCAAGAGGGTGTTGTTGCACTGATATCCTGTTTGCAGCATTCCGTGGGCAGCTGGTTCACTGAATGGAATGCTGGGCTAGGTGGGCCACTGCCCTGAACCAGTATGGCTCTTCTTATGTCCTGATTGGTGCTTGTCATGGCACTGTAGCAGTAGATTGGTGGTCGGCAGGTGTGGGTGACCCCTCCTCCATCGTACTGGTGGAAAAAAGAGCGCTACGGAGAGTTGCAGGGGTCAAATTTAGCTTCTTTGCAGCCCAGTGGAGCACTAAAACAGTCTATTATAGCATGCCACACGCCATTTGTAGGGCTCGAGGCACCTTATACCCATGCCTGCCAGTTGCTGGAAATCCATCACTTGTGGGTTTCCCATAGCAAGCTGCTTGGGCACTGTGCAAGCAGACTGCTGGAATAGATGGATGCTTGCTTTGATTTAGCATGCTGTTATTATCTGAACCACCTTTTTTTAAAATTAATCAATATTGAAAATCTTTGCTTTTTTGTAAACTGTTCTGGGTGCCATGTATGGTTGATGAATGGTATATAAAAGTAATGAATATATAAATGATAAAATTTGGGGCGGATGGACTATGACTCATGAGGGCAAGTGTCTGGGGAGCAAAACAAGCCTGTGAACCTCCTGCAGTTGTATACCCCTATAATAGATGCTTGTGTCACTTGCAGAATCGCGTCTCAAATAAGCCTCATGATTTAATACTTCCTGGTGAAATTGCCTCACACCAAGGAAAGAACCACATTCTCCTATTTTCCACATTTTTCTAATGACCTAATATGAACCTATTTTCCTAATATTGAGGATTGAATATTGAGAGAATGCAGTATCTGAAAAAGAAACTCATTGATCCTACAATACAGATGTGTGACACCTGTGCATTTATTGTTCGATAGCTGATTGTTTGAAAAGTTCTCTACTGAACCGGCTATACATTTAACCATTGATACACATTAGATTTTAGGGTTTTTTGGTGCTCAACAGGGCCAGCTCACATTCACTCAATTTACAATGGCATCAGGGCTGCTCTAGGGCTTCATCTGGTGGCCAGAACAGGAATGTCCACCCCAGTATTCTCAGGATCAGTCCCAGGCCCTGCTGGAGCTCGCAGCTTCCTGATGCACACCAGCCGGAAGCCCTGGGGGAAGAGCTATAGAAGAACTTCCCTCAGAAACACAGATCTTCCTATTTGCTGTGGTACCTGCCTTGCAATCTCACCTCAGCCATGCAGGTTTTCCTGCCAGTTGTGGTTCAGTTCCTGTACTTTGCCTGATCCTTGCTGCATCTAGTTCCTTCCTGTGTTGCCTCAGCAATGTGTGGCTTTCTGCTGTGGTCTAGACTAGCTCCTGCACCTTCTTGATCTGGTTCAGCCTTGATCAGCCTTGCCAGGCTGCCTTAGCAATGCAGGTTTTGCTGCTAGCTGGGCTTGAACTCCTGCATCTTGCCTTACCTTGCCTGCCACCCATGTTGCTCTTGAATCCTTCCAGTTATCCTGCCTCAGATACCTGCTCCTTGATCAGTTGTCTTTCTGGTTCCTGAGTGTGGCCTGTTCAGTGGATCCGGACTTACTGTTGAGCCTTTCTGTTGGACTTTGGACTCTGGACTCTGTCTTGTCTCAGGTTCCATTGCCCTGGTCCTAGTGCATCTGTCTAGACTTCTGCTGCCCATGTCCCAGCCCTGACAAATGTTTGCTGTGTTTCAGGCACTTTCCCCCAACATGTTGTCTTTTATGTCACTAGCTGCTGGGAAGGGATCCAACTGCAATTGGCGGTGTAGCCAGCAATTATTAGACAAATGTATAGGAGTAGGTTTACCAACAAATTTGTTGTTGTGCGCTATCAAGTCCCCAGCTTTTGGCAAGCCCGTGAATGAAAGCCTCCCAGAACATCTTACCCATGACAGCCCTGCTCAGTTCTGATTACCAACAAATAGTGATGGCAAAGTATCTTAGGTTTATTAACCGACCTAAGAAAGAAAAACAATGACCTAGCCAGAGCATTGTAGGTACCACTTGGGCATTGTCAGCAAAGGATGACAGTGATTTCATAAATGTAGGCATTTATGTGCATATATGAAACTTCAAAAACTATTACTATAATTAAAATAGATGCACAGTGCGTATCACCAAGACCAGTTGACCTCTATGTCTGCTCAGTGTCCAGATGCAATCTGCTGTCAAGATGCCATCTGTTGATGGGGAACTTCCAGTTCAGAGCTGCTTTTTTTCTTTCATGGTTATCTTTAAACTGCCTTTAGCCTGGGCAGCCTTTCAGCAGAGGATGCTTTCACATACTGGACCATCTGCTTGACAGCCCTTCAAACAGAAGTCTATCCTATGTAAATTAAGGCACATGGTCATCTTACGGTATTATGTTTTACACAGGTTGTTTTGAGCCCAATTACTAAAAGACCAGTATGCAAATCAAATTCACCCTGACTCCCCCATATTCATTATTAATATTTATAAACATTTTTTACTGAAAAGCTATCAAAGTGATGCATAGCAATTTAATAACATAAAACACAAGGCCATTGAAAACATTAAAACAATTATATGATATAAGGTATACGCTGAAGAATGTTTTCACATCCCTTCTAAAAACCAGAAGGCCACGTGTAATTCTAAAAAGAATGCATTCCCTACAAGTCCTTTCTTGTCCTCTGCAAGCAAGAGTATTTTCAGAAGGGTCCTGGAGACTTCAATAACCAGATGGGTTTGTAATACTTCAGCTGGGTAGAAAAGGGTGTGCTAGCTAAGCTCCATCCCTGGATTCCATCTGCTTGCATTCCAAACAGAGATCCACCTAAATGCACTGGGTTCCATCCTTTGGCCTACAGTTCCATACCAGGTATTAGAATGTTCTGTTTCAAAGGTTTATTGTAGACTACAACAATTAATGTAGCTTAAAAAAAACCCCTCCAACTACCTGTCCAAAGTCTACAGTGCCTTTAGTCTAGCCTCAACAAGTGTTTGCAGTTGGACTGGTATGTTTTTGCTTGTGTAAATTTAGTAAGCAGCATAGAAATTAACAACATATTTCTAAGCTGTTAACAAAATACATCAGGACAACAGTCCTATGGCCCCTAGAAAATGGAAATACAAAAAGATCCCCAGATCAAAGGTTGGAGACAGAGCTCCAGCCCTGCAGCTGGGAACCTGCGCTTCAGTCCCTCTCCATCCCTTTGCAAGTGCCAGAAGAACCATGCTGGTTGCCTCTCCAAAGTCAGGAAATCAGAAAGGGTGAAAAGGGGGTGTCCTAGGAGGCAGCGAGGGGAGGAGACTATTTATTTATTTAATTGTTTTTTTGAAAAAATTGTATCTCGCCCTTTACAGTGTCTCAGTTAAAATATGCATTTTTTGAAAAAATGAAAATATAGTAGCATAACTGACAAAAAACTAGGGGACACATATCCTTAAGAGAAGGTGTAGGTAAAGAGATGGAACTTTAATTGGTTCCATCTGCAACGCATGCCATTTGGAGCTTCCAAATATCATGCGTTGGGCATCCCATTAGGTGGGTGCCACCACAGAGAAGGCCCACTTTTCATTGTACACTTCAACTTTCTTTAGCCTGAGATTCAGTAGCATGTGAATAAGGAGACTGATTGTATGATTTCATACACATCTAGCCAGGAATAAGTCTCACTCACATGAATGAGGCTTTCTGTGAAGAAACAGGTATAGGATTGTGCTGTGAGTGAGCTGCAGATGAGCAGGCAGGTGCTTTATTGTACTTCTAATTTATGATTTACCTCCTTTCAACCACATGATGGAATATTTCAACACTGGGCTCCTTCGTTTTTCAACATGCTCATATTGCCAGTTATGCACAATGAGCATTTCAATGGTTGATACATTCCATTCTCCAGTGCAGTGTGAGCATCAAAGGTAGACATGGCTGGGGATCCACCATAGGCCCTCACTCCGGCACAGCTGCCCCCCTAACAAGAGCCCTCTGGAGTTGCTCCTTCCCTTCAGCGCTGCAACTTGTTTTTTCACTGGCCTCTTCACCGGTGGTGAGACAAGGTTGGTGGTGAGAAGGAGAAGCTATAGATGCCACAGAAGACTTGCTCACAGGTTCTCTGCCTGTACTGCAAGCAAGAAGTAGCAAAGATGAGAAAGAGGTTGAGGAGCAATGGTGAAAAACAGTGACAATGGTGGCAGGAAGGTAAAAATGCTGAGGAATGAGCTCATTGAGGGGTTCTTACCCGAAGGTCCTCAAAAAGCTGGGCCTTGCACTCTTTCCATGGGCTGAAAAATGTGCCCTCGGTTTTAGTGGATTTGCCTGAGATAACAGCAGGTATATCGACTTACTAAAGCTTTATACATTCTGTCCACATGGGAAGCCTTGCCTTCCTAAGTACAGGTTTGGTTAATGCAATAAGAACTTACAGATGGCACTGTGCTTTTGAGACGGGACTCAGTGGGGTGGCTGTCACACTAACTAACTGGAAGGACAGATACTAAATCCTTAAGCTAGCAGGAGCTGATTGATGCAGTTAGAGGAAGGAACAGCTTGCATTCTCAACAGCCTTGCCTAACTTACTTAAAAAACGAAACATTAATGAAAAGAAGATGATCAGAGAGGTGCCATAATCAAGAGGACTAGGAGCTTGAAGCCATTACAGAAAACAATAGGGGTCCTTCATAAGAAATTTGCTTGCTATTAAAGAAAATTGCCTTTAATTGGCATTTCCAATTACTCCAAGTTTTTCCATTGTCTGTTAGCATGTGTCTGCTAATTCTGCTTTGCTGGGAGCAAGCAAGCAAGCAGTCCAAAATACGAAGTTGGGCAACAACTTTATCAGTACAAAACAGAATACCACAAAATCGTGCAAGTTCAGACAACTTTAAAATTAGGCAAGGTTTCAGAATTTGACCATTTCTATTTTTAAACATTTTTAAAACTTGCTTTTAAAACTTGCTTGATTTTTAAAACTTTAAAACTTCATGGGATGCTTTTCAAAAATAGCTTTTAGAAATGAATTCCATGGCAATATCAAACCTCAGCTTTCAAACTTCAATTCTTTTACCATTTGCTTCTTCCTAGTACACCTAAATCAAGCAAAGCCCATAAGTGGGAGTATTAGAAAGGAGGACAATATGTTCAGGCAGATGTGATCAAGGACCATTGGACTGAAATGTTTTGGTTTCAACTTCATTGGTGAACCCTGGCACCATCTATGCCAGACTATGCCAGGAAGAAAGTTTGGAGGCTCTGTTCTCAGCTGAGCATTAAGTGTGATGAATCCCCAGTCCATTCATCAGTACTTTCGAAATGCAAGATGTGCCTCATATTTGTCTGTGATGTAGCATTCTTGGTAGTTTCATCAACTCAGCTATTTGTTGTTATCTGCCTTTTGACAAAGGGATGACTAACAAGCAGAAAGCCACAGGTTTATTCAGCTAACATAGAAAGTCACTTTACACCCATCTCAGGTGATCCTGTTGGTATGCTGGAAGAAGGAATAGCTTCAGACATTCTTAAATAGACATAAAAGTGATCCCTTTATTATTCAGCAGAGTGAGATAGTGGCCTCTGATGGCTAATGCTGGATGTTATGAAAGAGCAACAGCTTGTCCATCATTTAAATTCATTATTGTTGTATTGTTACTTCCAAGGAGAGGAAGAGGCACTTGGCGGAAATAGCAGTTTATAACCCTTTGCCCTTTATCTTATGAAGCATCTGATTAGCTGCCTTGGATGCATGACAAAGTAATCTCTGAAAAATAGAAATAAAAAGACATGACTGACTTGAAGTAGACTGTAAGGTATAATACATGTTTATATGCTTTAACCAAAATGGTTTGAAAGCATTTTACTTTTAGGAAAAGCAAGGGAAATCCCAAAATCTGTGTAGACAGACTGAAAAATATGAGCAGTATCATTATATTTTAAAGTTGACTAAGGGTTGCCTTTGTGGAAGTTGTTATCACAAATGCTTACTTATCTTTGAAATTAAGTATAGCCAATATCCAAAGAAAGGCAACCAAGTGTTGTCACTGTTGCCACCCCTTCTAATTTTCTTGGGAATAGTGCAAGGTCAGACCTTTCCAGGAACTTTTCTGTATTTTTGAATGTCAGATTGTTTCTGACATTCACAGAAACAATCCTATGCCCCTCTGACATCCCTGTTCTGGATGGATTGCCATATTGTGATATGTAGAAACTGAGTTAAGGCAGCTTTATCCCTTCCCCAATTCGTCCTTTCTTTTCCTAAGCAAGTAAAAACAGTATGTCCCTTCTTTTACTTTGCCTGGGTCACAGAGGGGTTCCTGTGCTAGCATGGATGGCAATTTCTATCCCTTGAATTCAGTGGGTCCTGCTCTTGTTACCAAGGACTCTTGTTACCAGTGCTCAAGAACAGAGGAGCACTGACATCACCCCCACCCCAATAACATCTGGGGAAAGTCACCAAGAACTAGGACAAGGCAGTGCCTCCCGCTCCTGCAATACCATCATTAGATCCAACTATAAAGCCATGTTCAGAGGCAGCATGCTCCTGCTGTAGCATCATGTTAACAACAAGAACAGCACAGTGTAATATCAGAAGGGGGAGACACATGACAGCGCAGGGATGTTTCCTTGTATGGCTTTCCAGATCTGGGCCTTTTCTAGTCCTGTCGATAGCAAATGTTAGACTAAGTCCAACCAGCACGGCCAATGGCTAGATGATATGCAGGTTGTAGTGCAAAACACCTGGTGGGCACAAGGTTACCTACCCTTGCAGGATGGCTGCTTTCATCCAGCAGGGCACTTCCTATGATGTTGAAATAATGGTAGTGGTTGCATTAGTAGTAAATAAGATGATGGTGATGACAATGATGATGACGATGACAACATCTATCTTGTTTTCAAGTGTGCCAGGAGGCAGTATGGGAAGTCTTCAAAACTTTCTGGGATAGGCTTCCAGGACATGGAGAATACCAAAACTGGCTAAATCTATGTGAAGAAGGAACTATGAGTATATTTGAGATGGGCGCTAACTTCAGTCAATCTGAGGAGCATCAAAGCCTCATAATGAAGGTAAGGGAAACAGGCTTTAAAACTCATCACCATTAACTAATTGAATGGTAACACAGATAAGAATGTTGCTTCGCATATTGGGAATTTAGATTTTTCTGCCTGGAAAGGGATAATGAGCACACATTTGCACTGCAATCCTGTACATGACTACTCAGAAGTAAATCATATGTAGTTCAATGGAACTGTAGTGAGTCTAGGATTACAGCTTTAATTTCCAAAGATATCCCCTTTTCTGAGATGTTCACTATATTGCTTCATACAGAACCTGCCCCCAAATTGGACTATATTTATTCCGGAGAGTCCAACCTGAAACTCATGGCTTTTTGGTCATTTCCAAAGTTGATTCCATTATTTTTCCATTCCTCTATTTTTTCCTCTTTCCTTCTTTAGTTTAATGAGCTACTTGTTTGGTACTTTCTGCTATTTTGTTCCAGAAACAATTAAAATCACTGTTGTATTATTTGGCTTTGGAGAATTAGCCTCTGCAATTGGTACTTTTCTGATAATTTTGCTGTTCTGATGGACTGTACATGTTTTCTTCCTAATGTTGTTTTTCTTGTTTGCAGTGTTGTTTTAGTGTGTTTAAAATCGTTGCTGTATGCTGCCTTGTGGGTGTTCGCTGAAAAGTGATATAAAAATAACAGTACACGAAGACTATAAATTGATTGTAAATACAATTCAGCTCTGGTCACAAGTATGCAGCCACATCATGAATATTGAAAATGTGGTGGTCAATAATCCAAGCCTCATCTGGAGTTAATTTGCCTGACAAGCACTACACCTCTAGGCTGTAAACCTGACCTCGGGTTCTGGCATAGTGTGCCTGGAGTGAGCTACAGGGGACAGAAACAAATTGGTTGGGGATTGTTGGTTCTGGCGTTTGGACAGAGGATTGGATTTAATGGACTTTTGGTCATTTCCAAATCTGATTCCATGCATTTGTTATTTCCCTTGAGTTTTTATCTGTCTTCATTAGTGGTTAAAGGCCATATTTTTCTAAGTGCCTCGTGTGGCAAGAAAGCAGAGAAAAAGTAAAATTAATCTTCCATCATTGGAGGAAATGCCAAAATAAGCATGATGTTAAATCTGGGTCTAGCTGCTGTATAGGTGTAACTGTTCAGCCTAGAGTGGGTGTTGGGACATTCTGGGTCTAAAAAGCCTCCTTTCTTTGTCACATGAGAATTTTGCACCAGGTCGAGACTCTTCATCTACTCTAGAATCAAAATGGGAAAGAAGGCATAGCTGCTAGACATAAATGTAAAACAATGTTCCTTCCTTTTTCTCCTACAAGAAATATTTTTATGGTAACTATATAACATTGATCAGTCTCAACATGGGTTTGTTGAGTGATAGGGTGACGTACGTGTGTGTGTGTGTGTGTGTGTGTGTGTGTGTGTGTGTGTTAGTTATCAAATTATTCATGTTTTTGAAAGCCTACCCAGGGAATTAGTAATGTTAGGCAACATGGTGAAACTCTCTCAAAGGGCTGTTGAAACATGGTCTTCTCTCAGCTGCATTATCTTCAGTGAGTTCAAAACTGTTGTTATACCCCAGAATACTGCCTTATCTAACATAGCATGCATACTGCAGGCATAAACCCAAGAATACAAAGGGATGAGAAGGGCAGGAGAGATTGGTGATTTTTAAATTACAGTATGTTAGAAATGCTGTAATAATGGTCTATGGCAGAGGAAAGAAAGCTGAAGGGGTGCAACCTATATACTGAGGTGTCTCATCAGAAAAGTTACATATGCGCACAGGCAGAAGTATCTGTTATTATACTGAAGTGCTGCTTAGTGCTGCAGTCCTTTTTTCCATTTTTTAAAATTGATGGGGACATTCCTATGCGTGTTTAAACAGAAGAAAGGTCTACAACTCCTAGCATGTCCCTCTCAGCTAAGGAAGACTTAAGTCCCTTTTTCTGTCTAAACATGCATGGGATTGCACTTTGTATATCATAGTTCTTTTTATGTTTGTAGCACTTAGAAATATTATATCAGGTTTCTTCTGATACAAGCTAACATTTGTATGCAAGGGATTAACTAATATATTATCAAAATCCTTAGAGGACTTCTTGTAAAGGAACACATTTCCCTTTCACTCGTCTCCTTTTGTGTTGCACTGGAGTAAGGCCCTAATTAGGGTAGCCCCTAAGCAGTGTAGCTGCTTACTGTTTACTGTAATAAATAAAATGTGTGATTCTGGTCATAGCTATGTTAGACAAATATTTAAGCATTGTATCTAACGCATTCTAATTCTCTTTGGTCACATCTGGACAAGCAAGTCCTGGCTTAATAAAACAAGAAATGCATGTTCTCTGTGCGCCCACATCCTCTTCCCATGGCATGAGCAGCAAAGTAAACAAGGAGAC
Organism: Varanus komodoensis; assembly: GCF_004798865.1. Classification (NCBI taxonomy): domain Eukaryota; kingdom Metazoa; phylum Chordata; class Lepidosauria; order Squamata; family Varanidae; genus Varanus; species Varanus komodoensis. The sequence goes on from NW_025335941.1 coordinate 35,760,712, forward strand.
ACAGTTAGCAATATTGTTTGGCTAATGGCTGCCAAACAAAATGGAATCCTTGCTTGTTTTCCCTAAATCTTGTAGGTTAGTACTGTCACATCAATGTGACAAATTGCTTCCTGTGGAAAACTTTTGTGAAGATTGTAGTACAGAAGGGGGTTTTCTGAGACAAATGCAAGCACCACTTTACCAGTGTCCCCTTACACTTAACAATATACAGAGGGTGCCCAAAAATATATGCACATTTAAGAAAGGAAAAAACTGTATTAAAAATGTTGCATGGTGACACTAGCATTCATTTGACTAATATCTTTTGAGCAAATGTCATACTACACAATGCTGCTGTAATTCAATTCAGCGTTGAAAAGTAATGCATAGATAATATCTCTTAAAATGTGTATGCATTTTTGGCATGCCCCGTATATAGATGTTTCACTGTGTGGTGAATTTAGTAATTTAGTATGATATATACATAATTCGCTGAGATGTAATATTTTCATGTTTTATTGTTCCATCCTTATTACATATATCACAACTATATTGTATCAGGTGCTACTGCGAGCACCTAATTTTACTTGAGTTTTATTTTTAAAAAGAATAGGCAGACTTTGGGATACATATTTAATTTCAGCAGGTTGTCATTCATAAAGGAAACATCAAGATAATATTTTTAATGGCATTAGATATAAGAGGTTTGCAGGACCAATGAAACTATTCCTAGGTTAACATCGGGTTACCAGGTTCTTGTTCCTCAATCAGAACAGCTGTGAAACAACACAGCTCCACACAGACATCCCCCCCATGCACACACGTGTGTGCATGCACATTCCTTTGCATGTAGCCATTGGATGAAGACTGTATTGCAGGGAAGGAAGCTGTGAGTACATGTTGGTACAAAGCAGGGAATGACTGAGCCCTGCTTGGAAAATGTCTGTCTGTAGTTACCTGAAGTTTGTCAAAAGAGAGAAATTAGGTGAAGTGGGTGTTTCTGCAGTCATAGAGTATGAATCCCTGTACCAAGGCAAGGTGTCTTGTGAGTCTCACATTCTGCTGCAAAGTAACCTAGAGAAGTGAAGGGGTGGTTCAAGCCTTCCCTTCATTAGACTTTGAAGCTCAAGTATCTGGCTGTTCCAGGGCTTCTGGTTTGTGCCAAGGTGTTAGTGACCAAGGGGGAAAAGGGGAGGAACTCCTAGCTTTGCTTGCACAATTTTCCACCAGTGCATGTCTCTCAGTCTGGTTGGAATGGAATGGCTACCCATTTGGGTTTTCCAGACACAAAGTCCTCATATAGAAAAGTTCTAAGTCACTTGCCCAGTGTTTTCCATTTGTTTAAGATGCAATCTCTCCCTTGTGTAGTGATGCCTGTCCAAAATTTTGTATCACCATTCAAGACATAAACTTAGACATCAACATTGCAAGTCATTAGCTAAACATTGCTTATTTTAAAAACTGGGTTTGCTAATTCAAAGGGAAGAAAGATTCTATATAACACATGTTAATGGTATTCAGTCTGAGTGGGCAATGTATAAAAAATTCTCTACTTGCCAAAAAAACCCCAAACCAAACCAAACCAAACCAAAACAAAACAAAAAACTCTGGATGGGATAATAGGGATCTCCTTTCCTGCAAGGCATCTTTTGCCATGGAAATGGCTAATCTCTTTGTTCTTAAAACAAGCCTGGAAGCAGCATTTTTATTTCTGACTATATGCAGGATATTTCAGGCACTCTCTGAAAACCACCTGCTCAGAGTCCTAAGCCCAGACAGCAGGCATGAGTACTTAATCCCACTATATCCATGGTGGCGACACACTTACATTGGCCCTCAAACCCAAACACTTCTGGTAAGTCTTATTTTAAGCTTGCAGATCTTGACCGGGTCAGCTGCCTATGCAATTTAAGGAAAGTTGTGTTTCTGGGAATTTGGAAGTTTTGTTTCAGGTTTGTTCTATCCAGTTTTGAGGAACTGTAATGCTGTAACGCAGGTCAATAGATGCTAACAGTATTTATGCAAAGTATTTATTTAGAAAGTGTATGAATTAATATTACTCACACTTTTCGTCAAAATGGATCTGGTCTTGGCTTTAGAAAAGCATATGAAAAATGAACTTTTATTACAGTATTATTCATATCCATCCAAATTGACAGTATGAATAAGTCACTGTTAAGTCAGAGAGGGATGTCCCCAGTTTCTCTCATGTTCAGGGACATTTCTGATTTTTAATCTTTTTATTAGCAATTTTTTTCAAAATGTGTGCTAAAAGTACAGTAATGTATCCTTCCTGTTCTTATGAAATTACTGTAGTGTAATGCTGTCTCTGCTTGCTAGAGAACTGGTGAATGCCAAAGAAATTGTGAGTAGCTTTTTGCACTGCTATTTTTCTCCCTCTAGGTCTTTTCCAGATTATTTTTGTTAGTACTTCATTGCTACATGGTGGTTACATGGAATAGCTGTCGCCCAGGAAAATGGCATTTTTCAGCCCTTAAAAACATGCGAACTGGATAATGCATTCCCTTCCTCAGCCATCATGATTTAGAATATAAGAATAGAAAAAATCCATGCTGGAGCAGCCCCAGGGTCCATTTAACCCAGCATTCTCTTCACACAGTGGCACCATCTCTGTCAACCGTTGTCTACAATTCAAAAGTCCATCTTATAATCATGAAATGTTTTTACAGACTGCTGGCAATGTTGGTGTTCTCATCAACTCAACAACCAGCTGATACTGGTCACTCACAAGCTCCTTAGTAAGCTAGCATTGAAGAAAACTGAATGTTGTTGTTAGTTGCGAAGTTGTGTTTGACCCATTGCGACCCCATGGACAACATTCCTCCAGGCTTTCCTGTCCTCCACCATACCCCAGAGTCCACTCAAGCTCACACCAACTGCTTCAGTGACTCCATCGAGCCACTTCATTCTCTGCCATCCCCTTCTTCTTTTGCCATCTATTGTTCCCAGCATTAGGCTCTTCTCCAGGGAGTCCTTCCTTCTCATTAGGTGGCCAAAGTATTTGAGTTTCATCTTCAGTATCTGGCCTTCTAAAGAGCAGTCAGGGTTGGTCTCCTCTAGGACTGACCGGTTTGATCACCTTGCGGTCCCAGGGACTCACAGGAGTCTCCTCCAGCACCACAATTTGAAGGCCTCAATTCTTTGGCGCTCAGCCTTCCTTATGGACCAACTTTCACAGCCATACATTGCAACTGGGAAAACCATAGCCTTGACTATACGCACTTTTGTTGGCAGGGTGATGTCTCTGCTTTGTAGTATGCTATCTAGATTTGCCATAGCTTTCCTCCCCAGGAGCAAGCGTCTTTTAATTTCTTGGCTGCAGTCCCCATCTCCAGTGATCTTGGAGCCCAGGAAAATAAAATCTGTCACTAGGAAACTGAATACAACTTGATAAAACTGCCCTCTGAAATGAAGGACTGACAACTAAAAAAAGTATTATAGCTTGTTTCCTTCATATTGCTTAGCACAGGATATTTTTATTGGCATGGAGACTATTTATTTATTTATTTATTTATTTATTAAAACATTTTTATGCCGCCCCATTCGCCGAAGCCTCGGGGCGGCTCACATCAATAAATTAAAATAATTATTATATAAATTAAAATATAAATATAAAATTAAAATACAGCAACACAGTATAAAATAAGCCGCCCTGGCCAGATAAAACCAATAATGTTAACAGTTAAAATGCCGCTTGAATAAAAAGGTCTTCGCCTGGCACCGAAAAACAAATAACGACGGCGCCAGGCGGACCTCTCTGGGGAGCGCGTTCCATAACTTAGGCGCCACCGCAGATAAAGCCCTCCTCCGTGTACCCACCCTCCTAATTTCTTTCATGGAGGGTTCCCGGAGAAGAGCCTCCCCCGCCGATCTCAAGGGGCGGCTGGGCATATATGGATGCAAGCGCTCCTTCAGGTAACCAGGACCCAAGCCATTTAGGGCTTTATAGGTCATCACCAACACCTTGAATTGGGCCTGGACTTCAATGGGGAGCCAGTGAAGCTGATGGAGAACTGGAGTCATGTGAACACAACGCCCAGTCCCCGTCAGCAGCCTGGCAGCTCTGTTTTGAACCAGTTGAAGTATCCGGACCGTCTTCAAGGGTAGCCCCACGTAGAGCGCGTTACAGAAGTCGAGACGGGAAGTCACCAATGCATGTGTCACTGTCGCAAGGCAGTCATACTCCAGATAGGGGTGCAGCTGGTGGATCAGCCGAAGCTGGAGGAAAGCGCTCCTCGCCACTGCGGTCACCTGAGCTTCTAGTGAAAGCTCTGGGTCGAGGAGCACTCCCAAGCTGCGAACCTTGTCCCTAAGAGGGAGTGCAACCCCATTCAGAACAAGGTTCAGTTCACCCTCTCCAAAGCCAGAACCACCAACCAACAGGACCTCCGTCTTGTCTGGATTGAGCTTCAGTTTATTGGCCCTCATCCAGCCCATTACCTCGGCCAGGCACCGGTTCAGTACAGCCACTGCCTCACCTGGATTGGTGGAAAACGAGAGGTAGAGCTGGGTGTCATCAGCGTACTGATGGTTCCACAGCCCACACCTCCTGATTACCTCTCCCAGCGGTTTCATGTAGATGTTGAACAGCAATGGGGACAGAATGGACCCCTGCGGCACTCCATGGCATAGCTGCCATGGCGCAGAGCCATAGTCCCCCAGCACCACCTTCTGGAACCGGCCATCGAGATAGGAGCAGAACCACTGCAAAGCAGTGCCTCCAACCCCCAATCCCGCAAGCCTGTCCAGAAGGATACCATGGTCGATGGTATCAAAAGCCGCTGAGAGGTCCAGGAGAACCAACAGGGACGCACTCCCCCTGTCTTTCTCCCTGCACAGGTCATCGTACAGGGCGACCAAGGCAGATTCAGTACCGTACCCGGGTCTGAAGCCGGACTGAAATGGGTCCAGATAATCAGTTTCATCCAAGAGTGCTTGGAGTTGTCCCGCCACCACTTGCTCTAACACCTTGCCCAGAAACGGGATGTTGGCCACTGGTCTATAATTAGTGGCCATCTCTGGATCCAGTGATGCCTTCTTCAGGACCGGTCGGACTACCGCCTCCTTTAAAGGGGCAGGCACCCGACCCTCCCTCAGAGAGGCGTTAATCACTTCCAAAATCCAGGTCCCAATCCCATGCTTGGAATTATTTATTAATCAAGATGGGCAAGGGTCCAATAAGCAAGTGGTGGGACGTACTCGTCCAAGCACCTTGTCCACATCATCGGGCCGCAGTAACTGAAATTCATCCAATAATTCTGGACCAGACGGCGGCATTGGCGTCTCCCTTAAAGCCTCTGTATCAATAGTGGAATCCAGCTCGTGACGAATCTGAGCGATTTTCTCCCTGAAATGCCTGGCAAAGTCGTCACAGCGGGCCTTTGAGGGTGGAATCAGGTCTTCTTTCGGACCTGGACAAACCAGGCCATGCACCACTCGAAAAAGCTCCACTGGACGGCATTGTGAGGGGGCAATGGAAGCGGAAAAATATCTCTTTTTCGCCGCCCTCACTGCCACAGCATAGGCCCGATAGTGGGCTCTCAAGTGTGTTCGGTCAGATTCATCACGTGATTTCCTCCACCTACGCTCTAGCCGTCTCCCAACCTGCTTCATCGCCCTCAATTCAGGGGTATACCAAGGGGAAGAGCGGGCTCTGCCCGGTGGGAGAGGGCGCTTAGGAGCGATCGTGTCTACAGCCCTGGTCATCTCCCCATTCCACAGTTCGACCAGAGCCTCGACAGGAGCACCCGTCTTGTCAGCCGGAAACTCCCCCAGGGCCTTCAGGAATCCTTCCGGATCCATCCGGCTCCGGGGGCGGACCCACACAATCGGGTCTGCACCCTTACAGAGGGAGAAGTCACTCTCGAGCACAAACCTCACCAGGAAGTGATCTGACCATGACAGGGGAGTCAGACATAAATTCCTCACCCTCAGACCACCCTCTTCCTGTCCCGTCGAGAAAACCAGGTCCAGGGTGTGTCCACGTTCATGGGTCGGGCCGATGACATGTTGAGACAGCCCCATGGCCGCCATGGAGACCATGAAGTCCTGAGCCGCCCCGGTCAGATCAGTCTCGGCATGGAGATTGAAGTCCCCCAGGACCAACATCCTGGGGGTCCTCAACACCAGGTCTGAGACGATCTCCGTCAGCTCAGGCAGGGAGACTGTTGGGCAGAAGGGTGCACGGTACACCAACAGAATCCCCAATCTGTCTCGGTCGCCCAACACCAAGTAGAGGCACTCCAGCCCCGGCCTCGAGGGGACCGGAAGTCCTGTGAGGGAGATGGAGGCTCGGTAAACCAAAGCGACCCCCCCTCCCCTCCCCTCTGGGCGCGAACAGTGCTGAACCAGATACCCGGGCGGGCATAGTTGGGAGAGGGCAACATTCCCCCCCTCTCCCGCCCCGGTCTCCGTTATGCATTTAATAAATTTAATAAAACATTTCACTAAACGTCTCAAGTCGGCTTACAAAACAGCTTGGATTTGGCAACAAACAAACCTGCATATGTTTTCCTTTAAAGTTGCAGCATTATTGATACTATTTATTATTAGTCCCATATTATACATATATGGCTTGATTCCAAAGAACTATGCCTTCACGCACATATTGACCAATTTACCTAATTAAATTGGCTGCTTGCCTGCCATGTCATCAAAATTCACTGAAGCAGGGTTACTGATTTCTTATTGTCAGTGTGTGTGTTTCAATTTAGATTGATTGCCTGCTCCATTTTGAATGCTTGGGGCAGGTAAAGAAAGCAAAATGAAATAATGTCTGATTTTTCCACCCCCTTGATGACTTAAGGCTAAGCCCCAGAGGATATAAGGGTACACTTGTCAGTGGGTTCACACCTGTTCTTGTTATCCTTAGGCTCCCAAATAACTTGTGACCCCCCCCCCCCCACACACACACTTTAAAAAATGGAGCCATGACATTACATATACAAATAAACTGAGCAGAATTGACTGCCTGGCACCTGAAACTAAACTTTATTCAGTTCAGTGGAATTGTTTAGAATTTCCTGCTGGTCAAACAAAAAAGTTAATGTGAAAAACATTTTTGAACCCTCAAAATTATATACTAATGCATTGTCAAAGAAGCATGTTGGAATACAGTGAAATGCAGCTACCTAGATGTGTCTTCCAGACTTGGAATTTAACAGCTCTCTAAAATGCTCTTATTTCAGGCACAAGTGACATTTATCTGAATTGTAAATGTGAGCTGCAGTTGCACACATGGCTTCGCTTGGCTCAGTGGCGCTCTCCAGCCAGCATTCCTGCTGCCTGCCTCCACCCTGCACTGCATGTGCCTGCGTACCGTTGCAGCCCCTGCTGCCCACCAACATGGGAAGCGGGGTGGATTTGGGAAAAAACCCCTTGCCTATCTTAACAAATGGGTATTGCCTTTTTCAATATCACCATTTAGAACAGCTGTTTTCCAAAATCAGATCCTCTCTTTTTCCGAATATGGTTTACATTCCACATTCTGCACTCAAAGCATATTGATTCTTCCACAGAAGGCAGCCCAAATAAAGGCAAGGACAAAGGCAAAAGATGTTTCAAAAAGGAGACCCACATTGTAGAACAGATGGTGTTTATTTTCATAGTTTTAAGCAAGCAAACAGTTTTAATTAAGCAAGCAACCCCTGGTGGTCTATATAGCTCCATTTTATCCTCCTAACAACCCTGTGAAGTAGGATGGGCTGAGAGTGAGTGACTGACCCAAAGTCACCCAGTGAGCTTCACAGCTGAGTGGGGACTAGAAGCCAGACCTTTTAGGTGCCCATTCAAATACCCCAACCACCACGCCTGAGCAATGTGATGACTTGACTATCCAATGGGTTATCTAATCTGTTATCCATTGATAATCAAGGAATCAATGTCTCTTGTTTCCCCAGACAGGTATGGCTGTATACCTGTGCACCAGGCTTTCTTCCTGTAGGCTCTCCTGCACTAGAAAATAATGAGATTTGTATAGTATAAGCTACAAGTTTTAAAAAAATGCAAAATGCATGTTCTTGCCTGAAATGCGGTTTTCCATCTTTCTAGAAACTGGCCTATACTAAAGAAGCAATGGGCGGGTGAGTATTTGCATTGCTCTGCACATTGCAACACATTGTGAGAGATATGAAACAATGTTTTAATCACTTATCTCTTTCTTTTATTCTGATTTCTTGTCAGTTCCTGTAGCGACTGGTCCTGTGGGTAAGTCACTTTTATTGCTTTTAATCTTCATAGCCTATTCCCTTTCCCACTACAGGTGGTGTTCAGTATAATATCAGCTTATGTTTCATAAGCAACCAAAATTGACACCAGAGACTTAGACAGACGAGATCTTATATGTGAAACTCAAAGCAGGCATATGGCCCAGTGTACTTTGGCATGAATGGTCAATATATTTTTGCCTTCTTGAATGTGGCCTTCTTCCACATAAAAATGTATGTGTCAGTTAGAATACCAAGGGGAAAAAAGCATTGATGAACATATAAAATGTGAATGGAAAGAGGCCAGTTTGTTTAGGCCTTATAATAATTTCTCAACAAATTTGAAGTCTAAAGCCATTAATCTAAGCATTCTGTGAGAAGGAAGACTTTAACTGAGCAATCAAGGGACTGTGCAACTAATTCCATGCACTCAAGCGGCATTGATCAACATGCTTCTTGAGTGACAGCCACCCTTCCCACATGTCAAAAGGATCTCAAAACTAAGGGGATTTTGTGAAACGGCAGAGGGAGCCACTACTCAGAATAACATATACAAATCTTACTGAGCCAGGCTGAGGTATTTTGAATCCTTGCAAAGAGCTACTTGTGCACCTTATCCGGAGCATAAGGCTGGGGTGGTTGGATCCACTGCCTGGAACTGCAGGAGTTGCAGTCGAACATCTGGAGAAACACACACAGTTCACCCCTGGCATAACAGATCCAGTTGCAAGGCAGCCATTGGTCATCACCACTACGAAGAGCTCCTGCCAGTAGGTTTGCATCTGCACTCGCTTGAAAGATAACATAAACGAATCTTTAAAAACAAAATACAAGTGTTCTTATAAAATGACTGCATAACCACAAAAGCATTTAAAACATGTTAAACTAAAAACAGTGTTTTAAAACAAAAGGCCTCATTCTTTTCCACACTTGGATGAAATGCTTTCCCCCTCTCTTCTTAGTGAATACTTTGGTTTCAGAAAAGCTGCAGGGGAAGTAATTCATCTCAAGTTTCTCCTCCCACATACTTCTTCCACATCACACTAAATAAGTTATTTGTAAAGCAAAATGTTGTGGGCATTGGGAAGGACATTGGGTTCATTTTTAGGCATATTTCCTGTATGACTGAGCTTGATTCTTTCTCCTTTTATACATTAGCACTAATATTTGATGGCAGTTATACCCTTTTCATATAAGCATAAGTAGTTTCAGATTCAGTATTTTGACTGTCCCAGTTTGAAGAGTGATAAAGAAGCATTCCACAAGATAAAACTGAAGGTAGTTCCAGACTGATGGCTCCTTGTGGTACCAATCAAAACATGTTCTCCACCTATTTCCTCTTTTCCTCCTTAGCTTGCCTTTTTATCTGGTAGGAAAAAGGCAGAAGTGGTGGGAAAAGGCAGGAAAGTTACAAACAGATCTTTGTTTGGACCTCATGTAACATTCCACCCTTGAGGTAGGGCAGTTTCACAATGAAAGCCTCATCTAGAAACGTCTTTAATTTAAATGCTCCAGAGTTTTTAAGGGTTTGGATTCCAAATTCCCTATGTGCCCTATAGCTGTGTCTTTTTCTGCCTTGTAAATGGCTATATTGTGTTTTGACAGAGTATTTTTTATCCTATTCTCCCTTTATACAATGCAGGTAAAGACTGGAAGTGAGAGAGCCAGTGTGGTGTAGTGGTTAAGACTAGGACTCAGGCAGTCTCAGTTCTATTCCCAGCTCAGCCAGGGAGCCAACTGGGTGACTTTGGGCCAGTCACAGACTCTTAGCCCAACCTACCTCATAGGGTTGTTGTTGTGGGGATAAGATTGAGAGGCGGAAGAGGATGATGTAAGCTGCTTTGAGTTGTTTAAAAAGAAAAAAGTGAGACATAAATCTAATATATAAATAAATGAATGAAAAGTATGTTGCCTTCTAGAATATGTTGCCTAAAGCAATTCTTTCACTCCATTTCAGAATAAGACTGGACATAGCAGAACCTTTTCCCTCCTTCTGGTAGCAGCAGTGTGCACTCTGATGTTTTATTCAGGTCTGATTTACAGTATTTTCACACTACTGCAATAGCACTTACCGGTTTCCTGAGTCATTATACACATCTTCCCTCCATTTCTTGGTGACTTTTGGCAATGTACACACTTATCAAAGATGGCCCTGTCCACTTGATTCCCAAGCCCCATCATGCTCACACTCTATTTCATCCTGTTTATTGAGCAGTCCACCTTTCTTTAGCCTCTTAGCCACTGTTGTCTCTGGAATGCCCATAGGCACATGACTTTTCTCTTTTGCTCAGTGCAAGGTTTTTTGGTTACTGCTTCTATAACTGTCCTCTGATGATGACATTTCTCTCCTCAAAGCTTCCTATGTTAAGGCATATAGAATGCAAAGAATGAGAATCCTGTTTTCAGGATTATTACAAATAAACTTTGTGCTAGTGCATGCAGGCAGGTCAATTTCCTTAGCATGTTGTCCGAACCCAGGTTCTGACTTGCTTGTAAACAAATAATCTGGCCTATTGTACTCTTGGCTTCTGAAGTTCAGCAAAAGCCAGGATCCCAGATTTGGATGGCACACTAAATTAACCACCTTGGTTTGTTTAGCAGCTCACAGCAAAGGGTGGAGCCAAGTGGGGTGAACAAAGTATGTGCATCCACACATGGTTCATTCACATTAAGCCGTGATCCCCCTGAAGCCTGGCTTAATATTTTGGCTAGATGCAACCAATACTGTTTTCATTCTTCTGCATCATTTCAGTTCATTCTTGGTATCTCCTTACTTTTTCTTTTCTTGTAATGCATTGTGGCTTTCTTCTTTATGCTTTAGTAAAATGATAGCCTCACTCTATGTATATCCCCCTCTATTTATATCCATTATCTTGATTCTCTTCAACTTTCATGCTTTTCCCCATTCCCCCCTCCTTAAAATCCCACCGTTGACCATATGATGGTAACCATTCTGATCCCTTAGACTCTCATGTTCTGTCCCTGGTCACCTCCTTGTGGCCCTATATTTACTTCAGCTATTCAGCCCACTGCTTTATAAACTGTAGTAGCAGAGAAGTGTTAGTAAGTTGTGCTTTTCAGAGATGAGGAAGAACCTGAAGTAAAACCCTGTCCATAAACAGTATGAGCTTCCATTTGGCATTTCTCCTTTTGTTTTTCCTTGCACTGGGAAAAAAGCCCAAAGTAAGTTTGACAGACTGGTTATTCCTAGTTATATGTTTGGCTTCTTTTATCTCCCTCCCTAACTTTTTCCATCTTTCTGAGGCCAGGAGAATTACTGCATAATCTTCATTGGGAGGATGTAAACATTCATTTAGCTTTCATAGCCCTCAGTATCATCAATAGATGTTTTTCTTACCTTTAGAGAAACTGAAGCTGTGTCACAGGCCAGACACCCACAACTTTCCAACTTTCTATAACTCTGAGGGTAGAAATGACCAGGGAATACAAGATATGGGCCATTTAGTACATATGAAAGAGCTGCATCCATTCTTGTATCATGATAGACATGTTCTACATTAGGCTAACTCATGATCCTTGTCTAGAAGTTTCAGTTTGTACAGAATACAGTGGCCCACCTAGCTGAGGTATGTGACAGAGAGATTGGGTTTGGATGACATTCCACAGCTTGTGGTAGGTTATTTAATCCATAACAAGCCATAAAACTAGTATTCATCATTTTGAATGCACATTTCTACAGCACATGGTTCAGCTCTGGATTGGTTTATATAACCTGCCTTTTTCTAGTGTATTTTAAAGTATTGACCTCAAACATCTAACTAAAACAAAGAGTAACCCAAGCAACTGCTTGTTTAAAGCTGGACACTTTTATTTATTCATATATTTACCTTCTGTGCCACTCAATAGCTGAAGCTCTGTGGTCCTTTTATAACAGTTCTTAAACTGGACCATGATACAATAAAAACATTACAATGTTCTGTAATGCACAATTTTTTCAGACATGATAACAGTTAGAAAAACTTCTTTGAATACCAGGTATGGCTACTTCCACCAAGCCAATAACTAAATTTAGACATTGAAATGCTTCAGTGAGAAGACTGGCTTAACCTGGCACTGAAACAATGACAAAGTTGGTGTCAGATGGGCCTCAGTGTGGAAGTCATTCCTCAGTTGAGGGAACACCACTGAGAAATCCTGCTCCCTTGTTACCACTTCCAAGCTTTCTTTAGAATCATCACTTGGAGAAGTTGATCATAGTGTGTAGGAAGATTACAGCTGGGAGACGTATTGTGTCAACTATTGCAACTGTTGTGTCAACTAAATTGTACAGTTTAAAGCCAGCACTTTGAATTGGGCTTGGAAGGGCATAGGCAGCCCGTGCAAGTGTGGCAGAATTGATTTGGTTGCCCCATTTTGCACATGCTGTATCTGACTCATCTTCAAGGGAAGCCTCATGCAGCTTGTATTGCTGTAAAATAATTTTGAGATTGTCGAAACTAGATTGCCGGGACCAGGCTAACTTTGTCTGGATAGGGGCATGGCTGGGTCATTAGCATAGTCTGGCAGAAGGCACTCCATACCATGGAGAACACCTGGCAAAGTGATAATGATGGCTTATCCTGTTCATTTGCCACAACCAAGCACCAGTTTAGCACATATACGGCCTGTATTTTCACCTGATGAAAATGAAAAGAAGGGGTAGAGCTGTAGGTCACCAGTACAATGATGACAGCATGCTCTGATATTCTGAATGACTCTACTCATCAATTTCTTTTAGATACAAAATAGTATGGGGACAAAACTGTGGAACCTGATACTGGAGTCTAGGTGTTATTTCCCAAGTGTCAGTTTCTGGAGGGGGCCATACAAGTAAGAGAAGAATCACTGAAAGGTGGGCTTCCCCAACCCCAGCAGTCACTCTGAAAGGATAGCATGGATGGTATCAAAACTTGCCAAGAAATCCAAGAGAATTTACCGTGTCATATTTCTTTCTCTCTCTTCTGGTCATCATCATCTTGTTCCTTTCCCTCTCTTCTAGTCATCACACAGGGAGACCAAAATCTGGCATGAACCAAACTGAAATGGATCTAAATAATTAGTCTCATCCAAGTCAGCATGGTTAAACTGGCATTTAAAAGAAGCACCCAATATGGCATTGGAGGTCATACCACTCTAGTGATCACTATACTGATTGACCCCACCAGGTCCCCACACTTGGCCCCATATACCTCCCCCCACCAGCCCATGTTCAGGTTCTATAAAAGGGGAGATTCTTCCTACCAGTATTCTAAAAAATCAACAAACAAATTTGCTAAGAGGGAGTGGTCTTTGCTTCCTCCATGAAGGGGCAATGCCATTTGGCGTCATCCCCTTTGGAATCATTGTTGCACAGGCATTACCAACCTGCTTCAGGCCATCAGATAAAGGCCTGCTGAGAGTCAAACCCAAGAGGTAGGTGACCTCCATCAATCAGGTCTCAGGTTAGCTTATCTCCTCTTGATAAAGATGAAGGTTTCTCTGAGGAAAGGAGCCCCATCCAGCAAACAACAGCATCAGCCAGGGGAAGCTAGCTCCTCATGTGCCACAAAGAATTTCACATTATTTGCAAGGGCATTTGGATAGTGTCTGAAGAACTAGGACATGTATACTCAGGCACTGGGAGCTTGGATCATGTCTGCAAGGCTGACATTTCAACATGTGCTCATTTTGAGAGAATGAGAGGGAGTCCAGGGGCTCTTTCCAAATCCTGAGATTCCAAGGAGCAATGAACTGGCATGGTAACTAGGGAGCTGAGACTGTATTTAGATGTCAAGGAATTATGCTGCTTTCTATTTAACATGACAGGAAAAGCTGTTCCTTTTCAAAAAGCAGCTAGGGAATAATAAAAAATATGTCTGAAGTAGCCTTATGTAGCCTTAACTTCAGTGTAGTTGCTTGTTCCTACTTCCACAGCTGCTTTCCTATCAGTATAAACTGTGATTGCAGCTCATTCACACGGCCTGGTAGTTGTGTTGTATGACTGGCAGGACCTGCATTTCCATATATGCAACAGCCACAAGTCTCTGAAAATGCAAATTTTCATAGGGGTGTAGACTTGAATACCACACTGTTTAAAAATACTGAGAGTGGGAACACGCTTCTGTAGTTGCAATGCTCCTGTTCTCACATCAAGCAGTACTGCATGCATTCTTTTTCTCTGCTGTATGAATTCATCCTGTAATAGCCTGTCTTGCAGGAGCTTCTAAAGCAGAGTGTGTTACTAAAGAGACTGTAACAGTTTCCTTAAATACATGTAATTCCACTTGTCATGGAATAGAGACAAATGAGCTCTGCAGGAATTTATTATCTCTAGAGGTAATAATGGGAGAGAGAAGAATGGAAAAGAAGTGGTTGACTAGCATTTTGTGTCTTTGTGTATGCATGCAGAGCTGGGCTAAACGTTTTCTTGTGATAAATTTCACCTAAAATTTGTGGGTTAAAGATCTGCTAAATACTATTCCTGGTGTGTTTCTGTCTGCTCCTGCCTGTTTTCTTGGTATAGCTTCTGGTAGTCACCATTTTTAAATCCAGAAGTTCCCTTGCCACCACTTTCCAAACTGATGTAATATTATTACTTGTGTGTGAGCAATGGGGGTACCATCACTGGTAAATTTTGCTCAGCTATTATCTAGCATTCAGAGATGTTACTTCTAGAGCACAGAGAGGGGTTCAACCTCTGAAGGGCATGTAGATTCAGTTGTTAAGGGTAGGATCCTATGCATATTTAGATAGGAAAAAAGCCCTACAATTCCCAGCATCCCTCACTGAGCCATGCCAGCTAAGGAGTGCTGGGTGTTGTAGGACATTTTCCTGTCTAAACACAGATAGGATTGCACTATTAAGCAATAAAAAGTTGACAAGCCTTATTTTTTCCTAGTATCAAGAAAAGTTAAAAGACTGACGCAGTGTTGTAAAAGGGCAGCTGTGACTAGATGTCCCCCACACCTCAAATATTCTTACCTACACTCAAGAAAATAGTGGGGCATAGGTGAATTCAGGTAATTATTATGTGCTGGATAGTTTCAGAGTTGACAGCAAAAGCAGGAGTTTTCTTCTTGTTACATAACTTATTTCCAGGAATAGCTCGGTTTTACTGACAGTTATGTAATTGTAGGAAGAAAGTTTATTCCAGTATAAGTCCTCTTTTGTTAATATAGAAAGACTTAATGTAGTTATACGAAATCAAGACTTTAAACCATATTGAATTTGTTTTTATGCTTATGTCTTAGCATGTGCAATTCAAAAGACTGGTACCCAGGATTATTATACATTAAACCAAAACTTGAAGGAATAATTAGCAATCTATTCGATACTGTATACCACATCATAAACCTTGTTCTGAAGCATTGAAATATATCTGCCACAATGAAAGCAAAAATGTACCTGTAAAAATAACAACCAGGAATTCAAAGAGGGCCCTGTGGACTATTGTGGGAAATGGGAAGCATACATTATGTAATCTTGATTTAACATTTGCTTTTAATTATGAGATCAAGAATGTTGACATTTGGAGTCTGGTATCATGCCTCAAAATGGTCTTAGAGTGATTACTTATGCAAAAAAAGAAACAAAGATTAGTACAGAATTTCTATATACTAATGTGTGTGTGTGTGTGTGTGTAAATTTTGAAATAATCCCAGTCCACTGTTCTAGTGATCACTATTGATATGGAACTTCAGGGCCCAATTTATGATTCTTTCTATTTAAACCAGGCCTGTATTGGACTGTCCTTTGAATAAAGGATGCTCTAGAAAGGAGATCACATAGCCACCCTCAAAGTTCTGGTATTAGGATATGCCCTTATTATTTGCCATCACCCTCTTCATTTAAGGTTTTCTGAGTAGCTGCACTAAACTCTGTGAGGGATTTTTCTGCAGAGCTTTCACATTCAGTATGGAATTTCTTCCCTCAGAAGGTCCAGTCCACCTTTCCCTTCTTTTGTTTCTCTCCAGTATTGAATTTCTAATAGTAAGCTCCTTGGAGCAGAGACCTGTCCCCTTGTTATATCAGAAGGGTCATGCAGAACTTGGTCATGCAGAACTGAGTATTGACTTTGTTCTGGTCTTTGTGTGGATAATAGGCAAGTGCAGGTGCTTTTTGATGATTTTTTGGGCAGGCTTTGGGTGCTTCTTGTAGAAAGAAAGCCCATTTCTCATTCATTACAGATAGTGCAGATTGATAAGTCTGATTCTGAGGAGGAGATGGAGGAGTAAAAGTGGGTGCAGGAGTTCAATGATTCAGGGTTACCCAGTGAAATTTCTCAGGCAGAGCATATTTGCTTTCAAATGGTTTTCAGGGTGAGTGAGGTAGTGGATGCAAGACTCGGTCCTTGACCAGATCAGGCAGCAGCAGGCGAAGCGTGTTACAGAACTTCCAACATTCCTGCTATCTAGCCCTCAAGCCGCAAAAGCCATCCTGAAAGCGGAGTCAGAAGGAGGGGATTTTGCCATTTGGATTCAACTCTCTACATGGGAAGATGCTCATTCATCACTCTGGTGGATGACTTCTTTGATATATACTGTTTTGCAATCAGACAAGTTTCAATAAAACCTGTGCTTCTAAGGTCTTGATTTGAGATTGAGAGGAGAGGGAAAGAGGGAAGTGACATACTCACAACTTATTGAAATGGTTATACTGTATGTGTTAAGATGTTATGATATTTTATATTTTACTTGTTAGCTATGATTAAAGCCTACTGGTGGAGCAAGCAAGAACATCAGGTTTTCAGTACACCTTCTCCACATGCCCCTCATTCTTATTTTTTCCATTCATCTGAGCAGAATCTTGAGCCCTTGTAGTTTCAATGTTCGCGTTTTAGGTTTGTGGCATGGGGAGTAAAACCCTCATCAGATGGTAGTTTGGTGGGACACATCTCAACTTTGCAATAAATTTCTCCTGCCTTGCAATTTTTTAACACAATGTTGTCCATTGTAGTTGTTGTTGCTATGTAATGTCAAGTCATCTTTGACTAATGGCAAACCTCCAAAATGTCCTGCCCTTGACAGTCCTGCTCAAGTCTGATTAATTTAAGGCTGTGCCTTCCTTTATGGAGTCAATCCATCTCATATTTCATATTGTCCACTTTAGTTATTCAAAATTTTGCTGTAAAATATGCTTGATGCTGACCTAAGGAATGAATCCCATGGAAAGTCTGTCCAATCTCTAAGAACTGGATCAGAGAAACTCTGCATTCTCTTATTGTTTCCTCTGGCTGTAAGACACTTTGTAAACTCATTGGATTGAATGTAGGGCATAGATGCTTATATAAATATGATTCACTGTAAACTTAAGAAAATGAATTCTAATCCTGAAAGAAGGGCTGGGGACAGGAACTACATTTTTTACATGTTATCATTTCAATTTAATTAGTTAATGAGCTAGATGCAGAAATAAATTCTTTGGCAGTTTTTTAAAAAGTTTTATCAGATACCAGTTGGCGATAACAATGCAGCTATGTGGCAAATAGAGTTTCTTCTCAAATTTTCACAGTTATGTATTTGTTTGTTAAATTTGTATTGCTCTTTTATACCAAATGGCGCTCAAGACAGCTGATGTCAATAAGAGCACAGGTGATCCATCAAAGCACACTATAGCTGGATGGTTAAGAGTGGGGAAGGGAACTCTTGCAGAAAGAGTGACACAGCAAAGCAAATAGATCAGAGGAATGGCAACATGTGATGCATTTACTGTGCATTCCTATGGCTGCTGGACAAAGATGGCCATGGGATTTTCAGAGATCCAGTTATAAGGTTGGAAAAGTGCTCCAGCACCTTCTCTTCCTCTCAGGCAGTGTGGAAAGGCAGATTCTCTGAGGTTCCAAGAGTGAGCTTGGAGGCAGGTTCAGTGGGTGTTTGAGGAGGCAAGGAAGGGAGGATACAAGAACTACCAGGATGCAAGTCTCCTGTCAGCATCTCAGCCTCCTTTCTTCATGCTCCAAAGCGCAACACAGCCTCTTAGTGTTTTGCAATTGGAAGGAAGAGCGACTGTTGCTTCCACATTCCTTCTATCCTGCACAGGATGGCTGTAGTCCTCTAAGCTCGCAGGGTTATGGCCATCCAGAATGGTTTAACCCTTTATAGACATTTCATTTCCTTTTATTTCCCATGCAGCTCAGGGACCTTCAAACCAGCAGCATGGGGTGGGGGGGTTCAAGGGTTGTTATCACCTGTAGAAAGAAAAAAATGGACACACAACAGAATGAGTTATGAATACCATATATTTACTAAAAATTGAGTAAGCAAGTATAGTGATACTTACTGTCTTTTATGTGACTGAGGTTTGTTTTTCCAACTGTGTTCCTTTTGTATAAAGTGAAACTGAATTAATGTTTGAAAAACAAAAATAAATACAATATGAGAAAAAATAGCAATAAAACACATTAAAACAAAGCAGGTAAAACATCAATGAAATCAAAAGAAACAATGCAATGAAAGCTAGTGCAACATCTTATGGGCCAAAGATTGTCTAAACAAAAATGTCTTTGCAAGCCAGCACAAGCTCTTCAGATGGAATGCTAGCTGGTCCTGTCCTGGCAAGGAACTTCAGGACCAGACTTTGGTGCCTCTGGTGCCTCTTTTATTTTGCAATGTGTACATGGCATCAATCAAACTGACATTTCTTCTTTCATGCGAGGAGCTGCTGAGAACTGCTTCCCTCATCCAAATCCGGAAACAATCTAGACATATTCATGCCTTTCTAAAAAATAAAGTCATGTATGAATTGTTTCTGTGTCATAGTTTTAAACAAGCCCAGTTACAGCTTCCCAAAATACAACTAAGTGACCCCAATCCATTTAATGTTGTTCACCCAGAAGTCTTACTGAGATCACAACAGCCAACACAATCATACCACGTGTGTTTACTGGGAGCTGGTTCCACTGAGTTCAGTGGGGCTTACTCCCAGGTGCGGGACTGAAGCTTTCCTTTAGTTGGATCAGAACCAGTGTGGAAACCAGCACTTCTTGGCCCATCACAAAACTAAAATCATCAACTATGCTACAGTATTTACTGAACAAAGCATAATACATTGCAATGGCTATAAATTAGAAGCATTGGACTTGCATACTTATTTGCTTTACTTTAAATAGAAATAGCAGCAAGAGGCTATCAGGATTGGGATCATGGTAAAAGGAGAGAGGTTTCTTTTAACTGATTATATACCCTATACCCTGAATTCTGATTATCAACCACCCAGCTCCCAAAGCTGTTATTGGAGGTGTGAAGGGGCAGCTTCAGTCAGAACTAGATAGATTTCTGTCAAAAACATGCCGAGGGCTGAAAACCCCCCTGCCCAAGAACAGATCAGTCTGACTATGGCTGGTTTCTAAAGCAGAATAAATCATCACGCAAATCCAAGCTATGGATTTATCTGGGTGATTAGACCCATAATGAGGTAACAGGGATCTGTCACTACCAGTGACACTAGCAGATATTCTTTCCTGTTGTTGTTTTTGTTATTACTTTTACAGAGATTTCATTCTAAACCAGATTTGGGTACCATTAATTCCTAGTGCTGAATATTTTTGAAAACTGAAATATTTGATCATTATACTTCTCTTTCACCACATTGGAAGCATGGAAGAGGAGGAATTAAATGTTGTTGTTTTTGCCTTATAGACTGGAAATTTCTTTTTAAAAACCCATGAAAATTTCCTTCAGGTTTTCAGTATGTCTTCTATATTGAACTGAGACTTGGATTTTGCCCAGTACTGTTATATAGGCCTAGGCAACTGAAGTCTTCTGTTTTTACTGTTACTTATTTCTATATGCATCTTTCTCCATTTTTAAAAAAATCTGCTTATACAGATATGTGTATACATTAATATTTTGCTTAATACCCAGCCATGCTGGTCCAGAGCATCATTTATGCAGGTAGGCAATAGATACTATAGTATTATTATGTATCCTTTTATGTGTAAGTTCCAATAGGAAACTTCTTGACATATTTTTCTCACTGAAGGAATTAGGTTGCATGGGCATTACTGAGGATGAAATATTTTTGCATTCCACCATATTGAACTCTATTGTAGATAGATTATTTCTGATCCAAGAGTTAAATGACATTAAAGGGAAGCACATGCTTAGTAATTTGATCTAAAAGGTAATAGATATTGCATTTTGAATATCATCAGAAGTATCTGGATATATCTGTGTTGTGGGTTTGGCTTTCACATTTCTCTCTGCAAGAAAGAAAAAAGTTTGTGACCCTATATCCCTAATGAACCAATAAGGCATTTATGTTTAGAACTGTGTTATATTTCAATTTTTAAGGGAAAAACTAAGGTTATTAATGTTCAATCTTATACATGTCTACTCAGAATTAAGTACTACTCAATTCAATAGTAAATGAGGTTGCAGCCTAAATAGTTCAACTCTGTCCTGAGGTTACACCATCGACTGCATTTATGGATAAATTGGGTTTCCTGCTTTCTGTGTAATTTGTTTTCAGGATTTTGACTCTAAATGTAATAACATTACATTGCTTCTAAACACATCTGGTTGTGTTTTCATCTGAATTTTTAAAACCCTAAAGCTCTCATTTCCTGTGAATTTGTGAATAAGAAGCACTGTCTGTTTCTTCGGTATCATTTCCGGGGGTGAGGTGAGATGGCCATCAGAGATGAGGCCTTTGCTCTAGTATCTGTTTTTGTGGTGCCAAATGTTGGGGCTTTTTGGCAAAAGGTAAAAACAGTACTGTTTTCCTGGAGTTTTAATGACTTTTCAATGCCCTTCAGTGCCTTTATTGGTTTGGTTCAGGTACTCAATTGCTGTTGAACAATGCTACCTTTTATTTTATTTTATTTTTATTTATTATTTGTTTAAAAAATACTTTGCAAGACACCTTGGAAATTTTGTACTGCAATCTGGCAGATAGATTCCATGCTAAAAGATCTTTTAGTGAGACTTGCCCTTAGCATGAGCTACCTTTCAAACTGGCTTATGTATTGTCAGAAAGTGGCATGAAGGGCAAGCCTAAAGCCCAGGAATGGGGCTATTGCCACCTACTTCCTTCTTCCCAGAGATTCCTTTCTGATCATGAGGAATCATGGTCCTCCTGTAACCTCACTTTCTGTTTTTATATGCAACTCTTCAGCCATATCTCTTTCCTGACTGCATCACATCACTCATAAGCAAGCCATTACTCATGAGAAGATGCAACTCTGGATCAAGAGAATAATCTTGGGATCCCATCATGTGCGAGAGAGTTTTGTTCCCTCCACCTAAGATGACTGACAGGGGGAACCAAACAGCCACACCCTCCATGGCAGGACCGCTGCTTCCTTCGTGCCTTTCAGTCCACATATTGTTCTTCCTTCCTCCATCATGGATCCTGCTCCTGCACTGGACTAGCTGGGATTACTGCCAAATGCCCACAATTATTTTAGCAGCAGTTAAACTTTGGGAAAGCAGCAAAGGAGTGTCAGGAGAGAATGTCAGTTTCATTTCCGGCAAACAAAGAGATGCATCTGACTTCTTGATCTTTCCAGTTTGGTACTGTTTAATTTAGTTTACGCGATAATGTATCCTACCTAAGATTACTACATCCGAGTGTTTACATGAACCTGTTACCTGTTATCTACCTCTTCCAACCTGTATGCTCCCCCAGCCAAAAAGTTCTTAGTTGCCAGGAGAGCTTCCCCAAAATTTGCTACTAAGAGCCAATTGCTATATGAGCATACAGAATTTCCTAACTATAGGTAGCAGTGAAGTAGAACTGAAAGGTTCTTTTTTGTTCCTTAACTCCTATGGCTTCTTGTCTCTAAACTTGTTCTGATTCTATTTGGACCAGATTAACTATGGTTTAGACAAAGGCATCCCAGTTCAAATGGGAGCTCAAGATTTAGTTTACAGGGTTGCCCATTGGTTCAGATCAGTTTCTGTCAACATAGGTATGGAGTTTCTGAGACTCGGGGGTGCGGGGGTGGAAGACACAGAAAATGCGAATCACTTGCATTTCATCTTTGAATTCCTTTATAATATGGGAGGTAGAATGCACTTACTTCCTTTCATAGTAAAATATGAAAAGAGTTCATATTAACATGCAAGTTAAAAATGTGTGGGTGAAGATTAGCATGTAAGCCCAGTCCACTGGGTTCACTCTGATTGCTGCAGCTCACTGTGGCACCAATGGGCAATACCCTGAGGTGGTAACTTGTAGTGTTATCTGAACCTGGGAAATCTGCCTATGCTTTACAGTGCTCATAGTACCCATGGAAGATTATGTGAGGGTTGTTTAAGCTGTGCACAGCCCATGGTCCCTCAGGTCTGATGATCTGATAAGCCACGGTTGTGGCTTGAATATTCAAAATGAGTGCTTTCCTCTGCCACAACCCACTATATGGCTTAAGTAGTCCATGATGAGCTGTTTCATTGTACAAATTGTGCCAACATCTCCACATGCCCAGCTTCTCTATAGATCATTGTGCATGATGACTAGTAAGACTGTTCAGGCAAACACAGTTACAACCTCATCCCCCACTGAGCACACGGAGGTCATTAGAGGTCTCCACACACCCTGGGACACTGGGGGTAAGCCTTGCATGTGTACCTCCACCCCATCACTTAGCCCTCAATAAATGCATCCTGAATACCTGCATGGGACTTATGAGAAGTGTGCACACACACTGCATGATCTGTCTCTAACCATGTTCCCACAGTCTCACACATCAACATGTCCCAGATTTGTGGCTCTCACTTCAAAGCTGTCCTTGAGAGTTTACCATGTTGCTACATGCTGTCAAGTCACCTCTGACTTATGGTGGCCCCATGGATAAGTGCTCTCCAAAATGTCCTATCCTGGACAGCTCTGGTCAGCTCTCATCAATTCAAGGCTGTGGCTTCCTTTATGGATTCCATCCATCTCATACTTGGCCTTCTTCTTCTTCTGTCTTCAACTTTTGCTAGCATTATTGTCATTAGGCATGGTAGTCATGGCATGCCTGAAGTATGACACCTTCCATTTCATTAAATTATATATTCATGACTAGTTTCCTTTTATATTATACTAGCTTTTCTCTTGTGGCATTGTTTGATTTTTTTTTTTTTTTTTTTTTTTTTTTTTGTTTTGGGTTGGGAAAAGGGAAAAAAAATAAGGGGTTGTCATTAAGAAAATCTTTTATTTATTTAATGTGTACCCTGTCTTTCTACCTAGAAAAAATGGAACAAAAGGAAACTTACCAATTTTTCCTTGTGCTATAAGAAGCACATGCAATAAATGGGTTTAGATTATGGCATCTTAGAGTTACATAATATGAAAATATGTCCTAATTTTACTCACAAAAAACAAAGCCAAATGCAAAAAACAAAAACAAACAAACAAAAAACCCAGAGCATCCTGGAGAGGCTTTGCACGCATGCAAATAAATCTTGCTTGTGCAATGGAATCAGAGGGAATGCTAGCTTGTGAAAGGGAATAAGCAAGGTGGAAAAGAATTGGCAGGGGTATTAGCATCCTGTTGGATTCTGCCTAGTATGGTTCATTATGTTCTTCTGCCTCTTTAAAAGCATGATGGAAAGATACCAGGAATCACTTTTATCATATGTTGACTCATGGGCAGAGTGTACAACCCCATATATGGTGATGATGATGTAGGGGTATACCTGCACCTCACCTTGCATAGTGATTGGTGGATTCAGAGGTTCCTAGATTGACGATCTTAATCATATTTCTATTTTTAGCAAATTTTCTCTCAGGAGCATTGGAACTATAATTTTATTTTTCTGTATATGCACACACACATGCATACCATGATTACTGATTTCCACCAATTTTCTATATTTTCACTGAATTTCTGCTTAGTATAGCAATCCTGAGATATCATCATTCTTTTCAGGACCCTTCCTGAGAAGCAAAAGGGCAACACCCGTGACAGAGCAACAGTTAGTATAAATCTGTGGGTGAAGGGAGGGTTTTTCCAGGAGTGCTCACATCAGCATTCTTCAAGGCGGTGAAGATCATACTGTCCCACAGTGATGTGTTCATCTGTCCCCTGATCCAAGTGGACAGTACACGGTGTAGCTAGAAGGAGCCATGATGGGCAAGGACCAAATAGCCTGTGCAGGGTTGCCCAGATGCGAGTGTCTTATCCACCTCCTCGGGCTTCCAAAGTTGAAACTGATTCCACAATAAAAGAAGATGTAAATAAAACTAGGCACCTGATCAGACACTGTATCAATAGCAGTGTTCAAGTCAGCATGAGCATAAGTAATTTTATTCTTGAAATATCTGGCAATCCATCAAAGCGGACCTCTGGGAGCCCCAGCTCTGAAATAGATGAATGCAACCCTGAAAGAGGTCAAGTGGGTGTTTAGATAGCAAAGTAAGCCTTCTGTATTGCCACACTGTATGCACAATGATACATTCCAGTGCTTATTCAGTCACCCTCATGATGACTACTATGCCAATTCTGCTGCAGCTGTCTTTTGGCCCATTTGCAAACAGCACAATCATGCCAGAGGATTTGGAACCTAGGCCACCAAGAACTTTGGGGTTAAGTAGCCATTCTGCCACTCTGATAAGATCCTTTCCCTGTCATACTAGATCATACCCATGAGCAGTATTATAGGGCCACACTTCTCTATTTCAATTTTGTTCCTACCCAGATTAACAAACACTAACCTTCAAGTCCAAGGAGGGAGCTGTACCTTGTGGACGTCTAACTAAAAAAGCTGGACAATATAAACTAATCATGACCAACAATGACAAATTAGGGCATCTTTAATAAGCAATTATCTTTGGTTTGCTATAGGTTCCCCAGGGCTTACACTGCCTAAGTGCAAGATCATATTGAGAAAAAGAAATCAAAACTTTAATCCCATTTTTACACTTAATTGTTTTTGTTGTTGTTGCCTTTTCTTTTCAGTTTTGGAATGACAACATCTTCTCCAGTTAGTGATGCAACCACGTTGAGAGGTTTGTTCTACTTCATATATTTAATTCTTAATAAATATATGTGAAGACTGATGCTTTAAACTAATAATGAGCTATGTGATGTCCAGTCTCTTTCTATCCCTTTGTGTGGCATCACCTGGGCTTGGGGACTACTTTGTATATGAAACTTTGCACAAAGAAGCTCTAGGCATATGAAAAATAGGGATGGGGATTGAAATTTCTGGGCAGGAGCTTTGTAGTAGGAGAAGTCAATTTTTTTGTGTGTTGCAGCTTACATGTGTCTACCAGTTCAGAGTCTGATTGCCAGAAAGCAAATAACAGATATGCAAAATGTAGTTTCACTGAATTGCAGTGTCCACCATTTAAACATCTTATGAACCTTCTAACCAATTTGGGTTTGACTTGATATTCTTTTGGGCCATTCTACTTATATTACTCCCAAATATTGATTAGTTGATGTGAAATAGAGGCAACAACACTATTCTACACTCAAGCAACTAGTTAATTAAAGGACGGTGACACTTGTTTTCTTCCTTAGATGCAGCTGCCAATGTTCCACCTCCTGATGTGGTTTCAATTGAGAGTCCTTCAGGCAGAACCACTGACAAAAGTGACAATCCTGAAGTATGTGTAACAAGCTGTTCTAGACTGGCATTTAGGAAAATCCTGCTCTTTCTATATTTATTTGGGGTTCAACAGTACTTCACAAATTCAAAAAGCCCAGAAAGCAGCTGAAAGTGATCCAGCACAGCTCTGGATCCAGTACAACCTTGGCACATTTCTTATTGAAGAATCATAATACAATAAGTGTAAAACCTTATGCATGTTTAGACAGAAAAAAGTCTTACAACTTCCTGTTGTCAGGGGAATAAGCTATATGTTACTTGTGAGTACCAGATGACTACCCCCATTTCTGAGACAATATGACTTCCTCTGGCCCTGGGCAACTACAAAGAAATCACAGATATCTACATGAGTAAAGCCTACATGGGTGGGCTTCATGGGAAATTGGAATCCTCCAATTTAGGTCCCATGGAAGCATCCATGTATAGAGGTCTACACAGAGTGATTGGGTTCACACCATACAAAAACCCATCACGGGTGACATGCTACAGTAGGTTGCCATGTTGTATAACCTGAACTGATTCCTAGAAGGTGATTTCTTTGCGGCAATAAGTCATCCTCAGAATGGATGAGGATGGGTGGTTGTACCTATGAACAGTGGTCATGTTCTCCTAACCTGGATGTCTGCCTCCATTTTAGGTTCTAGGAACCAGCAAGCAAACTGCTTGGCAGAGATGGCAAGATCCCGTGCCAAGATTGCCAGAGCTACTATCAATACTAACTGCCCATAAGTGCCCAAGAGCACTTTGAGATGACTAGCACTGGCTGGGTGTCTCCTGCCAATTTTGGTTCACCGTGGCTTTCTTTCCACCTCCATTTTGCTCCTCTGGAGATCACGAAAGCTTGCCGCACAGCTGGCTTTATTGATCCCCATTTGCCAACCACTGACAGCCCATTCCAAGTGCCCAAATAACATACATACATTGCAGCATACATTAGGGGGCTGCAATTTTATTTTAATGATTTGCAACCATGGACAGCCCTTCCAAGGTAACTCTTGGACATTTTGAAGGGGCTGGAAGTGCCTGCCAAAATGGGATTATGAAGGCTTGCTGTCAAGCCAGTTTTTGCAATGTCTGGAGAAGGGGAAAGGGGAAAAGCCGTAACAACACAAAAGCAGCATGCAGTCATGGTGAAGATGGGGTGACATTGGTCTTGCTGAAGAACCAAGGGGAAAGGATGAGGGAGGGGGCAAACAATAAATGGTGAGTTCAATTGTCTGTTCAGCACATCATGGGCTGTTGCTAAAATGGGTTGTTGTTGAGTGAACTCTTTCCAGAGCTGATATCATTCCCTATTGTGTAAATATTGTGGTTGGGCCTGGGAAAAGCCGAGCAACCTCCTGGCAGAGGTCAGCAATGCAGATCTGTTGCCTGATAATTGAAAATACCTTCATATAGGCGAGTGGGAATTAATTCTAACTAATCTGTTCAAAAGATGTACAGGTTATACCTCGAGTTACTAAATGAGATTGCTTCTTTTCCCTCAGATCAACAATGAGATCAAGAGAGATGATGAGAAGCTCACAAAACCAGCTCGTGAACAAATGGTTGAGTTCAGTATTCTTCTTCCTGAAGAGAAATACACCAACAAGCTGAGTGATCCCTTTACTGAAGAGTACCAGCAACTGTCTCTACAGTTTGTTTCTGAAGTAATTGTCTTACCTATTCACTTTTGTTATGTGTCTTATGCTGATGAAAGAGTGAAGGATTTTTAAGCAATATCTTAAGAAATTTCAGCTTTTATTCTATACAGGGAGAAGAACATATGGCTTCCATTGAAAACAGCCCCTTTCTGTGTCTTTGGGGATCTTATGTAAAGAATATAGATGATATGGCATCATTAAGATCAGAATCACATGCCACAAGCCACAACCAGTGAAGTGGGACAACCCTAAGCATGATGACATGTCACATGTCTCCTTGGGAAATATAAGATGTGGGTTTGTGGCAGCTATGTTTTCATCATAAGACATAGTTTGTGCCTTAAGTATACTTCTAGATGGAGAGCTTTTCAAATGCCAGGAGCATCAATTTTTAGTATATTTGATAGATATGAGCCAGAAAGGCACTGTGTTGATCCCCATGCTGTTCTCTGCAGGCTAGTAACTGCTACATTTGGCACATTCCAAGAGAGTGACCATTCTGCAAAAGTCCAGTCTCCCTCAGTTCCTCCTTTGCTGTAGCATCCTTCCACCCAACTATTGTGTATTGGTATTTTGTATCCAGCAAAAAGTCAGCTACCCAGGATGTAAGCAAATTTAATCCTGTGGGACTGCTGGTGATATAAATATGGCTGTGGTGTTAATTATTATTAGATAGCGCAGTGTGTGAATTTGGATGGAAGGGAAGCTGCTATATCTGCATGCTTGAAAGCAATTCACTCTAATTAAAAAAAAGTCAAGAAAAGTACACTGTTTTGACTTTGAATCTATACAGTAAAAACAGTATCTGCATGATTTACTTCTCTTTCTTGAAGTATGTTCCTTACTTGATATGATAGTGGTCACACATCTGTGCCCTAGTTCTTTGTCTTGCCACTTCACCTCTTTAAATACACACACACACACACACACACACACACCCCACCCTGAGTTCTGTCATACCTCCTCACAGGTTTCTTGTGATGGGTCTTATGTGAGCTATGAACTTTGTTCCTCTCTTCATCCTTGCTGCTGAAAAGAAAATAAGCCTTATGGGATCTGGAAATTGTCTTAGCTTCCCATGTCCCTTCATAGCATATAAGCACATAGATGAAAGTGTGTTCATACTGACCTTGCTTTATTGCTGTAACTATACACTTTATCATCTCCTCACAATGTTTCATGCAACCTTACATCTCTTTATATTATAAACTGGTTGAGGAAATAAAATGGTTTTTGATCCCCCCCTTTTAAAAAAGCTAGTATAGTGGTCCAGCTTAGGCCTGGGTGATAAATTCAGTTATAACATCCCCAGTATCAAATATGTTGCCTCATTACAAATGCAAAATTAGCTTTAGCCTGCCCAGCCTACAGGCAACAGAAAGCGATGCTTTCTAGCCACCACTGCCTAGGGGTGCTCTGTACCTTACTTACCCAACTTACTAGGCTAGCTGCTTTTGTGAGATCTATGAAATACTAATTAAAAGCTCATTCCAGCTCACCTTGCCTTGGCAAGCCCATTGAATTTTGTATACTGGTTTAGTCTCATCTGGGGAATAGATACCCTCTTCTATCCTACGCCCAAAGACAATCCACTGCAACTCTTATGCATGGCCAAATTAGGCCAGACGTCTTAGTTTTCCTAGATATGCGGCCAAGTAACAGTGCCATGCCAGAAATGAAAGAAATGTCTGATCGGACAAAGGCCACTTGGCATCCTGATATTCCTTTCATCTTTTGCCTAGTTCTCTCTGTGCTTGGACAACGACACCCTTCCTACTTAGCAGCATTTGGATGCTTTGGATTCTGGGCAGAGGTATTTTTTACTGAAAAAGAATAAATATTGAGATGAATTGTCACATTGCTTTCATGCATATGAAACAGACATCCTGAGATGCATGATACATTTCTACAATTCCTTCATTTTTGCTATTATAAATATTTAGGAACTATAATGTCACCTAGGCAAGTTTGCTTATAGAATTCATGAGCTTGATTCACTTGTACATAAATATTCATCCATTTTAAAATGTGATGAAAATAATTTTCCCCTTTTCTTCTGAACAGTACATGTGGATTAAACCATCGTAGAATGTTCAGAATATTGAAGGTCTTAATAAACCATCTTCCTTTTCTTAATGCAGGGCTTGCACTAAGCCTAATGAAGCACTAGTAGCTTGATAACCCGTTACACATATATTTTATTTATTTATTAGCTTATTTGATTTGTACCCTGCCTTTCCACCAAGACAATGGATAAGGAAATAGCATTGTAGCAGAGGCTATAGCAATTTGCCTCTTAAAAAAAGAAAGTGCTTAAAAAAGAAAGAAAGAGAAGAGATGTGTGTCTTAGCCTGACAAGGAGAACACATCACAAAAGCATAGTGGAAAATGGGATATTGCAGTAAGTGGAAAAGGTGGCCCTGTTGGTGATGTTTTGCAAATGAAGAATTCCTGTGCTGGGTATTGGATGGGTCAGCCTCCAAAGTGGTAAGATGATGCTGATGAGAAGGATGAGGATGCTCACGAAGTGTGTATTTGGAGAAAGAGTTGTGTTGCTATTAATTAGTGCTATCAATGATGCTGGCTGGGAATGATGGGGATTATATGGGTGCCAGGTTTAGGAAGGCTGCACCACAGAGTTGTCATATCCCATTTCCCAGGCAGTTTGTAGGATGCATCTTTGAGAGCTTCTTTGAAATAGCATGTAGCCTTTGAGCTGAGTTTCCCCACCCCTGACCTAGAGGGAATGACTCTGGAACCTGAACACAAATGATTAACAACTGAATATTTATTAGCTAAAACAAAAAAGAAAGCATCTGGAAATAGAAAGTTCAATCATCATTGCCTCTCTCTTTCAAACAGATTCAAAATGCATATGAAGGATTGCCTGGATACCAGAGTATTTATGTAACTGAATTCAGGTATGAAGTTTAATAAGCATATGAAATGAAATCTCTTCTTGTATTTGAGCTGCTAGTACAAAACACCCCCAAGACTTGCTAATGGTTTGAGGACCACACAGTTTGTTATAGAAGTTATACACTGTACATGCCAAGAAATGGAATATTTTAATTTGTTTCTTTCTTGGTTTCATTCCCCTTCATTTGATGGGGAAGACCTCCTCCTCCTCCTTGTCCCTGCTACTACATAACATTTATGTCTCAGTTTCTTCCTCTTGCCAGGAGCCCAGAAAGACTTACAACTTTCTCTTCCTCTCTATTTCATCCTCACATCAAAAACTCTGTGAGGTAGGTTAGGCTGAGAGCCCATGCCTGGCCCAAAGTCATTCATTGACCTTCATGCTTGAGAGCGGTCAAGAACCTGGATCTCCTGATTCCCAGTCCAGCACTATAACCATTACATCACACTGGCTCACAACACCTATATAGGTGTTATAACATTATTTAAAGTTATTAAATAAGTTATTTATAAATAGCAGTGGAGAAATGGACTGCATCTTACAGATGCCCCGGCATGTTTGTGTTGTATTCCTTCATTGTTCTGAGGGCTTTCACATGCACTGTGTGTGTTTTCTGAAACAGAACAGTGGTTCATTTTCTTTCAAAACACACCATTTTTGGAGGAGGAAGATTTTATCCCTCTTCAGACTGGTACAATTTTCAGAACAGTAATGTTGGTTTGTAAGCCAGATTTTCAGATGATTACATAGGCCACAAACAATCAAACACAGTTAAATATGTGTAAGCCTATTGAAATCATTATATTATGATCATACCATAAAACTCAGGTGAGTTAATCCTGTGTCTCAGATTAATGCTCTTGTAGAAATCTTATAAAGTTATTGCTTTATTTCTCCATCCATTTTGCACGGCATTAATCACAGTAGACAACATGATTTATCTACAGCATTCTTACTGCTAATGATTATTTATTGCATTTGTACGCTGACAGTCAAGGTGCCCAAGTGGGGTTTTCCTCACAATTACTTTGATTGCTGAAGGTCACACCATAAAGCTGCATGGGTGAACTGGGATTTGAAGCCTGGTCTCCAACCAGAAAGGCCATCAGTGTGACTTCTTAGATGAAAGCTTTTGTTTGAGTTTAAAAAAACCTGCAGTGAATTTTATAAAAATTCAAGTTTGATTCAGTATGAAAGTAGAATGATAATAATTACTGTGAATAATTGCTTATAAATATTTTGATTTGTTTTCTTGGGGCAGAGAATTTGTAATACTTATATTTCTCATACTGTTTTAATTTCTCTCCTTCCCAACAATTAGAGCTCCTCAGGATAACAGGTAAAGGAAACTTCTATGTACTTATTTTTGTCCTACTGACAAGTTATTGATGTGTTACCTTGTAATTAATAATGTGAAAGGCTGCAAGACCAGGGAGTCAACATGCTTAAAAGCTGTAGGCACCCATATTCTCCAGAATGTTTTAGTCAAAAGTTACCCATGGGATTAGGAAGTTAGGCTCAGTTTTTGCTCCAAAGCACCTCCAGTGCAGCCAAGGGCTTTCAAGGAACTCTTTCACACTACAGAGTTCACAAAGACCCTCTGTGGCATTAGAAAGCCTTTTATAGGAAACTGAAATAGCTGATTGATCATGACTGACACCAAAGGGAGCTTTTTCTTAGGGCCAGCTGAAGTACAGGAATGGAGATTTTCACCAGGACCACAGTTGTGGGGAGAAGCAAAGATTCCCTTCCCATGTGTTGCACTCCTGATGAACACCATCCCCTACTGTGTCTACTTAACAAAACAACAACACCTTTCCCTGATGGAGTTTTTTCCTACAGAATAAAGATACCATCTACTTTGATCTCGAACTGCAAAAATTCAGTTCCTAAGAATTTAACCATTATCAAAAGTGGAGAGAAGAATCATAAAGAAATATGACTGGCAAAAATGGGCCATAGCAAGGAAAGAAGTCTTTGAAAAAAACAGTTATTCTGTACATACTTCTCTCTAATATATCCTTTCTTAAACATGTAGTGGAGTGGAAGTTCTGTACACTGTTGTTTTTGATGGGGAAGCCATCAGCAATGCTACCTGGGACCTGATTAACCTTCAGTCCAACAAAGTGGAGGACAACACTTTTCTAGAGATTGAAGATAATCCAACTGTGGTTTACACAGTCAGCGACTTCAGGAATTATATTGCTGAAATACTTCATAAGAACACTTTACTTGAGAATGCCTCCTTGAACCTGGATCCTGACTCTCTCCTGCTCATAAATGGTGTGTATTAAATAAGAAATCCTACTTCATTTCAATAAACTAGTCTTAATTCTGCTAATGTGTTGTGAAGCAACCACCTATCCACAATATTTTAAAGGTTGTGATAGATTACAAGCTTCCTTTTAAGCCCAAATTCTGGTTTCTCCAAGCTGGTGCCCTCCAGATGTTGTAGACCAGCCTCCATCAGCGTCTAGCAATCATGGAAGGCCAGGAATACTAGGATTTCTGTAATGCAGTGTGTGTGTGATGTAGTTTAAGATGTCCTGTAGGGAGATACTATGCATGCATGTCCTAGGGAGTATTCGGAACCTTTGTTTAGAAAAGAACTGAGTTCTGTGCCATCAGATTCACACTCTTTACAAAAAAGTTAAACTGGGCAACCTAAATCTGTGGCTGTTTTGTGTGATCATGGTTATAGGGCCTGCATCCAAGCATTGGCTGATTCCTTGGGCTTTACATATTCCTCACCAGGCTCAGTTTGGATGACAAAGTAATATGCAAAGGCAAATCTTTGCTTTATCTCTGAACAGCGATTGGGGATGCAGCAGTACACAAAAACAGTGGCTCAGCCAGTGGATGGAAGAGTTACTAAGCCAGTTTGCTTGCTGTTTATCATCCCATTCCCAATTCCAGCCCCCTGGAAGCTAGTAGAGAGAGAATTCCCTAGTGTTATTTCTGATGAGTGAGAGGAGAAATAACTGCTCTACTAACTGCTGGGGGCAGGGCTTGGGGGAGGCAGGATCTTCCATGGGAGAAGGGCAGAGAACTTCCATGGGAAGTTCAGGAAGTATAAAGTGTACATAGTGAACTTTCTGGAGGAAGATAAGTTGTGCACCGTTGTTTTAGATTTGCCTCTCTCTAAATGCTTACTGGCATTATTGTAATTTAATGGGCTAAGAAATTGGTGTAGGTGGGATGGCATCATGTTAGAACTCAGCTTCATAAGTGTTAGGTTTGTTTGTTTGTTTGTTTCTTGCCTTCACAGTAAAGGAAGTCATTGCTTTAGTAACAGAAGACCCATCTCGAATTACTGCTAAACCCATTGATGATGTAAGTTCATTTTTCTGTATTGTCTTCTTCTAGCGGCTTTCAACCATTTACCAAATTGCATGAATTGTTAAAATATAATAAGATAAAACACAAATGTGTTCAAATGTTCTTTTTAAAATGAAACATTCTCGTATAGTTTTTCAACAATGAGTACTTGATGCAGGGCTTGGCCATGTATGGTTGCTTTTATATTATGTAGCTTTGGATATTTCCTTGAGACAGGGTCAATATTAAATTATTGAACATGCTGTCTTGTTGGCAGAAAGTGGTGGAAAATATTTTGTTTTGCACAATGGTTTTTCTATCCTATTGTGTGTGCTTTTTTAATTGCATGTGCAAAAAAAGTCAGAATTGCCAAAATAATATTACATTTCTGAATGGCATTTTGAGAAGCTTTGAATAATATTAGATGCTATAGGAGCATGCCTATGCATTTAAATAAATGATGAAGTGTAATTCTTGGCAGCCATATACCAATGTTCCAAACATTCCAATTGAAAATTAATTGCTCCAAGTCTTCGTCTTTATTTGAGTTTCTGCTCGTTTTCTCTGTGCTGTACTGCATTATGTTTTCCCAGTTTTTCTGACATTTTTGAGATTCCTTTGAGATTCCTTGAGGTGACAGTCAGTGAAGATGGGAGGAGTGTGGAAATTAGGCATTAAGTGTTCAATTTTATGCTCATTTAGACAGAAAAAGCTGGAAGTTGTAGGCCTTTTTTCCATGTACACTTGCGCAGGATACATGCAAATATGTTAAATGAAAAGCAGCTAGGAGAGGGGGATAGTTTGAGTAGAGAAGTGGAGGGGGGCATACTTAAATACTTTTCATGGTGGGCATTCAGCTCTCTAAATTTCCTACTGGTAGTTTTTTCCCCCAAGAGCTCCAAATGGATGCTTGTGAGTATAAACATAAATCCATGAAGAAAAGCTGTTTGAGGGAGGATTTGGACTGCAGAACCATTGACTAGGCAACTCCCCGCTGCTTCTTTATTCACAGAATGCTTCCCAGTGGTGTTTTCATATTGCCATTACCCTGCCTCATTTATGTGCTGGTTGTTTCCAAATCCCACAGTTATCTACTTGTAATCCTTCTGTATCTTCCCTCTGTTTCTTCCATCTTTAATACATTAAAGGAAAAAAGATAGAATAATAGCACAATGCCTTGGTGGCATTGGGGTCCATCTGGAAGTACACATCCCATTCCTTTATGAAAAGAAACAAGATGACAGACTGTGCAAACAGGAAATGGGGAAGGGAAGCAGAAGTCAGGAAAAGTTAGTGATTAGACAATGGGGAAGCAATGGAAAGTGAAGCTGCTGCTTTCTTCCACCCAAATTTATTGACTCAGTACCCTATGAGTACCTACTCTATTTTTCAGAACATTGGCTGGTAACTCTCAGTATTTCTCAGAAATTTAGAAAATGGAGCAAAGTGGAGATTCCAGTAGCCACCTCAGAATCTGGCAATGTCATGATCTCAGCTTGTAACCAATATGAACCTGTTTTTAGGATCGTATGGTGGTATCTGAATGGCCCTCAGCAGATGAGTCAACTGTAAGCAACATCTTGCCACTTGATTTTACCAGACCAGATTTCATCTTCGATATGGAACAGTACAATGGCAATGAAATCTGGTTAAGACCAGATGGCTTTCTGAATCCTGAGAGCAACTTCAGTTCAACACCAAAAGCTACTTTCTATTCAAAAACTGGTATTACCCCAGATGATCTGCTTTTTGTGGATGAAAAACAGAAATTGCATTCTGCCACACCATCAGCAATAGAGACGGACCTAGAAAGCATTTCAAATTTTTCATTAGAAGATTGTAAGTTCTTTTGCCTTGTTTCTGAAAAGCAGAATTATGTATCCTAGAAAGCTTTTTTAGGCATTCTTCTAGACTGATTAAGAGGTATATCATGTTACAGGGCAAGAAGAGGCAGGGTAAGTAGAATTCCCAATTCTGAGCAGTATCTGCCTGCACCCAAGATAATGGATATTTTAGAAAGAGTGCAAAAGTATATCTGAGAAGTGTTTTAATGTTTATTTGTCTTCTTGATCATGATGCTGCCAGTTTTGATACTAGAGGTATTTTATAATGGAGATCACATCTCTTTATCTTTTTTTTTTTGGCAGGGGGTAGGGGGCAAAACTGCCTAACGGAATCGTGACCCTGTTGATTCTTATGTACTTTTCATTGTTGTTTGATAATATGGTGTACTTCTGGGCTGCCTCAATGGAATAGACACTGGGGGTACTACATTGTACTGGCTCTGTTCATTTATGGGAAACTGAAATCCAGAAGGAAGTACTGGGGTTCGACTTCTCTTTCTTTGGTTAATACCTCATGGGGTTTACAGAGTTTCATGTTTCTTGCATGCTCTTCTACATCTGCATGAAACCACTGATTGAAGTCATACAGAGATTTGGGTTGCAAAGTCATCAGTATGTCGTGATGCCCACAAATTTACATCTCATAATAGGCTGGCAGTAGAAAGCCTGAATGGATGGCCTTGGGTGTGCAGCTTGTTTTGGATGGGGTTGCACCCCTCCCCTCCAAGTATCAGATATATAACTTGTGGACACTCCTGAGTGAAGTGCTCCTGTTAGTTGCACAGGTGACATCATTTGGGTGGGGGCATCTTATTACAGCCTTGCTTGGTTTGTCATCTATGAATGTTCCTGAGGAAGACAGAACTTGCCATGAGTGCTCATGCCCTAATTCTAGTCTGGTGTATTATACAGGAATGTATGTAGAAATGCCCTTGAAAAGTGTTTGGGAACTGCAACTGATGCAAAGTCAGGTGTTTAGAATATCATATGCACCTTTTATGTGACCTTCATTAGATTCCAGTTTGTTTGTAGGCTAAATTCAAGGTTCCGATTTTAAACTTTAAATCCCCAAACAGCTTGGGGCCAAGGTACCTTAACAGGCCAGCTTCTTGCAAATGCTTCTCCAACATGGTCTGTTCAACATTTGGGGGATTATATGAGATGCCTTGACATTGTGAAGCACAATAGGCAGCAGTCATAAGGACCTTCCCTGTAGCAGCCCCAGCTGTTCAAATGCCCTAACAAGTGAGAGCCATCAAACCCCCTTGATTTAGGAGGATGCTTAAATGGGACTGCTTCACTTTGAGTGTTTCTTTGGTAGAAATAGTAAATGAAATCCCTTTATGACTACTGTTTTTAGGAACTGTATTGCTTCTCTATTTATGGGTTTATATACTGTGTGATGTTTTATCTGTGAGTCACCTTGAATTTGTTTTAAAAAGCAATAATAATAGTAATTGCTTGTTTTACAAACAATAGTAATAATTATTTTTATTTACTGCATTGCATTTCATCATGCTTTTTTTGGTTAATTTTTGCCACTTTGAGCTGATGAAGAATAAGGAGGGTACAAATTATAGTTAAATCATAGATAAAGCCAAGGTATTAGAAGCATTTCTGAATAGCACTGTTGGTTGTAGCTACACAGGAGTCTTTTGTCTCGGCATGCCTCTGTGTTGACAGAGGGTTTTGCACTACTGAAATCTTGTTTTGATATTGGTTGATGGAAGGAACTGTCCCCTGCTGTAGGAATCAAACATATACTAATAACCCTGGTGTGGAGGGTTAGGAAAATAAAATCTAGCAATCTGCACTTATAAGAACTGTGTCACTTTGCATTTGTTTACTTTTAGTGCTTGAGGACTCAAAGGAGTTGGAAGGGTTGCTTTTACCTTCAAGTCCTCCCTCTCACACGGTGCCAAAAGAAATCCTACCTACAAGTGATTCTGTGATCCCCCTCACTCCTATACCACCAAAGGCCTCTGCATCAGCCATACAGCCTAGCATGGAAGAAGTGTTAGCTACAAGTTTTGTAGAAGAGGAAACTCTGCAACCTTATATATACATAGAAGACAATCTAGATGCCTATGGTTCTGGTTCAGGACAGGAGCTACAAACAAACTTATGGCCCTGGTATAGACCTACCTTTGAGACAGAGGGCTCAGGTATGTATGATGATAAAGGAACAAATTTTATATTGACTTCCTCAAAGGACTATACATCTAAGGAGCTGCTAGATGAAGTCATCTCCCAGTCATCTCTGGAAATAGAACAACCTACAATAGAAAGTGTTATTGCTGCATCCCCTGAGCTACACAGTAAATCTCAGGATATAATACAATTAAAGGAGACCAGTGAGGATGATCAAATTCTTCCTGAATTAACTGGAACACAAAACCCAATAATAACAGAGCCAACATCCACAGACTATTCACATATAGTCATTACAATAAGACAGACAGATGATGTTTCTCCAAGAACTGGATTAGAGAAACCAGGAGTAATTTTAACAGCTGATCCTGCAATAGAGAGGCCAGTGACTGATAATTTTATGGTAGACCAGCAGATTCCGGATTCAATGGCTGAAGAGGTCTTGGGATCGATTGCTCTGAAACCTGTTGCTGTTCCTCCTACTGAAAGTGCCACATACCAACCAGCAGATGAAGTTAGAAGTTCAGTTGCATCAACTAGTTTTCATGTTTCAACTGTGGTTCCTTTTTTAATAGAAGATACAACTGCTTCCAGTGACTTTGCTGTGGAGTTCAGTACAACCCACATCACTAATACACCTTCCAGCGGCTTGGACAGTACAGTAAGCTCTCCTGCAATGGTGGCTACGGCAGAGTTCTCTATCCCCATCCTCACTGACATGCCTACCACACAGCCAACATTATATCAATCTACAGTTGTCCCAACTGAACTGGAGAAAGATTTGATTGCAAAAGAACTGGAAGTTATAAAACGGGACCCTATAGGAACAACCTACGTTCCCCCTGAAATGAACCAGGAAGGAAGAAGTATGACTGAGGGTCATATGAGGTTGTCTACAAGTGTTCATTCTACAGAAATGGCCAGTGTAGCTGGTTCTACTCATGAAAATCTCAGTAATGTTACAGTCCCTGCACGGGCTTTAGTGGTATTCTTTAGTCTTCGAGTTACCAACATGATGTTTTCAGAGGACTTATTTAATAAAAATTCTCCTGAATATAAAGCCCTGGAACAGAGATTTTTAGAACTGGTAAGACATACTGTATAATCTAGTTTTTGCCAGCTTTCTATTACTAGCAAGAATACTTTTCAACCAGGAGTGAACAACACAGATGCAAAGTATGATTCTAAATCTATAAGATGCTTTTTCAACCTGCCTAATCGTTTATTGGACACATCGGGGCCCCATGCAAAATAGCTGTATAAGATGCTTAAAGTGCCATGCAAACTCATGCAGATGCTTAGATTCAATCATTTAGTTTTATCAGGGAAAAAGAAACATTTCAGGAAACAGGCTTACTCCTCTGTAAAACCAGATGAAATACTATGTTTTTGTGCTAAGTTTATGCAACAAATCAAACATTAAATGAAATTGTTTTGAACATTTGTTACAGTTCATAATGATAAACTAGCAGATGTTATCCATTCAGATTAATGGGTCAGCACACTGAATGGACAGTGGTGTCTGCACTCAACTTGCATTGCCACTTAAGCAGAACTAGTTGATGATTTACTGATTTTGCATGGCAACTGTAAAAGCTAATACATAGGAAAACTGAGCATCTTAATTCATCCTTTATGTTTAAAAGAGCAAGTTATATGTGTGATGCAATTGAATACACCTAGGATAGTCTCAGGTTTGGGTAGTATAAAAATGAAATAAATAAATAAAATAAATTTACTCAGAAAATACCCCCTTCTATGGTAAATAGCTGAATGTGCACAAGATCACAGTTAGAGAGAGAGAGAGAGAGAATAACTACATTTGTTCTGTTTCTTTTTCCTTCTCTCTCTCTCTCTCTCTCTCTCTCTCTCTCTTTCT
Source organism: Varanus komodoensis (assembly GCF_004798865.1). Taxonomy (NCBI): domain Eukaryota; kingdom Metazoa; phylum Chordata; class Lepidosauria; order Squamata; family Varanidae; genus Varanus; species Varanus komodoensis. Next base: position 35,800,187 of record NW_025335941.1, read on the forward strand.
TTCTTTCTTTATTCCTTCTTCTTTCTGTTTTTTTCCTGTACTGTAGCTGGTTCCTTATCTACAGTCCAATCTAACAGGCTTCCAGAATCTCGAAATTCTGAACTTCAGAAATGGTAGTATTGTGGTGAACAGCCGAATGAAGTTTGCAAGACCTGTGCCTCGCAATGTCACTAATGCTGTGTACATGATTCTGGAAGACTTTTGCAACACAGCCTACCAGACCATGAACCTGGCTATTGACAAGTACTCCCTTGATGTGGAATCAGGTATTACAAAGGAAGAGTTTTGTTGCTGTGTCAGTGTGCTGAAAGATTCAAGCCCAATTTTCTCTGTCTTGCCTATGCTAGAAAATAAGAAAACCCATGTGAATTCAGACCCAAGGTCTACCTAGTCCAGCACTCTGCACATGTGGTGGCAAACTAGCTGCTCACAGGATCCCTCAAGCAGGAATGGTGCAAGACCTCCTCCTGCCAAAGTCCTCAGCAACTGGTGTATGCAGGCAGGGCACTTCTGGTTAAGGAGGTAGCACTTAGCCAGCCAGGCTAGTAGCCACCAATAGCCTCTCCCTCATGAATTGTCCAATCCCTTTTTAAAGCCGTCCACATTGGCATACATCACCTCTTCCTGTGGCAGGGAATTCCATAGTTTCACTATACAATGTGTGAAGAAGTACTTCCACTTATCTGTCCTAAACCTCCCCCTGTCATCTTTGGGATGACCCCAAAATGTCTCCCTCCCTACATTCTCCATACCATGCATTATTTTAAACACCTCTATCATATTTATTTATTTATTTAAAATATTTATATGCTGTCCTAGTCACAAAAAAGCCTCTGGACAGCTTACAATATAAAATATAACATAAATAACATAAATAAATTCCCGACCCACACTGGCTGCAGCTAAAAACATAGAAAAGACAATATTAAAACTTAATAAAATATCACTGGAATAAAAAGGTCTTAACCTGGCGCCGAAAAACAAATAACGATGGCGCCAGGCGGACCTCTCTGGGGAGCACATTCCATAGATGGGGTACCACCGCAGAGAAAGCCCTCCTCCGGGTACTTTGCCTCCTAATATCTTTCATGGAGGGTTCCCAGAAGAGAGCTTCTGCTGCCGATCTCAAGGGGCAGGAGGACAAATACGGAAGAAGGCATTCCTTCAGGTATCCAGGTCCCAAGTTGTTAAGGGCTTTATAGGTAATAACCAGCATTGAGTCCAGACTTGAATTGAGCCCGGACTTCTATGGGAAGCCAGTGTAGCTGGTAGAGGACTGGGGTTATGTGAGAATAACGCCCAGTCCCCGTTAGCAACCTGGCTGCTCTGTTTTGCACCATCTGAAGTATCCGGACTGTCTTCAGGGGCAGCCCCACGTAGAGCGCGTTACAGAAATCCAACCGGGAAATAACCACTGTTGCTAGGCAGTCTTCCTCCAGGTAGGGATGCAGCTGATAGATTAGCCGAAGCTGAAGGAAAGCGCTCCTCGCCACCACAGTCACTTGAGCTTCCAAAGACAGCCCTGGGTCGAGAAGCACTCCCATATCTCAGCTTACTTAGCTCTTTTCTAAACTGTGCAGTCCCAGTTGTTGTAGCAATACCTCATAGGGGAGCTACTCCAGCCCCCAGATCATTTTTGTTGTCTGTGTTACTGAACCATTTCAGGTTGCAAATGGGTGCTCAGAAAACTGAATGATTTTCCACCCAAACATTCCCTCTGGTTATGAATTAGAGAAATGGCTTCTAACTTAGTCTTATCCCTGACATGCTAGTTTTCTATGCACAGGCCCCCTCATCAACATAATCCAGCCCCAGATCTGCTTACCTCAGTGAGAATTAGGTATAAGTATTATCTATGATGGTGATTATATTACTATTTATATCATGCTTCCTGCATGTCTTACATGGGCCATTTTACACTGAAAATCTTTAGTGCAGATTATGACCGTGCTGACTGGAATGCTGGTAGTTGTAGTCCAACATATCCAGAAAGCATCATGTTTGGGAAAGCTGGCAATAAATGCTTTGAATAGATCAGCTGCATTTTTATTGGATCTGATAATCATGTTTAGCATTTATTTTTTATTTGTATGCTAAACAATCTTTGTTGATGATTTTTTTTCAGCATGTAATATGACTAAAGGGAAGAAGATAATATGAATAACTCTGTGTAAGAGTCAGGTTGTGGCAGTACTATTCAGTTTGTATTGTCTTTTTGTTGGTCTTCCAAGGAGATCAAGCTGATCCATGCAAGTTTCAAGCATGCAATGAATTCTCAGAATGTTTGGTGAATCAGTGGAGTGGTGAAGCTGAGTGTGTCTGTTATCCTGGATATCTAAGCATTGAAGGATTGCCTTGTAACAGCATTTGTGATCTACAGCCTGACTTTTGTCAAAATGATGGCAAATGTGACATAATCCCAGGACAAGGGGCGATATGCAGGTACATGAAAATTTGTCCTACCGGCTTTGAAATCTGGAAAATCATGGGTATTGGCCTATCTGTGCTTTACTCCAGTTTTATATTTGTGCTTGTTTAAAGTGAAACAAAACAAAAACAAAAACACAGGAAATGCTTGAAGAATGACCTCAAGTATAGGGAATAGTGTAATCAAATAGATTTTCTCCCTCATTTCAAGTTGACAACAAATAACTTTTCTTTGTCCTGTTTATCCCTTCCTCTTGGCCTGGGTGGATGACAGATGCCGTGTTGGTGAAAATTGGTGGTACAGAGGAGAACACTGTGAAGAATATGTGTCTGAGCCACTTGTTGTGGGCATTGCAATTGCTTCAGTGGCCGGCTTCCTTCTTGTAGCATCTGCTGTTATTTTCTTCCTAGCAAGGACCCTCCGCGAACAGTACACAAAGAGTGAAATTGAGGACTCTTTAGGGCAAGTATCAGTAGGAGGTAATTTAATCTTATGTGCTTGATTGGTAACAAAATGAAGCAGAAACTAGTGGACAGGACTGCAGATTTGCCTTGTGACTTGGAGCCAATCCATACTTTCAATATGCTGATTTAAGTAGAGTGAATTTTCAGTAGGCCAGAATGTCTCTTTTTAACCTGGCCCTCACAATTTGCTTCTGGCATAGACTAAGTTGCAAGAAAAGCCTGGAAGTAACTTATTGATAAGCGGGAGCTAGAAGCAGTGGTAGCAAATATCAACCTTGCAGGCGGAAAGAAGCATAACCGCCTGAGAAGAAATGGTCACTTGCATCATCTGAGTGTTGGGACCTCCTAGCCCCTTTCAAAGCCAATCCAACGCCACAGAGGTAAAGGAGAGGCCCTGTCTGTGTTGGGCAGCTTTATGGATCTGCAGTAGTATATTATCTCCACAAATTTTGGAAAACCCTCTGTAGGCTCCAGCAATTTTAATGAGGATTTGCAGTGCTTGCCTATCAGAGGCATTGCTGCAGTTTGTAACACTCTCTCTGATCTGCCATAGCCTGCTGGTTTGTAAAGCTTGCCTTATAAACGCAGAATCTTAAATAGAGCACTTTCCAGCAAGTGGAAATCAAGCAAGATTATTCCCAATTTACTGCCTGGGACATCAGATAATATTGTCTGTTCTTCAAAGTGAGGAATACAGGATTTGACACTTTCATATGTTAATTTCTTTATAGGCAAGGGGATAGTCTTTCATCCATTGAAAATGCAGTGAAATACAACCCAATGTACGAGAGTGATGCTACTGGACACAGTCACTACTATCGAAGGTATCCTCTGCTGACTTCATATAGCTCAACAAGCAATGAGACGTCCACTGAGTACAGCAGTGAAGAGATCAGGCATATTTATGAACATAGTGAGCTAACTAAAGAGGTGAGTAATTTTATCTAATTTGGTTTTCACTCTACCCTATCGCAAAGGTTTTGGTGCTTACAAACAGAGAGCTTATAGCACGACCAATCAAAAGGCATAATGCAGCTCTTCCAGCTTTCGCTCCTTCATGATACTGTGGTAAGAAAAGAGCCAGAAGAACAGGTAGGAAAGCACAAGACTGCCACAAATAAAAGACACTGTTGTTGGGACCTCCTGAAAAGTTGGAACATGATGAGAGGATTGCACATTTTTTTAAAAGCCTTACCCGGAATCTTTAGAGCAAGTATAGAATTTCAGCGCTAAATGCTGAATGCAGTTTTGATAAATGCATAAATAATAGTACTAAAACAAATTATACATCTGTGCTATTTTGTATTGTGATAAGTACGGGGCATCTTTGAACTGTTGTGTTTTGTTTAGCATTATTGTGGAAATATTGTGTTTTTTCCTGTTTTGTAGGAGATTCAGGATAGAATACGGATTATAGAACTTTATGCCAAAGATCGGCAGTTTGCAGAGTTTGTAAGGCAGCATCAAATGTGAGTTAGATGTTTATTATTGCAATGTTCCTCATTTGGATTTATTCATTGTATTCCATGCAATAGTGATTCCATCAGAAGAAAACAGCGTATCTTGAGTTCATTTTATTTCTTTAAACAATACCTTGAAAAACATTCCATTTGAATTTTTTGTAGATCCCAGTGTTCCACATGAATTAACATATTACATATTCTAAGGGAGAGATTAAATGTAAGACCTTCATGGTTCTACAGTATAATATTGCACAAGACTGGTAATTATTAGCATCAAATCCACATACTTTATTTCCCAAATTAATAAAATGGAATTACTATTTACTATTACCTTACATTTCATAGTTGCCTTCGAGTGGAAAAGCAATAGTTTATGGTATTATGGTAATAAATTAACTAGGTCTTTGGCAATGAGAAAAGACTTGTACATGGAACATATCCCATGGTTTGTGAGCTACAGCCGTTCTGGGATATGGCCATGCTGGTCTACACACTGGTAACCTGATGACTGAATTAGCGCAATGTGCTCTGTGTGAAGCCCTTTGAGATTGGCCCAGCAACTGCAACCATTGTAGAACCCGACATCTAGGCTGCGGTGAGCACAGTATGTCTTTGTTTAGGGAACTGTATGAGCTGCCAGTATATAATTGGTTCAGGTTCAAAATGATGTTATGGAGATTTATGGCCCTAAAGAACTTGGAACCAAACTATATTAGGGAAAAACTTTTCCCTTACTAACCTAAGATTTTCAGGGTGCCCTCACCAACCCTTGCCAGCAGCAGGTACACCTGGTGGCAATCAGGGAGGAAGGCCTTTTCTGTTGTGGCACCGTCCTGCTGCATACAGGATACACATTTTTCCAGCATTTCTGTTACAGTATTTTTGTTTAAAAACAATCCTATCCAAATCTGGAAACCTTTTCAAAATGGTCTATGTCCTCTCTGTTTGGGATGGCCTTCAACAAGGAGAAGTTTAGATTTCTGTGCAGCATAGATGTTGATTTGGGTAACTTGCTTTCAGTGTATTACTTGATTGAACTCTTTATTTTACATTTAATTCTATGGGATAATTGTAGATCTTAATAGATTTTTTGACTCTCTATGCCGATAGTTCATTATGGTATTTTGTGATGTCTGTGTTAGGGTTTTGTTTTTGTTTGTCATGATTTATGCAGTATCTAGAGGTCTAAGTTGATAGGCAACTAATAAATAAATAAACTCTTGCACAGAGTCCGGTGAGGTGCATATGTCCCCTCTGATTCCCTTCTGCACTCATTTTTAGAAGGAGGCAGTTTGGCAGACTTCACATGAGAACTCTGCAGACCCATCTGCTTCTACAAATGAGGATTTTCACTTGTTTGGGGGCTTCCCCTACAAAGTGCTAAATATTCCTTTTGCAATGAAATCAGTGGAATCCATTGCTTGTGAAATGGAATTGGCAGAGCAGAATGGAATCAGAGAGGGTATAAGCCTCCCATTGGATTCCGGCCCTTGTAACTTGACCTGGATGAGATAAAATTTGAGTTAAGGAAAATGAATTAATATTATTTATTTTATTCATTATATTTTTAACCTGCTCAGTGTACTCTGGAGCATCCCCAAGCTACAAACCTGCTCCTTCAAGGGGAGTGCAACCCCATCTAGAACAAGTTGAATTCCCTCCATTCAGTCAGAAGAACCACCCAGTTATAGCATCTCAGTCCTGTCTGGATTGGGCTTCAGTTTGTTAGCCCTCATCTAGTCCACTGTCACAGCCAGGCACAAGTTCAGCACATCCACAGCCTCATCTGCTAAAGATGAAAAGGAGAGATAGTGCTGTGTGTCATCAGCATACTGATGGAAACTCACTCCAAAACTCTGAATGACTTCATTCAGTGGTTTCATGTAGCTATTAAATAACACAAGGGACAAAACTGACTCCTGGGGAACCACATACTGGAGAATCCAAGGGGCAGAGCTATATCCCCCAAGTACCACCTTCTGGAGCGTATCATCCAAGCAGGAGTGGAACCACTGCGAGACTCCTAGCTCAGACAATCACCCCAGAAGTATACTATGGTCAATGATACTGAAAGCTACTGAGAGGGCCAGGAGAACCAACAGGGTTGCATTCCCCCATCTCTCTCCTGACATAGGTCACCCTACAGGGTGACTAAAGCTCTTTTCATGCCGAAATCAGGCCTAAACCCCAACTGAAATGGATCCAGATAATCAGTCTTATCCAAAAGTACCTGGAGCTGGTTGGTGATGACCCACCTGGGAAGGAGATATTTGACACCAGCCTAAAATTATTGAGTACTTCTGGGTCCAGGGAGGGCTTCTTCAGGAGTGGTCTCAGCACTGTTTGTTTCATGTGGCTCGAGACCACTCCTTGTAGCCTTAATCACCTCCCTGGCTCAGCCAGCAGTTGCCTCCCTATTGAGTTTCATTGCCGGGGGGGGGGGGGGGGGGCAACGATCCACTATGGATGTGGTTGCATGAACTGGTCTAAGCACCTTGTCAACATCCTCAAGCTGTACTAACTGGAACTCATCCAACCTAACTAGCCCATAACTAGAGATTATCACAATAAGAGGTCATGCTACTCAACAGATTTGCTGTATCCAGTCATTTTGTATTGTGAACTATACCTTACACATTTGACTGCAGAACACATATGGAGAACGTGTGAACATAGAACATAAGAAGCTACCCTATGCGGAATTGGCCTCTCTAGCCCACTATTGTTAACACAGATTGGCAGCAGCTTTCCAAGGGATTATAGGCAGGGATATTTCCCAACCCTACCTGGAGATGCCAGAGACTGAAGCTGGAACCTTTTGCATAGAAAGCATGTGCAGAACCACCAAGTAATCTGGGACAGCACATATAGGAAGCTGCAAAGGACTGAATCAGACCTATTAGATTGTCTAGCCCAGCACTGCCAACTCTAGAGTTTCAGGCAGGATCTCTTCCTACCTACCTGGAACTAGACCCAGATCCTTCTGCATGCAAAGGATATGCTCTGCCACTGAACTAGACCTCCCCCACCCCCACAGTTATCATTCAGGTGATGTGAATATAAATTTCTGCAATTTGTTAGAAGCCCATTACTCCTCTCAGTATGCCTAGAGAGAGGTTAATGCAATTGATTATGTAATTGAGTTGTGCATTTACAAGTTCAAATTATGCTTACTTTATCTTATTTAAAAGGCAATTAAATACTCATGAGATGGTAAAAATGAACCATCAATCATCATTGTAAAGCTCAAAACAAAGCCATTTTTGGATAGATGGGATAAAAATTAAATATATAAAAATAAAGGTTAAAGGTACAGGTTTCCCCTTGACATTACATCCGGTCATGCCTGACTCTAGGGGACAGTGCTCATCTCTGTTTCCTAGCCGAGGGAGCCAGTGTTTGTTCGCAGACTGTCTCCATGGTCGTGGCTGGCATGACTAAACACCGAAGTGCACGGAACGCTGTTACCTGCCCACCGAAGTGGTACCTTTTTATCTACTTGCATTTGCATGCTTTCGAACTGCAAGTTTGGCAGGCACTGGGACAGAGCAACGGGAACTCACTCCATTGTGCAGATTCGAACCGGCAACCTTTTGATCAACCAGCCCAGCAGCGCAGCGGATTAAACCACTGCGCAACCTGCAGTCCTATATATAAAAATAAGCAGGCTCTAATGTAGAAAACTGTTTCAGTTCCTTTGTTTAAGACTAGCTGATGTTCAGTAGTTTTTCTTTTAAAATAGGAGTTTGAAAGCTGTCCGAAACACAAATCCCACAAGTTAGTCTTCCTAAGTTCTACAAGTCAACAAGGTAATGAACAAAGAACCTATAGTCATTTGTAGAACATTATGTCTGCTATTGTGGGTTCTAGGAGGCTGGAAACTCATCATATTGTGGTGAAATTTCAATGCGATTTCATGCCAGGTGCCTGAAACCAAACTATTTGGCATCTTTGATGGAAATTCATTAAAACAGCTTCTGCCAATTCTATTATACTAGTCTATAAATTTTAGCCTGCAAGCTCTGGTCTATTTTCTGGGTCATTCAGAACTAGTTCTCATATTTTAGTAAGGATGTTAAAATGAAATGCACTGCGACAATATTGTTAATTGGCTATACTTTCTGTCATCTAGTAGAAACATAAATAGTAAGCTTATGGAAAATCTTCATGATATCTATTGGTATATCTGCTAGAGAAAACTAAATAGATCCATCAAAGATTACTGTACTTATAATCTTTGCCATGTTAATCTTTATAGAAAGGGCAGTTCTATAAACCTAATGGTGGTATATCTTATTTTAAAAAATTCACTGTTAAAACTCATGCACCTTCACTTACACAAATTTCTTGGAGAAACGATTCAAATGTTATATGCACAAGCAACATTTTGTTCCTGAAAAACTCCAATTTTCAACCATTTCTGTTTTTAATTTAGAATGAATGGATGGGTTTCCAACCTTCCAGTACAGTGGTTCATAGGTTTTTCTTTGTACTGATGCTTTGTCACAGAACTTGTTTTCAATGCCAGGGCTACACTGTATTACTCGTAGTATTAGAACAACATCCAGAAGAATAGCTGTACAGCAAAAACAAGCACTTTAAAGGCTAAGCCATAATATTGCATGCATAAGAAGCAGATCAAGCCCGTGAAAAATCATGCTCTCATAAGTTTGTTATATGCCTTTTTATTTCGATAGCATTAGAAAAAACACTAAATATATGATTGATCTTGACCACATGCAGAGTGGTCAGCAGTTTTCAACAGATGAGCAACTATGTCTAGTACTGACATTGCAGATAATTTGGGGCAAAGTCTTCTAGATAAGGACATCTAGCTTCCAAGCAAGCTAAGATACTATGAGTTCTTTCTATACTCAGAAGGAAATTTAGGTGGTGCAAAAATAAATATTTCTCCTGAGCTGTGCTTCTGTTACTTAGTAGTATTTATACCTTGATAACTATATTAATGTGATGGAGAAGGGGAGAGTTTCTCTGATGAAGTTACAAGGTTTCTTTGTCTAATTTGTCATTGTAACCATTCTCCATAGTTTCATTTAATTCAAAGGATTTTATGGAAAATGTCAAGACCAACTTTTGATCTAGTCACATTCATTCCCAAGAGACCCTGCTCTTTAGAACAACAACATACCCGCATTTCAGATGGTTACATGAGTGGATATGACACATACCTAATGTTAAAAATCAAATAAGGTTTCAAAAGACTACCAGAATTTATCCAGGCATATGTGGGAGTGGAATGGGCTACTTGTGAGAGGGAGTCATTAGCCACACATGAATCACACCAAAAGGTATACGTGATTATTGCAGCATGATGCTGATACTCCTGAAGTTGTTCCACCTCTTCCTCAAAGTCAGTTTGACTAATGAGCATGAAAACATGAATCTGCATCTATTGGAGACCTTAATTTCAAGTCTACATTCCTGGTCATGGTGTCATCTGTATGTAGCCTTGGTTAAGCAGTTAAATAATCACTGCTGTCTATATTTCCTTTCAGAAAGTTGCTTTAAACACTGGATCCAGTAGAAGGGTCACAAGAAATGAAGATGGGTGGTGTTGCTACAGTTCTGACACGCTGATGTGGCTGCAAAGTCATTTATAGTATTTTTAGTCAAGTGGATGGATCTTAACCTCTCTTGCATGGATTCCTTTTTCAACTAAACGAATGGATAAAATTAGGAAAGGTTAATTATCCTTGGATTTTCAGGATACAACTCAACATCACAGAAGATGACCAGGAGCTGCAGAGGTCATGAGAATCAGTTGATTTTAATTCAATGGAACTTTGACTGCTCTGTAACTTTTTTCTTGTCTTGAGAATGCCCCCCCTCCCTTTCTTTTTTGAGACATAAATAAAACAAAAACTTATACCTGATTTTTCCTGCTTTGGATAGCAAAATGTTGTTGTTTAAGAAGTGTAAATAGGATGGTAAATCTTGGGTTGCATGTAACAAGTTTGTAGATTTATTACTGTGTCTGCACAGGCAATTTTTAAAATTGGTCCATTAAGACAAGTTAATAAAAGCATAAATAGTAGCTAATTATTTAAATACTTTGCATGAAAGGCAAAATTAGATTTTCATACCCAACATAAACTTATAAGAAAGAAGTATTACTAAGAATATACCAACATTGCAATCCTATACCCATTTATCTGGGATCAATAGCCATTAAATCAATGAGACTTACATCTGAGTGCATGTGCATAGGATTGCAGTGTAAATTAGGAATTTCTTGATTACTAGTCCCATCACTTCCTAGAGGAGATCAACCCTGACTAGAGGCCAGATAGTGAAGATGAAACTCAAATACTTTGGCCACCTAATGAGAAGGAAGGACTCCCTGGAGAACAGCCTAATGCTGGGAACAATAGATGGCAAAAGAAGAAGGGGACAGCAGAGGCTGAGGTGTCTAGATGGAGTCACTGAGGCAGTCGGCGTGAGCTTAAGTGGACTCTGGGGGATGGTGGAGGACAGGAAGGCCTGGAGGAATGTTGCCCATGGGGTCGCGATGGGTCGGACACGACTTCGCGACTAACAACAAGAAGTCCCATCACTGCATCTGCTGTTGGCACTGATGCTTTACATAACCTTGAGACATTGGGCCAATAGTCGAGGAAATAATCTTGCACTATCGAAAGAAATATGAGTTACTGTGAACTGGTTTTGTGCATCTGTCAATGAGACTAATGACTTCAGAAAGAAACTGCTAAATATCTTTTTTATTAACAAGAATTTGACTTGGTTAGAGGTTTAACTATATGGAGAGTTTTTTTAAAAAGTATTTAGATTTTAAGCTTATATATTTGTTTTTCATCTTGTTTTTTCCCTGGTAACAGAATTTTCTTGTTATGGTTGTATTTGTGCAACAATCATAGATAAGACAGGGCTCAAATATTCCAACTCGTTTACCTGCTAGACTAATTATTTCTTAATTATTTGAAATTGCTGTGGTGATTCTTCCCCCCACCACTTTCTTGGTTGTACCTATCTCTTCTTGGTTGAGATTATGCTCAGTTGTACAGAATAATTTATTACTGGTTCAAATAATGCAAACACTAATATTTTTTGATAGCAAACACTGCAAAACTTTTATTATGCAGCTCCATCAGAGAACTTAGCAGGTATCAGTCAATACTTATCCTTTGAGTTCACATATTCAGTTGACTTGGCTCTCTGACTTCTGGTTTCTTTTTACGTCTCATGTCAAGTAGCTGGTAGCACAATATGAATACTATTTGGCAGGGAAGTGGGTGATGACCCTTAATGGAAGGGTTCTATGAAAATCTATTATGGTCCAAATCTAGCACATCTAGTTATTCTGTTTTTAATTGTATTGTCAATAGGAGTCATATTCCTTGCGGAGTATAGAGGCACATTCAGAGCACATTATGCAAACTAATGTGGGAGTCCCCCCCCCCCCCAGCCTTAAAATTCCTCCATGCTATTTGCAACTTTGGGTTATCCAAAATCATTGCAATGCAGTTTTGCAGAGGAGGATCTAAAAGAGGAAGGATGAATACTCTGAAATATGTTTACTATAGTTAGGTGTATGTTAGAGTAACTTCCCCCAACCTGGAGCCTTCTAGATGTGTTGTGCTACAAATCCCATTATGACCAGTGGCCATGTTAGCTGCTGGTGACTGGAATTGTACTGACACACATCTGGTGGGGGAGCCTGGAATCTAACTCTGAACTGTATTATTGAGTGAAATGGTGCTTGAGGAATAATTACTCAGCTTTTCACCCTTCTTGTCTGCCTTCATATTCTACCAATAATTTGCCATCTAGGGCTTGTCTGCACTGCTGTTTTGCTGCATTTGAATATTCAGTTGGGGTGAATTTAAAGTGCCTTTCCCCTGTGGCATCAGCAAGAAGCACAGCTGGAATTTCGGCACTGAGTAAGTAATCTTACTTACAAATCACTCTAGTATAAAGAAGACTATATCACCTCAATGTGTAGCTCAAGGAAAAACAAATGAACAAGCAAAAGAACAAACAAACAAACCACTTAGCCACAAAGTTTGTCATAGTTGGGTGAGATGAGAGTATGTTTTTCTCTAATTAGAATTTTTCAAATTGTGTGCGCTATGCCATCATATTATTCCTGTATTGTAGGGTTGTGTTTTAGTACAATTCTTGTAATAATGCAATTCTTTATTTCAATTGTTTTTTAAAATAGGAGACTGTGGAACACAAACACAGTCTCACCTCATATTTCAAAGGACAGCTCAGTCACCACAGCCTACACTAGTGGCAGGGGCAAAGAAAATTATAATTCATGGGTGCACAGGAACATGTAACCTGCTAGCACAAGTGTTCTGAAAACAATGCAGCCTGCGCAAAACATACAAACTAAGATACTTTGCAGTGCAGATACAGCTTCAGTTATACAAATGCATTAAGTTTTAGTTATAAGTAGAGATTGATAAGTGTTGAACTTTGACAGAAGACTCTAAATCTCAGTGCAGACTTTGATCTAAATTAAAGTATCAGATAGTCTGAGAAAAGAATTCTCTACAGGATAGGCCAGATCTGTGTTATGTGAACCATTCAACAGTAGTTTCTGATTTCCTGAGTGTTAGCTATGAAGAGATTCTGGTCATACTGAAAAACGAATATTCATTGTGTATACAGGAAACATTTTATTATTGTACATAATATCTGTATATTTTTCACTGCAATAAAATGGCTTTTGTTTTGAGATTCTATGAGATTATTATCCATCATTTATATAGCAACTATGTCCACAAAAATGATTAACTATTGTGCATGTCTATAAGCCGTTTGGGCTACTTATGGATTCCATCTGAACAGATTTTGCTATTCTAAATATAACTTGCAATGGAATTGGTGGTCAGTTGGTGGGTTAGTAGGTTGCATTGGAGTTTTGTCAGGTTTCAGAAACCCTCCAGGTTGCTCTGACATGACTAGAGTAGAGATGTGCAGAAGTTAGATCTCCAGGTATTTTTGACTTCAACTTCCAGAAACTCATACCAGCATGGCCAGTACTCAAGAATGTGGGGAGTTGCATTTGAAAACATCTGGGCATCTACTTCTTCCCCACCTGGTTTAGAGGCCTCTATGTGTTAGCATGCATCAATGTTATCAAATAGGAAGCAAGGCCAAGAGTCTTCATTGCACACCACATTACCTGAAGCAGAACACCAAAAGGCGCTTTCTCCTGTGTTAGGCTTACATCGTTTGGACATAAGTCCCTGCCTTCATCTCTGCTCCTTCATTCTGCTCCATGAAGCAGCCTGCTTTGCGTTATTGCATGCCAGGGCCCAGAGTTCTCTGCTTAGCTGAAAGAGGATCAGACAAAAGAATATTGCCAAAGATTAGTTCATTTTACAGAGAAGGAGCGCATCACAGAGCCTTTCCAGAGGCAAATCAAGCATTGTGAAGAAGTGTATGAATGATTTTCCTTGCTTGACCTGCAGGTCGTGGTTTCCTGGTGCACACTGCATGCATCTATAATCATTTTCTGGAAAAGTAAGGCCCTCTCCGTTCCAGTCCACTCCTTCCAGAGACAGAGATAAAGCTAATAGGTTTACATGACTAAATAGGAATGCTTAAATATAACTGTGAAGTCAAGACATCAACATCACACCTGGGTTTAAAAATACAGCATGGGATTGTGCAAGTGGGAGAAAAGGTTGCTCTGGGACGGTAGACTCAAGGAGCAATACACTCTGGCCTCCTCCAATGACAGAAGACCAAGAGCCACTGGGGGGCTGCCCCCTGCCAACTCTTAGGCAAAACATTACGGAAAGAGCAGCTGAGTCCCACTGGCCAGAAAAAGGCAGTTTCAGGGGGCTTGCTTTGCCATTCCCTGACAAAAAGGTCATGTATAGGAACTTGGTAATGAGCATCTACTGTCCTATTTTTCCGAGTCTATCTTCCTTTCTTTCCTTATGCTGTAGGGCCTATTTATTGACTTTCTCTAGATATTGGTCTTTTCCACTTAGATTCCTCTCCCTGGACAGTTCTGGAATCTTCATTTCTGGATTCTCTTCCCAGATGGATTGCATTGAGATCTCATCATAATAAAATAGATAATTCCCTCCTCCAGTTGTGGCAGCTGGAAAATTGTGGTGTATATTTTCACGATGTAAAATTTATGGGGAAATCCAGATTTAAACATTGGCAAAGAAACAGTTGTTGGAGGACTTGGATGGTCAGGCTGAATGTTACTTTGAGGCTGCTTATCAGTCCTGATGATAACTTCGTACCATTTTTTGCTTTATAAATTGCTAGCTATGGCTGCTTAGCAATATATGTAGTTGAAACATTGGTTACAATCTAGGTTTGGCCCTCCTGCTTCAGAACCATCTGTGTTATTGAAAGTATTGACCGAGGCTGCACAGCTGCACTGGCTTACAATTCATGTCTATAAATATTTATTATTTGTGAATAATGTGTTACACAGGGTCTTAACCAAGAATGGAGTAATGAACTGGAGGAACCCATTTTGTTCAATCAATTGAGTGCTTATATCTATTTCAGAAGGAATTGTGGATCTTGGGATACATTTAGATCAGTAAAACTGTGTTCTGATACTGGGCACGACAAAATCTCTTTTATAAGTGCTTAATTAAAGCAGCCAATAGTTAGAGATCTAACACTGCTAATGCTTTTCTCCTTCGTATGTTTTGGCAATGCCCATAGCAGCTTCCTTTTAGAAGGAAGTTATAATTCAGAAAAAATCTTGCAATGGAACATTCTTTAATATTTAATAATACACATGTTCATTTTGAATTACCTACTCATCGCTTGGAATTTAATGGAAAGTCAGTGCAAATGGGTTTTCGACACTCTTTTAACAGCTAAAAGAGTAATACTACAACATCGAAAGGATCAATAGCCACTTCCAGTAACACAATAGATGGAGAATTTAATGAAGCTTTTATTTTTGAACAGTGGACTTTAGGCATAATTTACAAAGAGTTCATATAGCTACCTGGGTTGCATAATAATATAGATTTTTTTGGTATCCACTAATACATAAGGATACATCGCCTATATGTAACTGGTATTAGGATTGTAAAATATTATCCAAAAACATTGTAATGTTTTATTTTCTTTAATGTATAGTTTAGTTTCACCTTGGAATGCATAATAACAAATAAATTAACCTGCCCTCAAACAACCCCTGGTATCTGGGTTCAGATGACTTGACAAGCCACAGCAAATCAGACACCCATGCGTACCATGCAAATTTGGCATACATGGGTACCTGCCCCAGTGTAACACTACCAACAGCTAAATTGAGCCTCAGTGGGACATAGTGGCATGGAAACCATGTTGCTGTCTTATTATTAATATTTCTGAGCCATTCTGGAAGCTTTTTTTAGCTGAAGAGTGAGGTGATTATGCTTTAAATAAATAATATAATCAAGGGCCTAACCAGTAGAATACTTTATTTCCATCAGTGATACTTTCTCCTTCTGGGATTTTAGAGGTACACACTCCAAGATAAAATGTGGAATTATCAAAATTAGGCTTCAAGCCTTTTAATTGTAAGAGAGGAGAGCAGAAATATAAAGGGCATCAATGATGGGCATCCATTGCTGAAGCAAATGTCTTAAATTAAACTTTGCACAAAATCAGCCACAAGTTCTTCCACAGAAACTTAATTATGGGGTCCAGGAAGCTGCACTAGCACAGCTCCCATCTATTCTAGTGGGAATTCTGCTAGTGGATCATGCCATCTCTGTTTTGTCAATGTGAATGGGAGAGGTTTCTAACAATTTGCTTCTGAACTGTCAACAAATCAATTTTTCTAAGAAGCAATTATCAGTTCTGAAATGGTGCTGCCTTGCAGGGTTTTGTGATTTGAAGCTGCTAACAAGACAAGTTATGATGCAACTTCTGTCAAACTTGGAACTCTTTTTATTATTGGCTAGAGAAATGGGACTATGCCTAGATTTGAATATGTCTATGGATTGCTATTAAAAATATATATATACATAGGGGGCTGACCCATAGGTCTGATGTCTCTGATGATTGATGTTTTTTAGTTTCTTCTTTTTAGTTTGTAGAAAATAATAATAAAATTTATTTAAAAAAAAGACGTTAGGATGCAATGCTACCCCTCCCCCATGGTAGATGTGCCAATGCAGGGCACAAGCATCCCGTGCACGGTGTGTGGCCATGGCCCACTGCCACATGCCACATTCCCCGCCATTTTATTCAGACAGCCATTTCCAGCCACCTAGAAATAGCACCAGAGGAGGAGACTGGGGCACTAACTGGAACTGGCACAAATCCACTGCCCAAACCTCCTCCTCTCCGTGCCCCTTTTCCCCTTCCAGGGCCCAGTTGCAACCTATGGAGGGGTCAAGCTGGCAGGATTCTTTCTAAGTTATCTGCATGGGGTGGTATCCCTGCTCGTCCTTCAAGGTCAGAGGACCAAGATTGGAGGGCATCAGTGCTGGCAGTCCAGAAACCCCGTGGTCAGTACTGCTGCCATGTACAGTTTATAAGTGACATGTTGAACATGGAAGAATGTTGTAAAGATGAACAACCTTAAATAGCTTTGCAACTGCTTGTACTAAAGGGATCGTACTGTATAGGTTTATGCCTTGTGATACACATGTTTTGTGTAAAATATTTATGAGGAAGAAGAGATGTATTTCACAAAGAGTTGACAGAGGAAAAAAAGACGTGCTACCAGTTATTATTGCTCCTGTTCAAGTATTTTTAACCATGCAGTAAATCTATATATACACATTGAAATTTTTATTTAACTTGATATTGATTCCTATAAAATTGACTTATGCTATACGATAACTCATGCCTAAGTACTGACAGAAATATTTGCACATCTGTTTTAAAATTTGTTACACACCTGATGAAATAAACTATAGACCATTAAAACACAGGCCATAATAAAGCTTTTAGCCAATAAGGGACACAAGGCTTCCTGTTAAAGATTTACGTTACAGTTTTTGAAATAAAATAACATGGATTGGGTGTTTTCTGGAGGACAAGAATGCAGGGACTGTACTTTTACAATGTTCCAAAGCAGGGACATGGTATCTCAGGTCTGGGGCCAAACTTAACTATCTTGCAGTCCCAAAGTGGCTGATCAGGGCCCTCTAGGTGTTCATGTTCCCCTTTCCCTGACCATGGATTTTCTGGTGGCTTTCAGCTTTTGTGCAGTTCTTTCTGCATTGTTAGAGGCTGAACTGCCTAAGGCTTGGGAGGGAAGAGGAGAAGCTGTGTTTCAGATATATACCGAATTCAAATAGGCAACAAAGAATCTCAGTAGTGACATCACAGAAACACCGGAAGCTGTGAATTGGGGATTTCAGGGGCAGATTGTTGGATGCAATCTTCAGTGTCTACCTCCTCCTTCAATACTACTAAGCGGGTAACAATTAAAGAAATTTCCCACAGTGCTGATATAATTGAACCTCAGTGATGCAAAGTAATGAATGGCATACTAAATATCTTTCTCTTTATAGAAGCTTGCAACATTTATACTCTTTTTGGGGTGGCTAGAGTTTTATATTTATATTTATTTTTTGGAAGAAAGGTTTGTGTTGCTGAGCATTACAGTACAGGAACTGATAGTAAGGATCTTTTTTTCCTTATGTTAAGCTCTAAACCATATGTTTATTATTTCACTATGTGCAATTTTCAGCTCAGCAGACTTGAAAATATTTTTCCATAGTTCAAATTTTTCTTATTACTTGAATTCTTCTGTTAACTGGCTGTTTGGAACATTTTCAAATGCTGCCACGCTACTAGCAAAAATTTAGTTTTTCCAGATAGATCCAGTTAGTTTATGACAAGGGTTGTTCTATAGCATAGTTTACAGAAACTAAAGGCATATGAGTTTAATTTCAATCTTGCTGCAACTTCAGTTTTAATCCCCATTTATTTACTCTTTATTAAATGCCTCATAAAAATATTTTTCTGGCAGCATGATCCAATGTTCCTGCATAAAACTAAAAAAACAGGGTTTCCTGGCTTGAGGTCATCTAACACTGTTATGTTATTATGGACTTGAATTTGGTTGGGTGTGTGATGGTGTAATATCATGTTGACTATCTGTTCCCTGATTGGCTGTGATAAAATCACAAGGATACCTACTTTAAAGTAGTATGGCAGCCATACAGTGGAGACTGTAGCAGTTGTAAACAGGCTGTGAAAACTGGCTGGAACTGCAGAGAAGTTCAAACTCTCCTTGCTACAAAACTTCCTTTTTGTTCCCCAAATATGAGGGCAAAGCTTTGATGGTGCCATTGTTAATAAATTTGGATAGTGGGAGTGAGAGGAGGTGGTTCCTGTAAAAACAAACTGAAAGCTTTAAGGATAAAGTTCTATTATGGTCGCTCTCAACATTTTAGGCTGTTTCACTGTTGAAATATTTTGTCTCAGTTAATACAATCCCTGTGCAGTGTAGCACACCCTACAATCTGTTTGAACTCTTTTCTTGAGAGTGAAGTTTGGTAATAGAAATATGCATCATAATCAACAACAGTGACATGTTAACAATCTTAATATCTCATCCCCCTTTTATGAGTATTCCATATTCCTGTTATAACCTAGGAGGGCTAAGAAGGCACCATCCAGAGGATCAGAATAAGATCCTAACTGTTGGACAGATTTGTGTCAATTAGAAACATTCCAGAATGGTTACTGCTATTGGGCATCCCAGTCACTATGCCATCAGATTTAAATGTTGCTATGTGCTGTCAATGGTGACCCTATGAATGAGAGCCCGTCAAAATGTCCTATCCACAGCAGCTCCATTCAGCTCTTCTAAGTTGAAGGCTGTGGCTTCCTTTACAGATTCAATACATCTCATATTTGGTCTTTCCTTTCATCTTCTGCCTTTAACTTTCCCCCAAATGCTTGTCTTCAACACTGAGTCTTACCTTCTCATGATGTGTCCAAAATATGACAGTTTTGACATTGATTGGGAATACAATAGTGTGGATTTAACTTGACCTTGGCCTCCAGTAAAACATCCTTAAACTTGATGATCTTTTCAAGTTCCTTCATTCCTTCCCTTCCAAAGAAGTACTAGTTTTCTTTGAATTGCTTGGCTGCAGTCTTCCTTTGAACTGATAACTGATCCAAGGTATGTGGAATCTTTCACAATTTTGATTTCTTCATTATTAACAGTAAATTTGGTAATGCTTCTGTGGACATGATTTTTGTTTCCTTAATATTGAGCTGCAATTTTGTTTTTACACTTCCTTTTTTCACTTTTATCAGGATTCATTTCAAGCCATGACTGCTTTCTGCCAGTAGTATGTTATCATTTGCATATCTTAAATTAGAGATGTGTCTAACATATATATGTACAAGAAACTATAATTAGGACTGAATATGGAGAAACAGAATGATTTCCTATAGACAAAGGCATTGGACAATGGTATATTTTATTTCCTTATTTGTTCAGTCTGTGCACAGAACATAAGGAAAACTCGCTTAAAATCAGAGGAAGCAGGAATGAAAACTGGTAGAAGATCAATAATTTAAGCCATGCAAATGATTCTATGTTAATGGCAGAAACCAGTAGCAAATTAAAATGTGTCCTAATGAAAGTGAAGGAAGCAAGTATAAAAACAAGACTGCAGCTGAACATTAGCAAAGCAGACTTCCTGACTACAGGAAAATCATACATCTTTAAGATCAACAACAATGAATGAATTAAAATTGTGAGGGATTTAGCAAACCTTGGCCCAGTCATAAATCCAAAGGGAGACTACAGCTAAGCAATTCAAAGAAGACTGATACTTGAAAGGGTGACAATGCATCAAGTTTAGGATACTGATGTATGAGGAATCCATTTAGGGATGGAAATCTGGTGGATTCTCTGGGCTTGACTTCCCAGGCTCTAGTCTGCTTTGCAGTGGCGAGTGCACCCAGCATTCATGGGGCACTTAGCAGGAACTGACCCCATGGACTGCACAAGCAGCATCTTCTTCCACACCACCTGCAGCAACCAAAATGGCACATATCAAGGAGAAGGACGTTGTTACTGGTCATATGGAGCTCTCTGCACAATTGCCAGCACTGTTCCTCTTCATCGACACGTGTAGCAACCATTTGGGCTGCTGCACCTGACATGAAAGAAGGGTGGTCATGTGGGGCTTACCAGGAAAAAAGTGTTGTGCAACCACCGCACAAGCCAATTCCCTTTTCCATGCCACCTGCAGCAGCCACGGTGCTGCTGCACCTGAAGCAAAAGAAGGTTGCTGGCTGTGCAACCTTCATTCTGCAAGCATTTGCAACTACCTCTTTGCTTGGCACACCTTGAAAGACTGGACTGAGCATGAGGGGAAGCCTGCAAATAAATTCTGTTTCTTTCAACCTTAGTGTATTCATATTTCACTGGATACCAAAGCCAAGATCACCCACACTGTTGTATTCCTGGTCCCTATGTCTAGATGTGAAAGCTGGACAGTGAAGAAAGCTGACAGGGAGAATATTGATGTGTTGGAAACATGACACTGAAGGAGAGCTTTCAAATACACTGAACTAACAGAAAGACAAACAAGTCAAATCAAGTCAGAACTTTCTCTGGAAGCAAAAAATGACAAAACTGAAGATGTCATTCTTCGGGCACAGCATGAAAAAGCAAGACTCACTGGAGAAGATAATAATGCTAGGGAAAGTGGAAGGCAGAAGAAGCAGTGGAAGACAAATTATGAGATGGATCAATTCAATAAAGGAAGCCATAGCCTTGAATTTGTAAGAACTGAGCAAGGATGTGAAGGACAGGTCATTGTGGTGGGCAAAATATACATCAGCCTGAGCACTGAAGCTTCAGTGCAGCTGGCTGCTACTGCAAATTTCCTAGCCCAAGAGACCATTGTTTCCACATATTATCCTTTTGCTCCATTACTATGTGACTTTTTGCATATTATGAGACTTCATAATAGTCTTACAGGAAGTATTTGTGTAAGTGTCATAAGAATTCACAGAATAAGGCTTAATATCAGGGCTCATACTGTGTTCACATGCAAAGCCACACAAGAGGCCTTTTAAATTAAGAAGATCATCCACCTGCAGGATTTCCTCAGGCACAGCACTTGCTTTTCACCTCCACTACTCACCTTTCCGCCTAGGCATTTTACCTCAACAGTACCTTATTAAGAGTGATGTCAAAGCCAAGTGTCCTGGACTGTGAGGTCATCCAGGTTCTTTGACTTAGAATTGAACCACCCCATGTTATTTAGTGCTAGAAAGAGTGTGCAAAATAGAATAAATGGGGAAGGGATGCTACTTCCTTCCTTTAGCTTCAAGGAATGTGAAGTTCCGTAGGATGATATGAGGAAAATTCCATAGTAACCATGGAATAAAGCAAACATGTGCATTAATCTGAAAGCCTCCCTCTGTCCTCCTCATCTCCTGTCCTCAGGTAGGGAAAAAGTGCATTGTGAGGTTTCCCATCGGTCAGATGAGATCCTTTATCCTGTTTGATTGCCAACACAGAGTTAAATATAGACAGCCTCCATGCTAGCAGCCATGACTAATCCAGCTGGAGGCTTGATAAGCATTTTCCAGAGATGGAATGGTCTGAACTGATGATGCCTTCTCAGCACTGCTAAGTCATAACCGGAATGTGTGTCATCATCATGAGCAAATGTTAAAAATTGAATTTCCCCACCCACGTTACACAGCATCCTACCTAATCCAGTAGACTGGCAAATCTTCTGCTTCATACAAAACCTATGAAAATGGGTCTGCACAACTAGTGAATAGCTAAAACACAACACACAGTTCACTACAGCACACTGATATCCTGTGTAGGCAAGTTATTCTAAGACTAGGTGCCTTTTGAAAGCTGCTTCAGACGTCCTTATGGGAGCTGCGCACCACAAAATAAGAATGCAGAACATGCAGAATATGCTAACAAAAATATCATACATAACATGATGCAAACCAGCAGAAGTGAGACCAACAATTCAAGACGGAAGTACTTGCCCAAATATCTTCAATTTCTATTGAAAATGCACAGCTGGGCTGGAGAAATGCAATGCGTGGTTCTAGTTGGTCAAGCCATACAAGGTTCTAGTTACACTTTTTAGAGAGAGGAGAAGCAATTAAATGGGTGGCTGTCCGTTTGGGTTCTTATTTAAATTATTCTTTACTCTGAGTCCAAATTAAATATAAATTCTTGGGATTTCTTCATTATAGAAGGGTTTGTGGCTGGGAAATCACCCCTGTCTGTGTTCTGACATGCCCCAAGGAGCGTAGAAGTTTGATAATGCCAGGCTTCTTGTGGCAGTCCTGGATCTGCAGTCCTGGATCACTCATTATCCCCAGAAATTGCCTTGGTAAGCTGCATTTATTGGTCATTAACATATGCAGACAATCCTATATTAATTTCTCAAAAGGAATTATTACTTTGTTGGGAGACTAGAACTCTTCTTCTCCTTTTTATCCTAACAATGACCACACTGTGAGGTAGGTTATGCTGAGAGGCAGTGACTGGCTTGAAGTCACCCAGTGGGCTTCATGACTGATAGGGACTGGAACCCAGATCTCCTGAGTTCCAAGTCCAGGAGTCTTAGCCACTATGCTATATCACTTCCATAATATACATACATTACAGACACACTTCTGCATACATTCTATGTTTCTCATACAAAACCTCAAAGTACATATATTCTTTTTTTCTTCTCCCTCCCTCCTTCCCTCCCTCCCTCCCTCCCTCCCTCCTTCCGTGTGTGTGTGTGTGTGTGTGTGTGTGTGTGTGTGTTAAATGAATACTCTAATCCAATATGGCTGCCCATAACCCTTCAAACTTGGCAGATTATTGGCATCCACTGCGGCAGAGAAGCAGCACAGAGGTGACAGTCACTTTATTATTTAATTATTTAATTTCTATAACACTTATTAAGACAAGTTCTCTGTGGGAGTGTACAAAATTAAAAATATGCAATAATCACAATATACAATACCAACAACAATAAAAGCACGAATAATATTTTAATAAACTAACAGCAATGGACCCACAACAACTATACTCATATTAATTCAGAGGTATGCAGCCATAAATTGCAATAAAATCCAATAGGAATGAGAAAGGTAAAAATTAACTATTATAATGTTTGGCAAATAAAAAGTTTTTTGCCTGGTACTCAAAAGAATGAAGATGAGGCACCGGGTACACACCTTGGAGAGCTGATTCTACCTTGTTTATTGTATAGATGTATCTTCTCTTTGCCTTTTCTCAGCAGTTCTAGCATATCTTAATTTTACTATCAGGGAAAAATCCCAGATTTTCTCAAACCACCTATTCCAAGAAGGTTATTCCCTCCCACACCCTACCCCCACCCTTTTTGGCATGCAGTAGTCTTGGCACTATCAACATAAGCTGATAATGCGTTCTGATGTAAAAAAGTAAGAAAATAGCACAAAGGATCTACTGAAACTTTGTGGCCAATAATTTTTGTGCATTAAAACTGATAAATTATTCTTTAATCATGAATTCATGAACAAAAGCCTACAGCAAAGTGGGGAACTGGCGTGCAACAAGCATGTAGAATTTCCTAGTCTGCTGTTATCAGTCATTTACAGCTCTTTAAGCATATGCCTCCTGCTAAGTTAAGACTGGCTGCTTTTCCATATGTTGCTTTTGCTGGAATCTGCAAAGGTCCACTGATCCTATTTACAGAGCACTTGCAATTACACTAGATTACAATCTGCATGCTGATGGGACTAAAATAATTGTATCACCCAGTTTTAGTTAAGATAGTTATGCTAAACTGAGAGCTACTCAAGGACAAGGAAAATTAAACTGATTACTATTCAGTTATCCTGACAGACACTGACCGGCTTCAGACAACATGTCAGCCATGCTGTTTACTACCCACAATAGGTTATTACGTTGTGTGAACCAGCACTGATTTCCTCAGGGTGATTTGTGTGGGGGCAACAATCCATGGGTTGTTCTACAGGATGTTGTACCTGTGCTGTATTGTCAAGTAATCAGAATCCAGTTGAATAACTCCATTGTGAGTACAAGGAATTGGCCTGTGAGTCCCACAGCAAGAGTGACAAAAAGGCCCTTGATACTCTTGCCATGGGGCTACTGGGCGAGTGCAAAAGCCAGCCACCCCCTAAGTGCCCAAACAGCAAGTGGTGGCACCTGATACTGGTTCCCCTCCTTTCACACTGCTAATTGTTCTGAGCTTGCTATGGATCCCCCCATTTTGGGACAGGGGAATCGTGAAGGTCAGCTGTAAAGCTGGCTTTTGTGATCCCCATTTTGAAGCTACGAACAGTTCCTGGACTTTTTAGACTGAGACAGACATATGTCTCAGTCCAAAAATCACCTCTCTTTCTTTTTTAATGGGACACAGTCTCCCAAGCAGTTAGAGGCTTGAGACAAAATGCAGACACTGAAGGGAATTTAAAAGGAATAGTAGAAAAAAAAAAAATAAGGATTTTTCTGCGAATGGAATATAAATCCCCAGGTTTAAGTTCTGGGTCAGAATCAACCACTTAAATAACATTGAAAAATATATATTAGCCACACACACACACACACACACTGGGTTGGATTCAAAAGAAATTCATTAATCTTAGATTTCATTGAAATCCATGGGACAAATCAGACTTTCCACTATTTCAATGGGAACTAAAAGCAAAATAAAATATAAAATAAAATAAATCTTATTCTGGATCCAACCCCATATGCTTGTGTCCACTGAGCATAGATTTGAATAATTTTATGTGGCTTTATAATCAGTACTATCTCTTCACCCAGTTTCCTTCTGATATAGAACAGTCTCTCACTAGAGGGCAGAAGAAGCTCAGAATACTATATTCTGTAATTGCCAAAGAGATCTGCTAAACTGATTATTAAATATAATATACTTTGAAGCCCAATTAAACAGGGGCAGATCTATTGCTTATGAAAGATGATGAAGTGTTAGCAGGTGACAGAAAAAGAAAAACTATTCAACTCCTAGTTTGCCTGAATCTTCTCTCAGAAGAGGAGTTGTATTCAACCTGGAAGAAGTAAAACAAATTATACAGGTGGTGAATACTTACCATTCAGGATAAATAAGGATGGTTCATAGAATCATAGAACAGTAGAGCTGGAAGTGGTCAGAAGGCCATCAGGTCCAACCCCTCTGCTCAGCACAGTACACCAAGTTAAACCATCCTTCTCAGATGGCTATGTAGTTGCATCTTGAATGTCTCTTGTGTGAGAGAACCAACAACCTCCCTAGGTAATTGATTCCATTGTTGTACTGCTAGCACTCAGAAACTTTCCACCTGATATCTAGCTGGAATCTGCCTTCCTGCAACTTAAGTTTGTTATTCATGTTCTGCACTCTGGGATGATCAAGAAGAGGTCCTGTTCTCCCTTTTTGTGACAGTACTTGTAGAGTGCTATCCCATCTCTCTTCAGTCTTCTTTCCCCAAAACTAAACATGCCCAGTTCTTTCAATCTCTCCTCATAGAGCTTTGTTTTCAGTCATCCTCCTCTGAACCCTTTCCAGCTTGTCTGCATTTTTCTGAAACTGTGGCATCCAGAATTGGACACAGCTGAGGTCTAACTAATGCCAAGTAAAGGGAACTAGTACTTTACAGGATTTGGAAGTGATGCTTCTATTAATGCAGCCCTTTTTGCTACATTTGGCTTTTGCTTCCTTAAGAATCAAGAATTCAAGTATGGCATGGTCACTTTCCCCCAGAGTTGCTGTAGCTTCCACTTGGTCCACTTAGATCTTCCCTGTTGGTTAAAAGCAAGTCAAGGTAGCCATTCCTCTTATTTCTTCCTTATAGGGGAAATGGAAATTTCCCATAATGATGACATCTTACAATTTGCTTTCCAAAAGTTTCATCCTCATCTTCTCCTTTACTGGGTAGTTGGTAATAGACTCCAACCACTGTGTTCCTTTTATTCCTTGCTTCATTTATATTAATCCAGATGCTCTCAATGGGGCTACTAAGCTCATCCTGTGCTTCTGTGAAGAGTTATGTATCATTAACATATAGTGTGACTCCACCTCCCTTTCTGTTCCTTCTGTTTTGTTTTGTTTTGTTTTGTTTTGTTTTTGAACAAGTTACATCCTTCCATTGTTGAATTCCAGTCATGAGAGTCATCCCTCCAAGTTTCAGTTATGCCTATCAGGTCATAGTCATCTTCCTTCATGAAGCGTTCAAGCTCAAGCCATTTGTTTCCCATACTCTGGGCATTAGTATATAGACAGTAAAGATCATGTGTTTATATTCTAGCTTGCTTCATACCTATTTTGGAAGACAGAGAGAACTGCTCTCTCTGTTGCAACATCTACCTCAAGCCCCCGAATCCCTAGTTAGACTAACTGACCAAGGCAATGCACAGCTATGCATGAAAGATGGAGGTGTTCTAAGCCATCCCACTCCCATTGCACCTAGATCCTTAAGGAAGGATAAATATAGTCATCACCAACTTTCTAAATGTGGAGGAGACAAGTTATATTCAAGCACAGTGAATTAACTAGGCACTGTCCCCTTAAATACAGCCCAGCTGCACTCCCCGCTCCCTCTCTTCCATTGGCCAAGAAGAAAGCCTCTTCAAGTCTGTATTAAGAGGCCAGCCAGGGACCTGTTAAGTTTGCATGCCATAGTTAGCTCTCAACAGACAACACAAATTCACCACAAGGAACCTGTCAGAGCCTCATGATAACATCACAGCTTGAATGTAGACTGCACTGCCCATGTGTCCAGCAAGTGTTCTAAAGACTTAGGGAGGAGAAGGATGAGAGGCTCTTGCGTTGCCAATCCCCTTGCGTCAAGGCTTCCTTTAATTTTGTACAATGTAGCAACATTTATCTATTCACAAAGGGCATATCAGGACATTTTCTACTTGGTCTCAACTTGTGCTATATAAGGGTTCACTTTTTCTTTTACTCAGGCTATTACTGTAATGTTAATGAAATTAAGTTGTCAGGCTCAGAAAACAAACATGGAAAGAAATTTCTCTGAATTCCTTATTCTTATGTAATACTTCTTTCCAGGCATCCATACAGATCTGGCTGGTGAGAGAAAATAATCATGCTTACTTTGATCATGGCAAAAACTCTATCATGTTCCAAGATAATCTGGCAAGGAAGTTTATAATTTCATGCTTCGCTGTTCTCAAATGCATAAGGCGGCAGTATGGAATTGCTTAATTTGCTGCACTTCGTGGGAACACACAAAGGAATGCTTATTCCTCAAACAGCCCATTTTCCCAAATGGTCGAAAAGCATGTGTGTGTGCTATGTAAGGAAGCATGTGATGGGGTTGGGGGGCAATTGTGAGATGAGCTTGCCTGTGGCTCCCAGAAGCAACAGCAAAGGATATAGGGCTTTGCTACATGGGGCGCTTATCATGAGCTCCTGATTTCTCACTCATGGCACTTTCTGGGCGTGTTACATGACACTGCCATCCTTCATGCTTTCCAGCATCTCTATGGATTTTCTAGAGCAAAGAAAGTGCAATATTAGCTACAACTGATGGAAAGTACCAGAATGAGAAGCTCATGGATTGCTGCAATTCTGCTGCACTGCATTACCACCTAGTGGCTGTTTAATGAAACAGATAGAAAAGCAGGGAGAGAAAAATCCAAGAGTGAGGAGGGGGAACATTTCTTATAAACTGCCCTGAAAGCTTCGGCTATGGGGTGGCATAGAAATAAATAAATAATAAAAGGAACCAATCTTAATCCCACAAAGAATCCAGATGCAGAATCCTTGGTAAAATGGAGGGGGGAAAGCCTCATGTAAAGAAAAGAATATCTCTGGAAGGGTTGGCGGAAAAGAAGAAGCAGATTGGTGGTAGACATGGTTGGTGGGAGATACTAGGAGCTGCAAGCCACTTTTGTGTCTCAGTATTCTTAAGGGTGCAATGCAACAAGGATTATAGGTATCCTATGTAAATCAGGATTATAGGCATCCTTTTCAGGGCAGAAGGAGCCAAGAGGCAACTGTCTCCCCCACTTTCCTCCCACATTGCAGAACAGCTAGATGGCCAGTCTTGGCTACATAAGTCTGATGCCTTGGAGCAGGAGGAAAGCAACCTGCCAGGACACACCATCTTGCTGGCCCTGGTCTCTGGCTCTCCAAAGCCCTTCTCCAAAGTCGCTTTTGTGCCATTGCAGATGCAGCTGGGGTGATTCTTTCTGCCCCAGGTGGGGCTGTGTGGTGGAATCAGAGCTGAGAACAATGTTCTGATCTTGTAGTTGAGGATCTAGGCAACCCTGTAGCCACTAAGAACTGGCTGGTGGCCTGGGATTGCTCTGCAAGAAAAGCCAAGCCAGGTCCCTGCTTCACATGCAGTGGTGGGGAAGTGTAATGCAGTTTAGGCCAGTAAAAACATACAAGAGTGAGGGTAAGAACTCTGCCCTCGGGTGCAGTCAGTGCATCCTGAAAATTGGTAGCCTAAAGCCAACTCCAGCCTGTTTAGTAACTGCTTATATATAAAGCAGCTGCTGGGACTGATTAAAAATATAGCCAAAGAGTACTATTTGTTTTCTCTAGAAAACTTAGCAGGAATTACTGACTGGAAGTCATTTCTACTTTCATGCCTAAATCATTTGCCTTAAGATTCTCAAAATAGTTGGTTAAAAAGCTCTATCTTCCATCAGTGACAAATACCATTTGATACTTATTTCCAACAGATCATCCAAAGTTTAGGACTTTGTCGCTTGGCTAAAGGTTTAGCACACTTGCCTTTTCAATTATTTGACAAAATCTACCATTCTGATTGTGGTGCAGATTGTGCACAAGGGAAAACATCTGCCCGTGTGGCTGTTCCAGTGAGAGATTTGTCCAATCCTGTCAAGATGCATAAAAATAAAGAACCGCATAAAATGTTATTAACATCAATTTTTACAATGAAATTAAGCTCACTAGTGTAAGAGGCTTGCTGGTTTTACTTAGAAAGAATGGCATCCTTTAGACAATCATAGATAGTACAGTTTAGATTAAAATGAATTACATTTTGGTCCAGTCAGGAGCACACACAATTTGACTGCAGACCACCCCTGGCTTTAGATGAACCACTATTTATGTGCCCCCTCACCCACACACACACTTGAGTGAGCTTCATATTCTCCCTTTCTGTTGTAATAGCAAACAAGGGACAACCTTTGTTGCCTTCGCTTCCTTCTCTCCTCTCCCACAAGTTGCAAGCTAGCAGGATGGACTCTATCCAGAAAGAAGCCAACTTTCAATTGGAAGGAAGAAATTTTACTTCATTCACCCACATCAAATAGAAGAGTTTTCCTGTACTACATCAGGGCTGCCATCACTGCAGATTTGCCCCAGCCCATCCCCCAACAGGAATGCACTGCCCAAGATTGGAATCGCTCAACCTCCTCCTCCCTGCTGTTGCTGCCTGTTCTCCTCCTCCAGTGTCAGTGCAGCAATGCATCCACCCTGGATGTGAAGGAGGCAGCCATGATGCCGAACGCGCTTTGGGGAAGGGGCTCAGCATCACTTATAGCTCCTTAAAGTTCAGATTAAAACCCTGAGTGGAGACATCACCCCACTAACACTGGAGACACCAGCCTCTTCTGCCTCCTAGCAGACACAGCGCAATTGGAGCTAAATGCAAAAAGAGGGACATGTACTTGCTTTATTTTCTTCCTCTCTGTATTGATGTGAATTGGGGCTTGGACTATTCACGGAAGGATCCTTTTAGTGCATCCTGCCCAAGGACTTCAAAAGAGTCATTGCACTGAATCTGCCAGAAAACCCTTAGAGTTGGAGACAGATGAATGTTTTGGATATTTTCAAAAACAAACAAAACAATCAGTATGGCAGTAACATAGTTGCTCACTTTCTCATATGGTCTTTACTAAACAGGCATTGTGGTGTTTTCAAAAACCTGCAAAGCCTATTTGAAAAGATAGCACAGGGGAAAATAAACATTTGTGTCAGCACGTGATGGGAAGTGTTTTTTTTCTTTTTTAGCTCTTATTAAAAAGCTTGTCATCTGCTTCCTACCTAGATGTGTTTTCAGGACAGATAAAAGGAAGTACTCCTTCACACAGTTCTTAGTTGTAGAAGTCACTGCTGTAACGTAGCCACAAATCTGGGCCACTTTAAAAGGATACTAGATAAGTTCATGTAGGAGAAGACTACCAATGCCAATTAGCCATGATGGCTATATTCTACTACTAGATTCAGAACCAGTATGACTTTGTATATCAGTTGTTGGGCAGATGGAGCTATTGATCTCAGGTCTTGCTTGTGGACTTCCTATAGGCAACTGGTTGGCCTCTGTGAGAACAGAATATTGCACTTGGAAAGCCTCTGGTCTGATTCAGCATGACTTTTCTGAAGTTGAGCAGAACCAGCTGTTAAATGGGAAACCGATTCTAGGCTAAACGGCATACTGCTATCCACATGCCAGCTGGTTTATATTTACATATATCATCCTGTTTGGGTGATGTTCAATTTCCATCAACAAAAACATTAAACAGTACTTTCCACCTTCTTAAACAAATCACTGCAGGTGTTATTTACGTACTACTCCATATTGTATCCTGCTATGACTCTCTGTCTGATGGCTCTATGTTACATGCAGGATAGCAGGAATGTGTTGTGAAGAAGTTTTGCTCCAAGTTTTTACCAGTTCGTCTCTCTTAGGGATGCATATTTATCCTTTCCTTCAAGGTCAGCTGCTGTGGAACAGTCTAGCCTACCTGGCTTGCTGTGGCGTGAGGTTTCACAAATGACAGGCTTCAATCATCTGCTAGTGCAATAGATGGAGATAATGGCATTTCTACATTGGACTAGAGGGAGATAATTTGTGTAAGAGCAGGAAAAGCTCTCAAGGGCCATAGTTCAGTGGTGGGTAGGCTCAAAGATAAAAGGGACAGGGAGAGAAATATCAGCATAATGCTTCTACTACCATTAATGGAACCTTAAGGGAGGCATGCAACCCTTTGAAAATGGAGGAAAGACTGTACAAAGCCAGGACACCATCAAATATTTGAAGGAGAAAGGGACAGGGATAACGGCTTCTTTGTAAGCCATCCAGATACTTTTTTTGTAATTGGACGGCAAAGAAAAATAAATAAATAAAATAACACCATCTGGGTAACCAAGGGCTGGATTGGAACCACAGATGGGCCAGTTTTGGATCCCAAGAGTGCAGTTTAATGAATTTTAACATAGATCTAGAACTAAGCACAAGATGTGTTTCATCATTCTTAATGCTTGTATCCTACAGCTTGCCTGGAAATAATTATGTCCTTCAGAAAAATAAAAGAATGCGTGGAGCTGAAAGTTGTAAAAAGAGCATTTATAGCTCTGTAATATAAGGTTAACTAGTTACTTACACAGATACTTTTGGAAAACCCTTTTGAGAAGGACCGTCATGAAAAAAAACTTTCTTTTTATTGGTAGTGCTGAAAGATAGTTCATGCTATCATAGGAGGCCTCCTCTCCCAAAACCCAGACTTGATGAAAGTAGCAAGGACAACAAATAGAGGGTCCCTGGGAGTTCTTCATACCAGAAAGCAGAGACAAGGCAGCCAAGCAAGAAGCCCAAAGCACTGTAGCAAACAGGGTTCAGGTAGGACAGTCAATAGAGAGCCAGTGTGGTGTGGTGGTTAAGAGCATGGGACTGGGACTCAGACAACCTGGGTTCTAGTTCCCACTCGGCCATGGAGCCAACTGGGTGACTTTGGGCCAGTCACAGACTCTCAGCCCAACCTACCTCACAGGGTTGTTGTTGTGGGGATAAGATGGAGGAGGAGAATGATATAAGCTGCCTTGAGCCCTTTGAGGAAAAAGGCAGGATATAAATCCACAAATAAATAAATAAATAAATATGTACTCACAACAGATTCAGTCCAAGGAAGAATCTGAGAGGGCACCACAGCTAAAAGGGTCCAGCTTCAACGTATAATCAAAGGTAGCCTGTCCAGGTCAAAGGGAAGCTAGTGATCATAGAGCAAAGAGAACTGAAGACAGAACAGGAGGTAAGATGTTATTTCCAGAAATCTTTCTAGTACCCAACTGCTGCTCTTAAGCAGAGGCGTCAGAACCTCACCCACAATCCTGCTGCATCTTGATAGAAGTCTGTGGAAATAATCACCTCTTGAAAAATCTCTTTACTCCCAAGGGGTCCTCTGCTGTAGCTAAGCGTTTCTCCTAGGCTTGCAGAGTCTGGCCTGCCTCCATTCGACATCAGTGCCAGGGCTTTGGGGCTCTCTCCTCATCCAAGTCTAAAATGGATCCTATGCCTTCTGTAGGAAGGGACCTGGATGGGCATTTCTGAAAGTTCCTCCGGGCATTTTGGCCCTGGCAGGTCCTCAGCCTCAGCTGTTTCTGGAAGTTAAGGTCTTCTTTTGAGGAAGACTCCTCCAAGGGAAGAATGACATTACAGAGCAATAAAAACATTTAATTTCCTTTGGCCTTATTCAGATTAACTTCACACTGTCATTGCATGCTTGTCCACTATTTCAGAATTCATAAAGAGTTCAATATTCTCCAAATTCTCTTCAAAGAAAAAGTCTGACTTGAATTAATCTCATGATTATCTTCTTTGTGAGTAAGATACTGCTTCAAAGGAAATTACAAAATAATTTACTTTTTCTTAGAAGAGCTGTATGCTTAATTACCAGAAAACATTTTATTGAAACCATATTGAGGGTTGAGCAAAAATGGTAACTTGATGGATAATGCATGCCCCTTGCAACCCTGCCCATACCCTCCCACTCTTCTGCATGTCTCCTCCTTGAAATCCAGAAATGAGATCACAACCCACAGTAAATAGTAGCTGTAGGGTCGGCATGCAGCGTTTCATGGATGGATTGTGCAGCCAGACGGCAAAGGAGAATGACTGCATGGAAGTGGATGCAGGATTGCTGGCTCCATCCCAGTGCACAGGCTGCATCATACTTTTGTAGGCTCTGTGCCGAAGGAACCATTGACACATTGGGATCAGGGTGTGGTGTCTGCTGCTGTGAACTTTGTTCTTCCTGCACAGAGTGATTTCCATTCAATTGTCATTGTCACAGAGCTAAAGAATGGAAATCTTATTAAAGGAAGTGGTGTCAACCCAAATTTTCTACCAATGCAAATAGCAGGGGGGAAGTGTTCTGCAGATAATAGGATCTGGGTCATAACTGCAGCAACTAGAAAGAGGAGGAGGAGGAGCAATAAAAATTATACCCCATTTCCTTCTATTTGTAAGGAACCCAAAATGGCTTACAGGGTTCTCTTCCCCTCCATTCTATCATTACAAGAGCAGCCCCAAGAAGTAGGTTGGGCTGAGAATCTGGGACTGGCCCAAAGTCAAGCAGTGAGCTTCATGGCCAAGTGGGGACTAGAACCCAGATCTCCTGTCCAACATCCTAACCACCACTCCACACTGGAGTTAAATTCCCCTCAGGGTGCCAGTCTGGATTAGGGTCTTTCATTCCTGCTATGTATGAGAATGAACATTGAGTGGTGCAGAAGGCTTGGGAACAGAGAGAAGTAAAGAGGCACGGCAGCTAGAGAAAATGTGGATGGCAGAGCAGAGCAATTAAATCCTGTGGCAGGAAATGTGAGAAAAGGGCTGAGTCCACAGAAAATAAGGCAGCTAGATGTATTGGTACACTCAGCAACAGCGTGCTAAATGATTATGCTGGAGAAGCAGAGGGGAGTGTGATACCCTGTTTCAGCTAACAACGTGTAGAGAAGACATTATGGTGTTCAGCGGGTTGAGGTTACCAGGCAACCAAAGTCATGCTTGCAAAACATCTCTTAAAGAAGCTGTTCTTCCTGGGGAAATTAGACTGACGGCAATAGCAAAACTAGAGTTTCAGCTAAGTGGCAGTTGCAACAGCCAGTGTGGTGTAGTGGTTAAGAGCATGGGACTGGGACTCAGATGACCTGGGTTCGAGTCCCCGCTCGGCCATGGAGCCAACTGGGTGACTTTGGGCCAGTCACAGACTCTCAGCCCAACCTACCTCACAGGGTTGTTGTTGTGGGGATAAGATGGAGGAGGAGAATGATATAAGCTGCCTTGAGCCCTTTGTAGGAAAAAGGCAGGATATAAATCCAAAAATAAATAAAAATAAATAAACAGGACGATGTGTGGGAGAAATGGTGCTTGTGGAAGTGATCTGGATGGGGCTTACATATTCCCAGCAAGCAAAATGGTAAAGAACAGATACAAGCAATTAGTCCTGGTCTGAAGATCAAAAGTACCTTTAAGCTAAACTGTTGATAGCGATTCACCATGTATTATGGTACAAGTGGTAGCTATACAATCATTTGATATTTTTGTGAAAAAAAGTATTTCACTGGAGATCATGTTGCCTACACACCCAAATTTACAGTGCCAAAGATAAGGGAATTTTTCTTATTATATACTAGGCAAGATGTTTTGGGTTCCTCCCAAGAGGGAAAAAAGCGAGATATATGCAATGCAATAATAATCTTACCTGAAAGTTTGAGATCTCGTGTTGTGGATATGCCTTTTGTGCTTGCACAGCTTAAAGTGTATCTTGGAAGCTGTAGTCTGGAATCACATAACGTATCATCTACCTTATGTACCCCTTCCTGGTTACTTGTTTCCAGATGGCCTCCACACAAACATTCCCCACATTTTTTCTGGAGGGAGGATCTTCTGGTGACCCTCCAGAGCAGATCTGGAGCCAAAGCAGGGGAAGATGCAAATAGAAAGAGAGTAAGGGAAAGTTGTGTATGGAAGAGGAAATCCACTTTCACGATAGTGGAAGGAGACCCTTATCTCCCAAAACTTTATTAATGTTTCTCCCTTCCTAGGTATAGACATATCCTTCAGTGCTTTCCAAATACCATTTGGGTCGACAGGCCCATGTCTTGGTATTCTAATGGAACAGCTTCTTTGACATAATTCAGGAGGAACATTCTAAATCACACTCAGCACTTTGCTGTTTGTTTTTACCCTCTCTCCTTCTCCTTTTCTCTATATATACACACATATGGGAGGGGGGAGTGCATATGGACACTCTAACCAAACATTACTTAAATCCCCCTCTGGGATTCTGATGGAATTAATGCTGTCCATCTATTACCTTGTATATCTTGTGAATATAAGATTTGATACTACTGATGGAACATTTTGAGACAGTTTTCTCTCAAATTTGTAAAGTAAAGTGAACCTGTAACATCCAAAACTTTTCACTTTAATGAAGTGATGGAATTAGTTGTTCTTTATATATACTTTATAGCAGTTGTGCAGGGCAGAGTTCCCACAGGTTCTACCAGGATAATGGAGGAAGGACTGCTGAGCCTCCAGAATTTGTTGGATATGAATAGGATTAACACTTCTGGAACCAAGGCAGCTGCAAGAGTAACATTAATGCTTCCCAAGACCCCAGGGAAAAGTAGAAACCCAGACGTTTCATAAACAGAGAGACAAGGAGAGCCAGAATGCCAGAGCAGAATACCACCCAGGATAAGTTTGGAAAATCAGGGGATGAGTCAGTTTCATAAAGGATCCAGAGGGACTAGAGGTGCCAATCCTCCAAAGTGGCAGGCTGCAGAAGCAAAATCCCCTTCCTGGGCTTGGAAAATCAAGAAATGTGCTTAATAAAAAGAAGTGTGCCCATTTGTGTCTGCAGAGTCTCACAGACATTTTCCTTCTTAGTTGTTGTTACATTTTACTGTTTTTGCATTCAAAACCAATCTGCAATTAATCTTTATTAAGTAATGGTGTTGCCTAAAGAGCACAAAGTGCCAGACTATTACGTTCTGTAAGTTTGATGACTTGGTATAGGCAAAGAAGAATGTTTGCTCAATAAAAAATATTTAGACAAAGTAAGAAAAAACATCCCCTATCCCATAACAAATATTCTCAAGGCAGTTCAAATGGGCAGACCGTCTCTAAAATTGTCATAATTGAACCTACTTAATGCATCTTGCTAGGAAGCAGGACAACCAAACATTTAGAAGGTAGGAGTCTTATCTTAAAGGAAACAATGGAAAGTTCACATTAAGCAAATGACTGACAAGCATTACCTGCCTTGCCAAAGACCTATTGCAGTTGTACTCAACCCTGTGCCCTCCAGATGTTAGGGACTCCAACTCTCATCAGCTCAGTCATCATAAGGTTAATGACAGGAATTCTGGGAGTTGTTGATGAAACATCTGGAAAGCATCAGATAGGAGAGGTGGACCTAGTAGACAATGTAGCTTCTGAGGGGTTCTAACAATGTATTGCATAAAAACAAACATATGCTTTTAAAAATGATCACTGCTGTTCACTGATGTTTCAGGGGAATTGCATTTGCTGAAGACTCAATGCTACAAGTACATTTTTTAAATAAATTGTTTTCAGTATTGGATTCATTGAACAATGTTGTCAGTAGAGATACTTCAGGAGTTCCTGCAAATTCCTATGAGAAATTTCCTGGTCCATGTTTCTTGGCTAATGTGTGAACTGGAACTATTTTTGGATAGTAAAATTATATAATTTCACCATTAAATAACATTAGATGTAGTTGTATTTGGGTGGAGTTAGGAGTTTCCTGACAGCCATCCACCAGATTTTATTCTTCTCTGCAGTTCTCAGTACAAATATAATATAGACATATTTTGTGAACAATTTTAAACATCCACAATTAATGAGGGAATTGAACAATCATGGATGAAATACATATGCAAATGAAATATATCAAAATTGGATTCACTCAGTTTTCTTGTAAGGTATTTGTGCGGTATCCCCCTCCCTCTGCCCCAGCCACCATTTTGAAAGAGTTTTGCTATCTGTCCTGGCAGGTTTTGATTAGTGTAGGCTCAACATGCTGTACTTTTTACCTTTATGTATATTGTTTATCTGGGATTTTAAGCAAAAGTTGTAAATGGGGGTATAAGCAAGTCATATCTTCTTACTGAAAATTTTATCAAAGTTTTCCTAGCTCAAACATTAGCATGTTTACTTAGAAATTACTTCCATGGATTTTAATACAATCTGAGTAGACATAATTATAGAGGAGAAAGGGTAAGGAAAAAACATCACAACTAAACACATAAAAGAATTCACAAAGAAATGGGATCATTCAGGAAATCTCTTCTTTCTTGCCCTTTCTGAGCAATATTGCCAATACTGCAATACTTTGGAATGATACTGTCCAATATTTAGCAGTATAAGAGGTACAAGAAAGTAGAAAAAGATGAAGTGTGTTGACTTTCTGTAATACCATCCCAGCTGTGATGCTCATTTATAGACTTGGCTAATAGCTGGTGACATTTACTGTAAGACAGCTTTCCAAATACCACTGCGATGGCCAATGTTTCCCTCTTACTTTTGCAACCAGCTCAATTCCTTATGACCCATCTTTTATATAAGCAGCTGATTGTTAAACCATCTCCTTGATATTGGTATGTTGGCCATCAGCTCACTGCAAGGTAATTAAATTAACATCTTTTCTTTTTCTTTGGACTCTGGACTAGCATAGGGAACTTTTAAATGCAGTGCAGCATACAGTTCATCACACTTCCTGTGGGCATTCTACCATCCAAACTGCAATTCAGTACTTACACTAAAAACTCTATTCCCCTTGGCTCAATATTTGCAAGTGAGTATGTGCAGGAATGCAGCCTGAAAGTATTTGTCAAAGAGCTTTCTCTCTTCTCTTCTCTTCTCTTCTCTTCTCTTCTCTTCTCTTCTCTTCCTTGCAGACCCATATCAAGGCACATGTAATAATTTGGGATTAGCTGACATTAACTGTAAGAAAACCCTACAAGAGGTTTGTGCTTGTTGCATCCCAAAATAAGTTTGGGGATTCAGCCAAATGACATCCAATAGCCCTTTTGTAATGGTTGCCTGACAACCACCTCTTTGTGCAGAACTGCTACTTTATAAAATGAAATATGGAGGAATGGACTCCATGAATAGATTTCAGAAATGTAAACAAGCTATCATTTGGAGAGGAAGAATCTTCAGAATATTTTTGGCCTTATGATAACTCAGTTACTTCCCAGAGGACATACCAGAAATCCTGCTATGACTCTGACTCAAAAATAGCTTTGTGTTGTGTTGATACCTGCGTACAAGAGGAAAATAGAATGTTTAATTAGGATAGGGATAATTTCAGCAGACTCCTCAAATATTGTCATGAAATAAAACTCAGCTGATTTGGCTTCTTGTATAGGGCAATATAACATATCAAAGTTCCTGCATTTTAATATTTTTCTTTGTTTTAAAATGTAATAAATAGAAGAATAAGAAAAACCCAGTTGCATCAGGGCCCAAAGTTTATGTGAAGTATTGGCATCTAAATTAAGTTTTCCTGATTCTAAACTGGGGAACTCACCTGACTAGATGGTAAAAGAATATCACAATTTATTGCAATGTGGTAGGAGCTGGTAGTGAGATTAGTTACTCCTATGTCAGTGAAGCACCCATTGAAGCTTTTATTCTGAGTACTGTGCCAACTATTCATGGGGCATCATGGCAGTGAACCTCTATTGGGGATGGTGTTAAGCGCCATGGTGTTAGATGGTCCCCATAGAATAAAAGCTGAAACAGATGACCAGCTTGACTTGGAAATTCTAGAAGGGTATCAAGCAAGAGGCACAACAGGTCTACTTCTGATGGCTTTTTAGTAATTACACTGCTTCAGGAGCTTACTCTGTTATTCAAGTTACACCCAGATTTCAAGCACATGATTCAAATATTTGCAGTTGCATTCAGGTGCCAAAATCCCATCTATGTTAAATTCTATATGTGAATGGCCAGCTAAGCTCATGACAGCTGGAATTCATTAGAGGTGTATATTGACTTCCAAGGCTGATTTGGAACCCAATTTAGTGATTCATAAAACAGCCCAGTTTGCCTTAGAGAAGCCACCCTTTTTAACATGGAGGCAAGTCTGAATCAGAATCCAAAGATTTCATGTCTCCCAGTGACTATTGTTTGAACACAATGAACAACTATAAGTTTTTTGTTGTGATGGACAATTGGATGCCATTCAGAGGCATAACAGATGCTTGTGAAAGGATGAAGTTGGTCAAGGTTTAGGCAAATTTATTTATTTATTTATAGCTTTTATATACCATCCACTACAAGCATCTCAGTGTGTTTTTACAATAAAAGCAACACAAAATAAAATGGAGTACAGCATCCAAAACTTCCAGTAAATAAAACCCACCTTAGAACCAATTAAACATTCAATTAATGGGAAAATAAAAAGGGTTTTGCCTGGCACCGAAAGGAATAAAGCATTGGTGCCAGGTGAACCTCTCTGGGGAGCATATTCCATAGTTGGGGTGCCACTGCAGAGCAGGCCCTTCTCCAAGTAACCCGCTTCCTAATCTCCTTCAAGAGCAAATAGGTGGATATATCTTTAAATGATGATTTAACAATTTTCAAGCATAATTTTATTGCTTGGTGTATTCGGATGCAACTTGCAGATATAGCTAATTCTTGTGAAGGGAT
Source organism: Varanus komodoensis (assembly GCF_004798865.1). NCBI lineage: Eukaryota > Metazoa > Chordata > Lepidosauria > Squamata > Varanidae > Varanus > Varanus komodoensis. Next base: position 35,839,942 of record NW_025335941.1, read on the forward strand.
CAAGACTTCCGAGTTTCAGATAAATAGGTTCAGGGACATTAGTTAAGAATAGGCTTTACAGTTAGGGGGTTTCAAGGAAAAGAAAGGAAAGGAAAAAGGAGGGGAGGGGAGGCATGTACATCTTCCCCTATGTTCTTGGTGACAAGTGATATGAAAACAGTATGACCTACAGCGATAGTCTATCTTTATAAACCCGCAAAATTTCAGAAGGATTATTTTTCTGGAGGGGAATGGCTTCTCTGGAATTGGAATCTTTAATATGAAAGTGGGTAATTTGTTTCCCCTCTCCCCTCCGTATTTTTTAAAATATGCATGAAAAAGACACACACTATACTATCAACATACAATATGGTATAAATATTTATCATTAATGAACAAGTATGATACACTTGCAAAAGAATGCAAGAATGCCTTATTTCAACTAACCAATGGAATGCTACATTAGCATCAGTTTTTGAAGTGCCATTGTATCTTAGGCTATATCTTATCCAGCAAAAGCTTCTGTTCCATATATATTGGATACCACAATGTCTTTTCAATAAAGGCCTAGCAAAGTTGGATCAACTCTGGAATCAAAGTTGGAAATGTAATACTTCTAGTGCTTCCCATATGTCTTGCTAATGTCAAAGCAGTTTCCTCTTTTTAGCAAAAGGTTATAATATGGATACATTTCATTTTGGAAAGACTTTAATATTTGTGGATGCACAGGTTCTATTGAACTATTTACTCTTTCTTTGAAATCTAATACAATCTAAATGGTTTTTGAGTGCCCTTATGAGAGCTAAATGACTGATGTTACAACATGGAAGGATAAATGGTCTTCCTCAGTGACACAGTGAATTGAGGAACTATTGACTCTTTTAACTTTTGAATGAGTTCTATTAAGAAGCCACTTAGGCATGGATAAATTCAAAGATATTTGGCTTACCTTTGTTGAAGTTTATGTATAAGTATTTCTTTATAAATATGTAACACATAGACGCATAAACTCCAACACTGATACATTTAACTTGTATGTAATATAGACTAATGGGATGTTGGTTTTGTTATAACTGTTTTTGAAATCCACAATAAAAATTATCAGATAAATAAATAAAGGTGTCTGTATGAAGGAAAGCTGCAACATGGAAGGATAGGTATAAGGACTGTTGATTATGAGGTATGAAAAACAATTTAAAGCTTTTGCTTAATTCTCATCTGAGACTAGTGTTGTTAAAAGGGCAATGGGACAGAGGTGGATAATGGGTGGGGCGCATACAATGGCAAAGGCAGAAGAATGTGAAATCCAGCATTTTTCAAGTAAGCCCACAGTGCCATTCCCCCCTGAGTCCCACAGACTCCACAAAGGCTCTTTTTATGTCCCTGTTCCTGCAACTAGCAAAGAGCACTAACTGCTAAAGAGGGCAACATCTCTGCATGTGACTCTGGGACTGGAGAGCCTTAACAAAAACCATCCAGTCTGATCAGAGGCTAGAGCTGTCAGACACAAAATTATACCCTTTCCTCCGCCTGGCATTCTCCCTATATGGAGAGCTGATGGGTAGATGTATACATATTTGCAGACACTGTCTGGATTTCTGGATCCCTTCAAATTGCTGACAAAACATTGTGATGGTTTCGATTTAGATGCAGTCTGCTTGGACCAGTCTGAAACAAAGCTCTAGAATTAAAGTATAGACCGTCTTCTGATGCACAGCTGGATTTTGTTCTCTATGCTTTCCATTATAACTTCAAACCATTTACCCTTTCCTGAGTTTCACATCAACACATATAGAGACAGTCATTTTAATGCTTCTCCAAAAAGCTGAAGCCCAAAGAATGTCAGAATTACGTTGTGTGGAATCTGAGGTTTGGAATGATATTTCAATCTTCACGTGCCTCCCTATGCTACCCTATCACCCTTTAAAAAGGAGCTGTTAGAATGTAGTGTGAATTCAGAAGCTGAAAATTAACAGTAGACAAATCTCCAGCTGGTGAGAATTTTTCCCAGATGTGGACACCCAGAAGATTTGGTTTTTTTCCAGTGACAGGAGTTCTCTTAAGAAGGGTTATTTTTGTTCTCATCATCACTGCTGCTGATGACTTTACACACACATTTCACAAGTGGGACCTGCAACAAAATGTTGCAGTGCGAAGTTTTTCTGCATACAGCAAACCCTCTTCCAGGATATCTCCTTTGATCCTCTCCTGCCAACCTCCAGGCTTTCCATCTCTCCTACTGTACAGATACTCATCCTTCTGTTCACTGAGGTTTGCCTCACGTTTACCTTGCTAGAGATTTGTATTTTTACATTTGCACATTTTGGGAGTCTCCTGAGTGCTGATACCTCCCTCTTTTGTGCAGATGGTGCTGTTCTAGCTATATGGCACTCAGGGTACAGGTTTGCTATTACTGCACAAGATACTGCACAGTTTCTGAGCATTAGCAAGCTTAATCACCACCTCAGCACAGAACTTAGGCCACCACTAATAAAGCCCTGTTTCACTTCTCTCAATTTGTCTTATTTTCTTCTTTCCCCATGGAGAAGACTCTGAGCAGCACCCTTGCTGGAATATAAGTTTCCTTTCTCCAACATTTGGAGGCATTTTGTCCCTGGAAATGTCAATTATGAGTGGAAAAAATAACATGAAACAAAACATTGACAATGTTGGATTTTTCTAAAAATGTAAGTTAAATATGAAAATTATGAATGCCTTTAAATGCATTTAAACCCATAATTTCAACTTGATGGGCTCCAGTATTAAATACTAATGTTTGATAATGTGTTGGATATTTATAAATATTATTTTTGTTACTATTAATGATGTTGGAAGGGACTCTCTCAAAAAAGAGACCCAAGAGAGAGAGAATGGTCTATTATATAAATATATACCCTGCTTTTGGGGTTATGTAGGCACTGAAGAAGGACATCTAGCAATAGAAAAATGGTTTAGTTTTACAGGAAAATCTGATCTTGCATGTAATAAGAAATAATTATTAAAGGTAATGAAGTAGGATAGGAAGTCCAAATGAAGCAGCTGAAATAACATTGACTGGGAAAGATTTGAAAGACAGCACTGTTATAAATGGTTTACCTATGAGATGGCCCTAAGAAAACTCTGTTGCCAAGATAAGTTGCTCTGACCACCATATTTCCACCAGGCTATTCCAAAATCCATTTGCTTTGCTCACTATTTCCTTTTTCTGTCTTATGAAGTGGTCCAAGGGCTAGTTTGCTCTTTGTAATGATAGAAAGAAAGGCATTTCTAATTGTTTCCTTGTACCAATGGGAAAAAGTATAAAACTGATATAAGAGGGTCCCCAACTACTCTAAATAGTAACTGTAAACTTATTCTCCAGGTATGGATTTTTATGTAGCTAGAATGGTACCAACAATGAACAAGCCTCTTCCATAACAGCAGAAGTATCAAAAATCTTTAGAGGGGGAAAAAAACCACTGGAGAAAGGAAACACCCAGAACAGCCCTGTGAGCATAAAGGATGTTCATTTTTCATGAAATATTGATAGTTGTGGGGGAAGGAATGGAAAATGATTAGGAATGAAGTATCCTGCAGAAAAGGGACTGCAGGTGGCGCAGTGGTTTAAACTACTATGCTGCTGGGCTGGTTGATCGAAAGGTTGCCGGTTCGAATCTGCCCAATGGGGAGAGTTCCTGTTGCTCCGTCCCAGCTCCTGTCAACCTTGCAGTTCGAAAGCATGCAAATGCAAGTAGATAAAAAGGTACCACTTCAGTAGGAAGGTGCATTCCGTGCACTTTGGTGTTTAGTCATGCCGGCCACATGACCATGGAGACTGTCTGTGGACAAATGCTGGCTCCCTCGGCTAGGAAATGGAGATGAGCACTGCCCCCTAGAGTCAGGAATGACTGGACTTAACGTCAAGGGGAAACCTTTAACCTTTACCTTTATCCTGCAGAAAGGAATGTCTGACTGGCTAGAAATCTGAACAGAAGCACACCACACTACAAATGTTTCTTATTTTTAAAACTGTTATTTAAACTAAAATTGGAAAAAGTACATATCACAATGAAGATAGAACATTTGACAAACATTCTCCATTGCTTTCAAGAGCCACCCTATCAATGACCTGGCTAGCTTATGTATTGAAAGGCTAATGTTCCACTGGACACTGAATGCACTCCCCTTATGTTGATGATGTTCCAACCTAGAAATTACAATGTAGACATTCTAGAGCAGGGGTCTCAAACTCGCGGCCCACGGGCCAATTGCTGGGACGAGCGGGGCATGGGGGAGGGGCCCTGCAGCCTTCAAAGCGCCAGCGGCGCCCAGGCCGGCCACGGGATGAGCGGCCCCCCACCACCGCGGTGGTGGAATACTTGATGCGGCCCAGCCTCACCCAGACTCTACTTCCAGCGGCCCCCAGGTAAGCTGAGTTTGAGACCCCTGTTCTAGAGTATACTGGAATGTAGGGGAGTGACACTGGTATCAACCAAATAGATCATGGGTCCTCAAACTACGGCCCACAGGCCGGATCTGGCCAGCCATGCCCATTGATCCGGCCCACCATAGAGGTTTTGGACTGGCCGCATGTGTGCACGCGGCAAGGTGGGGGCTTGCTCATGGGGAAAGCATTTAGACTCGCTGGGAGAAAAGGATCTCCTTGCGAGCAAGCCGGCACTTCGCCGTGTGTGCGTACGCGTGCAAGCCCCCTCCAAGTCCCCCGCCTGCACTGCCTTGGCACCAGCACCTTTCAACTGGCCCCCTGTTAAAAAAGTTTGAGGACCCCTGAAATAGATCATAACTTGTTGGCAGCAAATGAAAAACTCTTTTTTTCTATCATACCCCAATCTGCTCAGTGTTAACTCAGAATTCTTCTGAAGGAGTGTTTAGTCTTTTTCTCATATCCTTCTGGAAGAAGAACCATCTATGGATCACTGTGAGGCAAAGTACCTTGTGGATAAAATAGCTTTAATGCAATTTAGGCTAACTCCAGTGTTGTACTTCGGCCAGAAATGAAATCAGACTTGTCCTTTGCAAGTACTTGTAAGTGATTTCAACCAATTTCTATGCAGATAAGAAATAATTGATTCTTATTCTGTTGATCGGAAGTTTGGGGAAGAATCTGGAAGCTCACACTATCTGGAAGTCCAGCCACTGAGAATTGATTATATCTTTTAAAAGTCTGGCCAGACCCTTGTAAAGAGTCATGAATGGACTGATGTGTAATCTTGTTTGTATGCCTAAACTTGGCAAAGTTGTTTGCTGAACACAGATAAGTGTAGTCTGCCTTTGCTTAAACCACTAGAGAAGTAAGAAGAGATATAATCTCTTAAACATAAGCAGAAAGAATATAATTGTTTTTATAGCATTCCATTATTCTTTTCCAACTGAATCAGCCTCTTCAGTGGAGGGTACATCTGGAAACCATGCTGTGGTTTCCCGCATTCTTTCCCTTCCCAAACTTTAGTACCCTGATAGAATGTAGCTAACATAGGTGGAGTCGACAAGCATCTCCTGTGGAACCATTCAGAAAGCAGAAGCTCCTTTGGGTCTAACACAAAGTTTGGGAAGACTCTGAGAGAAATGGAGAAAGGTCTCAAATATGGGCACTTAGCATTTGTTTTAAATAGCTGAACATCTATTTGTATGCTTTCACGGTTTCATGGTTACTCTGGTGGTTAGGAATGCAGATGTCAGAGGTCAGCAGGGTTTGAATCAGCAACTGTGCCTCACTGCCTTTTGTAGTGACCAAGACAGAGGCTGTCAACTCCTGATCCTCCAGATGTCCTGGGCTGAAACATCTGGTGATGGTCGATGTGACCTGTAGGCCCTAAGATCTAGAGGGCTGCAAGTTGCAGCCTGAAAGGTTCCCTGCACTATGCGCTTCTTCCAAAGCAAAATTCTAGAGCAGCATTCCCAAAGTTGGTGCCTTCCAGATCTTTGGAACTACAAGTCCTGTAATTCCAAGCCAACAATGCCAATTGCCAGGAATGCTGGAAACTCTAGTAGTAAACATCTAGAGGATACCTTGGAGAAGGATTGTCAGAGCAAATCCATCTTCCCAGGCAGTTCATGGATTTCTCCCTGACTTGGCAGGATTATAGACTTTGGGCCCTTGCCTTGGCAACATTCAGCTATCACTGACTGTGCCTGACTGTTAGACCTGACTCTTGAATATATGAAGCTTTGTCCATTGAAGTGACTTCAGGCCCTAATGAGGGGAACTCCTGCCTCCCATGTTTCTGAATTTCTAGACTGCAGTGTAATTGTTTCCTATCTTTGCCTGCTTCATGCTTGAACCACACATTGCATTACAAGAACGAACCAGTAGGGTATAAATAAAATGTGTGTGTGCTTCCATGAGTGCACACTTACATGAGATGTTTAATCCTTTACTATCTTCACACACATCATTCCAAGACCAACCTGGATTAGAAAATGACATTACAGAAGATGCTTGATGGATTTTGGTATATATGGATGTTCCACTTGCAAGAAGAGAAAACAACTTTGCGGTGGCCTTGCAGTTGAATCTTACTTATGCTTTCCCAGAATTATTATGGAGAAGTCTTCCCATCAGAGATAGGTGATGTAAGAAGGAGGGAGATGGGTGTCATTCTTGTTTATGCATTGGCTTATGCACATATATAGATCCTGGTTTGTTTGTGCTCTTCTTTCATGAAGGTTCTTAGAAAATTTACAATTATTTTACATCTTAACCATATAATTTAATGAGAAGTCTGTTAACACTTTTTATTTTAATTTTCATAACCAGAAGTTTTGAAGAGTTCTATTGTTTTGCTCCTGGCAGTGTTAATCTCTTCTTTATGGCAGCGTTCATGTTCATTCCTTTGTGGAAAAACAAAACACATATTAAGAATGTAATATGTTCATGACAAAAGCCAGGGATTTTCAAAATTTCAATGGTCCATGCCCTCGTTACTGCAACTGAATGTCTTTTATGCAGGGAACAAATAGATCTGAGACCATTACACTACTTTTGAAAAGAGGAAATTTGCTGCTTTCAATGGGATTTGGTTCATTTGGGCAAAAATTCATAGAAGAATATTTCCTGTTCCTGAAATGAAGCCTACCCAGATGTGTAGATGAATCATAAACTCAAGGCTTGTTTGTACACTCAGCTGAAAGTAAAGGAATAACCATCTTTTAAATAATCCAGCAACAGTAGACAAGGAGCAAATAAGAATCTCACCATCCTTTCACTTATTTATCATGTGTTTTACATTAATTATTGTAATTTTTGCTTTGGATACTTTGGACTGATGGACAGGGTTGAAATATAATAAATTTCTACAGGGTAGAAATATAATAAATACCTTAAATATGATTCATTTGAAAAGAAGTTGCAAACATAACAAACAGCTCCACAGAAAACAAGAAGCTATAATCAAAAGTATGTTAGCAGTGTTCTAATACCATTTCCTCTGCACAGCCTCCACAATGTAAAATGCCATGTTCAAGACTGAACCAACTGGCTTCTGCAAGGACCCAGAAGTGACATCCAGAACATCCAAAACAGAAAATTCCTTAGTGGGAGCTTGTATAACTTACAATGGTTGAAAAAAAATCCTGAGGCTAAAAACAATGCTGCCATTTAAAACAGAACAAAGCCTACATGGAGAAGGCTTTTGCTAAAGGTAAGTTTTCCACCTACAGATGAAAGAAGTAATAGTGATGGAGCCTACCAGATTTTACTCAGGAACAGAGGTGGACGGAAGGTAGACTGGGGTCTCCTGGTAGATCTCCAGGTGATTTGCAGTAGATCAATAAACATTTCTTATTTCTGGGAGTTCAATTGTATTAAGATCAAAAAGTCTTCCCTCAAAGGCTTTTTTTGTGAGTGAATGTATGTGAAGCTCTAGTTCTGGCACTAAAAATAAATTCCTGGGTTGATGAACAAAGGCTCTGAGCCACCTTGTTCTGCAATTATGTGTCTCTCTTTCTACTTGGTTCCATTTGATGAACTTCTAAAGAAAGACAAAACTTATCCTATAAGCCTAATAATCTATCCATTACAATGAACACACACACACTATTTATTTGTTTGTTAGATTTATATAGCACTTTTTTCTTATGAACTCAAAGCAGCTTACACCATTCTTCTGCTCTTGATCTTATCCCCACACCAACAACCCTGTGAGCTAAGTTGGGTTGAGACTTGATGACTGGCCCAAAGTCACCCAGTTGGCTCCATAGCTAGGTGAGGACTAGAACCCAGGTTGCCTGATTTGCAATTTTGCACTTTTAACCACTACACCACTCTGGTTCTTAAACCATACTATGTACTGCCATCTGTTTTATGTATAACAAGATGTACTAATATTACTGAAGACAGTTACACATAGACTTCAGCAAAGCCTAAAGTCTACCCATTCCTTCTCTGAGGAATATTTTAAAGCAGTGATAGTTTGGACTACAGTTCCCACTGTTTTAGAGCAGCCCTCTCCAGTCTGATGCTGCCAAGGGCAGCAGACCTTGGATTCAAACACTTACCCCCAACATCCCTGCATCTGTGACAGGGAGTTTCCGACCATTCCCTGGATGCATGAAAAGCTGAAGCACCCCCTGCCAGTGATGGAGACACTAGGGTTGGGACTACTGTGTCCAATACCATTCCTGTCCTTCAGACTTTTGTTTTGGGCACCTGATGGAGCTTCTTTTCCAACTCCACCCTGGAGAAGGACTTCCTAGATCCCAGTTGTTGCATACCTGGTCTGGTCTGGAGCAGATAGCACTTAAGGTGGATTCAGGTCCCAGCATCTTCAGGACGGGATGTGGTCTCCTTTGTGAGACACACAGGCTTAACTCTAGGAGCTTCATCATAAAAGTTGTCTGGAAGCACCTATTCAGTGGTGAATACAATAACAATTAGCATAGAATATGGTAACTAACTGAATAATCTGGCTTTTTTCCTCCAAGTTATTAAGGCACACAGACTTGAAAACATGCAGTATAGAAGGGGCTTCTAATCTGAATTTAGTGCAGCTATGGACCACTTCAAGCACATCCACCAGCATGGAACAAATAACAGTAATGACAATACTTTTACACAATTTGAAAACAGCTAAATGCTTCAATATGGGGCATTATAATGGCATTTAAAGTTGCTCCAAAACTGGATAAACCACAGACTCCCAGTTCCTCCACATTGTCTTTTATGCAAAGCATGATGAAACTTCATTAACATAATTTTACTTCTATTGATTTCTCCATTTGAGCTTATTGTTTTTTTGTACTAAGTCTACAGAACTGTCACACTAATCCTTTCCTCCAAAACAGATTTTGAAGGGGCTGAACTTCCCTCTTCCTTGACCCAAATACAAATTGGCAAAAATACCATATTATTTACACTGCAAGGATACAGAGTACAGTCCTCTAAGATGCTGCTCCCATTAGGTGCACTTCCATATGACAGAAATAGCAAAAAGCATGAAAATGTTACATGGAAAACCAGTGAATGAATGGAAAGTTATGTTATTGGTATCAATAAAAAGATAAATTTATAATGATTGGTGTGGCACCATTCTCATTGCTATATCACATTTTGCAGAAAAGTGATCGAGTATAATCGCACATCCCCCTTGTTATTTTGAATTATTTTGATGTAATTTGGACCTGAAGATGTATCTTTGAAACTGGAGCCAATTAATGCTCAGGACTTAATTTTCCTTTATTAGTGACCCAATCCAGGTAAAATTTAGCTACTTTCATTTCTGAGGCTTTCTCCTTGTAGACCAGTGGAATCTCCCTTGCTGCTCCTGAGCGTCTCCAGAGCCTTGAATAAAATGGAAGTGAACACAGCCCCTTCTTCAAAACATTTGCAAGTACCAAAGGACTCAGACAAGGGAGGGGTTCGTAGGGACCATGAACAATGGCTGGCTACCAAGACAAGCCAGCCTGAATGCGTCAATTCCTGTTGATTTCAAGGACAGAGAATTCAAGGCTCTTGGGATTATATATTGTGTCGTATGTTTAAAAAAAAGAATCGGATAGTGTTTGAATTTATGCACTTGAAATAAATCTCCTTTTATTTTGTGTGTCCTGCTTTTTACATAGTTGTGGTTTCAACTTTTTCAGCACTATCCTTTCCAAACACGGAACAATCAACAGTAAATGTGAAGTGTGTGGGAGGATATGAAGAAACCTGCTCCACAATAAAAAATAGTCTCTTTTAACATATTCCATTGCTTACAAACAATGATTTTGCCAGGCTGTTTCAACCTCTGACAAAGTCATGCCAGACTTAATGTTAATCATCTGCTGTTTGTAGCATGTTCTTTCTTAAGTCAATATGGTGGCTAAAACTGTGCGTCTGGTTGGATAGCAAATGCCTGTAACACAATTTGAGGGTGAGGACCAGCATCTCAATAGGTTTAATGTGTGTTTTGCATGCGCCGCGTCTCAGCTTCTTTTTCTGGCAGTTTCACCTAAAAATGTCTCGATCAGAGAAGCAGAACTACTGCAGGCTACAGTGGAAGGTACTAAGCTTGATGGGCAGTCTCAGGGCACTACAACTATCAGCATTCTCAAACCAACATGGGTTTTTATAGGGCTTTCTTCTAAACATGCAAGGGTTGCCCTGTTACCTGGTGAAGATAGCTTCATAAATTCCCAGTGTAAACTTTCAGCATTGGGCATTATGATTGCTTTTTGCAGCCCAAAACCTGTATATCTCACAAACATCCCCTCCTGATATGATCTTGCATACCAGCTGCAGCTATAGAATCAGACTCAGCTTCATGTAACAAGCCTATGTATGGCAAGAACTGCCACAGCTAGAAGCAAGATCTTTCTTTCAGTTGCTCTGGGCCTATGAAATGACTTCCACTCCTCTTGCTGATGTTTAGGAAGGCTTGCTGATGTTTAGGGTATTGGTTCTACTGGCTAATGTGTACAGATTTGTCAAAGGGAGGCTGTAGATATTTCCAGATGAGGCTTTTTCAGTGTGCAATCATCCTGTTCCTTGTCAGAATCTGACAGGCTCCAGCCCTACCTGTGACCTTCCTCAGCTTCCCAGGGCTGCTTGACTGGTAGAATTAGGAGCTGCTTGCCTGGAAGCACCATGTCTTTCCTGTTATGACTTTATGTTGTATTGCATAAAGTTGCCTTAACAGTTATTTCCACAAACTGCCTTGAGCCCTGGCAAGCAAGCAGATTGCTTAATTTGTAACATGAGTGAAAACCCATTCACTGTAGTACTTAAAACAGCTGGCACTTGGTATAAGCGCTGAATGTTCCTTGATAGCTCCAGCCTTTGCAATACAAATCCCATCAGATCTGGGGGAGGAATGGAGCCTGGTCAGTACTTGTCATCCCTGGGTAGCTTCCAGGGCCCCAGCACCCTGTGGGGCTCCAGAGAGACATCTGCCCTAAACTCCCTTAACGTCTTTGCTTAGCCTAGCAATCTGAGCACGTATTTCCAACAGTGCATTGTGGGAAATTAAAATGGCTGTTAGATGCAGAGACCCACTAATATTGCTGCCTGACACCACTGCCAGATAAAGCAGGGTTCACCAGAAAGCACTTTTCCAGGAGGCCTCTTGGATCTGGAGCTAACACTGGGCAGAGGAGTTGTACATTGTCTCTAGATGAGGAGTGAAATGACAAATGTATAAAATTGGTTGCAAAAGTGAGATGTTCCTTTTCTCCAGGAAACCAAAGAACACCCCCCTTTTACAACAAATTTTACACACTTTCACTTCACTTCTTATCCAAAGACAGAATGGGGTGCTTGTGCCAGATTGGATAAAGTGGCAGCAGCACTATTTAAGACATAAGTGTAAAGACCAGTCTGGAAACCCAGCTGCAGAGAACCCATGTAGTTGATGGGCAGCTAGCTAGCTTGGACTGAGAATCAGCAGGATTTAATCATAGAAACATAGAGCTGGAAGGTGCCTTCTGGATCTTTTAATCTAGTTTCCCACTTGATGCAACCAATAGGCAAAATAAGTGGAACAGTTTCCTCTTTCCCACCTACTGATATTTCACCATCCTTTCTGAGCAGCAGGCCCACTGTTTCCTTTCTCTTGTATTTAGTATATCTGGAAAACCCCTTTTTGCTGCTTTTCATATACTTTGCCAAATGCAGCTCATTCCCAGTTTTAGGCTTCCTGTCCATACAAGTCTGGACTAGTCATCTATATTCATTCTCAGGGACTTTCCTTCCCTTTGTTATATTATTTTTTTTATTTTTTGTTTATAGCTAGGGTTTTTTGTGCAGATATACTGGTTTTTTCTCTAAAAAAAAAAACCCCCAGCTTTTTCTTTCTCATTGGATGAACAACACATCTGCCTTAGGTTCCTGGTAGGGCCCATCCAATGCTGCCTGAGGCAAAGAACAAGATGGGATCACTTCCCATTCCATGTACAAAGACTGGACTTGAAGTGGACTCTTTCTTCAACATTGTTGATGAGACAGCATCTTCCACCACACCTGAAGATGGGAGGCTAGTTTAGGAGATGGACGGAAGGCCACATGGCCCATCATTCTTCTCCAACACTCTGTTGTTGCCTCCTAGCAGTTGCTGCCTAAGGCTACTGTCTCACTTTCCTTAATGTCAGGGCTGGCCCTGTGCCTAAACCCCTATCTTTAGTGCTCACTGTTGTGCTCACCTTTTGTCTCCATTCTCCCTACGTGATGTATTTTAAAGTCTATTTGATCAGGGTTGCCATGTTTTTGATAACCCTATTTCCTATGGCCTTTATTCAATATAACCTATCTTCTGCCACTAATTCTTCACTAAAGAAGCTTAGACTGAGATCCCAGAAACTGAACTTATCTCGTGAAAACCATCTGAGGTGAAAGTCATTCACATGAAATAGCCATCTCTCTTCTTGTACTCCACTCCCTTTCACAGGAAACCACCACCCAAGCCTCAAGGTTTCCTCCCTATAATGTCATAGTTAATGTCTATAGGTATCAATGGATCGAACTAATGATCAGTGGACTTAATTAGCCTTGATAATCTGCCCATCACATTCCAGATCCTCAAACCAGGGAGACAACAGCTAATGAATCCAGCACGTAGTCCCTCTGTACCTCTACAAAGGAAGGCTGGGTTGGAGTCAGACTGGCCTGTGCTGGAATCCGGCAGAAGTGATGAAAATGAGAAAGTGCAGGAAGAGGCCCAGGAACTGGAAAAGTATGGATGAAGAAAATCTTATTGTAGATCTCTTGACCCCACAGGCGTCAACAGACAAAACAATGCAGGAGCAAATATAAAATGCAAGTGTATCAGACCACACTTGAAGCAAGTGGTTTGGAGGGGGATTGGCTGCTGGAGGGAACCACAGGTGGAGAAAAACTCTTTGTAGCTATTTTTACCCCATATGAACACGGTGTAGGCTTTATGTGGTGGGACTGGCTCCTACAACTGGCTTTATCCACAGGAATGCCTGTAATGGGCATGATCCAAAGCTCCTGATTACAGACCCAAAATAGGTTGAGCAGTTTGTCCACATTTGTTTGAGATAATAAATTATGGGGATGATGTAAAGAATGGAGAATTTCTGGCAGCCAGCCTGAGTGGATCAGCTGCACTAGTCCAGAAGGACATACTGCCAGATAAAGGCTTGTCAGGCCCTTGGATCTACAGTTTGGGCCAGTGCCTGAATTAGAGCTGGCCAGGAACAAGGTCATGAGGGACACTTTCCAGAACTGGCAGACAGACTGAATGGCAAAGCTCAGGTGACTCTCCTGCAAAGCTAAGGCAAAGTGATCAAGACCTGCCTGTGTCATCTCTGAAGTCTGAAATGCTGGATTCAGGCTGCACACAGGTGTTGCTAATATAACCAATCTATTCACAGGGCCCAATGCAGTTTTTTTCCAAAAGCATTTTAACCAGGGCTTACTCAGGGTTTTTTCCTTCACAAAGGGAAGGAGTCTACCTGGTTGTACTTAGGGGAATAGTCTGAACAAAATTCATTGCAAAGACCTCGCAATCTTAATTTTGGAAAATCAGCATCAGTCTGGAACTAATTCAAGGCACAGGGGCAGGTGGAATAGGGGCAGGTTTATGAGCTGCCAAGGCAAGGCAAGGCGGGAGTGCTTTTGATGTTCCCGGGCAGTGGTAGAAAGTATTGGGTAACAGAGGCTAGACAAGATTAATTTTATGGTGAAAAGTGTTGTGCAAGATGCAACTGTTACAGAATACAAATATTCATGAAGCTGTCTGTAACTGTGCCTAAATTCTGTAACTCTGACAACTGAGACCAGCTACAATCCTTTCTGACTGCCTTCCGCCACTGCACCTGCACAAGATTTCCTCCATTTTTTGAAGCTGTTGGCTTGCCCAATTGCTCATTTTAGCATCTCCATTTCTAGTCTGTTTTATCCTTAGTTGTGATGGTTTTGTAATTCTTATATTTTAATGATGCTTTAATTTCTGCGCGCCCACCCTTTTGAACGTTTAATCAGTGATGTCTTGAGTGAATCCCCAAGGTTTTTCTATCAGTAGAGCATTAATGAGGAAAAAGAGGATTTTTCTGTGCCCTTTCCTATTCATGTTCCATTTGTCCTGAAAAGCTGGACTAAATATTGGGAATATGGAGGGACTGTACAAGTTCCAACTTTTGTCAGAAAGCTGCAAGACTGAAAAAAATGTGCTTGAACCTTGTGATCAAACAGCCAGCATGTATTCCCAACTGGGACAATGGCTGTATGCAAAGTGTAAACACTGGAGAGTATTTTGTTTAGTTAGTGGTGAGTATTGTCTGTAATAGGTGGAATGAGAATCTTTTTTAGTCTGAATGGGAATTGTTTTGTTTAAAAGAAAGCATGTATTGGTGACAAGAATTATGACTGTTCTTTCTGGGAAAAGAGAAAAGTATTTGCCAATATATAAATACCTATTTGTTTATGTTCTTAGTTTTGGTTAACAATGTAGCTATGTAACATAGGCTATTTATGCTTTGATAAAACTGCCTTCTTTGGGAGAAGGCTAATCTTTGACATTTCCATAAAATTTCAAAACATGGTATTTCATTGAGATTGCAGAGTCAAGAGACTACATTTCCCAACAGCCCCTGCTGAGACCTAGGCTTCTCACTGGGAAAGGCTAGTTTTCTTGGAGGGGAAAAGAGGAGAAATGCTACAAAGAAAGACAGGAGACTAAGTAAGGGCAATCACTGGGAGGAGGTATGCAAGGACTGATGAAACCCCCATAGAATCATCCAACAGTAGAATTGGAAGGGGCCACTGTTTGCAGGACTCCAGGTTAAATCATTCCTGATGGACTGTTGTCCAGCTCCATCTTGAATGCCTACAGTGTGAGAGAGCTCAGAACTTCCCTAGGTCATTTGTTCCATTGTCATAATGTTCTAACAGTTGGGAGGAGCTTTTCTTGATGTCCAACTAGAATCTGACTTCCTCTAATTTGAGCCCATTATTCCACGTTCTGCACTCTGGAATGATTGAGAAGAGATCCTGCTCCTCTTCCATGTGATAGTTTTTCAAATAGTTGGAAAGTGCTGTCACATCCCCCTTGAGTCTTCTCTTAGGACTGAACATGCTCAGTTCATTCAATTACTCCTCACAGGGCTTTCCTTCCAGGCCCCTAATCATTCCTGACACTCTCTTCTGAACCCCCTCTAGCCTGTCTACATCTTTCTTCAACTGTGGTGACCAGAACTGGATGAAGTACTCCAGATGGGGCCTAACTAGTACTGAATAAAGGAGAACTAGTACTTCATGTGATTTGGAAGTGATGCTTCTATCAGTGCAGCCTAAAATAGCCTTTGCTTTTTGCAGCCACATCACGTTGTTGACTCATATTCAGCCTGAGATCTACAACAATTCTAAGATCCTTCTCACCTGTAGTATTGTTGACCCAACTATCCCCCACTTTGCAACTGTGTATCTGGTTCATTCTTTCTAGATGTAGACCTTGGAAGTTGTCCCTACTGAATTTCATTCCATTGCTTTCAGCCCAGAGTTCTACCCTATCGAGATCATCTTGACTTTTGTTTCCATCTTCCAGGGTATTAGCCATCCCAACCAGTTTTGTGTCATCTGCAAATCTGATCAGCATTCCTTGCACCTCCCTGTGCAAGTCACTTTGAAAATTACTGGTCCCAGGACTGAGTCCTCTGGGAGCCCACTTCTCCCCCCTCCCCCGTGCCATGGAGAACACCATTCTGAATCCAATTCTGAAGCCAGCTCTGGATCTACCTGATCGTTGTTCCTTCCAGCTCACTTTTTGCTAGTTTGCTGATCAGAATCAAACAGCTACTGCAATATTAGTTGTGTGGCTTCTGCTTTGCTTCCCAATGGAGTTGTGCCATTTCATATCCAGGCTCCACTGCTGTACCCAGCCCCACTGAGTCCGATGATACTGTAAGGCAGCCAGCAATTGCCTCTTTAGCACAACAGAAACTCTCTGCAGTGTCCCCATTGGTAGTTTACAAATGCTGTGCAGTGTAGTTACTGCACAGCGGTGTATGTCTGTCTTTCAGCATCCTTAATTGTCTTTCCACATTTTTGCATTTTCCAAAATTGTATTTTAAGTCATGTGGTTACATTTGTTCAGGAACAGGGCCAGCTATTTAGCTCTGTTTGTAGGACAGGCCTATTATTTACAGGCAAAGAGCCCAGTAATATCCACTGGGCTAGCACTGACATTAGTAGAGCTTATGGGGGAGACATGAAGGCAACATGCAGTTCCCAAGGTAATTCAGCACATGACTCATTAGAATGTTCAGAATGTCAGCATTTAGTTGTTCATTCACAAAGTATTTCACTCTCCTAAAGTCCTTTCATCTCCCCTCCACCCATCCCAAACCCTGCCACAGCTTAACCACACAACTAATCTCCTCCTTGCTCACAACTGTGCTGAATCCCTAACAACTTTGTGGGTTTTCAGCAATCCTGATTTCTACAAACCATCTACAAAGATTTTAAGAGCAGGCTCACATTTTTTTTAACATTTGGAGCAGCAGCCCTGTGTAGGCATTTCCCTGCAAGCCCTGCTATAACTGAAGTGGGGGCTAGATGTGAGCATGCGTATGTGCTCCATCCCTGGATGTGAATGTCTGCTAGGAGCTTCCAGGTATATTTGTCCGTACACAATTAACTAGCTGCCTTAATCCGGAATCATGCTTCGGATTGCAGGAGTTCTGTATGCATATATCCATATGTTCAGCCCCATTCAGATATTTACTTTCCATGTGCAGAAAATGTTGACATAGCTGGGGGAGAGGGCTGTTTGGGGACAGGATGTGCATACTCACAAATGTCCTACCCCACATGTTTAGCTATACCTGAGTTACTAATATCAGAGACAGCTCACACGTGTATGATATGTTCAGCATTACTACCATATATCCCAGGATCTGTTAAATAAAAAGTGAGGTTTTGAGGCTAGAACGTTTTCCCCTGGCCTATTTGTGTGTGCAGCAAACTTGTTCTATGGAGGGGAACAGTCAAACAGGTAATTGCACCTCACTATGTGACTGTTCTGGTCATGCCCTTTGCCTGAGCCGGCAGTTTGTGTCCTGTCTTGTTGCATGTTCTAACTGAATGGCAGAATACAATTTGCTGTAATTCTTAAAGCAGGTCCTGCAGTTTCTCTGTTCCTCAGCTTCAGTTTAGAGCTAGCCTAACCAAAAAGGCTGTGTAGACAAATACTACCTTGTGGATTCAGAATCCAAGATGTGGCAGGCTACTCTGGAAAACTCCCAAGCATGGATCATAGTTCCACCCTAACCTGGCTAAAAGAAGAGGAAAGCCTCCAGAAGTGCAGTAAAAGACCAGTTTTGACTTGTTTTAAACCCAGCAGCTCTATTTCAAAGATATATTCCTTTTGCAACTCTTTCCAAGGAAAGCAGGGCATTTCCCCCAGCTTTCTGTCTCATCCATACATATTTTCCAGTTATGTTTGCTGAGGAGCAGATGTTCAGCTCTTGTTTCTGGACCCTGGTCTTGGAACAATGGGAACTGGGGCTGGGGACCATCATATGTCATCCTTCCTGGTTATCCCAACTACAGCCTCCCAGTTTCCATCTGTGGGAATTCATCCCTGCCTCGCAGCATTCATGCTGTAGCTAGGCACGCTACGCTCAGCCAATAGTATTGTAATTTGCCAGCCAATAGTATTGCAACTTACTCAGCTAATAGCATTGTACTTCACCTGTGTAACCATATAAGGCTTGTGACCATATATAGCAATAAGTACGCTTCCTGTTTCCTGCGCCTGCGCATAAGCAATCAATAAGCCTTTGTGAATCCTGCGCTTGCGCACAATCAACTAGGGTGTTCACTGCTTTACTCGATGGCTATTGGATTACGCAAGTATAAATGTATCAATCTGTGAAATAATAAAAAGGGCTGCTTGTGTTGACGCAGTAGAATATTTTCTGCAAAGATCTTCTTTGTTCTCCCGAACAACCAACCAAGCATGCTTTAAAACTTTATCTCTCGTCTGCAGTGTTTTATTTCTCTCTCTGAACTCTCTCACACCAATTGTCGGAGCAGGCACTCCGACATCCATCCACTTACTTAGTAAAGGAAAAGCAATGCAAACAGGAATGCTAATGAGGAGAAAACTCAGCCTTCCTGAAAACAAACACACAAAAAGAGAATGGATGGTAAAATCAGCAGAATTAATTTAGCCCGAGACTGTGGTGCAACTTATGTTGATCCTGATTTAATACCATGAGGAAATTTAAGGGCAGCATCTGAAAAAGAAGTTTGAACTGTGGAAAGAGAAAGTAATTAGAGACTTGCAGGTACAGAAAGTATACCTGTTTTTTCTTTCTGAGTTTCATCTTCTAGTTAGATAAAACAAACCATTTCAAGTTTGTGTAACTTTCTGTTGAGATCTACTCTTGAGTCTGAAAGAAACTTGTCCTTGCAATAAGTCTTGTTTTTCCATTACTAAGGATGTGGGAAACAGAATTGTGCTTGCTCTCCATGCCCTGATCTCCACATTTTCAGATGTAGGTGAGCACAGCCCTGTGCACAAATGGTTGCTGCCACATCTTCTGGTAAATGGATGGAGACTGAAGCAAGGTCTTACTGCAGTGGCCCTGCTTCGCCAGCTTCATACTTTTATTGAGCATGTTTTCATGCGAAGATGCTGTCAATTTAATCCAGTGGTTGTGCATACAACAAAAAGTGTACCAGTCTGTCCCATGCATTACTGCTTCTTTTCCTGCTTTTGCCAAGCACCTCTGGAGCTCTTACAAGCAAGCCATGCCGATCTCTCTCTGCCACGTTTAGGTGTTATCATGGTTCTCAGGGTAGCTTGTTCACAAAAAACCAACCCATCCTACAGAAACCAATGCTGTATTCAAACATCATGGCCAGCCACCTGAGTGATGACATGGGTTGTTGCATCATGCAAGCCAAATTTTCTGTCTCTAAAGGCGTAACTAGCACAGCAGCTCTTTCCCTAGAACATTAGCTCTGGACACATTAAATTAAATCCCTTCCTGCTTACTTCCAGCAGCTTTGTAAAAATCTTGTTTTAAAACCTCTCAAATTTCAGTAAATCTACCAAATTGCCTAATACTAGCTTTTAATTGCCATAGCTTTCCTCCCCAGGAGCAAGTGTCTTTTAATCTCT
This sequence comes from Varanus komodoensis, assembly GCF_004798865.1. Taxonomy (NCBI): domain Eukaryota; kingdom Metazoa; phylum Chordata; class Lepidosauria; order Squamata; family Varanidae; genus Varanus; species Varanus komodoensis. The sequence continues at coordinate 35,859,486 of NW_025335941.1, forward strand.
TGGCTGCAGTCCCCATCTGCGGTGATCTTGGAGCACAGGAAAATAAAATCTGTCACTACCTCCATTTCTTCCCTATCTATTTGCCAGGAAGTGAGAGGACCGGATGCCATGATCTTAGTTTTCTTAATGTTGAGTTTCAGACCAACTTTTGCACTCTCCTCCTTCACCTGCATCAAGAGGCTCTTTAGTTCCTCTTCACTTTCTGCCATGAGAGTAGTATCATCTGCATATCTGAGGTTGTTGATATTTCTCCCAGCAATCTTAATTCCAACTGGAGATTCATCTAGCCCCACCTTTCTCAGGATGTGCTCTGCATATATGTTAAATAGACAGGGCAACAGTATACAGCCTTGCCGAACTCCTTTCTCAATTTTGAACTAATCAGTGGTTCCGTGTCCAGTTCTCACTGTTGCTTCTTGACCTGCATATAGGTTTCTCAAGAGACAAATAAGATGGTCTGGTACTCCCATCTCTTTAAGAACTTACCACAATTTGTTGTGATCCACTCAATCAAAGGCTTTAGCATAGTCAATGAAGCAGAAGTAGATGTTTTTCTGGAACTCCCTAGCTTTCTCCATGATCCAGCATATGTTGGCAATTTGATCTCTAGTTCCTCTCCCTCTTTGAATCCTGCCTGTACTTCTGGTAGTTCTCGGTCTGCATACTGCTGGAGCCTAGCTTGTAGGATTTTGAGCATGACTTTGCTAGCATGTGAAATGAGTGCAATGGTGTGGTAGTTTGAACATTCTTTGGCATTGCCCTTCTTTGGGATCAGAATGTAAACTGACCTTTTCCAATCCTGTGGCCACTGCTGAGTTTTCCAACTTTGCTGGCATATTGAGTGTAGCACTTTTACTGCATAGTCTTTTAGGATTTTGAGTAGCTCAGCTGGAATACTGTCGCCTCCACTAGCTTTGTTGTTGCTCAGACTTCCTAAGGCCCGTTTGACTTCACATTCCAGAATGTCTGGCTCGAGGTCAGTGACTAACCCATCGTGGTTATCAGGGACGTTAAGCTCTTTCTTGTATAGTTCTTCTGTGTAATCTTGTCACCTCTTGTTAATCTCTTCTGCCTCTGTTAATTCCCTGCCATTTTGGTTCTTTATCATGCCCATCTTTGCATGAAATGTTCCCTTCATATCTCCAATTTTCTTGAAGAGATCTCTGGTCCTCCCTATTCTATTGTTTTCTTCCATTTCTTTGCACTGTTCATTTAAGAAGGCATTCTTATCTCTTCTAGCTATTCTCTGGAATTCTGCATTCAATTGTTTGTATCTTTCTCTTTCTTCCTTGCCTTTCGCATCCCTTCTCAGGTATTTGTAAAGCTTCCTCAGACAGCCATTTTGCTTTCTTGCATTTCTTTTTCTTTGGGATGGTTTTAGTTGCTGCCTCTTGTACAATGTTGCGAACCTCCGTCCATAGTTCTTCAGGCACTCTGTCTATCAGATCTAATTCCTTAAATCTATTTGTCAGCTCTACTGTATATTCATCAGGGATATGATTTAGGCCATACCTGAGTGGCCTAGTGGTTTTCCCTACTTTCTTCAACTTAAGCCTAAATTTTGCAACAAGCAGCTCATGATCTGAGTCACAGTCAGCTCCTGGTCTAGTTTTTTTTAATTACTGTTACTGCCACACAATTAATGTTTCATTTTGTATCAGGCTCAGATTAACTTCCAGCTGCTGAAATCTGTTATGTCTGTGTTCCCATGCAAGTTAAGGGGCTCTTCCTCTCACATAACTAATCTATGCTAAGATCTATGCATAAAGTGCCAAGATCCTTTCTGATAAACTTTGAAGACTGAATCATTCAGGGCCCTCATCAGGAGGCTTGTTTCTAAATGTTCAGGCTGAAGGTTTATGAATGTTTACTTGGGAATAGATTGCAGTGAACTCATAGGACTTCTTACCCCCCCACCCCACCCCAAACATGCTTGGACTGAACTGAAAATGTCATTTAATCTCCCCATTTCCTTAATTTATGAGGTCTGAATGCTGGGGATATAGGGTGTTCAAACAGCAGCCTTACTGTTGTTCTATTCACGTTGAAGTAGACCATTTAGTTGGCAGTCTATTCAAACGGTGGCCACTGAGTTTTCTGTGGGAAACCCACAAGCAGGACACAAGCACAATAGCACCCTCCTGGCCACATTCCTCAATCAATCAATTCTTTATTTATTATCAATCAATTCTTTATTCGGTCATTGACCAGCCAATAAATAGAACACAAAATTACAATTAGTTAAAAATAAGAAAAATGCAGTACTAATAAAATTACAATACTTAAGATAAGAACATTTATTTATTTATTTATTTATTTATTTATTTATTTATGGATTTATATCCTGCCTTTTTCCTACAAAGGGCTCAAGGCAGCTTACATCATTCTCCTCCTCCATCTTATCCCCACAACAACAACCCTGTGAGGTAGGTTGGGTTGAGAGTCTGTGACTGGCCCAAAGTCACCCAGTTGTCTCCATGGCTGAGCGGGGACTAGAACCCAGATCATCTGAGTCCCAGTCCCATGCTCTTAACCACTACACCACACTGGCTCTGGTAATAAAAGTATTCTGGTAGAATCTAACAGTTACCATTCAACATTTACAGTTAATTCTACCTTACACTGTACAAACTACCGAATCATATTTGGTTGTAGTCAAGGAGATAAAATCAGATTGATTGGATAAAAGTAACTTAAGATAAAAAGAATCGGAGTAACTGGGATATTTAGAAAGAAGTGGGAATAACAGTTCCTGGCGAGCACCTGTATAGAGAGAGCAGTAAAGAATAACATGCTCCAGCAAGTCAATTGTTTCTTCCCCACATGGAGACAGTCTCTGTTCAAGGGGTATTTTTTAATGTCTCCCTTCAGTAATGGCTGTCAGCAGGGCATTGAATCCACATTCCTTAGCATAGAGTAATCTGATGGCATATAGCCATCAAGGCTAATAGCCATACTCTGCATTAATTTTATATCGCTTTTTTCATATGCTTCATTTTGCCATGGCATTAAACACAGTATTTGAAACAATCTCAGCCATCTCCAAAGAAGTATATTTCAAGTTGTAGGTATGTTCACCTATATTCCATATTACCCCATTTTGTTGGTGGTTGTTAAGTCAGGAATTGGAATTCTTTTTGGTCCAATCAGTCTTTTTGTCAGGCATCTTTGCAATATATTATGAACTTAGATGGTATGGAATTGCACCAGACGCAAAAGTGGGTAGTTAAATGGCAAGAGCCCATGGCTTAAGCTGATGATAATTTCCACAGCATTTTAGAACTGCATTACTAGTGGTGAAAACAAAGCAAAGAATCAACTATAGGAATTGGCTGCCAGTGATTTATTATTTTAGGCTACAGTCACATACTCAGGAGTAAGTCCCACCGAATCTAGCAGGAGTTACTTCTAAGTAAAATAAATGCATAGGATTGAGTAGTTAGAAGCAAATGAAGAGTGATATCTCTTGATGTAGGAGAAATTGTTGGAAAACTGTAATGATTTGCTCCAGCAGAATATTTCCTTCCACTGTAGCTCTCCTAAGTTATTTTAGGTGAGAATGAGGTGAAATAATAAATCATAAATCCTACCTTGTAGGCAGAGGTATATGGTTGGTATGAAAGGAGTATTATTGTCAAATATACCAGATATACAGCATTTAACATGTAAGAGATATTTTCAAAAAGTGAGGAATGTTCCAGGAAAACAATATTATGTGAGCACAGAATTTGTCTCAATGTGATCCAAGGAAATTTCAGAGTACTAAATTGACATGTAGAAAATTTCAGAGAGGTATGATTTTGATTTATAGCTGTCACTGAAATGAGCTATTCCAGAAGTGCAGTGACATAATTTTTCCTGTTATGTAAAATGATACATTAGACACTTTGCTAGGTACAATGTCCTGGATTGTGCTTTGCCTTCCTTAGCTAAAAAAAAAAATGAAGGTGAGTCTAGATTATAGTTACATTCTTCTAGTTTTTTGTCTTCTCACTCTTCTTCTTTTGAAATATGTGCCATACCTCATAGTTTTGGCTGTGTGTGTCAATACATATATCTGGCATTTCATGAATGTTCAGGTTGGGCAGGCCCTTATATTGCATTTGAGGTTTTATTGCTACTAACAGCAATGCTCTTCCAACTTGGCTTGATTTTTTTCTCCCACCCTTAACAGAATAACATCAGTGATCCAACAAGTTATAAATGGATACCTTGTTGAGTATGATTTTAAACAGGAGGGTGTAAATCATCTATCATCAAACTTAAATCCACAATGGATCTGGTTAGGGTCTCTCTTGAACATACGCATAAACTTTTCTGTTGGCACAATCTTTTGATGCTATATGGACTCTGAAGAACTGGCTATGCAACATGTACTCATTAGTTAGTAGTTTAAATTATTGGTGCTTGTATCTTTTGATGTTTACCAGCAGCAGAATGTATCAAAGGCTGTAGCATTAATGAATAATGGCACAACTTTGCCCCAGCTGCTACTTAAAACTTCCCTGAGCCTTTAAGATAACTGCTGCTGAGAGCAAACTTTTAGAATACAGCTTTGCAGAAAGTAGAAGTAATGTTAAAGGCCAAGCCCGCCAGCTAATCTGAGTAAGAATTTGTATGGCAGCTGCCCACTTGGCTATGATACAAGAGGACTGAAACATGGACCTTTTGACATTCTGTAGTGGCTTAAGTGAAAAAGAGTCAGCCTCCCTGCAAAGGCTCACTCAGGTCATGTTATATGGCACTTACAGCTCATGGGAAGTTCACTTGATTGTTCCTTATTTTCATTTGGTGCACAAAAGGAACTTGGGATGAACTTGGGATACTACACCATAAGCACATGTTGACTTTGTACAGTGCTGCTTTTCTCTTTTTGTAGGTATAACAAAAACACCCCCTGAAAAAGAAAGGAAAAAGGCATTTGATTCGTCTATTTCAAATATATATGATGTAAGCAGTCTTTCTCCTTTTGGATGCTCACGTTAAAAGGCTAAGGAGATCTGAGAGTGTCATAAGCCCAAGCAAAGCTGGCAGGAAACTAGAGTGTCTCACTAGACTAAAGCTGAGACACCAGACTAAGATGCATCCAACTTCTGAAGGAGTAAATGTCACATAGTAGATGAGAGCAGGTATCTGTGATGGGGAGGGGGGCAGAGAAACTCCTGAAGGGCAGCTAGTTGAAGGCAACATTGGTAGATCTTTCACAGATAATCGCAGTTTGGCTCAAGCTGACTCTAATTAGTGCTGCACAGAAGAAACAATGATAGTCACTTTACAATATTTCTTAACTTTAAACTATCTAAAATGAAAACAGTCCAATGCTGAAATATGATATAGTACCAGAAGACAAGACTTCCATGTCAAGAGAGATCTCTAGAAGCAGTACAGGAATCCTGGAAATTGGACTTTCATGCTTGCCTACATACACTGTATAATTACAACCTTCATGTGCTGCCGGCTAATGCCTCCACAGGGCTAAAGTCAACAAACATTTCAGCTATTGAAAGATATTCATTTATATAGGACAATGAAAGCAACATTAACACTTAACATGCCCTTTTCATTGACCCTCACATGTACATGTAATTGTTCTTTTTTTCTAACTGAATTCTACAAGCATAGAATAAAATTGAAGATTTAAATTTCACTTGGATTAATGAAAGCAAGTTTCTAGTAGCATATGTGAGTTTTTATTTGCACAAAAGAACTTTGTATGGTCTAAATATTTGGCTTAAAAACATCGATGTCATTTTTCAGGGAATTTCTCTGATTAACTACACATAAGCAGGACAATATTGCTTTCATGTTTTGCTAACCCTTTTTGATGGTATAAAACCCCCTAAGCAAAGTGGTTTGTAAAACTAATTTGAAAACTGCAGTTTGTTATGGATGTTGCAAACATCTTTGGCTGTTCCACAACAGAGACATTGGGAAAGAGGATTTTTTAGAATTTTCCTCAGATAACATTTTGCCAACTGCCAGTAAAAGTCAGCATTTTATGAATGGAAATCATGGCTTTTCAATGTTAGAGAACTCAGAGCCACTTTTGGCCCAGAGATTTGGTTTGAACAATTCAAAATACTGGAGACTCTGCCAGAACTTTATTTGACTATATAATCAGTATTCAATTAACAGAAGAACAGGACATATTGTGAAATGTCCAGTGTTTTCCATTTCTGGCCAAGTCACAAATCTAATGGGAACAGCCTTATAAAACACATTTTAGTGCTTCTTGTTGAGATTGTAATTAAACAGTAAACATAACATAAATTAGCCATGGAAAAGGAAATAAAGTTTTATATCTATATCCTTTTAACATGCATAGCAGTACTGGAATGTTTTGTGTGTCAGATTTATTTAATCTCAAAATCTTAAATGAAAATACTAAATCCAACTGCTTCAGTATTACTCTATCATTTCAGCTCATTGTCTCCAGTTTGAAATTTTAAGATCAATAATATCAAAACTCACATAAAACCCAATTCCCAAAAATTTAAATTGCGCTTGATTCCTAGTTAATGTAACTTTAAAAAAATATAGCCCCTAGGTCCAAAACAGCAGAAAGCAAATGCTGGGATATAAACAATACAATGTTGCACATAATGACATGCACCTGAGTTCTAAGCAATGAGAATTCCCTGGGTTTTTGGAATGACATTACAGTGGCTCATGACATTTTCTAACTGGCATATTAGTGTTTACTCACAAATACATGAAGCATAGATTAAAGGCTATATATTAGCACTTCAGCACACAAGCCCAGCTATAACTCTGCCCTGTTCCTCTCTGTATTCCATTCCAGCTTTGGCCAGATTTGGACACTCAGTCAGAAAAGAAGCCATGCTCACGTTCTCCAACCCAGCACCTGCTGCACAGCTTTCCTAACGGGACAGTGCCTAACTTCCATGTCATCTGAACTGACATGGTGCTAGTTAAGAAACTGCTCTGGTTTTCATGGATGATGACCTATATCAGGCAACAGACAATAAAAATCTGTTCCTGTTTGTTGCTTGGAACTGTTGATATCTTCTGATACTGTCAAGTGTGATATCTTCCTGGGATGGTACTGGGAGATGCTAGTCTCTCATTTAGTGCTTGAGGATACTGGAAAGGTCTTGAATTGATATCAGAGTTCACGGGTTAACAAACTGGAATGTAATGTAGATAGGATGGAAATATTATTGACCAGCAATTTTGCTTATTGGTGGTCAATAATATTTCCACAGGAGGTGGTTGAAGCCCCAGTGGTGAGGGTGTTTAGGGATAGGCTGGACCTGCACATGGTAGACATGTCATGAGTGGAGCGAGCTGGAGTCAGGGGTCAGACTAGATGGCCCAGGAGGCCCCTTCTGAGTCACTCTGTTTTTGTGTTTCTAGGTTTCTAAACCAGCTCAAGGTTTCCACTTGTCCTAGAGGACTCGGGGTTATCTAAAGGTTACCTCAGGGTTATATAGCTCAATAGTCAAGCCACATCATGGTACCACAAGTTGGTACTACTTTGATCTGTACTACTTGCCTCTAAAGGCCCAAGTGGTAGAGGTGGCCAGAATTTTACCAGCTGAGGCTGGAGCTCTAGTTGTGCATGTCCTGGTGAACCCTAACCTGGCCTCAGGTGTAAATGTCTTGGTAATATCAGGTGAGATCACTATGCTTTCTATTTAAGGCTGCCTCTGAAAACCATTTGGAATATCAGTCCAAAGTGTAGTTATAGAGTTCTACTGAAAACCTGCTACAAGAGCCTTATAACACAATTACGGAGCCAACTTGATTGGCTCTCATTTAGTTCTGCATCCAGTACAAAGCCTTATATAAATCTTTAAAGTACTAAATGCTCTAGGACCACAATATATACCTTCCATACAAACTTGCCCATATTCTTAAATCATTAGATGATTTTCTCCTCTGCTTCCTCCTAGACTGAAAATATTAGGTAGGTACAGCAATTGCAACCAGATTCTGAAGTTCCGCTCCTGGGGATGTTCATGGAGCTCATTTTAGCATTCTGATATTGTTTCAAAGCTTCTGGGGTGAAACAGAAAATCAGTTTCCTGATATACCTTTGTTGTTGTTGTTTTGTTTCTACTTTTAGTCTTCACTACCGCATTAGTTATTCTTCTATTAAATTGCTTGTATCATTTTTGTTTGGGGATTTTTTTGCATGCTTTGACACATCTTTTGTTAATTGATTTTCTGTTTCAAACAGAAAAATAGCATAAAATATGTTTTACTTATTACCTTTCTCTACAGCCAACTAGTCAAAGTTATTATAAACAAATAAGGATATTGACTCACTGAACATGTGGGAAGTATGAAGTACTATGGAAAAAAAAGGCAGGAGATGTTTTGCTAAGAAAAGGAACACCTTCCCCTCAACCACTGGAAAGCATACCAATATTTTCTCTGTTGATGTTTTTAGCAGAAACTAGCACCACCTATTGAGGATTTTCTCTTGACGAGAACATTTAAAATGGCAATTTCCAAGATTCTGTACAAGTTCCTAAATTCTAGATTGGTTGCCATCCTTAGAACCATTGTAGTGTGTAGTGCAATGCAACTATGGGAGAAGTAAACAAACATATTTTTGTCCTCACCTGCCACAAGTTATGCATTTATTGGGGAACCAAAAATCACATAGAAATAATCTAAAAACTGTGAGAACTACTTGTTTGTCACTTTGGGTTGTTCCATCCAAAACAGTTAGTTTGTTTCTATTATGATAAAGGGAGAATTTGGATGACAAGAAAAGAATGGTGTCTGGCTAGCATTTGTGGTAATTTATCAAAGCTTCCTTGATGGGATCGATTACATTTGACAAAATGGCCTAGGCAACTTACCAGAAATGAATATTTGGCTAGTGAGAATCCATTTGAGTAATTATTGCCACATGAAAGGTGTTGTCGTAGTGATAATAATCTTTGAAATGGCTCTGGATGATAGTGAAAAAGAAAGTGCAAAAGCAGGACTACAGATGAATATTAAGAAAACAAAAATGTATGGGTGTGAAAGCTGGACAGTGAAGGAAACAGACAGAAAGAAAAATGATACATTTGAAACATGGGACTGAAGGAGAGCTTTGCAAATACCTTGAACTGTGTGAAAAAATGTTTCCTAAATCAAATCAAGAGCTTTCTGTAGAAGCAAAGATGACAAAGTTGGGGCTGTCATACTTTGAGTACATAATGAGAAGGTATAACTAACTGGAGAAGACAATCATGCTATGGAAAGTCAAAGTCAAAAGAGGAAAAGGAAGACCAAATATGAGATGGATTTATTTATGTATTTATTAAATTTATAGATTGCACCTATAGTCCTGCTAAGGTTCTCTAGGCTGTGTACATTTCATTTGACCCCATAAAGGAAACCAAGTCCTGACTTTACATGAACTGAGCAAGGCTGTCATGGCTGGCACATTCTGGAGGTATTTCATTCATGCGGGGGCATGACTTGGAGAAGACTTGATGACAAATAGCAAAATAACAATGAAATCATGGTTACTTTCACAGTGACAAAGAAATAAGTCCAGGAAAGCCTTGGAATGCCAAAAATAAGAAAATAAAAATAAGCTCAGCATAAAGAATCTCCTAAATCCATGTAAATACCACATGGAATTGACCTGAGGGGGTGGTCATGCCAACTCTAAAATAATTTTATTTCACTATGTTTCGTACTGGCAATGGCATCAGAAAAACTGAGCCATACTCAGTTAGAAACCTACATTAGGAACCCCAGGGAAGACAGGAACTGGTGAGTTGCTTTGATAGCTTGCAAACAGGCCCTGAAGAAATTAAGTTTAGGGGACAATTTCAGGAGGCATACTCTACTGTGATTATGTGTTCCTTTCATGGGAGAAGGTAGGACCCACCTTCAAGCCCACAAAAAGGGTTGATGTTTTGGCTCATCCCTTGTATTTGATTATTGCTTTTTAGTATTTTTGGTATATTTTAATTTCTTTTCTAGCCAACATTAGAGCATTTCCCCCTTAATGAACACTGAACAGTAGGCTTGAAGGAACCCCAAGGTTTGCAGAAATACGAAAGATTTTAAACAAAACTGGATGAGACCAAGAATGTCCAAGAAGGACTGATTATGGGATGCTGACTGTGTCGTGTGCATGCACCTTGCTAAGGTGTACCATGCTAAGGTGGACAGGCATTTGCGGAGAGCTGCACATATCTATGGGAACTCAAGCTCAGATAGTGAAGATTGTTGTGTAATCCCAGTATGTCCAAGCAGTAGACCAAGGTCAGGGAATGTCTGAGGAGATACGGGGCAAGGAATTAGCAGTCTGGGCTAAGGAAATCCCAGGTCAGTCCAGCCATGGGAATGAGGAGATAGGAGAAGAGGAGTGGAGCTTGACAGCTGGGGCTGGTGGGAACCCCAGGCTACCAATCCATGGGGAGGACTAGGAATGGAGTCCAGGGGAATGGAGGTAGAGAACTCAGTAGTTTGTTGGACATTGAAGTCCCTCCTCATGAGAAGTTGGTGCCAGTCACTAGAAGCTAGCACCAGTGGGAGGTTCAGTTGGGTGAAAGATGGGAAAAACACAGATGAGTATGATTTCACAATGCCTTGCCTTCTGGAGCTAGGTCCTGAAGGAGTATAACAAATGCAAGGGAATGGTTGATATTAAAGGGGGCTCTATATTTCATGCTGGGTGAACTCAGAGGCATCTACAATAAAGTCTATTGAAAAAAGGAGTTCTGGAGTAGCATATTTGCTCAGGAGGAGAACCCTGGCTCATGACAGATTGTTAGAAAGAAGAGAAATATAACAGAATGTGCTGGAAGAGGACTTGACTAAACAGGTAGAAACTGAAAGCTCAACCTGGCACTTTATGCCCCAACATCTGATTCTAATACCCACTCTTTTTTCAAATAGCCTTTGAAAGAGACACATGGCATAACCATAACAATTCTAATCTAACTCAGAGGAATGCATATAAAGACACCTAGAGAGGATATTATAAGTGACTGGAACTTGCATCATAGTATCTGTGACCATGTCTCTGAACTACTGAACAAATCAGACAGTAGTCCCTGAAAACTCTGTAGAAAATAAGAGTGATGGGAGGGTGCAGCCCCAACATTTTTTTGAAGCATGCCCAGCTGGCTAGAAAACCAGAAAAGAGATACTAGAAGGTCATTGGGAGAATCCAGAGAGTAGGGTGTGATTAAGAGTGAGAGAACATAGGCAAAGTACTTCTCCATCACACTCTCATCTTTCAGAGATATTCTTGGTTTTGTTTATTTGGGTGTGTATGTACTGGGAGAGAATTCTTAGAGACAAATAATTTTTTCTAATGTGCACTGAAAAGCTCTTAAATGCTGAACTGATTCCAAATCAAGCTGAGGAAAGTTTGATATCATTAATTTCGGTTGCAAAAATAATTTTCTATTTCTGAAAAAAAGGTATTTCTGCTTAAGATTTACCTCCTCCTTGATCTGCCAAAAGTGCACAATGACATTTTAATAAGTGTTTCACTATAAGCAGTTAATTCTTTAGTTAAAGTTGAAAGTGCGTGCAAGGATAAACACATTTTTCAACTTCTTAGATGTTTATACTTGTTGAAATGTAGTGTTTCTAAATATAAACACTGTACTGTAACATTCTGTTCAACATTCTGTACAGCAAGTTTGCTTTTTACAATGCAGGCATATTGATTAACGCCAAAACCTGCATATACAGGTTACTCTTCAAAGAAGTTTTACTGGTTTATATGAACCCTACAAACCTGAATCAGTTTTGCTTTATTCACCACTGAAAATACCTGCTATCATCCTTTGACAACATCTCTTGCTGCCACTTCTTAGACCAATAGAATAGCAGTGCAATTATTTTTGACCACCATAATGGAACCATTCTTGCCGACTACTTAAGATTACCTGGTAGACTAACTAGGCATGAAGTTTAAATAAAACGATCTTAGGGTCATTTTCTTTAAACTTGAAATATCTAGTCCCCACTCAGCCATGAAGCTTACCAGGTAACTTTAGGTGAGCCACTGAGTCTCAGCGTAAAAGGGAGAAGAAGAGGACTATGTAAGCTGCTTTTGGTTGCTTAGAGGAATAAAGGTGGAATATTCACACACACACACACACACACACACACACACACATCTATATCTGAGCTCTAGAGAAGTAGAACTAGTGGCACACTGCAAACTGTGGTGCTAGTTAAGGATATCTTAATCTATATGGAACTGCTTGTTTTTATTTCATTTGTCAAAGTAAAATATTCAGAACTCAAATAACCAGTTTTCTTTGCTACCTATCAAGTTGAGGATAGATATGCATATAATTTTTGTTGTAATTTGCCAAACACTCAGATTTTATGCTGATGCAAAATTTAAATTCAACTCTAGTTAAAGTTGGTAAAGCCGCCCTGAGGCTTCGGCGAATGGGGCGGCATAAACATGTTTTAATAAATAAATAAATAAATAATCATACAGATATTTATGCCTTCTGCCTCTATATAATTATGGACATATCATGCCACTGTTTCATCAATTGTATTGACTTCCTGTTAATTTATGATCCAAAATCAAAGTGCTGGAATTAATCTTTAGAACCTGATGAGGCATGAAACCAGCTCACCCGAAGCAGTGTATCTTCCCATATATGCCTATCTGGACCCTGAGGTTATCTTCTACCTCAGGTACCCTCAGCAAATGAGGTAAGGCAGTTAGCTGCTAAGGAGAGAGCCTTTTTGATGATGGTGCCCCAGCTGTGGAATGCCTACTCTGGAGATGCTTACCTCATGCCTTTTTTCTAAAATAAGAGGGGGAAACTGTTTATTCTCCTATCATTTTTAGCCTTTAATAGATTGGAGCCCTCTGTCTGTCCTATGTCTTGCTTTCAAGAGCCAGAAGTGACTTCTCCTTTTTTAGAAAAACCAACAAATCGAACTGGATGGGTCTCTGAAGCTATCTTGCTGCTCTTCCAGAAGTGGATGGGGACAGCAACAGAGAGACTGGATCCAGGCCTTGCTCCTTTCCTCCCACCATGCTGTCCCCTTTTTGACCTGAAGGCTTATGAAGTCATTGTTATGACCTTGGATAAGCAACTACTATGGTGCTTTCCACCATGAAGGGCAGGGGAAGGGAAACAGGTTATTTTGGATTACCCTCCCAAGTTCATAAGAATGTCCTTCCCTGAACCAACAAGATTGTTCCATAAACTTAAAAACACATGTTAGTGCTTTTAAAATCCATTCCCTGGTGTTGTCCCCTCATGCTGCTCATTATGTAATTGATTAATTTGCATTTGATCTTTTATTCCTTATTTTTGTACTTTAAAACTATATTTTGTAAACCACCCAGAGAGCGTTTGCAAATGGGGCTTATGGACATAGAGTAAACAAATAAAATTCTTGATAAGCTTGCTTGAATTGTAGCTATTGGCCATAATTCAGACAACCTATTTGTGCACCTTATGCACCTTCTTTTGAACATTTGTGATTGGTTTCCAGAAGCATACACAGCCTTGTCTGCTCTTTGCAAACAAAACAGTCCAAAACCCCCATAGGCAGCCAAGCGTGAAGTTCTGGGTTATGGTCAATATATTTTGGGTGTCTAGATCTTTTTACCTCTGCACCAACAGCTGTTTGAATGGATTGTACATGAAAGGATATTTTTGAAATAGTGTTGAAAGATTGAAATCTTAGTTTTGTTTTCATTGGAGCAACAGTGGAACTTCTCCCAGGAAGACCAACTCATTAGTGCCTTTCTTAACATTTTTTAAAAACTTCTCTGAAATAAAACCAAACTATTTTTTTAGCAATATTGTGAGAAATGTTTGTTCTTTTTAGTTGATAGCTGCTTATAGTGTGTCTGGTTCTGCCTTTTCATTTTCCTTATACATATGTCAGATGCTACATAATAGATACTTTAAAGTTTTGTTGTTGTTGTTGTTGTTGTTATGTGCCATCAAGTTGTTTCCAGCATATGGCAACCCTAGTACTGAAATAGTTCAAAAATTTCTTAGACATTATAACTCTGCTCAGTTCTTATAAACTGAGGCTTTGCCTTCCTTTATGGGGTCAATCTGTCTCATATTTGGCCTTCCTTTTCTTCTTCTGCCTTCAACTGTACCATTATTTTCTTCCAAGAAGCTTTAATTTCTGATGAGGTGCCCAAAATATGACAGCCTCAGTTTGCTTCTAGGGAAAGCTCTGGCTTGATTTGATCTAGGACACACTTGTTTGTCTTTCTCTCAGTTTGGGGCATTGGCAAAGCAACATGTTTTGAATGCATGATTTTTCTTCCTATTAGCTTTCTTAATTGGACAGCTTTTACACCCATACATAGTGATTGGAAATACAATCGTCTAGATGATATTGATTTCCGTCTCCAGTGAAACATCCTTACACCTAGTTATATTTTCTAGATTCTTAATTGGGCCCTTCCAAGTCTCAATCTTCTTTGAATTCCTTGGCCTCAGTCCCCTTTTGAATTGATGACTAAGCTAAGGTATGTAAATATGACTTTATAGTTAAGAGCAATACAATGAAAGAAACTTGTCTGTATACCCAAGAAAATAATTCCACATAGGGAGGGTGCATGGGAGAAGCTGCTGAAAAAAAATAAAAGCAAGGACAACTGAAAAACAATGGGGAACTTTGAAAGGATTCAGGAATATATAGAGTTGGGAAGATGGTGGCACTGGGGACCCTTTTGCCAATGAAATGTATTATTACTATTACATTATATTTATATCCTCCTTTTTTTCCCCTCTTGGGAGGAACCCCTATGAGCTTCTTTACACCTTCCCATCAACTCTTATCTATTACTCATAGATGTGTTGTGCTCCATCTTATTTCAAGGTTAGCTATTTCAGTACACAAATACACTGGAGTACTAGCGTTAGAACCCATGCTTACTCTTTGGGCTTAGTACTTAAAGTAAGAACCAAAAAGACCTGCTGAATGTTACAAGTCAGATATGTATTTTGGTGAAGGAGGTTGGGAGAGCTAGGTTTCCCCACTTTCTGTCTTTCAAAACAACAGACCATTATTTGGCAAAAGGTTTTTCTTTCCAAGGTACCTCCGGCAAACTACAGAGAGCAGAGTCTCTGAGCATTCACAGAGCAGTTTGTTGAATTCAAACTAGAAACTATTCCCAATAACCATCCTTTTGAGTAACCCTGGGCCCCATCCCTCTGGAAGTGCCCTTCTGGAGATGGGCCAGCCTCCTAGCTGTATGTAGCACCTCTGGTTGGCTAGCCTTTCTCTCCTGATACTGCCTAATGGGCTCAAGGATCATACCAGGTACCTCTGACTTCTCTTTCTCCTTGTTCCCCTTCCAGCACTTGAGACCTTGACTGTTCTCAGGGTCTGCCTTGAGATAATCTCTTCTACGCCTCCATCTCTACATCTGGAGACCTCAGTTCCCAGGCCCCATCCGCTTCACCCAAGAATCTCTGTCACCCTGGTTCTGAAACACATGCCAAGAACAACTGCCTCTTTCATTCCTAACAGAAGCTCACATAATGTTGCACTAGCATGCTAAATTCAGTGATGAAATGTGGATAAAATCCTTTCACAGAACTTCATGATGTGCTGGGATTCCACCCTTGTCTGTTCTTGCCCCTTTCACAGATACGCCTCTGCATATGGAATTTGAAATTTAACATGAACACAGGCCTAGCTCTGGCCTTGTTTCTCATTTGCTTCAGTGTAAAGTTATGTGAGGCTGATGGCTGTCTAAAGTAACTGAATTAGCTATTTGCTGTCAAGTGTTGACAATACACAACTGTAAAAGGAATTAATTCGAAATAAGAGATCAGTTTTTTCCCTTTGTTTTTGTTTCCCTCTTTCCCCCTCTCAGATTCCATTTTGGAATTGGAACAAGAGACCCCTCTGGAATCCTTCATACACCAGAGTAAGTGATCAGAATGTGCTGCTTTGTCATTCAACACTCTCACTCTTTTTCAGGGATTAACATATCAAATGAATTTGCATTAGAACTTTCCCCGAGCATTTGTAGATGTATATAGGCTTTGACTTTTTGGAGTGAAGCCAGTTCTCAACACAAGCCAAGTGTAATGTGAAGCCTCTGAATTCTTCCTTAAACATGTTTTCCAGATGAAGATCAACAAGTGAAAAACAGTGAAACAGTGTTAAAATAATTAGGCAAATTCATGGAGGATAAAAATAATCATGAACTCTCCATACTTCAGAGTTTCTGCCTACTTTTTTTCTCCCTTCCCTATTTCTGTGTTGCCTCTCTGCACCACCAAATGTCCTATTGCTTCACAGCAGTTTTTGCACCCTCTCTCTTTCAGACTCATTCTCTACAAAAAAAACAAAAAACAAAAAAACAAAAACAAAAGAAAAGCAGAAGAGAAGAGGCCATGTGGTTCAAGTGGGCTGCATCTGGAGTATCTGCTCTAATTACACAGCTCAATCTCCATTTCTTTTTGTCAAGATGGAAGAAGTATGTAGTGATGACTACTATGGCAGTTGTGAAAACTCTGGTGGAGAGTTTGCTTGCCAAGGAAAAAGGAACTTCAGTCATGGTAAGGTATGGGTGTAGAGAGGAGCAAGGGAGGTATGAGAGAGCCTCAAGTGGCTAGGATTTAGCGCTAGAGAGGGAGAAGAGGAGACGTGAGATTAGTGGGAGGAAAAGAGGAAGGAATATCCCAGAGATGGAATGGGGGGAAAGTATAGCCCAAATAAGATCTATGTTGTAAAAATCTATGTTGTAAGCCGCCCCGAGGCTTCGGCGAATGGGGCGGCATAAAAATGTTTTAATAAATAAATAAATAAATAAATAAATAAATAAGATGGGAATCACAGGAAAGAAAAATCCAGGTTGATATGATGAATTACATAAAATAAAATAAAAACAGCACCTGAGGATAAGGGGAAGGGAGGAATGAATATGAACAAGACGATAGCCAGGACCCCTTCATTCACTCCATCTGCCCACTATGAAGTAACATGCTATAATCTGTCTATTTCTGCTGCTCTAATCTGTGCTTTTGGGTCCCTAGTGTGACCCAAAAATACAATCCAGGAAAAGTAACACAGGCTTTGTTCTTGAAGGCTGGAACTAAAGTGGGCAAGCACTGGTTTAGCATCCATCCCTGACTGCTCTGCTATTCCACATAGAAATGAAGAATGGCCATTAGCTGCCATTTGGAAAATTCGCATGCTGCCCTCAGGGAGACTCCAGACACTGGCTGGCCATCCCTTCTTTGAGGAGGGGTTGGAGACTGGAGTGGGTCTGTACACTGATGAGTGTAAAACACGCTCATCATAATAATAGGCATCTTGTGAGTGATCTGTATTTGCCTGGCTTATTTGTTACTTGGTAAATATGTTAGCTGAAAAATAAAGGATATACACTTTCTAACAAAACCATACCATTTTTCCCCAATAAAATGTTTCCAGGTGCTTCCAAATGGTGTCATTAAATTGTTCAAAATGTTCAGGGAAAACAAAACAAAAATAAAAGACGTAAACACTTCAGTTCATCATAAATCCCAGCAATATTTTGCCTCTGCCTTTCAGTATGTAGCTATGTTTGGTTAAACACAACTCTGCTGGAGAGTTTTCATGCATGGGAGAAACTGAAGCACAGATGTTAAATGGAATTCAAGATAGTGCAGCATAACTGTTGAACAAAACTGCTTCAACCCCCACTGTTGCTCCTTCCAAGAAACTGACTCCTTCTTCATCTCTATCCAGTGAATTCAGCGCCATAAATCACAAAGCTGCCAGGAACACTGATTACTATGTTTGCTGTGCTTCTAGCTTATCCCATTACTAATGTAGGCTCCATATTTTCCCTAATCATCTATGTGGGGCTGCTGATGAACAATGCACTTGGATAATACAGATCTTATTTTTTTATCCATCCAGAGGCAGCAGAACAGAATATATCTTTCTGTGGGAATGGAGGATCTCCCACAGTTAGTGTTCTACAAGGCTAGCAAGAAATGCTATGAAAAGGAAGGAATTTAGAATATGAATCAGTGTGCATAAAACAACTTGCAGGGAAGGAGAGGTCAATGTTTTATTTAGAAAATAAACTATCACTATGGTATCAAAACTGGATCTGGGTGAGTGTGGACCTGTCCTCCACGTGTCCTGATGAAGACATCACTGGGAATATGTCCAAGCACATCATTTGGGATAATTCAGCTCAGAATTTATTGCAAAGGTAAAAATAATCCCCAAAACCACATAATAAAACTTCCACATTGGACACCACCCCCTGTCCCCTGTCCTTGCCAGATTTTCCTTTGCTTCACTGCAGGGTTGTATAGCAGTGTAACTGTTGCGCCAGCACAATTATGATTTTTTTTCCTTGGGAAAAAATAGGACAAGGCTGTTGGTTATATCCCAGTGATATGGGCCTTGACCCTTTCTTAGCAATCCTGATGAAAAATGTTTAATATGACACCGTTTCTGGATTTCTGAAGCCATGGACCATATCCAGTGGGGCTGCTGTTGATACATCTACATTACATCAGTGAGACTGACTTGTTACCCAACAGATTCTAAAAATAACCTGAGCCATGAGAAGAAAGAAATTAGCAGACTGGGACAAAAAGCATTTTGGCTCATTCCATTCTGGGCACAAGCATTTTAGAGCTGCCATTTTCCTAGACACTAGTGGCTAGGCCTGCTAGCAGGTAGGAACAGTAGGATAGTCCATGTTTTATGTTTAAAATTGGAAATATTTCCCTGAAAATTGAATATAGGAAGATAAATATGAATAATTGAACTATTATGTGCACAGCATATTTGAGGAAAAGATTTCAGAGCATGAGGTGAGCTTTTCTGGGGATATAAATATTTCCAAAAGGAGTATTTAAAAATGCGGAAAGCTGAGATTTTTTCTTTCTTTTTTGCAGTGCCTAGAAATGTTAAGCAAAACAATGATTCTTTTGATCTTGGCTGTACAAAAATATGTATTAACATTGCATTACTTTAACAGATTGCAAATTAATTATATTTAAATACTGTTCTTCAATCATTGTTGGAATAGAATCTCACAAAGTTCTTAGCCTTATTTAGGCATTATAAATGATTTAGACATTATAAACAGGTTAAAAATGTGCAGGAAGAGAACACACTAGCCGCAACCCCCCTGTGCATCTGTCATCCTCTATTTGTGGAGGGCACTGCTCTATAAAGGACGTACATCTATTTCAATGGAAATTCTGCACACAATGATTGCCAAGGATTCTGGTCCTCACTGAGAGTCTCCACAGATAGAGGAGGCTCTCCTCTTCAGGCCATTGTTGACCACTGATGACAGAAACCCACAAGGAAGGTGGGGCTAGCTCACTCCTTCCCTTCTACTCAAATTTCTAACACCTGAGTGGGTTCTGGTGATGTATGAAAATGTTACAGATTTGGATAACATCAGAAAAAATAAAGTGTAGATGTCTTAAGATACCACCAGATCAGAAAGATTGTAACACATTCTCTGAAAAAGAGCTCCAGCTATACATTGCTCAAAATATTCAAAAATAAATACCAACTTTCATAATTTATATTATATTCATTCCTACTATCCAGAAAAAGTGCAGCTACTAGCTTGGATCTAGCTTTATCCGTACTTGGAATACAGCCATTGAAATCAACTTAAATCCCATTTATTTCAATAAGTCTACTCTAACTAAATCTGGATCCAACAATTGTTTGGGGGTAAGGTTTTTGTGTCTGTATTTTTGGTTTGTCCCTCTGGAATTTTCCTAGCCATTACAGTTATGGCAAAATGTAGACTGTTCTTGTCCAAGATTTTGCACAAGATGAAGTAGGTAATATTTTTCCACAGAATTTAATTTCATTTTGTAACTAGAAATCATCCCAGTTCTTAGTTTCCATTTATTCTGTCTGACTCACTTCCAACCCTAGATGCCTGATAATTGTCCTTCATGTAATTTATTCAGTGTCTTAACTTTTAGAGTGTATTTACAGATGTGTAGTCCAAGTTACAGAGTGTGAATGAATCTTTATTGCCAAATCAATGTAGCTCATGAGCTGAGAAAACAACTGTAGAGAAACTCACAGTAAACAGGCAGTGATACTAAGGTACTTTATTAAGGTAAGCAGCAGATGAGAAATAAACCATAAATTAGGGTAAATTTTAAAACAGATGAGTTTACAAGTTCTGAGACCTTAGAGCAGCAATTTTGGATTGGACAAGCATACTGCAGGTCTGGTTAGAAGTAGGAGCAACCATTGCCTTGGTCTGGCCATAAGAAGAAAACGGCTGTGGCACTGCCTTTTTTACTTCTGCTGTTACTTTTCATTGGCCTTTACTGAGCATTAAGCTATGAATGGCGTTATGAGGCTGTAGGTCCATGCAAGCACAAATAACTATCAGACCAATAGCTCAATAGTCCTTGCTACTGATCTTCTCTCAAGGTGCTTGATTGTATTCCAGAGTCATCTTTGCAAAGTTTGTTGTCATTTTTCAAATAGTCATTTAAGTGTCTCTATAATTTTTAAGTAGAGATATTCAGGCTGAGCAGGTATTAAGTGGTTTAGAACAAGCACTAGTGGTTAGGTCCTTCTTAACCATGGCTTGCACATTGGAAGCCAAGAATGTGCACTCTGCTCTGCTGTCCTAGCACCTCCCTTCACTTGTCAGTCTTAACCATGGTTTAAGGATATTTCTGTAGTTACTGTAATCATGGTTAATGCCAATTAAGGTTCTCATTTCAATCAGGTTATGAAGTAAGTTTGCAAAGCCTTATTATGAGGGAACTTGGTTAGCTTTTTAACTATGGCTAACACCAGTCCAGGAGTATTGCTCAACCATGGCCAACAAAAGAAAGGAGAGAAGAAGATTTGTACCAGATACGGCTCATAGCAGCATCAGACCCCTCAGACTCTAACCACCTCTGAATGCAGCTCTTGGAACTATTCATCCTAAAACTGTCAGCATGTTTTTTTTCAGTCAGAACAGATTCCAGGTAAACACTGTCAATTCCTGTTTGTGAGTGTGCATTCAGTTTCCAGATGTACTCTGATTAGTTTTTCTACAAATGTTAAAATTCTGAATAGAGAAACTTTATTTAATAATAAAGCTGTATTTAATAATCTGATCTGCTCTCCAGGGAGAAGACTTGAAAGAGGATCCTGCATACTTCAACAGGGCTATGCTAGTCCACAGTTTCCTTTTCTAATTTCTAATTTCACAATGGATTTGATCTTACTTCTTACAGAATTGTATTTTAATGGTGGAAAAACATGGTCTCGGTTTGTACATCAGCCAGCTGTAAGTTAGTCAAAACAAGTGCCACTGTTTTTTTTCTGTATTCTGCTCTTAGGAAGATTATTTTATATGTTTTTCAATTGATTGAATAGAATGGCATTTTCTAAGTCTACACATATGAGCAATAGTGACCAATTCACAAATGATGAAAAAACAGTAGGACCATGAGGGAGTAAGTGAATAGTTAATTAGCTGATGGTTGGTATGGAGTTCTGTCTTCTACTCACTTAGTATTTCTGTCTTGCATCTGGGATGATGTGCAAACCTGGCACTCTGGCTGGGGCGGGGAGAGACAGCCCAACAACAAACTATGGTTACTACCTCAATAACCCACAGTTGTGGATTCTCACATCATGCTTTTCTCCACTATATACAAAGAAGAAGTGGCCAGAAGGCAAGAAGTTGCTTGTTTCGGTATCATCCCAAATCTGATAGGGTAAATAAGAGTTGTGGCATGCAAACTGGGTCACGTTGACAAACTGTAATTCAATTCACTCACTCACATCAATCAGCTTTTTAAAAAGGCACCAGCAAAGTATTCCCACAGACAAAACAGGGACATTGATCTACTAGAGAAGAGCACTACAAAACAGGAACCATCTCTGGTATGTTTTGCCAATCTAAAAAGCACAAACAATCTCTCATAAGGATCTCTCATAGTAATAAACAACACAACACAAAGGCCTAGTGATATTGAATTAATACCTGTGTTATACTGCACAGTGAAACATAGATGTTCAATATACAAAACTGATACTACCAACATCTACACCTACTTGATAATAATTTAAAAGATGTATGCAGTGAAATATATTTTACTGTATGCATTAGTATAAGAGAGGAACCTAATTACAAACATCTGAGTTAAGAACAACCCCTACTTATGAATGAGCAAACCTGGAAGTCTCACCTTCTTCTTGAGCATCAAGTGGGTGCGTGCAGGTGGCTGGTGGGCAGTGAGCAGTCATCTGCGGGTGGTAAGCACAGATCTATGAGGAGAGGAATGAAAGAAGGGGGAAGAAGAGGAAGGAAGGGAAGGGAAGGAGGGACGGAAATGGAAGGAAGAGGGGAAAAGTGGCAAGTGGTGAAGTTTTAACTAGTTCTGTGGTGGTGGCAAAACTACAGGGGTTTTTCATGCTCATGAAAACTAGCATATCCAAGCCAGTGTGTTTTGGATCCCATGGAGTTAGTGTTATCTTCTGTAATGTTGTACTGTATTTGATTTGTAACCATGCCTTCAACAGCAGTCCCATCTCTATCATCATCCAATTAACATTGGGTTTAATGTTAGCTCAAGAAATGTTAACTTTTAATAATCTTTTTATTATTTTTTCTGTCTATCTTTTTCTATAAACTTTTTTAGAACTGTATTATATACCCACACACATATGTACAGATTTTCTCTCTATCCCCTGCTGTCTTTTCAGAACCTGTCGTTACTTTATTATTACCATATTACTATCATTATTAAAATGCTGTATTGTGTTTAAGATGTTTTAGTGTATAGGGAAGTGTTTCTTAAGTGTTTTATATTATTTTTATATACATGATCTGACTTACATACAAATTCTGCTTAAAGAATTTTAAGCTGTTCTTATATTACTTAAATAACACTGAGACTTTTATTGCAAAGCTGACATATGCATAGATTGTACTAGGTTAAATATTTGTTACTTCAGTTAACAATGCCAAAGCTGTAGTGGAAAAACTTGTCATATGTTTTATCTTAACACAATGATGCTGTATATGGACTTAAAGGATGAGAAAAAGCCCTCATTTATAAACAGTTTGATTTTGTGTTTCCATTAAAATATTTAATGAAGGAATGGTTTTACAGTGCCAGAATGTGAAACACCAGTCAGTAATTGACAAAGTAAATTAAAAGACAGAGGAAAGAAATGGGGGTTCATCTACTCTATGTGGATGGCAAAATTATAACAGATAACAAAGAAGAGACTGAAGTTTTCAATTCCTGCCTTGGCTCAGTCTTCTCCCAAAAGAAGATCTATGACCTTCCTGAAGAAGGGGAAGTATAAGCTGAAGGACCAGGATGGAAGTTCAGGTTTGATAAGCAAATGATCAAGGATCGTCTAATTGGGTTGAATGCCTTCAATCTCCAGGACCTGATGAACTCCATGCTAGAGTCATAAAAGAGCTGGTGGAAGACCTCTCAGAACCACTATCAACTTTGAGAAATCATGGAGGAAAAGAGACGTGCCAGATGACTTAAGACAGGCTAATGTTGTTCTGATCTTCAAGAATGGAAAAAAAACCTTGGGGAATACAGACTGGTCATCAATCCCTGAGAAAATTCTGCAGCAGATTATAAAGAAGACAGTCTTCAGACACCTTGAAAATAATGCAGTGATTACTAGAAACCAAAATGGATTTCTCAAGAACAAATCTTGCCTGACTAATCTGATCTTTTTTTAATTTGATTATCTTCCTATGGACTGTGGAAATGTAGTTCACATAGTATATCTTGACTTCAGCAAAGCTTTGACAAAGTGCCCCATTATACCCTGATAAGCAAACTAGCTAAAAGTTGATTTGATGGAACAATCCTCAGCTGGCTACAGAATCAGACTCAGAATGCTCATCAGTGGCACCATCACAAACTTGGGAGAGGTAATAAGCGGGGTACCCCAGGGTTCAGTCCTGGGCCCAGTACTCCAACATTTTCATCAATGATTTAGATGAAAAAGTGCAGGGAACATTGATCAAATTAGCAGATGACAATAAACTGGGTGGGATAGCTCGTACCCTGGAAGATAGAAAGAGGATTTGAGGTGAACTTCACAAGTTGGAACTCTAGGCTGAAAAGAACAGAATGAAATTCAATAGGGACAAATGCCAAGTTTTGTACCTAGGAAAAAGAAACCAAAATGCAGCATTACAAGATGGGGAATACTTGGCTCAACAATGCTGCAAGTGAGAAGGGTCTTGGAATTGTTGTAGATCACAAGCTTAATATGAGTCACAATGTGATGTGGCTGCAAAAAGGGCAAATGATATTTTTGGCTGCATTAATAGCAGTATCATTTTCAAATCCAGTTGCTATCAGCGTCAGCCTCCTCCTCTCCCCTTCCACAGTGCTTTATCTAGGCAGCTGAAAATAGCCATCTAGGTAAAATACCCAGTCTTAGGCTTGGGTGCAGCAGAAATTGCCACTGCCATGCTGTCCTCTAGCTATAGGCTGCACATTTTCCTCTAAGTTCAGATGTTTCCATGCAATTGCAAGGCCCAGGACACAGGACTGTGCCCTAACTGACTTAGGAACATCCTACACAAGTTTAGCCTGTGCTGGAAGTTGTAGGTCTTTTTTTCCTGCCTAAACTTGCACAGGATTGCATCTTTACCTTAGGACCTGAAAAGTAACAGAGGTGGCTCTGCAATAGATCTGTTCCAAAATGTTTATATCCTATGGACAGTCCAAACATTTCTTTTTGAAAGCTGTTTGTGATCCTTATCATTAATTCCTCACTGAAGGGCAGTCTGGCCTCCCCTTCCTCATTAAAGATGATATAACACAGAAAGAGGGATAGAAACAACCCCTGTTTCTGCAGCATCATGTACAGTAAGTGAGTATGCTTACATAACATTTTAGTGAAAACTAGTAGAGGAGAACTTTCTTCATTCTTTTTGCATATTTACCAGGAAATATACTAGCACAATCAGAGCAAACATTCCTGGATAATTTGTAAAACTGAAATACTGTAAGCTTCTGCCACCCACACCCCCATGATGTACAAGTCTTGGCCGCACAAAACAAAATTCACTTTCGTCCTCAGATGTACTTCGGCTAGCTTAGGTTTTTAAACTTAACCCTTTCCCTAGAGTACATAACGAATGCGACAGTGGGGGGGATCTACACTAGAACTCCTCTCATTTATCAGGGAGTGCTGATAAATTAAAATGGGAAGTGTGAGGGAACGGGCCCTTGTGGAGAGGGGGGAGTATTTTCCTATTCTACGTGCAAACGGAAATGACTTAAAGGAGCAGAGCTCTGGGTTTTTGTTGTTGAAAGGAGGGAAATTGACAGCTCCAACTGCCCCCTCAGAAGATCACAGAGAAGGAAAAGGGCATGGAGAGTGAAGAGGAGGAGGTTGTGGTGTTGCTTGTTGCCATTCTCCCAGCTGCTTTCTCATGAAGCCAGTTGGATTGGAACCCCCATTTCCCTCTACCCCAAGGAAATTCCTGAAGGCAAATGCCGCTTCTCTTCTCTGCTGCTGTTCCCAACAGTAAACACCACTGAAAACGATGTTATTTACTTCTGGGTAAGCACCTGTGAAAATAATGTGATTTACTTCTGAGCAGACATGAATGCAGCCCTGTTTGCAGTTAGTTGTTCCTTTACAGGAGAGGAAGAAAACAGCATTGCATTTTCTCTCCAGTTCATTGGGTCAGACAGAGAAAAAGAGAGAGCCATGGGGTCTAAAGGGAGGTGGAAAACAAGTGAAGGCTGATCTGTCTTATCTTCTTTGCAGGATTCCTCCTGTTTTGCCAAGTCCAATAGGACACCTCCTCACTGCAGTGTCCCCACCCCAGACAGTACCACAAATTTAGCATCCACTGGAATATGTACCTTAGAAAAAACACAACATATTAAAAAGTTACAATATAACTGGTCTAAAGAAATGCAAGATGTAATGGCAAAAATGTGAAAAGAATTGTGTGATATGGCAGTATATATTGTATGTCCCCACCCCAGTGTTCATCTTGAAAAAATGCTTTCAGCAGTAGTTTTTAACATAGGTCCCTTTCCAAAGAAAGATGGCTGAACTTGAGTTTCAGTGAAAGGAGTGGAATATATTAATTACAACTCTACTAATTCAGGTCACACTGAATTTTAACAGGACTTAAATGTGACTATTTCTGAATTAGGTCCATATTGTTTGGCTGTAATAATTTTCAATAAATATGTTTAGTGAAAAAATTTGTCACATGGGTCATTAATGTTGTACTATATTGGCAAAGAAAAAAAATGCCATGGATGAGATTTCCACTTCTGGAAATCAGCCAAGTTCTTGGGAGTTATGGGCAGATGCTGTATCTCAATTAGACTATCAGTACAGAACATTTAAAACCCTCTGGGAAAAAATCATTATGTTTGTTTGGATGTACTACCCATCCTATGTCATAGATTGAGGAAGGAGAGACCAAGAAACAAGCTTTTAAAAATAAGAAATGTGTCATAATAATCATTTTAAATTGCTATTTGTGTGTATCCTTGCAGGTCATCAGCTTTCAGCTGGAATGATGTATTGGGTTTTATACTTCTGGAAAATTCTGGTATCAGCCTTGGAGAAACAGTGACTTTATAACTGGCCTTCAGATCCAAATCATTTAATCATCACCAGCTTGGGTGTTACTCATAGAAGCATCCCTGCCATGCCAGATATAAATCACGTTAAAGGCTCCTTAACCCATCCTTAATCCCCCACACAGTCTTAGCTTCGCTTATTCTTAGTACTGCCATAAAATGTTAAGACAATGATAGTTTTGTCCTGTTAATGGTATGTGTGCTTTGTTAAACAAAATTAAATTGGATAGACGCTGCAACTTGAAATTTAGCCCTCAAGGAATTTATATCCTGCTGTTCATCAAGTTCGAAATGCTTTCAAGTAGGCAGTACAAAGAGGGAGGGGGTTGAGCTGATAGTTTTAAGCTCACCCCATCAAATATAATACAGTATTTAATGGCATTATGAAAGGGCCGTATTATATTAGATTAATTATAATGTAATGAGCATAATTGGTGGAGGGATAAAATGAGCCAGTGGGCATCTGAAATATATCCTACAAAATCTAACCATATTTAATTGTATAATTTAATTTTGTATTCATATTTTTTAATATGGCAATAACCAGTAAATTGTCTGTGAAACTGGAATCATTCCAATGCTTCCCCTTGTTTACTCCTGTCTCAAATTTTATTTCTATTCTCTATTGTTCTTCCTTATGTTAGCTTATAAACAGTAAGCTTTTTGTGGCAGAGTGCTATATAAATAATGTCATATAATTATTTATATAACATTCTACAATTATGCAAATGACTACAACTATTTGTACTATTATCACCCCATTTAAGGTAAAAATTTATTTTCTACTGAAACCAAATGAATAAGTTAGACCGCAATCCTTTATATGTCTACCTATGAAGAAGTTCTATTACACTCAGTAGGGCTGTTTATAAGGCATGATCAGTCTAAGTTCCATTACTTTCAATTTTGTTTTACAAGTAACAAGCCGAGTTTTGCATGGGTTGAAATAGCTCTAAGTTTTTTTAGTGGAAAATGAAATCTTAACTAAATGGGGGCCATAATGCCCACAAATTAATGTTCAACATTGTTATTATTTTATAGCACTCTCTACTACAAGAATCTTGCAACTTATGGATAGCCATAAGGAGGGCAGCAAAGAAAGGAGGGGTAGAGGCCGGCTAAAAAGAGGAAAATATCCATCCTTTACATTTACTGTTCTGTGAACTTTCTGGTCTCTTGGCATTAAAAAATAAATCTCTGGGGAGTGCATCCTTTTCTATACAACTAGCTTAACACACATTTGGCAAGATATGTCTAAAAGTGGCAAACTATGTCAAGGATTGAACTGTTTAAAAAATATATATTTAGAGACTATATTTTCTTTATCTTGCTGACTTGGGGGTATGTAACTAGCCAGAGTTTTTTAAAAAGCTGAACACAGAAGCAAGGCTGTCCATATAGGTCTGCCACAACCCAGTGTCCTCTAGATGTTTCGGATTACAATTTGTTCATGCCAGCCACCATTGTCTATTGGTCATCTGTCCGGGAATTATTGTAGTTGTATTTCCACACATCAGGAGGACAGCAGGTTGGAGAAGGTTGGTCTGCTGAATCAAATGCAAACAGGACAGTAACACAGAATATGGAGGCCAAAAAATTCTTGGCTTTCATTGGAGTGGTACTGGTGGAAGAAAGAAGTTGCTTGGGCTAGCAGCAGTGGGAGTTGTGACAAAGGGTCCTCAATTCTGGAGACCACTGGTTTGGTCATGAGCACATCTCCCTCCTTTTCCCTTCCCAGCAGATCAAGGCAAATGGCTTCTAGCTACAGTCTGGCTGGTGGGGCTGGCTTTGTAATACAGAGTGAAGTAATCTAAAAGTAATTGCCAAGGAGAATACATCAAGTTAAAGATCCTTCGAATTGTGGAGTTAGTTCTTTCCACTACTAGAAATTGATCCCAAACTAAATTCCCATGTCCTTCAAACAAAGCTAGATCCACCCTCAGGGAAGTTTGTACTGCTTTTGGCTAGACAGCGGAAACGCAGGAAAATTCTTCATTGGACCAATAATTTGGTTTGATGCCAACCCACAGGGCTGATAAATTCATACCCCCCCCCCACACACACACACCCTTCAACAAGTGAGGTCCAGTTCTCACAAGTCTCTTGGCTTATCTCATAGCTAGTTGACCTGAATGCAGCTAAGCATTCAAACCCTGCCTCTTCTAGTTCAGATTCAGAGTGTGATATCTTTACGTAGGAATGCTGCTCAATCCTTACATGTGTTTTCTATGTGGACATTCTCAAAGCATTTCCAGTAGATTTAGCATTTGTAGTCATGACAGGAGGAATAAATATGCTATAGTGGTGATATATTTGCTTTGTTGAGTCTCAGTGGTAGGTTGGAAAGGAATCCTCAGGCCAGCCAGTAGAGTAAAAAAGATTTTTTGAAGAGGGATTCTCTGGGAAATTCCTTACTGTAACATCAGGGTCCTTTGCATCTTTCTCATAATATCAGAGGAACATTCTGTTTCTTAATATTAACTATTTCTTTCTAATCAATCCTAGAGAAATCATACATTTCTAACACCAGGGCTTTTTTTTTGTCATAGAACGCACCGGAACGGCATTCCGGCACCTTTTTTTCAGTGGATTTTACAAAGTGATTTTGGCGTAGCAGATCAGCAGCAAACATCATTAACATAGTGCCTGCAGGCTGCTATTGTGTCTGCGATCTGCTATCTGATAGTGAGAGATAGCTGCTCCGGATGCTGCTCCACTGCTGCTCGGCTTGGGATTGGTGTGTGTGCTTACTGCCAACCACGTGAGTTCCTTCTGGCACCTTTTTTTTTTTTTTTTTTTACAAAAAAAGCACTGTCTAACACTATAAAAATCATGTAAATTTTTAGATAGATCAAATTACATTTTTTATGTGTAGGGAACATATTTTCTTTCTTCTGTGTCAGACTAAATGCTTCTTTGGATCCAATATAAGACTACATCATTTTTTTGGATGTGTTCACCACAGATTCTTTGGAAAGTCCCTGTGTACGTTGCATAATTTTTTCTTTCATTTCACATGATTTTCAGAAAATACATGTTGTTTCCTTTATATATGCTAATTCTATTTCTCTGCAACTACCATCTGTGAAGAAGACATATATATGAAAACTTTGAGGAATATCTTAATTCCTATGACCAGATTTCTCTTAATATTTTCCTTGTGGAGGAAAAAAAACATATTTTTCTTTTCAGGTTTTGGTACTACAGCTTATCTAGAACTGCATTTCCCCCTTCTTTTGCCCACTTGTATTATTTGTGGGTTTGACTGTCCATTAATATTTTTGGCATATGGTCTTCGTATTCTGTCCCTCACTTTATTTGGATGACCTGGCAAGTTTTCCTGAGATTTCGAACACAGAAGAAAACATAATGCTTCTGTCCCTTTACATTTCATTTGGATGCATACGCAATGTAGCAGCTCACAGTGATAAAGGAATGACTTTGCTAAGAAACCTCAGCTTGTTTTTGTGGAGCACAGTTTGTAGAATTAGGTGCCCAGGATCGATGACCTTAAAAACAACCAAAAACTTGCTGCTGCGCTAGGACTCTGCAGACGGAGCCAGCAAACGGTCTTCTGACTGCCATGAATCTAGTTCAGTCCAGCCACTGAGCATCAGTCACTGTTTTGACTGAAGCATTTTTCTTCCTTTTTATTCCCCCCGGCTGGTGCCGTAACTTGTCACTTTTCCATTTGGCTATATGCCATCTGATTTATGCTGTATTGAAGCCTCTGTTTGTAAAGACAAATACCATAGCTGGGGTGGGTGCAAGCAGGCAATAAATTCTGTATTTTTAATTTATTTATGAAGTAAAAAAATAATTTTCAGCATAAATAATATATTTGTTGAAGTAGTTACTTTAGCTTGCCTAAAGAAATTCATATCGGTGGAATGTACTGTATACTGCAAATCAGTGGATAACCAATTCCTTGCTTGCTATCTATGAAATACCGCATTTGAAAGATCAGCATGATGTGCTTGGCACAGATTTCAATAACTTTGCTCAGTTTCAGTGAGAGATACTCCCAAGCTGCTTTCTTCTTTATGGTACAGGAGATGGGAAAAAAGGGGTGGTACATTACACTTCTAATACACACATTACATTTCTAATGTAATTTCTTTACATTAGAAATTCAGAGGTCAGAGTTACTCCAAAGGATTTTAAGAATATATTTTGACTCTGTGTTTATTACCATTTTAATGCAATGGAGTTTTAAGAGAGTTTTCTCAAAAGTAAGCTGTGTAAGAGGTAGTTGAACAGTACATTACAACTATTTAAAATTAAGCTCCTTTGTGTCCAGCACATTTACTCCCTATGTGTCTGTAACTGTAGCTTCAGCCAAGTCAAGACTAGGATATCTTGCCTGAAAGGCATCAAGAATAGAGAACCTTGTTGAATTTTTGGATATATTTGCATAATCTGCTATTGTATTTTAACTGTTTTATGAATCTTAGGTGGTTTATTTCCCCAGATCCATGGGCCCTCGTAGTGCTCGCAGGTATGCATGGGCTGAGGGAGGAGCCCTTGGCAAGGCAGATGTACTTGCATTTCCTTTGTTGGCTTCCTTGCTTTCCTATGACCAATGGAGCAACATAATGGATTATTCTTTACCATCATCCCTAAGAGATCGTCAAATGGGTTATGATTCTTGGATATAAAGGGTTGTAAGATATATATCACAGTGTATTAGTAGTACTCTACTACATTAATGTTTCAAGATCATGTCCAGTGATTTAGTAACACACTTAGTGTGCCTGGGTGAGCACTTCCAAACAGATCTACATAACAATTCTATTGCATATACTAAAAGTTTAACGTTTACTATAGAATATTGCTTTGTATTTGTATTGTTTTGTTTCAACTTGTTTCGATTGTTTTGATTCAGGCAAATAATGCATGAACTGTTAAACATGTGGAGCACAAAACATTTGGGCAGTCTCTGGAGAAAAAAGCTCAAAGATGGTCAGGAATAACTGCGAAAGAAATGTTGATGCTATCTGTTGCATACTTATGGGATAGAGTAACTTTTCCCCATTGGCTGAATGTCTAGAATTCCTGCTTGAAAATAAGTGGCTTATATATTTTTAAAATCTGCATATGGTTGATCTTACTCAGAAATATGAATGCTTTTGTGGGCAGTGAGGGGAGGGGACTGTATTCTCTCCATATAAAAACTTGCACCATAGTTGCACCATAACTATACACTTTAAGCTAAAATGTCTGCAGAAGAAATCTTCTAAGCCATGGTAAGTCACACTGGGGAGAAGAGCACTTCTGAATAATGTATTTCTTATCCCTTTACACATCCATCATGTCTATATAGCAATGCCAAGGAAATAATTTCTTTGTGGAAAGAAGATTGTTCTAACAGTCAAATCATCACAGACAATAAGCGTTCTTTATAGAATGGAAAACCTCACTCCCATCCCATCCAACTTTCTGAGTCTTTTCTTATTCCTTGTCTGATTGAGGGTTCAATTGTCTCAGTACCCATTAATAAAAGTTGCAGTTTTTGTTATTTGCAACAGTCCTATGCAGGTATAAACTAAAAATAAAACCTACAACTTATAGGATTTCTTCTGTCTGAATATATAAGGGATTGCACCTTCAGTCGATTTCCTTCTGTCTGTTGTCTCAAACTTCTACAATTCCTTCATCAGGGTATATTTGATGTTGCTATATTCCATACAGATCACTTTATGTGTAACTCATTGTGAAATAGCATACCTTTTTCTGAGAATGTTGTAGTGTGATCCTATGAACCATTCTGTACAATGCCAGAGTAGAGATGTGTCTCAGTCCAGACAGAGCCAGTTTCTTTCCATACAGAGGAAGGGAAGCAATGTCCATACCAGGAACAGGGAAAGATCCAAATGCTTAATAGAACATTTATAATGTTACAATAGAATGACTGCAACTCAAAGATGCTTGACAGCATTCATTATCTAGGTATGCAGTTATGTGCCAGAACCATAACAATTCCCTTGATTTGATGTAAGCCCTGTTCACATGACTTTTGCATTCAGTGAATGGCTGGATATAAAGATGAGGTCTCACCCTGGCCCCACCCTCATTTTCAGCCCGAGCCAATATGAGGCAAATGTTTGCTTGCGTGTGACTGAGGGCTCTGCCTGGACTTAGTTTCTCAATTGCCCATAAAGAGCTTCATTTGTACAGTTGTAAATGGAGGATTCCGCTCCCAGTAAGTGCAGGACCTACCTTCAAATAAAAGCACATAGGCTGGGAGAAGAACCTGCTGCTGCAATGCCACTTCTTACACCTGTGAGCATTCATCTGAAATCTTAAAGGAGCTAAACTGTTGAATGAATGAAAGGTGGGAACAGGATTGTGGGGGTGATACCAGTTGTTCCTTCCAAGACAGTCACCAACCATGAGAAAATGCAATGCACTCCAGTAAAGATGTAGCATTGCCTTCTAGAGATCTGAGAAAGGGAAGTGAAATTGGATAAACTCTAGTGCATGCTTGGGCACAATATCAATTTTTACGAAGGTTGTTGCAACATCTTCCCAAATGACAAGAACAGCAATATTTTCTGAGAAACAAATACTAAAAACTGTGGTCTGGCCATGTCAGATAGGAACAGTTTGAGCATATGGATTATCCTGCTTGTGACTCATCATGCAGCAGTAATGGAGAACTGTGCAAGCCAAGAAGAAGACAAGCAAGACACACCCTACCCTCTTCTATCAGCTATTTATCAGCCTAAGAGCTAGAAACAGGAACACAGCCCTGCCCAGTATTTTCCTGCTAACAAGCAAATGTAAAGCAGAGCTGCCAACTCCGCCACCACTCACCAACTCATTCAAAGGACCAGATTGCCAATGTTTTAAACCTACATATTGTTTCCCTCCAGCAACTGAACCATGGAAAGAGATGCCCATAACCATTTAGTATCTATCTCTTGCATGGATGCACAGATACTAGAAACATTCTTAAACAATGAGACACTATAAACCTAAATAGTGGGAATCAACTGGGACTTTGGCATTATATTACCATATTTTTGTCTGAGATGCAATATTGTTAAATATGCTACTTAACAATAACATTTTTTTCACAATGCAAGTTAATATCAAACCGTCCATGAATATGGTTATTTGCTTAGCTGATTTAACACACATTTGAGCTGAAGATAACAAACTTTGGTCTCTAATTTCATCAAAATATTTTAATATTTTGGCATTCTTTTACAGGGAAAACAGTTAGTGTAGCTGAAATCCATCATATTCATGTTTCATTTTATTTACTATTTGGTTTACTCAAAGTATTTAAAATGAAATGATCAACATTTTGAAAGAGCCTCTTTCTGAAAATTTTTAAAATTACTTTGATGTTGCCCTCTAGTGTCAGGAAAAAGCTTCTTTCTAGATCCTGAACAAAAATTTTATGTTGTTGTGATTGGAAGTAATGATAATATAATGTAATCATAACTGATAGCGTGGTTACAGCAGGGATCTGCATATGTATAAGTAATATGTGTAAGTGGAATGTGTACTGTTAATGCAGTGAATACAACATGAAAACATGCTTGATTATGTAATTTGCTTTATCTGTGCTAAGGAAAACTATTCTAACTGATAGCTTCCTACAGTAAGAAGGGGGACAATGGTAGCAATGGGAAGGAATGACTCATTGTGTGGCTTGGATAGAGGGGCAACACCCAGATTTCCAGCTGTAGCACTGGGCAAGGCTTTCCATCACCCTGTTCTAGAGCAGACCATGGATAATTTTATTGCATACGTCTAGAGACACTTTTATCCTCCTTTTTTCCACAGCAGCAGGTTTCCAAAGATGTTTATCCTCAGAATTAAAAAGAACTAAATGGCAAATCACAAAATCAATTCACTTGGCCATTTTCCAAACAACAAAAAGCCTGTATGCCACCCTTCTTTATGAGACAATTGTGTCCATCCCATTTACATACACTATTGTTAAATTACATCTTCCTATTCTGAAAATTTGCGGGGTTTGTCAAATAAGATTACAATCTCTAGGCAAATTGTGCTAAACTTGGTGCTTTCCAAATGTTTTGGACAACTCCTCCTAGTGTTCCTGACTATAGTATATGTCTGCTAGGGTTGATGGTAGTTGAAGGCTAGCATATCCACAGGAATCGTGTTGGCAAATTTTGTTCTATGCTCTTCTGCATCTTAATATCAAATTATATGAGATTAATTGTTAATTGACATTCCTTAACTAGAAATGTAGACCAAATATACTTTCAAAAGGCATAGTAAAATTAGGAGTAAATCAGAAACAATGTCATACCCATCTTGGATTATGCCAAATTTATACGATGCCAGGACTGGGTAATTTAGATAGAGGTATGAGAATGCTGAAGCTGAACCTTCTCCTGCTCAATTTTTTCTTTATACAACCCAATTCCTTTCCAAGCAGGATTTACTTCTGGCCTCAGCTTTGTTGGAAGAACAGTCTGGATGAAGCAGGGAAGGAAGGAGTGAAGACAGCAGTGGGTTCAGGTTCTCCAAGTTATTGGCTCATGTTGCACTCCCCTGTACGACATTTTAAATAAATTCTCCAGTGACCTGCGTTCTGCCTGTACACATATTTTGTTTATATCTGTTTCTGGAAAAAAAGCAGTTTGAACAAGAGTCAGACAAAGTTTTTGTAGCTCATTGGCAAGAAATAATTTGGAAGTGCAAGAGCATGCAGTTGCTTTTGAAAAACAACAACTCATTTAAATACAAACACTACTTGTCCTGCTGCCTGCATATTCGGTCCTGTTCATTCCCAGCCTATCTCTCTCTCTCTGTGTAGTAAATAAACCTATATTGAAACCTGGCAAATTGGGTGGTATAAAAATTATATAAATAAAGAATAAACTTGATATATCACCTCAATGATTTCATCTTACAAGGAAAGTGATCTTTTAAAGCTGCTCCCTAAAACTACTTTAAAATTTAAAGAAATGCGGAGCATGAAATCTTGAACATCTAATACTAAGTTAAGGGACAAAACCTGGAAAGTGTACTAAAGAAAAAAGGAAAAAAGGAGGAAAGGAACTGTTGACCAGCTTTAAAAAATAGACAAGTAGTAATTCCACTTTTTCATATGCTAGAGTTCCTTCCCTAAATTCAACAATGTTTCCTATATAGTATCAGAAGGGAAAATCAGAAGGTCATGCAATCCCAGTGAAACCAAATGATGTGATCTCCAGTAAAAGTGATCTGATCTCCATTCCAGATGCATCTGATGCGAAATGGAGATTGGGTCGATCAGGTTTGCTGACCAGAACCTTCGCCTCTTGTAGAGCTGTCCACACTGTGCATTCTTGCAAATGCACAATGTGGACAGCTCTGCACTATGGGGAATACGTCGGCACTCTTTGCCAACCAGCAGGGAACTCACACACCATGAAAGTTAGGAGAAAAGACTGCTCAGGGCATGCTTCCATTAATCAAGTCTGCATTTCCCACTTCAGAAGGTGGATGAAAGCCATGTTGAAATGCCAGTGATGTGCTCTGCAGGAGCTCTGTATAAATATCTCTCCAGAATTGACTGTGATGTGCCAGAGTAAGCAATTTGTACTGCATGCATACTGCAAGATTTTAGGAATGAAGGCCAGATATTGTTTGATGAGGAAAATACAAAACCTCTGTTGACATTGTTGTTTGTTGTTGTTGTTTGTATTTTCAGTTATTAGTAAATGGACAGTGCAATCCTGTGACAGCTTGGCCATAGGATTTCTTTTTTTGGAGATCCAACTATTAGGTCAGAAAAGTTGGTGCAAAAAGAACTGCCGCAGTTGTTTATGAGAAGTTGAAATGGGGTTTAGGGGAAGTCTGGGGTCAGGGAAGGGAAGAATATTCCAGTAATGCTTCAGTCTCCTTTTCTCAAGCTGTGATTCAGGTTGGACTGTGACCTTAAGGCATATGTATAAGGCTTATTAAGTTGTGGTAGTTATTACCTTTATTCTTATTCTTACTTTTATTTATTTCATTTCTATACTACCCCATAGCTAAAGCAATCTTGTTGGTATTTGGAAGGATACCTGTCAATCCTATGTCCCTTTCTTTCAGTATTTAATTTCATTCAGAAATATGATAGTGTATATAATCATGATCAATCCCAAGAATCATTTAAACATTTTGTTAGTTTCGGCAGTGACATATTCAGAAATGAGGCCCTGTGCCTATAATAAAGAGCCATCAATAATATGCTGAATACACACTTGAGGCTTTTCAATATATTATCAACCTGCTGTGCCAAAGCATTCTTTGATCATTGTGGAGGAAGAAGAGCATCCTGGAAGAAAAAATAGAATGAAATCAAAAACTCATTTCATTGAGGGCACTTTAAAGAAAACGTTTTACAAACTGTGTTGTATGCCAGTGGAATTCACTGCAGCAGGAGGTCATAGAATGCGCTGATAGATGGGGCCGAAAACTTTGAATTGCAGTATCGATGCCAAGACTCAGGGAACATGTTTTGGAGCGAAAGGATGTTGCCACAGAGACAAAGAGCAGGCATAACTGTCTCCTTCCTATTTTATGCTTGCAAAAATTGTTGCCTGTAGCCACTTTTCAGGCTGCTTAGGCATGCTGTGATCACATCATGAAGGAAGTGCACATTGCAAAAAGCAAGGCTAAGCAAAGATTAGCATTGCAGAGTAGGAGATCGGAGAGCAAGTACTCAAAGGGAGAACTTCACTGCTTCTTGCCTCCTTCTTCAGTACAGGCTGGAAGACCTTAAGCTTTGGGGGTCAGTATGATATTTGAAACAAGCAGCTTATGTGATAATGGAACTTCTTGGCGAAAGCAGGAATGGGCCCTTTTCCATTCTGAAAATATAGAGATTAATAAGAAAAAAGAAAGAAGAAGAAAAACAGCACTATAAAAAAGTAAATGGAAATTTCTCCTGAGAATATGGTGGGAATAGCACTGGATAAATAGGCCATTAGCAAAGATTAAGATGCCAAAAGGCAAAGGATAGTAATCCATTAGGATCATCAAGCCAAGTGTGTGATGAAACATCAGGATCTGATGACAGGGCATGTAAAAGTTCACAATGCAAAACAGCTTCAAGTGGTGTAAAAAGCTGGATTCAAGTCAAATCTCAGGGTCTGTAAAATTACTCAACATAAAATTTTCAGCCTGTCTTTAATGCTTAATATCAAGTTTTCTGTCAGTACCTCTGACTATCCCATCTTTCACACCACTTCAGACATTACTTGACTAGATTTTAGGGTGGTCCAGAAGGAGGGCTTCTAAATCTACCAGTTAAAATTTGTGTGATTCTCTTCCATATTATCCTCTGGTAAGAGGAGGAGGAGAAACAGCACTGAGAATGCACTAATAAAATATGAAATCTGGACGGCCTGTAAAATTCTGAGAATGAGGTAGGGTGATTACAAAAGAGCAGCTTGCCTGGACAGCATGGTTGGAGTCATTTTTCCTCAAAAGCACATAAAGCATAATAACTCCAGTCATTGCCTCCTTGTTCTACATTGTTAGGTCTATTCCCTTGAATTTATAATATATGCAGCACTTGGATCAGATTGTGATAAAGAACATGGGAATAACCCATTCTTAGCCTATGCTTTACTACATTTTGAGCCTCCAGCCTGTGTACATAGGGTTTCCAGGCTCTGGCCAATTTATTTCTGCTTATCTTCACCAAGGTTGTTTCATGTATCTTCAGCTATAATAATAATTGTTATTCCAGAACATATCCACTAGCCAAAGTCAAAGAGTGTGGTTGTAATTCCAGTTCACAGCATTAGGTAGACTGAATATGCCAAGCAGCTGAAAATCATGTGTTGTGCTCTGCAGTTTTGCCACAATATTAGTTTGGGATCTTGGCCCCAAAGCCTTGACATTCTTGAAGTTTTAAAATCTATTCTGCATAAATTCTCCTTATATTTTCCTGCCTGAGATGAAGGACCAGGTGGCACCATCTGTTTCATGTACCAAAGCTGACAAGAATTGCAGTTAAGCCTTATTTCAGAGTTGGGCATGGGGGCCCACCACCACACAGTGAGGACTTGTTCACAAACCCGGGAAGGACTGAGGAATGGGACCCTGGTACATTCCTATATGTGACACCCTGCTCTGTACCTCTTGAACCACTGGATGGATCAAAATCCATATTTCTCACTCCTTCGACTATGGCAACACAGTACTTGGTGATTTAAATATGTCAAAGTACATATTTGCATATGTAATCTGAGAGGGCAAAAGGTTATATTTCCACAAATACAATCATACATATTTAAATATGTAGTTTTGTGCTAAATCCTTTTAATAACTTGGATTAAGGCCCCGGTTATTATGAGTAAAAATATGCAAACGTGAAGAGGAGTGAAAATAGAAAGATTTGCCAATTGCTATATGCACCTATTTGTAGCCTGCAATTCAGCCAGATAAACTAAAAGAAAGGCTTGCTGGCCCACACTCAGTTTCTGTAGCTGCTCCAGGAATAATGCACATGTGACCGGACTGCTCTTTTCCATAACAAGTCATTTATGTCTGAGGCAATGTGAGTATTAGGACAGAAATAATTTGCCCTGTCTTCAGCTCTCCAGCACATTTTCCCAGTCAGTGTTTTGACTAAAATTGACCAGCTGCACTAGGGAGGGTTCTTGTAATGCATCCCCCAAAAAAGGTGTCCCCAATATTATTGCTGAACCAAGAAGCCACACTAAATGAGATATTGGTAATTCATGATTGGATGGTCTATCCCTTTAGTTCTCTTTTAAGAACAGCTGCAGGGGTGGGAGAGAGCACCTTTGTTGTACTGTGATCATGGGATGGTTGGCATGGAGTAAACTTCTCTCCCATGCATTTCTTCTGTAAACTGATAAGACAGAAACCCCTCTGTGTCTTAGATCTGGGAGAGTTTCCACTCTTGGAACTACATAATTCTGGATTGGGTTGCACTTCCACTGATGGGAATAGTCCCATAGTTTCAAGGTGCTCCTAGATCCAGCATAGTGACTGGGGGCCCAGGTGATATCAGCAGCTTGAAGCACTCATTACCAACCAGTTGTCACAGCTGTCACTGTGTGACAACTATATTTATTTGTGATGAGGATAGTCTTGTTACTGTGGTACATACACAGGCAACCTCATAACTAGATTACTGTAATATACTCAATGTGGAGCTGCCCTTGTGCTTGGTTCAGAAACCGCAGTTAGTGAAAAATGTTGTGGCTAGGATGCTCTGTGGGACACCTAGATGTGATCACATTATACCTGTGTCAAAAGAATTGCCCTGACTGCCTACTAGATACTGAGCTATTTTCAGGATTTTGTTGTTGAAATACGAAGTCTGCCTATAGACACCATAAAACCTTTCAGATCTTCAGAGGGGGCCCGTGACCTATAGAATGTCACCCTGAAATATTTTCAAGGAGAGCCTTCTTGGCAGTGATGCCTTCCATTTGGGGAATGCCCCCATGTGATTCAGAGACAGAAATGTGATGTTTTAATTTGCTCCTGGAAAAACTTTTTCAAGCATATCAGTAACTGTAATTATTAGTTGTAAGATAAGCTACTCTTTCTGTTCTTTGTACTGCTATATTGATACTGTAGCTGCAAATGTTTTTAATAGCATATTAAAAACATTAGGATTGAAATGCTTAATATTTATGTATAAATCACTTAGAAATGTTATGTTAAGCAATACATAGGTATTATTCATAAGTAAATAGAATGAATTAAACTATTTTCACCTAGGTTTCTTTTTGTCCCATTGAGGTTATGAAAGGAATAATGTTTCTTATTAATAATCCTTCCCTAGCAAACATGCTACAGAGACCTAACAAATCCATGAGTTGCACTGTTCCACATCCACAGGG
The DNA here is from genome assembly GCF_004798865.1 of Varanus komodoensis. Classification (NCBI taxonomy): domain Eukaryota; kingdom Metazoa; phylum Chordata; class Lepidosauria; order Squamata; family Varanidae; genus Varanus; species Varanus komodoensis. The sequence goes on from NW_025335941.1 coordinate 35,899,885, forward strand.
TTCTAGATATAGCTGTGAAGTTTCTTGAAATAAGGAAATAAAAAACAAATTCATGGATTTTATTGTGAACTTTTTTTTTTTTTTTTTTTGGAGCAGTTCTGAGGCAATGCTGTTTGGCATCTCTATTTTCCTGAAACTTTTCAACATATCATGTAGTAGATTTACAGAAAATGAAAGAGGTCTTGAGCTATTTAAAGTTTATTTAATCACAAAAGGCACCAACATATGGGATTTGTAATATCTGAAGAACAGGAAGTACAGGCAAATCTATTCTGAAGGAACAGTGGCAACCAGCTGGTGCACGTCATGGTCAGCAAGCATGAAAAAATGAAAAACAAACTGGAAAAGAAAAACTTCTGCATCATCCAGAACAGATCGAAGCTATATTGTTAATACAAGCTAAATAAAATGTAGCATATCAGAAGGCATTGGTGTACTTGTTCCAAGAAGGCACTTGTTGCCAGCTCTTGAAATACCCAGGGGTGCCTTTTGGTGGATAGTAAAAGCATGTGAACCAGCCTTTTTTCTTCATTTCTTTCTGTCCATTCCTTTTCTTTTTTTCTTTTGTTCCTCTGTATGTCTTTTGTTAAGTCCAGTTTGCACCAGTTGGGTGCCCTGGTTGCTCTCTAAAGCACTTTTTCTGAAGTGTTCCATTTGCAGTAATAAGTTACTACCTTTCCAATTGATGAGCATGATAACTACTGGTTCTGGCTTGGTGAAAGTCACATGATAGTTCTCAATAAGGCATACTGAATGCAGCCATGATGTGTTGCTTAATCTCTCCCTAAGATCCAGTGTTAGAGACAGACAGTCAGTCAGGGGTCCCTGGCTGGCTTCCCTGCTTTGCTCTGCCACTCACTCCCAGGATGTATTCCAGAGGCCTTTGCCCAGATTTCTGCTGTGATGAGATCCTCCCCCTCCCCTCCTTGCCTTGTGAAGCACCTGCTTTGACATATGTGATACAACACCAAAAATCAGTGACATTAGTATTCAGAGTGGAGGAGGTCACCTCACATCTTAGGATGAAGTGGCTGAGGGGGTCTCCCTTTCTTTCACACTTTAAAAGCATCATTAACTGTTTATCACAGTTAGAGATAAGCAATATTTCTCTTCCTAGCATAACTATGCTTGTACGTGTGATAGATGTACCTCTTGGTAAATTGTGCCCCCCAGTTGAGATCAATGGCATTCAGGAGGTATGATTTTCTCTCCTGTTTCCATGCTACAATGTCCCTTCTCAAATTTGAGATGGTACTTCTTTCTTTAAAGAAAAATGGCAAAGGTGAGGGATGGAGGGCACTGCATGGAGTAGTTGGAGGTTTTGTCACTTTTTCCAGACATCTCTATCCCTCAAGCTATGCAGAACCTACACTGACAAGTTTGCACGCCACAATTGTTGCTGTTATTATTCACTGAAATTTTATGCTGCCCAATAGCAGAAGCTTTCTGAGCAGTTTGTAACAACCTTGAAAACAAGTCACTTTGAACAACCCAGCAATAAGCCAAGGATATTAAGTCATGATTTCTTGGAGCAGAGACAGAAGTCTCAATAAAACTTTTGACTGAGGCAGTTCTAGTAATTGGTTATAAGTCTTTATAGCCCCAATAAAGATCTGCAGTTAACAGATCACAATGAAGATGGAGACAATTCACAAGCATCACAAGATTCAACTTGCCCTGGATTTGGCACACAGAACAAGTTCCAATAAGTTCACAGCCTCAGAGAAATCAGGCCTTACAGGTTTAGCAATGTGTTGTTTCCAATGAAGTCTACCACATGTTGCTCTGGTTAGATAAAGGGGAATGCTCATAAAATCACTACCGGGCATTCAGGCCTGGCAGAAAAGCCTGGCTGGGCCTTGTTACACCCCTTTGCCCTACCCTCTTTAGTTGGCAACACACTAGGATACCTACTATGACCCCTCTTCTCCTGCACTCCTGTTTTCATGGAAGATACCACAGGTGAAGAGAGAGAGGATTTCATGAAGGTCAGTTTTCTCAGCTGTGGAAGATTGGCTGCATCAATATCCTGTGCCTCATCCCCACATGGCTCTTTAGCCAGTTAGACTTCTGGTGAAACAGAATTCTCAGGCATCTGGCTTCCCATGGCTGGACCTAACTACACTGACTCTGGTGCCACAGGCTATATGTTCACCTGAAGTGGAGCAAGGTCTGACACTCAGGGTTGCAAACCTTGTTGAGGGAACCAGACTGGATTCAGAATGTCATGTCAAATCACCCTGAAGTAAACAAGAGTGACAAAACCCCATGAGCAGTTGTGTTATGCCAGCTGGATTCTCAGTGTGTCTCTATCACCACTTTTTGTCTTGAGTATTAGCAATATATTGATCATATTGGAACTCATCTTGAAGCAGTCATACTCTTGGTGTCATGATCCAGGATTCCTCCCTTTGCACATCCAAAACCACAGACCTTTCCTGCAAAATATTCTTTATTGACCAAAGTGTTTTCTAGAAGCAACACCTAGATTGAATTTCTGAGCATGCACAGAGCAGTTCATTGAACCCAATCTAACATTCACTTCCAGGAACTCTGCTTATGAGCACGCCTGAGCCCCATCCCTTCAGGATGTGCCGTCAGAAAATGAGCATAGCTCCTCTCTGTGCACGAATCTAATTGAGCCAACATTGCATCATGGGCTCAAGAGCCATATCCACCTTGTCTCTCTCTGAAAAACTCTACTGTTGCAAGTGTCCTCCCGGTATCTGTACATCTTGGTTATTTCAATAGGCTGCCTCTCCACTTGAGGAGTCTGGCCTTGAGATAACTGTCGCAGCTTTTCTTAGCTCAATGTCTGGAATTGGCTCACATTCCAAAGTACCCCCATGCTCGTCTGCGTCTTCTTCCTCCTCCTCCTCCTCCTCAATCCCCTCTGAAGTCCAGCCAGCATGCCTTGATAATGTGTGCCCAGAGCAGCTACTTTGCTCACTCCTAACATTTGCCGTGCCAAGCCAAGGTTTCTAAAATGTCAACATCTAAAAAATCTCCAACTGAGCAAGCCCATGCCAAATGCTTACATTCTGTTGGTCTTGTAAAAGGTAAAATCATTCTAGTATTCAACATCTGGACCCAAACGAGAAACATTAAGGAATTCAAGTAAGATCAGGTCATTATGTAAATCGCTAAAGGGAAAATTAGGGGTGACATCTATCCCAGATGGAGTAATTATTTGCCTGATCTTTCTGACTCTTATAGTTGTTCACGATGTTTAGCTCCAAGTCCTTGGGATCAAGGGGTTCTTCTCTTGGTTACTGCTACCCCTAACTATGTATACCTGGACCCCTATCCAATGGGAACCTCTTCAGTAGGAGTGTATGAGGACTCTATTTTGGGGGTGGGGATCCATTGGATTCCCTGGGCTTGGTTCCTTGGACTCTGGCCTGCTTTCTTATGGTTATGAGTCTGCCTGTCTGGCAAGCACACTGTGCATTCACATTAACAGCCCCACCCACGGGCAGTGAGCCTGTACAGATGCTGCACATATACTGTGGAAGAAGGTTGCAGGTTGTGTAACTGGAGTTCTGCAAGTGCTCACAGGGTGCCTAAGCAAGGGCAGAGCACAAGTCCAACAAACAGAAGAGGGACAGATTCCATGGAGGACCATCACAACCCTATGCTGCAGTATTGGTTCTATCAGTTGCTATTGTACCATCAGGACTGCAGATCCCCCCCCCCTCCCAAATTTCTGTAGAAAAGCCCTGGGACTCACACACTGGCCATATGCATCTCACTTCTATTGGGATGGGAATTCTTGCTGCCATCACAAGAATAATTTTCTTTTGAATTGTAGAGTACATATCTTAACAACTTTGTGATGCTCAGTTTTGAAACGTCTTTCCTGATACCATATCTTGGAACTAAAGTCCTGACATGGTTATAACCTCTTTGCTACAGAGTTGAATCTATTTTCTACCTCCTCCTTTTGCCACCTCACCGTTACTAGCTGCACACAGTTCAATCATTTTGTTGCTACCTGTATGACCACTCTTCTGATATGTTGGTATTGACCTTGATAGTAATGTCTGCGTCTTTGTTACAGAGACATCCTTTGCTGCCTGCCATATTGCCAGTATCCTCTTTGGCCTTGGTAAGTCATCCAATACTATGTTGTTCTTTCACTGGAGGCCAATTAATGGCTATTGAACTTGGAGACTCTCTTTTCAGAGACCTGGGGCCATTGGTAAAGAACCTGGGGTTTCAGCTGCTCCATCTAGATACTACTGTACCCATCACTTTCACTATGTCAGCTATTCTGCTCCAGTTCTCTAGCAAACCATGGAACAAGATCTATTCCATGCCTCCTATATCTAGATGGGGCTGAAATATTAGTATGCGCATGGCACTCAGCAATTTTATTATATTAAGCAGCATAGAAGTGCATGGAAGTATTATTAAGAAATAAAAACTGGCTAGATAACTTATGTAGAGTATAACAGACAATCCAAGTTTCCTCTTCAAGCATCCAACCTCAAATGTCATCACTGTTTAGGGCAGGTCAAACAAAAAACCTCACTCACCCCATAAACATTTTGAAGACTGCACAAAGACCATGAAGAAGGAAAACAAGTTGCTTACCTGTAGCTATGTTTAAGTGCTAACCTGTGTAGTTATACAATCCCTGTTCCTTTATGCTACAGTTAACCTGTGATTCTCCCTATGGTTGCTGAAGTGGAGTGCTCAGTATTGACCAGGAAGGCAAGAACCATGTATACTGAGAGCTGGGTGGTCTTCTGGCCAAAATTCTTGCCTAGCACCATAAGTCATTTGCACCTGCTAATTGCATCCTCTTTCTTGTTACCCCAATGACATTCAACTTTTTCTTTTGTGTGTTTTAGAAGCCTGTTTGCGCTCTGTTTTACAATGTAGCTTAATTTATTCCTAGTTTCCCTAACTTTTTTAAATAAATAGGCACTGCAAAGGATTGGAAGTTAAAATTTTCTGCATCTTAGACATGCATTTGTAACAGCAGCAGGAAATCTGTTTCAGGCAAGAGATTTATAGTAAAATTTATATTGTAATTGCCTTCTTTTTCCCAGTGAAATGGTGTGATGTCATACTGTCTCCTCCCACTGTGTAAACTTAACTCCTGTCAAAGTTTTGCTTCCTCTGTGACAGAGAGAACAGTTCACTCTACTGCAGCTGCATTACCTTGTATGACACTCTTCAGCATCTTTATCTGTGCAAGTTTGGGTTTGAAACATGATCTCAAGGCTGGTCTTTCTACTGTTCTGTGGAAATATTGCACTAAATCTTGGAAATGTTCAGAAATTGCCAAGAGGCAAGTAGATGTGATTTTTTTAATATATGTATTTGGGGGGAAATGCTTGGTCTTAATGAAGCAACCTTGCTTTCAGCATGTATGAAAGAATTATGAACATGAAAGAGAGAGATGTAATGGGGAAAGGGCAAAATCACATAGTAGAGAGAAGTTTTTAACTACTTGTATAAATAAGGCAAAGAATTAAAATAGCTTTTTTGTTCAGGATTCAAAATAGAGCATCCATGCTGCAAACAAATGAAGATTAGTTTTACATGTGTTCTTGGGCATTTGCTTTGTATGCTAATATGTGAGGTGACTACTAGGACATTTTGAGATTTGATTTTACACTGAGATAAACATTCTGTTTTCTTCCTCCCCTCAAGTACTTACATTTTATTTTTTTAATGAAATCCATGTTTGTATGATGATAATAAGCAAGAGGTTTGCAGACACTGCACTGGATCTTCTTCTCTATAGATTGAAAGAAAATATGCAAACACTGAAGTACTTTCCTTTCCCACACTATTCCCCTTAAACTGGATCTTCATTGCATCTTGTATTTTTAAAGTGTTTGGTTGCTGCAAAAGAAGAAGACATACTGTAGCATTCATACCACATTTCTAATTCTAGACCAAGAAGTACTTTGTAACACCTTGGCACTAAAGCAGAACTTCACAACCTTTTGTGTACTTCAAATTCAGCTGTTGACTTTGACTTTTTTTAAAAGTACATTGTGTGCTTTTTACATGCATGTGTGCAGTGAACTTCAAGCTTATATGAGAAACGTGTGTGTGTGTGTGTGTGTGTGTGTGCACGCTGTTCAGCTGCTTGGAGAAATGCTAACTCAGAAAATGGGATCCTTCAAGTTGTCCGTACTACATAGCTGAGCTCAAGACAGCAGCAGTCTCCCACCTGTAAAACAGTGAATTACTTTCCACCTGAAAATATGTATGTTGGTTTATTTATCCCCTACTGTACCCCCTAAAGTTGAAGTTTTGCTCTTTCAGAATCAAACAGATTTCATAGTTTTATAAACTATATATTTCCATTACTGGTATGAAAGCATTCCTTCAGTGTGGAACTATACCTCAAATTCTGAAACCTCAAAAGATTAGAGAAGTAAACATAGGTTGGCAATTAGCAGTGCCATTACACTCCAGAGTTAAGTACTATGTATTGTCTGTCTTTGGAACATGGATCATTTCCAGATCACAAACCTTGCAGATGGCTTTATTTGTCTTTCCAATCCACTTTTGTGGGACTAGAGCCATAACTATCCTTAAGTGTAGAATACTGGCAAAGACAAATGCTTTGCATTTTATGCTTCAGTCAGTGGGAATATTCTTCTAGTAGAGAAAAGCAAAAGTACAAATCTGTGTCTCAAATTAAGTTGCAACTGGAAGTCCATATGGTTTCAAATTATTCTCCTTTTTGCAAATAAACAAACACAAACAGCTATTCCACTAGATAAAAGTGTAATATGAGATTATTCTTACTAGGTCAAGTATTCTGTTGTGTTGGTTATTTGAGGATGTTCTGTGGCTCTGTGTCTTTTGTTAAAGCACTTAAGTTTGACTTTAGAATAATACAAGAATTGTCTCTTGGATCCACCTTCTTTGTCAAAAAAAAAAAAATTAAGCCAATTACTGTAAATAATTTATACTTCCTCTGGTAATGTCTAATCCCATTCACAGATTTCACAGATAAAAACAGTGTTAGGACTTTAATTAAAGAGTTCACTTTAACATCACTTCATAATCCCTGTGTGATCCCTATAGCATCTTCCTGCCAGATTTATTTTTGGGTAGACTTAACAATTTTAGCTTCTGAACCTTCTCCTGCTGGGTCCTAGAATCCAAGCACTTAGTTTTCCACTCCAGGATGTGAAGTCTTCTTATTCCTGGCCTTATGTCATGAAATTGGATTTCCTTTCCCTGGTACAAGCAAGGAAAGAAAATTTGCTTCCTGCAGCTGTAGGAAAGAAAGCCAAGAAGACTCTCAGATGCCAGTTCCTTATGGAACATTGGGGAAACTCTTCACACAGATACACTATTCTTGAAGCATCGACATGAACTACTTCCACCTGACTGAGTATGATAAGGGGAAACATCTGTTTTAAAATGTCAGTTTTTGGATTTGTCAGCAGGGAAAATACTACTTTCTGTAGGAGTTCTTGGAAAGTGGATTGGATATTTAGAGAAGCATGATGGAAAGAGAATAATTACTGTTAAGTCACTACATGAAAACCAAATTATACAGATGCAAAAGCAGGTGTGCAATGGTTAGACCATTATGTTCCACATGCCTGATTTTGATAGCTTGTCTTAATGCCACATATATGACTTTGACAATATTTGCAATAAGAAGGTATGAAGTTACTGCAGGTAGAAGTATAATTTTTATTTCTTCATCTGGATCCTTCCAAGCACAAATGGTTTTCTTGGGAGAATATAAAAGCCATGGCTCCACTAATCACAAAGTGCCATTCCTAAAATCAGTTCAACAGAGGGAGAACCTCTGCTCCCCAGAATTCACAAGAAAAAAAAAAAAATCTTGCCTTAGTGAAAAAGTACTATTACACAGTTTGCCATGAGAAAGGAATTTGTGCTGGTGTCATGAATATCTGTTGATCAGTGCTTTTCATAATCATTGGATGGTGCATGTAATATAAATCTTTCACACACTTAACCATGACATTTTATATCTCACATAAATTAAAATATTCTTCTTTAATTTTTCAAATTTTCTGTATCTTTCTGTCTGTTGGTGGCACATATATCTCTAGAAAATATAGAAGATATTTCATTGTGCCTATTTATCTCTCAGTTATAAGAATAATGTTGCACCTCTATATTCTGTGGGAATGAATCAATTCCATGAGCACTGAGGTAAGAGAGGTACAGCCATTTTGGACAGGAGCAAAATAATGTAAAATGTACAAAAAACTTTTGGGGTAAGATCACAAGCACCAGTTAGTCACTGCCCATGAAACCTATGCAACGTCAGTGATAAAACTGGTGTGGGGAGCACTGGTGGGTGGTGGGTGGGGAATCTGAATGTTAACCAAGAAGAAAATTGCATTTTCTCAGCAACAGCAATTTCTAGTTTGAACACTGGGAAGCATTTCCCCAGAACAAAGATGCTAAGGAGAAACTATCTTTAGGTCTTGCAGCAAAATTTAAATGTCCTACTTTGGACAACATCCAGCTTTCCTTTTCCAGCTGTGTAGGCGGAGTACGTTCCAACCTTCCTCCGCACATGAGAATGCCCTAACATAGGAACCAAAGTGGTAAATGTAGCATTGTTTGGCTGTGTGGTGACAAAAGAATACATGTAGAAGGAAGATTGGTGCTTATAATAATGCTCGTTTGTCACTCAGTATACAAAGAAGGGAACAGGTGCCCAAAAAACACCTGAGGGTAGCTTCCTAAAAGTAACAGCCAACATAGTACATTAAGCTATGGATCACCTGAAGTTTACTTTGGTTTGCATCAAAGTAATTGCGAAGACAGCAAAAGCAAGGTCCATCAAACAGCCATTAATAATTTATTTTCAGATTGTTCTTTCTGCATTAAGTCAGTTTTAATTGGACCTTTGGTTTCCTAGAGATAAATGTGATACACATATCTCTAGGATGCTAACCCTGCATCTAAGAATTCATGGCTCATTCTTGTGTTGTTCAGGGTACTTAGAGGGACTTATCATGACATACCAACTGGTTCGTTGTGGCATTTGCCCACTTCACAACAGCCTGCAACAACCAATATAGCCCTTTCCTTTTTCTCTACCTGTTTCTTCACCAGAATCTCATTGGCTTTCAATGAACTTTGAAAAGGCCTATTCTTACCTCTGAGAACAAATGGGATAAAATAAACTACTGTGCTGATTTCAGGCCACATATTATCCATTGCGCTATTTAATACTTAAGATATTCTCCAAGTGACTGTTGCTAAGACTTGGGCATTACAGAATGAGCACTGCAGAATTCCAGGTACCTGAGCATAAACCAAAATGGCATTACAGTTTATAAAAGTTTTACTGAGCTATGCCATTTATTTAACACCCACACTGTGTTCACCCTTAGCAGTGCTGTTGCCACCAGCATTCTCACCATCTGCTACCAAGTTTACATAAGTGCAGTAGGTATGATGACATGCCTGTGCAGCCTTGGCAGGTTGCTTATGTTGGCTGCAAAGAGTCAACTTCATTTCAAGCTACCACACAGATAAGTTGATAAAATTGGCTTATCAGTTGTTCTGATAGTTCCACTGGAGGGTAGTGTCAGTAGAGACATGGGATGACTTTCTCTCAAAACTATTTTAAGTATGACAGAAGGAACATGCTACAATTTCTCTGAAAGCTAGGCAACTCATTTCCCATGAAAGGTGTTCATTTCTGTAACATCCTGTAGTTTCAGGGAAGTGATGTAACCACCAGTTTTGGATATAGCCCTTAAGGGATTTGTATCAACCAGATAAAAATGCCCAACAGAAACAAGCAGCAATGTTTAAAAATATGATGATGTGGCTGCAGCTGGTAGGATAACTGAAGAGGAGATGGAAAAACTAGGGCTAATTATAGATTGTAATTATATCTAAACCGTGTGGAAAACTGAAGTGGAAGACCATACACTGTTACTAAAGAGCAGTATTCATCCACCATTTTATTTTTCTAGTACCATAGCTCAAACTATTTTTGTTGGCATAATTCAAATAACTTTTTCAGTTGCCTGTATGGATATGATCACGGGGTAGCCCCACTTGCCATTCATTTATTGTTGGACCTCCTGGGATTTGAACACTGAACCTTTTTGTTTTCATTCTAGTCTTTGCCTCATTCTCATTTCTCTGCTGGGAGCCCTACAAAGTAAAAAAGGTAAATTATAAGAAGTGCTATCAATCCCACAGAAAGCACACCACCTCAAGACTCCCATCTTGATTGTTTGCCTAGGAATTGCACTTCCAGGACTACCACATTCTTTAGTATGGTCTTAATCTCTCAAAGAATTTTTGAGTTTGAGTCTTTGAGCTGTTTCCTTCCTAATCCTCATGTCAGCAAGCTTGCCATTTGCTCATTTTGAGCTCCTTCAATTACCACCCTTTCTCTGGTCTTCCTGATAAAGTACAAAGAATGACAGGTGTACCTTTTTCCTTTTAAAATTTCTGTTCTTGCTTGTTCCAAATTTCTGTTGCTGTCTTTGTCCTTCTGCGTTCTCAAGAGCCAACAGGTTTCCCAGCTGAACCTGCTGACTCTAACATCAGACCCCTTCTGCACCCACTCGCTGCTGCTTTTCCTCACTTGTGGAGAAGTTCCATCTGAACAGACTTGCATCATTGGTGTTCAAAACATGAGAACTCAAATTAAAATCATACTAACCTCCCTGATTTAGCTAATCTGTTTGTTTGTTTCCTTAATTACTTCAGAAATTTGTACTTACAGTGCATGACAGTTTTATATGATGCACATGCATTTGTGTTTTTTTTTTTTTTTCTGGAAACAATGCAACTGGAAACATTCCTGGTGAATGAGACTAGAGCTTCTCGCATTTTTCACATATTGCTTTGACAATTTTTACAATTGTGAAATTTACCATTTGCAGTTAAATTGTCAGCCAGCTGACACAATTCTTACTCTATTGATTATGCTTGGTCTGCCTGGGTGCTTAAATGGTGTTGCACGCTGAATCTCGCAGGAAGGCCAGTCTAATCATGGTGCCAAAGTTCAGTAAGAAAATTTTGTTATTACATGTTTCCCAATATACAAAAACATTACCATAAGCAATTTGAAATGAAAACAAACGTTCAAGTTTTTCCATGGTGTCTCATAATTTTGTTGGTCCTCAGGCTGTTCTTACAAGGGTACCTCCCAGAATTGTAATCAACAATACAACCCTAACCATCTGACCTAAAATTGTTTCTGCCTATGAGGGGATGAGCCAGCAAAGAAGATCAGATGACAGATTTATCTGACAAAATGTAACTAAAGGTTCTTAAAAAACATTTTATATGCTGCCTTGCACAGCAGACTATTATGCTCCCTAAATCTTATTTGTAATACTGGTAAAAGAAATGTAATCCTTTTGCTTTTTCTTTGATAGATGGCATTACAAGATGGCATGACAGATCATCATTCTCTTGTGTATTGTGCATGTTGTGTGTGATGGACTGCAAGATGTAATTTGAGAATGCAATGGAAGGCAGTCGTGTTAGAACTAGAACTTCTTAAGTAACAATATGTAGGTCAACTTTTCCTGACACTTTCCCAAATGACTGTAACAAGCCAGGATTTCAGAATTAACAACAGATGATCAGACTAGATCAGCCTGTTCATTATCTTCTTTTTTCATTTCTATAATCCTTTTTTTCCACATACCCTTTCATAGAGTGGTGAAGATATGGAAGGAAACCTATATTGTGTTAATAAATGCTGTTACATAAATTCACATGATCTTTATACACTGCGTGAACAGTGAGCATCTGTTGGGACTGGGGCTGTGAGCTCTGTCTTCTAAACTTAATGTGTGTCCAGTGTCCAGTCTGAAAAGACCTCCAGATGTATGTACATCTATGTATGTATAACTGCATACACAGAAGATTATTTTCAGAGAGGAGCCCTGTAAGCACATACACGGGTCTTTTCAATCACTACAAAACATGTCAGGACCACAAATGAGATGCTCATTGTACACATGGCCAAAGTATGAAAGGGGTCTTGTAGCTAAACTTAACTGACACCATAACTGATTTAACTAAAGAAACTAGGTAAACTATATCATAGTCATGTTTAAGAATTGTAAGCAAGTTCTATCTCTGACCCCCTTCCTGACATAGCAGCATCATGTAGTACCCAACAATATTCAGGGACTTGACTGGGATTCCCAGGGTACATTAGGAAATCCTGTAAATGCAGAAGTTAGCCTTTCATTGTGCAAGTCCTGAAGACCCAGACCACAACTGACACGCTGACTATGTCTTAGTCACCACCCTGACACCAGAACCTCCCTGTCCATGGCCATGAGCCAGTCTTTTCAGAAAGTACTGTGCTCGTTCATTACAAATCGCTTGTTATTTGGCTCTTTCTAACAATGTGGTTAGGTTGAAGCAATTCTACATTTATTGTCTGGGTTCCATTGTGTGACACTTGCTCTTAAGTGTAGCACTTTTATTTTTGTCAAACAACTCAAACAAGGCTAATGTATTATTGGAGATTCTATGACAGTCAGTATCACTTATTTGTTTTTCTTTTGCTAAAGGCTCCTTCACTCCCAATTCTTTAGATATCTACTGTAAGTAGCCCTATTCTAGCATTATTGTAAGTGGTGGAAGTTACCATAGGAGCCAGAATGGGTCCATTTCAAGAAGTCCCACCCTGTAACAATGCATCACATTGAAGCTCCAGCCATAGGCATTTACATGAACTGCACAAGTGCACAGCTGTACATCTGGAAGTTTCTGCATAAGAGACAAGCATGTATTAATTTAGTTTTCAGTCACATGGAAACCTCCACGTGAACAGCTGTATGCACAGTGGCCTCCATGCTCTTCCTGCAGCTTAGAACAGAACAGAAGCAGAAGCAGAAGCAGAATTGGAAGTGGCTTGTAAGACCATCAAGCCCAACCCCCTGCTCTGCTTCCACATGTGGTCACCCATCTGGCTGCAGCCTGTGCCTTTTTAGCTTAGTGAAGGTGAAGTGGCATGCTAACTTGCTGTACAGCTACACAGGCAGGTTCATGTTATGCAGTCAGGTTGTGATGTGATCTTAAGGAAGATACTGCTCAGTGAAGCCTCCTCTCAGCTTGTGTAATGAGAGCAACTGGTTAGGATAATGCCTGAATAAGGCTAGGTATACAGTATATATGAAATCCTGAACACCCACTCTTAACTTACACAGATATATAAATTGATGGTTGAGGTTAGTAACATAGGAAGCTGTTACAAACCAGAACACTGGACCATCTAGTCCAGTATTAGTCATACTATCTGACAGGTCTCCAGGGTTTCAGACAGGACCCTTTCCCAGCCCTACCTGAAAATGCTGGGGCTTGATCCTGAGAATTTTTGTGTCCTGCCACTGATCTACAAGCTTTTCTGTGCTATCTAAGTCACAGCACCATGCTACATGTTGTGATATTTAAATATGAAATCTAAATGCCTTTGTATTTTATGTGGCTTACTTCTGGTTAAGTGGGCATAGGGTTGCAAACAGTCAGAAATTAGTTTTGGAAGTAGTATATTTGTAGTGAACTGTTTATTTTTGAGCTATCCACTTTCCATGTTTATTTTTACTGAAGCCCCTGCTACCTTCATGCGTATTGGAATGCAACTGTTATTCTGAGCTTGAGTTCATCTAACTGAGGATTTTCTTTCTGGCTAAGGATAGTACTGGATGTTTCAGAGTGGTCACGTGATGTTGAAAGAATGATTAATCCCCTCTTGTATGTGCTCCATGAAGTATTTATTTTTACTTGTCTTGTGACCGAATACTATACTTGTGAAAAAAGACCACAGACAGAAACTTTTTCCAGCAACTTTTCAATATGCAACCATTAGAGAAATCTCCCTTACACACATATTTCATGGCTGGCCAAGCTTTCCTTGCTGGCCAGCCAGATACCATCAGGGAAGCCCACAAGCAGATACCATCAGGGAAACTTGCTAAATAAATAAATAAGCAGGGAAGGGAGGCAGTGGCTTGTGCCTACTCCCAAGCAGCCTGCATTCATAGTCCATAATGGCTAATAGTCATTGAGAAACCTATTATCCCCTGATGTCTAATCCTGCTTTACTAAAGGTCTTTCACCATGTCCTGGAGCTGCAAATTCTATAACTTCTATAACTCAACTTAATTGTGTATAGGAGTGCCTTCTTTTGTCTGCCTGGAGTCTGCTACTACACTCATGGGTTGACAAGTAAATTCCAGGGCTATAATGATGATAAAAACATTTATCTATCCATTTTCAACAGTTCCTATTTAAAAAGCTTTACCATTCTAATTCTCATGCAGAATTGCAACAAAGAAGCAAAACTAGCAGCCATGTACATGACTGCTTTTACCAGAGTATGTGTTTAATTATCACACCAAAAAAACCTGGTTCACAGGACACAAGGCTGGTTAATAACCCATGGTCTGCTGTAGGGTTGCTGGGTAGCTTGTTAGCCTATCCAGCCACATCATTGCTGGGTTCTGATGTCATGATAATCCAGGTCTGATGAAGGTAATTAGAGAAACCAGCCAGTATGCATGGGAGTAGATAAGGAGCTACCACAGCTTGTTAATTGCATTGTGCTGTGAGCTAATTATAACAGAGAATGTGCAGTTCAGCTGCAGAGTGTGGGCTTTGAATGCCCCAAACCCCCAGGTTCAAATCCCTGCAAAAATGCCTTCCAGGCAGCATCTCTTTATAAAGGTACTAGGCAAAATCCTATTATACTCTCTCCCCTGGAACAATGCCTTATAAGGACCAGTCAAGTACAGCAGGAGGTGGGGGAGAGCAGGTGGAAGAGCTCACCCTTGAAGGGCTCACCACAGTGTCCGCCATGCCACTTGAGCTACAGGAGTGCCAGCCTGGTTCGGCTCCAACATCGTATAAATGATGTCTCAGTATCTAGCTGTAATTCAGCTTCTATAACTTTGTTATTTTTTGCTATATACAAGTTAATGTTGAAACTTTTCCTAATAAGTAGAGTCTGGCACTGGGTATGGAAAAAGGCAACTATTCATTGCTCTGTTAGCTTATGAAATCTCTCATTTTAAGTACATGCTATTGTTTACATTAATATTACTTTATATAAGATTGCACATTTTGATTAAAGGCATTTGTGGTTAGTAGCAAAATACAAAAAAGAAAAGCCATGTGTTCCCAGAAATCTGTTTGAAGCCATTTACATATGTTTTAGTATGAGTAGTTTATTTCGTGCTTCATTTCAAAAGTTAACAGCTAATATTTGAATATTTCTAAAACCAGACTAGCTAATGTATATTCACATATATCCACTCTCAGCATTTTAGCTCTCTATACTCAAGGTAATTATGCTTATTCTAAATGCACATTCTTTGGTGGGCTTAAAACTGCTTGTTCATCTTCTGTAAGTAACCCAAACTCAGATATTAGCTGCCTCATTATGTTGTTATGAAATGCTCAAAAGCATCTTCCTAACCACTGAAGGAACATAGTCAGCTATAGACATGTGTTAATAAGGTCTAAGATATCTACTGTGTTGAGGGTGTAGGTGGGGGTGAGACCCCTGTGAATTCAGCAGATCTATGTCCTTTCCATACCTATCCATTGCCACATTCCTGACATGCCTCCTTTCCCCGCTCCAGACACACCAACCAGATCAGAGTTCCATACTTATGGGGGGAACTAACATGGGATGAGAGGAGGCATAGTTTTTTGGGAGTCCAGAACCAAATCTTGCCCTTGAAGGACAGAGCCTCAAAGGGAAATTTCCAGGGACATGTCCTCAGGTCCACAGGATAACACTCTTAGAAGCCCAATTTTCTCCAGAGGGCAAGTATTAGTTGTACCAGGTAAAAGAAAAGTGCATGCTTTTGTGGTTTCAGAACACAATTGTGACTGGCTTTGCTGAAGCAGCCATAAAGTTAATTTACAATTTCCTGGTGAAAATAGTTCCATTTGGCACTTAAAATCAAGTTCTAGCTTGTTCAATTGATATTTAAAACTCTGCAACTCAAATTAATGCTCAGTCCTATATACACTTACCCGAATGCAAGTCCCATTGTACTAAGTTCAACTTACTTTGGAATCATTATGCATATAAATGCACTGGTAATCTCGCTAGTTTTCTTTTCTGTTCAGAAACCAGAAATATTCATTTATATGTAAAGATTACACTTTTGTACTACCTAATAGCCGAAGCTCTCTGGGTCGTTCAGAAAACCATAGCATACAACATAAAATACAATATTAATTTTAAAAGTTCAAAGTTACAGTGTAAAATCAAAGTAAAACAAACTAGAAGCTAACTGTAATGCTAAGAATAAAATAGAGTAACAGGCTAAAAACACAAACTAAAAGACTAAAATCCCTGGGAAAACAGGAAGGTCTTCAGATAAAGTATAACATAAGTAACAGGCAAGCCTCTCTAGAAAATCCATTCCACAGCAGGGTACCACAACAAAAAGTGTCCTTAGTATTACCACTTCACTTCCTTTGGAAGGAGCTTCTGAAGAAGGACTACTAAAGACAATCTTAGGGTCTGGGCAGGTATGTGCAAGAGGAGATGATCCTTCAGGTAACCTGCCTCCAAGCTAATTAGGCCTTAAATGCCAACAGCAGCACTTTGAGTTAGGTCCTGACATGGACTGGCAGCCAGTGCAGCTGGAAAAAAATACTGGTATCATGTGATCACCTCGACCAGTCCCTGTTAATTCTCTTGTCCTATTTTAGGCCAGCTGAAGTTTCCAGACCTTTTTCAAAGGCAGCTTCTCATATAATGCATTTCAGTAATCCAGACAAGAGGATACCAGAGCATGAATAGCTAAGCTATCTCTGTGCAAATAAGGATGTAGCTGATATATCTGGGTGATCTGAGATTATCTGAATTTAGGGATGTTCTGAAAACAAAGAGGGCACATATAGGAAGTAGAAGGAAGGCAAGGCTGCAAAGGAAGAGTACAGGCAGGTAGCATGGAATTGCAGGGATATTATCACGAAGATTACAGCTCAGAATGGACTGAGAGTAGCGAAGGATGCTAAAAGCAACAAAAAGGCCTTCATTAGATATGTCTATAGTAAAAGGTGAAGACCTTTTTATTTAAACTTCTTTTTAATTGTTAATATTATTTGCTTATTTTATCTGGCCAGGGCGACTTATTTTATATTGTTAATTTGTTTTATATTTTGAATGTATTATATTTTAATTTTATGTTGTGAGCTGCCCCGAGGCTTCGGCTAATGGGGCGGCATAGAAATGTTTTAAATAAATACATGGTTTTTAAATAAATAAATAAATAAATAAATAAATAAATGCAAAGAAATGGTGGGTCAGCTACTCCATGAGGGTGGCAAAATAATGGCAGATGCCCAAAGAAAGGCAGAAGTGCTCAATTCCTACTTTGGCTCAGCCTTCTCCCAAAAGAGAACTGATTACCTCCACAATAAAGGGGAACTTGGAGTCCTGCACTGAGCAAGGGATTTGACCCAATGGCCCCTTCCAGCTCTACTATTCTATGATTCTATAAATGTGAGCAGGATGGCAGCTTGGGATTGATAGGCAAATGTTTAAGGATCACTGAATGAGTTCAGATCCTCAGGGTGCAATGAACTGCATCCTAGAATAATAAAAGAACTGGCAGACAAACCCTCAGAACCACTGTCTGTTATCTCTGAGAAATCATGGAGGACAGAAGTGCCAGATGACAGCAGAAGTGCTAATATTGTCCCCGTCTTCAAGAAGGGAAAAAAGGAAGAAACTGGGAAGTATAGACCAGTCAATCTGACACCAATCTCTGGAAAACTCTGGATTCGATTATAAAACAGTTGATCTGCAAAAATCTTGATGAGATGATAATTCATTCAATGATACTACAAGTAAGAAGGGTCTTCCTTTAGAGAGAGTCCATTCCCTTCCAGGACAGGCTGAACATCAGTCTTTAAGCAGGTAAAAAGTGCACACACAAACAGTACTTCCATTCAGTCATTTTATTTTATCTGTTATTGTTAACTATAATCCTGGGCTGTTGCGTATTGCATTTGAATTTGAGCTTTGCCTTTTCTATGCAATAATTTGTCCTAATTGCATTTACCAGATATATATTCTTTTATCAGACATGTTTTTCATATGGCTGTGGAACTATACCCTCTTTGCTACCCTGTTTCCCCACCAGCACATTAATCTATCACTTTAATTCTATCCAGCACATTAATTCTATCACTTTCACAGTCTTTAGGTGTTTGGTATACTATATGACAGATGAAAGTATTATAGAATGCATGGTGGGACAGATGGAGATAAAAAAGAAATGTCTGTGTGCAAACGTAATGTATTGAATAGATAGTATTGGACTACTGCTAATACAAATAGTGATCAATTAATTGTCTTTGTCTTTTCTCCTGTCCCCTCTCTTCTTTGGTTATCTCTTCTCCACCCGCAAAGTATAGATTCTCAATTTGTCACAGTAGAAAAGATACTTTTGTTCATTACTTTACATACATTTACAGTACTATTACTAATGCTTCCATAACTTTATTAATAATAATAATAGTAATGTAAAAACTACTTATGCTGCCATCCATTCTATTTGGTGGTGGCTTAACACCTATGTTTGAGCTTTGATTCTACCTAAAGCAAGATATATTTATATTTTATTACCCTCTACTATCTGTATGACCTGCATATTGTATGTGAATCAACAAAAAAAAATGCCTCAAAATCCACAAAAAGTTGACACTAAAAAATTAGCTATGTTTCATCAGGAAAAATGTTTCTTTCTTCAGTTATAATATAAGGTACTTAAGGTAAAATAGGTTTTTAAGTTTCTTTTATTATTTTCTATGGTTGCTTCTTGGAAAATCAACAATTTTGATGTGTGGATGTTATAAGAAAAGATTATATGTTAAAATAATATACAGGTGGTAAAAAGAAAATTATTGTTTTCTGATTCTCTGTCACCAGGATGTTTGGCTTCATATTCTCTAAGGACATAAAATGGGTTGAATATTCCCAGCAGTTAAAATCATTTGCATTTCAAGCCAGCAGTGACAGAACTCAAATAGATATAGCATATGTAATTCATGTGTGAGTATATGAAATTAGAGATACAGATTCAGTTAAACCTTTTCTGTAGTTATTCTTCTGGAAATGTGAAGCAAAGAAGAAATTAATAGTAATATGTGATTAAGAACATTTATAACCATAGACGTGTAATGGTTTTGCCAGTGTACTGCAACCTGGAAAGATGCAAATAGAAATATAATGCTGATTTCATTTGATTGAATATTGTGTCAAAATATTATTTCATTTGAGGATTATTATAGTATTATTCATCACTGACAAAGCAAAACTAACATATATTTTTACAAAAAGCAAAAAGAACTTATATTTTGCCAGAAGTCAGTATTTTCAAGGTTTCAGCCGAGGCTTTGTTTTGATTTATTTGATACAAATAATTTGTTGATCGTTTGATTGGTTGATTGATTTTGGTACATTTCTGATCCACCAAATGCGTAATATTATTACAATCATTTAACTAAATTAAAATGCTGCAAGTTACACTTTAATACTAAAAAGCTACCATAAAATACTACCACTACATACCAGTGGAAAACTAACTCTATTTTTTAAAAATAAACTGTTTCAGATATACTTAGAGTTCTATTTCTTGCCAGAGTTTTATTTGAAAAGTAGAATAGAATATGTCCTGTGACCATATGACATAGCAACCAAATTATGAAAGAAATGCAACATGTACAAACAACTGAGCCTCAGATGGCTAGTGTACCAATCGCATTCAAGAGCTCTAAATTTTAATCTGTGCCTGTATTAATGTTTAAACACCTGTTTAATGTTCTCAATTTATTGTGACTTATTTGAAGTATTTAAAATACTTTCCTTAGCAACAAGGCGTTAAATATGGAGAAAGATGGTTTGTTACAGAATCAAGAATAATCATCAAAATGTATACCCTTCTTTATTTGAGAGTAGTCCCCATTTAATTCCCAACTGATCTTAACATTTTGCACATCGCTCTAAGATTTTGCACTTCACATTTCCTCTAAGATTCTGCAGGTCATGCAAAAATGCATTTATTGGAAGAGTTAAGAGATCTGATATTGTAGATGATTCTAAAAGAAGAATTTGCTGTCTGCCCTATCTTATCCTTGAGAAGAATAGGCCCAGAGAGGAGCTACCACCTTGGTTGTAAGACAATTCCTATGTCAGGTTGACGCCAACAGATGCTTCCAAGAACTCCTTCTGCCAGCCATCCCCAAGGACCTGATACAAGACTGGTCCGCACCAGGATCTCCATGAAATCCATAATGAATCAGATCATGTCTGTTGTATGCCGTTTGCGCTTTGTAAGAAGCTTCAAGGCAATGGCTGCCAAGACCGCATGACTGGTAGATGGACAGATGGATCTCCTGAAGTGAAGGGCACACAAAGGAAGGGAAGAATAGTCTCCATCAGTCCTCTGCCCCAAGTTCTGCTGACCCCATAAAAATAATACAACTACCTTCTTTTTCATTAATAGACTGTTACATTTAAGTTCTATCAATTAGTTTGATAAATTGCCCTGCAGTGTAAGAAGTAAATGTTTTGCAAAAATTATACAGTAAATAGGTCTAGGAAATGTAAATATCAAATGAATATCAGTCTACATGCAAATATACACAAATATTTTATACAACCACACATGCTATACTGTCCTGGCCTCATTACCATTCATTTGACATGTGTGCTATTTCGGTTTCATATTTTTCATGTTTGTGGATAGGCCAATTACAATTAGAGATCAAAGGATCAGGTTTATGATACAGGCATTAAGAAAAATTAAAAATGTCATTCTTTTCTGAAGGTGCTATGTTTGCAAAAAATAAGTCTATAAATATTGAAATAATAAATTGTTCTCAGATTGTTTCTAAGATTTGTCCTCTTTCCAGTAAACGTGCAACCTGTGCTTGTAGTCAGAACAGCAGAGAATTCCTAGACTTTGTAACAGGCAATAAATTTTTAATAGCTATGACGTCTTTACTTCCCTCTGACTTTCCAGCTACTGTATAAGCTTCCAAATGTTGAATTTATGTGGTTTCTTGAACCTGGATCTTAATACAGAGGCAAGAGAAGTGGTTAAAGAAAGTGGCATACAGAAAGGCACTGTTTGTCACCTGCCTGAAGTTGCTTGATTTTTGGAAAATAGGTGCAATGGGACAGAGAGTGAAATGCTATAAAACCAGAAATGATTTTAAAAATGATAAAAACTTTTGTCTGCTGTCAAGAATGAATATTTTATCAAAATGCTTTCCAAAGCAGCTTTCCAAAGTAAACTCTCTCAATCATCCAGCTTTTTGTTGAATCTTGTATATCAGCACTTTGCCAGGTCATCCTTCTTCTTTGATTCATATTTTACTTGCTGTGTCATGTTAAATATTGTTAAGTGATATTGAGAGAAAAGCCAGATCCAAAACAGGGCTGCAATGGTACAGTAATTAAGGAAGCTCTTACTGAGGTGCAGAAATTCTTTGGCTCTGCCTAGAAAACAAAAATTACAGATGCAGCATGTGTCCCAAGGTGACACAAAAAGAGGCTGATAAAGTGAAGATTTATAAAGACTTTTAAGCAAAATATAAAGAGAATAGGCTTTTCTTTTAAGTGATAGAGACCTCTTAAGAACAAATGTGCTAGTAAATTAACTAAACACTAAGGATCAGAAACATTTTGTAGAACTTATATTCATACATTATTTCATATAATATAATTATTTCATGTAATTCAAGTATGGATACCAATCTTTGCATCATGCCTTTCAGATTTACATATATTCCATGTGCATCCAGTTCTCTGAGACAATGTGCTTGAATTAGGAGTTCTAAATTCACCCATGTTTGTTGTGTACAGCAATCTAGGGTGTAGTCAGAGAATCCTAAACTGATTCTCAGATCTATGGATATAATCCTGGGGATGTGCAATGTGGCAAGGATTGGTTTATATCCTTGGGAACATCCTTGGTTTGACAAATTATGTCCAAATATACATCTATAAATATGCACAGAAACTGGTGGAGTCTCTCAGCTCACACTATCACTTTGCATGATTAAACTAAAATGGAAAAAAGAAAACAAATCCTTATGTTAGAATTAATTAGAACATATTTTATAATCCATTTCAAATTTGGATTTATTTTTATATATAAAAATAGTAACTTAAAGAAAAATCATAAGAGTTGTTCAACAGCTGGCAGGCCCCAGTAGACTATTTGAATGCCCTGCAGTAGAGAACAGTTTTTAACTAGTGTAAAAAGAGGGTAAAACTGGAGCCAGGCAGGCCTCAGTGGGGAGTTCATTCTTACATACCAAAGGATCTATAGTCTAAATATTCTATTTTCAATATAGTCTGCCATACATCGAGGTTAGACAAAGTGGTGCCCATCGGCACCACAACCTCCCCAGGTATCTTTCCTGGTGCCCACCGCAGTGCCCTAGCCCTCCCACTTTAAACAACAGCACAGCAGCAAAGTGCTTTCTTGCAGGCAGCTAGTCTCACTGCAAAATAGCCTTCTGATGGTGCTGTGTGTTCAGACCAGATCACACCTCTACCTTATACTCAATCTTTTGGGCAGTTTATATGTCCCTTGCAATGCCTCCCATGGAACTCATTTTGCAGTAGTATCCTGGACTGTTTTTTAATCGCTGAATGTGCCCATGACCCTGAAAGTTTACATACCCCTGCCACAAATTCTGAAACTGCTATAAATGAGTCAGATGGCAATTCATTTAGTCTTGAAATCAAGAGAAGAGATGTCCAGGAAGGCTGGTTAGACTGCCATGAAAAGGTCTGGTAAATACTTTGATTTAAAACTTCAGAAGAGAGTCAGTGTGTTGTGCTGTTTAGAGTGTTTGACAGTGGACACCATGCAGCTCTCCGGGTGACTTTGGGCCATTCACTCACTTTCAGCCTAGCCTATTTGCAAGGTTTTTGTTGTGATGATAAAATGGAGTGGAAGAGAACTGTGTGAACTGCCCTGGGTTCCTAGCAAGAGGTGGGAAATCTGAATATAAATGTAATGTAATAATATTATTTGATTCTATATTGTGCTTTCTGAATTAATCCTTTGTGCCAAAGGCTAAGATTTTCTGACACACTCATAATCAATGCAATATGCTTCAAACTCCTTAAAACCCTCTGTGGCACTTGGTTTTTGATCACTATTTGCAGTGAAGTGTTGGAAACTTCACATGTTATTCTTTTTTTTTTTCAACAGAGAACAGAGAAGTGTGACATATTCTGGGTCAAAATATCCACATACAATTTCTGTATGCTGTGTGGCAAGAACTCTGCCAGATTCTGGGGTTTAATTAGAAGATGAAGCCACTAGTAAGGAGACAGCTATAGTACTTTATAGAGGCAAAAACAAAGGTTTTGCATGATTTGAACTATTTTCATATCTGATCATTGTTTTTTAAAGAGCAAGGATGACTTAGAAGACAATGTAGGTCCTATAAATGCAGGTACCACTGCAGAATATGAGTGAGGTTGTCCCTTTCCCTTCTTTTTAAGCTCCATTTGTTCTTCAGTCCCAGAATGCAGGCAAAACTGAAGGCTTAGGGCAAGAATCCCCAAAAGGCTTGACTGGCTGACTACTGATCAGCCCGTGTACAATGTGCTATTAAACTAATGCACATATCCTGATGGCCACATCAGTCTGAGCTTGGGAAAGGGTTCATATTCTCTACATTTTACAGGGGCAGTAGTTGCAATTCCCACTTTTTCTCCTATATGCATTATTTGTATTAGATTCGACTTTTCTTTTCTTTGGGAAATCATTTTAATAGCGCCTGAATATAGTACTTGTATCATATTATTTGAATACCAAGATTTGTTGAAAGAACTTCATTACACTTTTCTGCTTTTGCCTTTTATTTTCATTTTTTGCTAATGGTTGTCCGAATTTAGGGTCTGATAGGAATCTGACATTTTCCAGAAGGGCCACCAGGTGACACTATGGGTGGGTTGACATGACATGATAAACCATGATGGTTTCTTGTATCTGCCATGTTATCCAAAACTGGTTGTGGGTGATAGAATAGGCTTTTCGAAACCATTATAAGAAGCAATGGCTTGTTCTATGGTTTTCATGCTTCACCATGGTTTCTCTGGTCATCCAAACCCAGCACTCTGGTTTCCACAGTCCTGCATGCAGCTACCATAGAGTCCTCTGGAAATAGCAGCAGCTGCAGGAACTGCTCCAGCCATCCATTGAATTTGGCTGATGGAATAGATGCCAATAGTGGGATGATTGAGCAAGAAGAGTGGAAACCACACCAGTGTAGAAACTTGATAATCTGTCAGGTACATCCAGGCAAAAAAATACTCATTGTAGAAACCATCATCCGCTGAAAAGCGGCAAGGATTTTCTAGAGATTCATGGTAGAGTACAGCCTGTGAGGCTGTAAGGCTATTGTCATATAGTTCAGTCATTTGGCACCACTTGACTTAGTTGCTGAGTGAACCCAGAAGTTTCATGTTGCTGTTCTTTTCTTTGTAAGAGAGGTAATAAAGGTCTTCTCTAGCCTCTTGACTAGTGTATTCCTTAAGTTGTCAGTGGCAAAGCTGCAGTGAGAAAGTTTGGCTGCATGTAGTGGCAAATGCACTAAATAAGTCATCTTCATGTCACAGCTCCTCCACAGCTCTGTGGAATATGTTATGAGCATATAAATCTGCTGGCACTTTAACTTTGTACAGCAGTCCATAGTTCATCATAGTAAGCCATGTTCATCAAAGCTTTGGTGGGTAGCGGGCAGACAGTGAGGGTGCATGCAAATGCTGTTGATGTGGCTTTTGCCATAGCTGCTGCCTGGTTAAGCTATTCGGGTTCAAAATATCAACTTTTTGAATGGGACAATTGTGAATAATGGGATGGTGGAGCCTTTATCTTATTTTCATGAGAAAGAGTAGCTTATTCGATTTGCCAGTAAGGTAGTACCTGGCAGAAAAGAGTGATGGTCCATAGTCCTGAGAAGTGTCTCCAGCGAGGTTAATTTCAAGTTCATCTTAGTATTTCAATCTCTCTCCTACTGCTCAACTTATTTAGTGGGAAAGCTCGTGAGAAAAGCCTTACTTATTTGGTATGCAGAGGATTGGCATCCCAGACATGATGCAGTTTTCTTGCTTGTCTCAGAACATAACAACATAGGATTTAGCCTCGCTGAATCAAACCAAAGGCCTGTCTAGCCCAGCTCAGTTTCTGAAGTGGCTCATGGAAGGGTCTAGCAATTTCCTTTTTGCCAAGACAGCATGCAGGCATATCATATCTTTGTACCTGCACACTTTCTAAAAAAACAAAATGTTAAATCCCTTCCAGATCTCTCTGTTAAAACATTGCTCTGATCTTGAATGTTGAAGATAACTGTCAAGCTTTGCCTACTCTTTGCAATGGGAAACTCTGTCCCCCGCCCAAGGATCACAGGTCCTTTGGGACATGTGATCACCTCAAGCTCTAAGAACGGTGGCAAATTGAAAGGGTATCCCTTAAAACACCCTTTCCAGCAAGACACTTGGGGCTTTTTAGGGCTGTGCTTATGCCCTTGAGTTAACCACACTACAAAAAATGACAGCTGTGGGGACATGAGCATTACCAAAATAGATAAATAGACCAGCAAGGAATCTGCTGCAAAAGGGTCCTTTATAGGTCCTGTTCTCTCCTAGAAATGCTGGGAAATGGATTTTGCAAAGTGCTACTGTGTTGATTTGGGGCATGAACACTTACTGGGAGACATCCTGGATTTGGGCAACAGGCATTTCCCCCAGCCAGTATCCCTGGTTAGGAGCTGCATGCATTAATGTCTCCCTCTGCTGGGTTTGGCCAAATCCAGCAAGTTGGGCTAAAAAGAAAAAACACAATTTTTTGAGCTCATTATCATGACAATTTAAGAAGAGGGACAACTTTTGAGGGGTGCGTGGTGGATGACTGGGTGGAGATCTTGAAAGCCAATCTTGCAAGGGAAAGGGGCAAAAGTCAAGCCATGGTAAGCTCAAAACAGTACATGGAGGGCAGTAGGGAACCTTGCTATTCCCAAGCTGTCCCTCTGGGATACCAGCAAAAGCAATGATCTGAGGAAGAGGAAAATGGGGCACCTTACCCACAATATGCTGTTAGTCCATTGGGCACATTTTGTGCAGAGTAGCTTATAAGCCACACCACATAGCTTGTTCATTGTACCATCCAAATGCAACAAGTCTATTTTTGAACCTAAAATGACTCCATGGATATGCATGTATCAATGTTTCACAGAGATATCAAGGTCTTTCCTTCTCTATTTGAAAGTGGGTAGGTGAATTGAGCTCAGTTTTTGAACTGCAGTGTAAAATTATGCCCTGAATATGCATGCCAGATTTTTTCATAATATCTCAGTGTTTGTTGTTCAGATCAACAAACAGAAGAGCAAGCTGTTGAGTTAAACTAAAAGCCTTACTAAATCCCATCACTTAAATAGACTGTGTTGTTAACTGGCTTAACATATTGTCTTAGTTTCCTTCCCCCGCAGAAGAAAGCAGAAGAGAAATACAAAGAGTGGAAAGCCTCATATCTTAACTACAACATGACCTTATAACATGCTAATTTCAGAGGCTGTCGTGGGAATTGTACAGATGGACTGATAGTGATATGTAAACAGTCCAGATGTCCATTTTGTTGATCTGCCTTTCTTTGCTGGCTAGATACTCACAGCTGGTTTTAGAAATAAGCAAGGCAAAATTCTCCAGTAATTTTTTTCTCAATTACTACAGACCAGCTCCATTAAAATGAGTAGGAGTTTTCCCCACTGACCACAATAATTTGTGGATTGAATTTTTCATGTTTCTGTAGCTATGCACCTTGGCAATAAACCTTTCTCCAGTGGGTAATCAGCTACTTGATTTCACATTCAAGTGTGAAGGCAATATAGGGAAGCCTGGCCAAATATAAAACTGAAAACAATGTCAGCTCCACTTATGGATAGATTAGCTGACTGGGACATCTTCTGTAGCAGCGAAGTAGCAGTGTGCTTAATGAGGCAATGTTAGGATTTATTCCGCAAGCACACCCCATTAAGTGATCTCTAACTTGTTATTAGTTGAGTGAATGAGGTTTTCAATCATTTTACATTTGAAATCTAAAATGATCCTAACAGGAAAAGATAAAGAACTCGTAGACATTTTACCAATTTTGAAACCCCATTTTTGTACTTTTAAAAACAAAAGGGAAGACAAACTTGATCATTGCTTATTAGGTTGCCGATCTAAGACAGACAGTTTGACATTGCCATCCTTTGTTCAATTTTTGTTTGATGAAACTAAGACAATAGTTTAAGGAATAATTCTTTATTCATTTTTTCCAAAGAATCCAAGTGGCACTGTTGCTAGGATATTTTATTCCAGTGTTTTCTGAGTTGTACTGTTCTTTCTCTTTTTCCCAGTGCTGTTACTTCAATAAATATAAATGCAGCTGTACTGCCAATCTGTCAGGAATCATTTGAGGCTTTCCAAGTTGATTGTGCCTTTCATTAAAAGTTTCTTGGTTATGGCTTTTCCTTCTTTTACCCTTTCCTGTTGAATAAAGCAGCACCTTGAATAGCCTGTTAATTGCCCTTTAATCAGTTTTTGTTCTCAGTTGGGGGGAAGGATTTAACTCCTGGTTTCCTTTTATTGTTTGTTTATTCTCATTCTTTTTTAATAAATAAGGCTTTCTCAATACAAATGAAAATAACATTAAGTACAATGCACAACTTCAACTCCATTCAATTCAGTGACTTAGGGTTGTACTAGGTTTGTCCAGTAGACTTTTTTTTTAAGTCCTCCTCATATGAATTAATTATTGCTCTCCAAGTCAAATAGTTCTTTAGATTGACATTATTTTAAAGTTCTAAAATAAAAGTCTGAACAAAGAAAGCATTCTTAAATGATTTAAGACCCAGCTTTTGGTAACATGCCAAAACTGGAATCAAATGCCTTATACAGGATCCTTAGAAAACCTTTTAATGACTATGTGTGCGTGTGCACACATGTGTGTTCATGCCTGAAAATTGTACAAGTGCCAGTAAAAGCGCTGTTACACAAAGTAGTAGCTATCTCCTACTGTAAGTATTATGATAAATTGACACCTCTTAAAAGTGAGTTATTTTCAGTATCTAGACTCTAGATTCTAGAGAGATATTTCTGCCTGTCCAGAAATATTTATTTATTTATTTATTTATAATATTTCTATGCCACACCCATCACCGAAGCCTCTGGGCAGCTCACAAAGAAAACAAATAAACAAAGCATAGAATAGTATTAAAAATTTGGTGTTTCTCAGTGATAATATAAAACCATTAAATAAAACACCAATCAATTAAAATATCATTTAAATAAAAAGGTCTTGGCCTGGCGCCGAAAAACAAATATTTTCATTCCTTTTGCAAGGAAATTTTACAAAAACTTAATCCAATTTGTAGCTTCTTTGTCTAGGCCCATGATATAGTGTGGAAATATGTGAATAGGCCAGCATGAGTCTGAAACATATGCATTTCCTTTAACCTCTCTTCTTTTTTGCATGCAGCACAAGGAGGTCAAACAGTTCGGCTTTATATTTTGACATCATCACAGTTCTCCATTAAGTCCAAATTGGACAAACCTTGTTTAGATCAAGATTTGAGAACAAGACAGGATCTGAATAAACATTTGATTCTGGTTTGCTCCTGCTAGCCTGATGAATTAGGCTAGGATAGGTGCTTGATATTGTTTTTGCCTGCCTATCTCTGTCACCTGGATTCCTTTCTACAAGACAGGGGTGAGGGAGGCAGAGAAGCTGCCCAATTTTGCTCTGCTCTCCTCTCCACTTTCTTTCCATGTTAGATGACCTTATAAAGAGGGAGAGGACAGGCACCTGGAACAGGACCAGGTGCCTAGTGCCATCGTTGGCTCCTTCCCTCTTTTTCCTATTTGTTCCCATAGGGTGGGTGATATTAGATGGTCCTATGCTACAGGAGGGGACAACGCTGCTAGGGAAGGACTAGGTACCTTTTGGTATCTTTGCTTGCTTCCTGTTGCCAAGAAAGCATGTCCTTTAGCATCCTCACTCAATTTTGCCAGAAAAGGTACAAAGTACAGGGCTGTTCAGGTAGGGGCAAATGGGTCACAGCCAGGTGTATGCTTTCCTTTATTGCAGGCCACATATAATGGTAGATGAAGCCAGAGTCAAAGGGAGTCAGGACCTCCTTCTCTCTCTCCCTCTCTCTCCCTCTCTCTCTCTCCCCCCCCCATTCCTTTTTCTCTCTGTCCTGCAGTCTGAAGTGTTACACTCCAGAATCCTACTGTTTCAGTATATAACCTCATTCTGTGCTGTGATTATCTCAAACAAGGTGCCTGCAACACCAGAGAACTCATTAAATTTTTAGCTAGGAGCTCATAACTATTTAGCTTAATTCATTAATAAATACTGATCTTCTTCACGTATTCTTCAGTGAGCAGAGCATGCATATTTGTGTATTTGCAAATGAAAACATAAATTTATAATTTCACTGTGTTTGGCAAAGGTAAGTGATGAAAGGTGCATATTGGCTTGAATTCAGAGCTAACTGATCTTCCTATTTAATTTTCATGCTTTGGGCAAGAGAGTAATATTTAGACTGTCATGTGTTCTTGGGAGTAAGTGCCATTGATCTCAACTGGACTCTCTTCAGAATAGACATGTAAAGGAGCATGCAGACATGTAAAGGAGTATGCCATTAAGTGATGGACTGAATTACACCTATTTCATGCCAAGATTATTGACCAGAAGAAGACTTACTACATGTCATTTGGTAATAACAAGCAGGCTCCAAATGGCCTGTGGTGTGTGGTAGTATAGTTTAAATTAATATGAATGTTTATATAAGTACTAGACAAGATAGGGTAATGTTACTGAGATTGGCTCTGGATATTGGCTCTGGATAGGGTAATGTGTCAGAATGACAAATAATCTGAATAGCATGACAGTGACCAGTGATGCTTCAAAGCTTCTTTTGCAGTAGTGAGAACAGAGTTTCTGATGCTAGTGGATACTGTTCTGTATTTTACTTAATTATAACATTCCACATTTTTAATGTGCAAGTCTATTGAGTTCTTTATTCATTATATGCTTCTTTGAGCACCCTAATGGTGGAAACTGTGATAATTTAATGAGCATGCTCAATTATTAATTAATTAATTAATGAGCAGGAATTACTACTACTACTATTCTGCCCCAGCTGAAGCTCTCTGGGTGGTTTACAACTATCCATAAAACAGACAATAAAATGCAATAAATGCATTAAAAGGTTTTAAACCACTAAAAGATACAACCAGAAAGAATTACTCTGCAAAGCACCTGGGATAGGTAATCTTCCTCAAGTCCCTGAGTGACCCAGTAAGTCTTAAAGACCTTGGACAAGAGGCCATTTTAATCTGGTGCTCAAAAAATGACAAATTTGGTGCCAGCTGGGCCACAGTGGTTATTCCATAGACAGTGGACCACCACATACAAAGCTCTCCACCTTGTTGCTACTTTCAACTCTTCCCTCAGAGTAGGCAGTCAGAGGAAGGTCCCCGAGATTGAGCATAGCATCCAAGTAGATCATGGTTGGGAAAGGCATTCTGACAGCTATTGCAGTCCTAAGCAGTGTATGATGTCAAACTGTAAAGCTCTGTGGTTAACTGAAAGCCTACAGGCTAGGCACTTCTCTGTGTGAGGGATGTAACCCACAATTTTACCACGGTTTCTTCTTTGCTTAGATTTTGGGAGCAAAATCTTTGATATTGTTTCTTTTTCCAAGAATTTGTATTTCTTTGCCTTTGTATATATTACATCAACCAACAACAAGCTGGTGCTGTGGCAATGCTGCAACACAGTGGATTTGTGAGTTATCGTGAGGCTTTTCTCCAGTTTTTCACAATCTAGAATTTTATAGCAGATTTTCCTCACTTTAAAATAAAATGATGCTAAGAAGTCTGGAAAACATGGAAGAGGGTCTGAAGGGCAAAGGTCTTATGAAAGGACCCCACAAATTTTCATGAATAAGAGATCCCAAAAGCACAATAAATGTGTCCTGTAGGGAAACCCTAAGTGTTGCCTCTAGTTGCCACAGTCCCTATGGATTTTATCAAAGTCTTAAGAATCACAGCTATCATTTTATAAGAGCAATTAAAATATAACCTGGACTGGTGCAGAAGCAGTCACTCTTTAAATAAACAAGTGAAATATATTATAAAAAGGTGTATTTAACCAGATAAAAGAGTATACAGTAGTCCCCCGAAATCTGCAGGGGTTACGTTCCAAGGCGGTGTGGGTGGGGGGTGCGGATCGGGCTGGGGGGGTGGGCGCGCACACGTGGCGAGGTAGCAGCAGGGGTGGGCATGAGCAGAGATCGTTTTCTCTGAGCAAGTTGAAGGAGATCGGTTTGGACTCACTCGGAGAAAATGACCTCCATGAGAGCAAGCTGCCACACTGAAAATTCCACAAAAGACTGAGGCCGCGAACACCGAACTGCAACTTCATGGGGGTATACTGTAAAGGAATAACAGTCAATACCAAAGTATGACTGAACAGCCAAAGGAGCTAACTCTAGCTGATAAACTCATTCCAAGACCCTAGTGTTCTTTTAACCTCTCCAGAATTTACCAAAATGACTTAAATTAAAGCAAGGAAAGAATAGGATTGTTCTTAAAGAAATATATGTGGTTCATCTTCTAAAGATCCCTCTTTTAAAGCATCTCCACAAATTCCGTGTTTCCCTGAAAATAAGTCACTGTCATATTTTTTTGGCTCACAAAAACACACTAGGTCTTATTTTTGGAGTAGGTCTTATTTTTTTATCTTATTTTTTAATGTGTACAACAATCCACACTTATTCATGTACAACAGCATGAATACATGTACATTTGGCACATTTGGCATCACTCCACCTGTGACAGGAGCCGGCGCTATAGAGGAAGCAGCGGCTTATGCAGCTCTGCTCCCTCTGCAAGGAGCAGAGCTGCATAAGCATGTTTCCTCCACACAGTGCATTAAGTTAAAGTTAAGTTAAAAAATAAAGTTTAAAAAGGCTCTTTATGTTCCCCACTGGCCCTGGGAATAAACACAGCTAGGTCTTATTTTTGGGGTAGGTCTTATATTTTAGCAAGTACCAAAACTAGTACTAGGTCTTATTCTTGGGATAGGTGTTATTTTCGGGGAAACATGGTAGCTGCTGGGTGGAGCAAGGTTCGTATGATTGTACTCTCCATACTACACATATAGTGGCAAGCAAGTTTGACACATCTCTTCAAATGCCATTGGCTACCACTCACCTATGGGCCATTCCTGTGTTAATACAACTGGATGCATGCCCTATATTCACCTCCATTCTGCATCTTGGGGGCTCTCAAGTTTCCCTGACTCATTTTCAGTACAGCAATTTACACATAAGCAGACTTACAGTCTCGTCCTTCTAGGAGTGTCACAAGCTGCCTAGTCAAAAAGTCCCAAATTTCAGCCTGCTACCTTTTATAGTTTTTTTTCTATATAAAGCACACACAAAAGACTCTTCAAATTTCTATGAGAAGAGTATTATGGGGCCTTTGATACCCCATACAAAAGGCTCAGGAATAAAAGGCACAGGAATAAAACAAGGTTAGGTTCAGATTCTCTTAATCTTATTAAGAATTAAGAATCTGAGTTGAAACTTCCAGAAAACAGAATAAAATCCATTGAAGGAAAATATTTTTATACTAGTTTAAAGTTAATAAACTAAACTATTGTTATGCTTAGAAAAGGTCAACAGTCCAAGCTTTTTAATGCAGGCTGTATTGTCTTATATAGCCTCAGGAAATATTATACCTTGAATTACCTGAACTTGTTGAGAGCTGAAAGCTATTCTTATGCTGATCAAAACCTCCTAGGAGAAGAACATCCAGAACTTGGCCTTTCAAATGCAGATTTACATTGCCTGAGGCACTTTTGTGTAGGGTAACAAATAACCCCAAATGTGAGTAATGCTAGTTTGGTGTAGGATGAACGTACTGGTTGTTTTATGCTACTTGAGTTGGTAACATCTCTTCTTTTTCTCTGTCCTGCTCCCCAAACAGTTAAGAGACAAAGCCTAAGAGTTCAGATCAACGTCACTGATGATACAGTCTGCATGAGATATATTCGGCCGAGTCTAAGCACCAAGTTGGAAGGCTTCATCTTGGGGTACGGCAGCAGCTTCTTCTCTAACCAGTATATTTCTCTGCCATCAGATGGAAAATCTTACATTACTGAAGTTGGTAAGGCAATTTGTACAACCGTATTTTGGATAGATGGTTATGGAATTCATGTTTACTTGCTTTCATGAAGTGGCAAATGTGTCTATATATTCTGAATAATTTATAATTTTACTTTGTTTTTCACATATTCATGTGTTTCCAGTTATTAATGTTTCCCAAAACCAAAGGAGGTAAGTTTGACACTAATGCAAAACGTTGAACACACTATCCAAATAGCACTTTAGTATACGCAGATAGTATGCTAGGCAATTATTTATTTGTGACTATTGCTATCAGATGTAAAATTTATCATTAGACTGAATCTAAACTTACTTTATTTCAGTGTTCATAGAGCTGTCAATTCAATTATAATTTCAATGTAAAATGAGAATTTTAAACAAAATATAGAAAGAAACCATGGATTGTTAACAAACAACAATGCAGAGTTCACAGTCCAGCAACAAACAATGGGTTTTCTTTCTTGGTTGTTCATGGTTATTCTTAAACCATAGTGCAGGGTTTACAGGTAACAACACTGTTGTTGAATCATGGGTTGATGACCACACACACCCATGCAAGCCAGGCTGCTCCTGTAGCCATGATGTAGTTGCTGTGCTCCTCGTATGTGTATGCTTCTTCTCCTAAATCATTCACAGAAGGAAATACACCCAAACAAGCTGAAGAGATTAATGTTGTCAGATGTGCCACTGCATTTTAGTGTTGCTGAGACTCAGGCTACATGCACAGGTGATCGAAAACCAGCATATAAGCAGAGGACGAAAACTGTGGCTGAATTACTAGAATTTCCATTCTAGTTTTATCTGAACTGCTGCAATTATTTCTTATTTCATTAAAATTTCTTTATAAATATATTAGCAAAAATTATGGATTGGATCCAGATTTTGATGGGTGCAATTGGGTAGTTAAAAGCAGACGTCCCTGCCACCTGCTCCCTACAGCAGCCTCTCTAGCTCCAGAACACATGACATAATGGGAGAGGGGACTCTGCCAAAATGGAGATATAGGGAAAGCAGAAGTTCCTGAAAAATGGGCAGAGACACCTTCTATGAATGGAGCCCTTCCTTCCATGTAAATAGACTTTGGATTGAACCCAAAGAATATAAATTTGGCAGTTTCTAGAAGAAAGTGGCACAGATGGAAGTGGAGCTGCCTCTTCATTAATTAAAATAAATGTGTCAGGGCTTAGCCACAAATGATGTTTCTTTTACCTGAAGAATCTCTGCCATGTTAAGAACATACAAGTATTTATTTTGCTGGAAAGTTTGGGAGACTATTCAAACCTCATAAACTAAGCAACAAAAGATTATTGAGGTTAGCAAATAGCAGGAAGGTTAATGATTTCGTAATGCAGAAAAGCCCAAGAAAGAACAAGAACATGCTTCCAGTTAATACACAGGGATACAATGAACATCAGTTCAGAGATATAAGACAATTATAAGAGAACAGGATTTTACAATAATGTACTGACTCAGTGAAGATACTGAAATAGCATAGGCTAGGCCAAAATACTTGGGAGTCACCAGAGTTCATTTTGCTTAAACACATGGCTTCTAAAAAGCCAAGTAATGTCTGATTCTGGCTAGAGTTCATTTGGATATGCTAGTTTGTGACCATGGAAACAGGTGCAGCTGAGCTAAATAGCCCACACCCTCTGTCAGGAAGACAGGATTTAGATGGGAAAGGAGTTGTTCAAGTAGAACACTGTCACACTTACAAAATAAAGTGATGATTCACATGTAAAGTAGATAGAAGCATAAGAAATGGGGTGAGGGAAATCCAATGGTTCTAATCAGTTCTTGCCTCATCTATTACTGGGAAGTCCTAAAAAGAGAAGTCATGGAATGCTTGCCCAGACTTCCTTGTTAAAATGCTAATTTCCTTGGCATCTGTGCTGGCACTCACCTGTTTCTCTTTCCTTTTCTGAACGAAGGCTTAAGCCCAGCAACCAGCACTGGAACTCCCACAAGGCACAAACAGCTTTTATAGCAAAACAGATTCTTTTAAGAGGCCTTATCCTAACCACCCGCTATTACACTCACATATTACGCTTCAACAGAAAAGCCAACCTGGTCACGTGAAGCTTCTTTAGGTCATGTGACCAGCTGGCTGTGTCACATGATGCCCTAGTAAACAAATTGTGCATCTTCCCAGGCCCTCCACTCACCACCACTGTCACTTCATCTCTAATCTCCATCATTGCATCCTTCTCCCCCTCCCCATCACATCTATTCAAGTCAAGGAGTAACTCCATTCTCTTGAATAAAGATGTGGACAAAGGTCCTCTGTAGAAAAACAGCTTGGGTGGAGTGGGGGAGGGATCCCCAACCAAGACTCTCTGGAGCCATTGGATCCTTGGTAATAGAAGTAAGAGAGAAATTCCTTTTTAAAGCATTGCACTTCAACACTCTTTCCTTCAGCACCATCTTTCAGCACCATGGCTTTCTTTACTAGGAATTGCAGATGGTTAAATTCCTGAAAACAAAAATGGACCAGAAAATCATGACAAATTTAGCAACACGTTTCCTAAGAAGTGCTATAGTTAAACAAATCCATAAACAACAGCAAAAATTCAAAACAAGGCTTTAAAAATATACAATCATGGTTTGGAACTTAGTACTATATAATCCCTAATCTATTTAGACAAAACAAAGCAGCAACTGATGACCTTCACAGATTGTTTTGGTATGCTTATGGTTTAGCGTTTGTACACTCATGCTTCACTAAAGCTCAAAACCCATATGAATACAAATCAATGTACTACATTTCATGTAATTATCTTTTAAAACAATATTATACATTTATTTATTTATTTATTTATTTAAAACATTTTTATGCCGCCCCCATCGCAAAACAAAGCCTTGGGGCAGCTCACAACAAGAACAATATTATACAATAAAAATATTAAAACCCAGTGCATCTCAGCTTAAAAGATTTAAAATCCTACAAATAACCAATAAATTAACACTTAAAATAAGTTTTAAATAAAAAGGTCTTAGCCTGGCGCCGAAAAACAAATAATGACGGCGCCAGGCAGACATCTCTGGGGAGCGCATTCCATAGGTGGGGCGCCACCACAGAGAAGGCCCCCCTCCGGGTACTCACCCTCCTAAAATCATTCACAGAGGGTTCCCGGAGAAGGGCATCTATTGCTGATCTCAAGGGGCGGGAGGGCATATATGGACGCAAGCGTTCCTTTAGATACCCAGGACCCAAGTCGTTGAGGGCTTTATAGGTCATAACCAACACCTTGAATTGGGCCCGGACTTCAATCGGGAGCCAGTGGAGCTGATGGAGAACTGGGGTTATATGAGAACAACGCCCAGTCCCTGTCAGCAGCCTGGCAGCTCTATTCTGTACCAATTGAAGTATCCAGACCGTCTTCAAGGGTAGCCCCACGTAGAGCGCATTGCAGAAATCTAATCAGGAAGTTACCAACACGTGTGTCACTGTCGCCAGGCAGTCGTTGTCCAGGAAGGGACGCAGCTGATGGATCAGCTGAAGCTGAAGGAAAGCACTCCTCGCCACCGCCCTCACCTGAGCTTCTAAAGACAGCTCAGGGTTGAGGAGCACTCCTAAGCTGCAAACCCTGTCCCTCAGAGGGAGTGCAACCCCATTTAGGACAAGGCCCAAGTCCCCCATCCCAAGGCCCGAACCACCCACCAACAGGACCTCCGTCTTGTCTGGATTGAGCTTCAGTTTATTGGCCCTCATCCAGCCCATTACCTTGGCCAGGCACCGGTTCAGTACAGCCACTGCCTCACCTGGATTGGTGGAAAACGAGAGGTAGAGCTGGGTATCATCAGTGTACTGATGATTCTGCAGCCCACACCTCCTGATGACTTCTCCCAGTGGTTTCATGTAGATGTTGAATAGCAAGGGGGACAAAATGGACCCCTGCAGAACTCCATGGCATAACTGCAATGGCGCAGAGCCATAGTCCCCCAGCACCACCTTCTGAAATCAGCCGTTGAGATAGGAGCGGAACCACCGCCATGCGGTGCCTCCAACTCCCAATCCCGCTAGCCTATTCAGAAGGATACCATGGTCGATGGTATCGAAAGCCGCTGAGAGGTGCAGGAAAACTAAGAGGGACACACTCCCCCTGCACAGGTCATCATACAGGGTGACCAAGGCAGATTCAGTGCTGTACCCAGGTCTGAAGCTGGACTGAAATGGGTCCAGATAAACAGTTTCATCCAAGAATGCTTGGAGTTGTCCTGCCACCACCTGTTCTAGCACCTTGCCCAGGAATGGGATGTTGGCCACCGGTCTATAATTGGAGGCCACCTCTGGATCCAGGGATGCCTTCTTTAGGACTGGCCGGACTACCACCTCTTTTAAAGAGGAAGGTACCTGACCATCTCTTAAAGAGGCGTTGACCACCTCCAGGATCCAGGTCCCAATCCCGTCCTTGGCTTTCTTAAGTAGCCAAGTACATGAAACATTCAAAAATTCAAATTCTATGTGAAGTTATGTACTCCATACATGACTGCACAGATTTTTCCCTGCACAGATAATAGAAGCATCTGTTAAATTTGCTAAAGGCTACTGGTGAACAATTCACAGCCAAGTTGCTTATTTTCCTGCATTTGATAATAGACTTATATACATTAATTATGCTGCCTCTGTAGCATTACATGTTAATAAGATAAAGAAATTATTTAGTATGCCTTACAGAGACATTTAATAGAAATAATTTTGTATATCTCACAGAAATTTATGTTCTAATCACCTACTGATTCTTTAAATTCTTTTCTCATATATTCTAACATGCCTGCTTAAGACAAGTTGGCATAGGTGAGACTCTTTGGTTGATAGTCCTGAAGATAAGCAAAAAACATGAAAGCCCACTAAGCCTAAAATCAGCTGTTGGCGCATATCAGAACAGCTACAAGGATGTTGCTGGCATGAATAGTTGCCTGCAAGTCTGTATCTGACAAATGCTCAGAGATGAAGCAGCTGGTTTGGAGCTTTCAAATATCCTCTGGCTATTTTGGGCAACCTTAAAATGTTTGTTCTTTGGGTGTGGGCTTCTAAGGCTGGATCCTACACACACTTACTGAATAAACATGTTTAGCATTGTACTACACATTCTTAAACATGTTTTCTATCAAACCTATCAAGTATGCAATTTTTCTTCCTTCAAAAAAAGTTAGTTGATAACTCTAGATACTTGGCTACCAGCAAAACATTATATTCTAGCATTCTAGCAAATTCATCAAATCTTGCTAAATTATTTGCAGATGGATCCACAAAATGCTAAAACAAGAATAGAGACCAAAAGGAACCATTAAAGAAAGGGAAAATAAGAACATAGCCAAAGTTTAAAACTCATACTCTTCATAGAGAAAAATAATAATACTTGGCAGAGTTTCAACTTATCAATGCAGC
The DNA here is from genome assembly GCF_004798865.1 of Varanus komodoensis. NCBI lineage: Eukaryota > Metazoa > Chordata > Lepidosauria > Squamata > Varanidae > Varanus > Varanus komodoensis. Next base: position 35,938,514 of record NW_025335941.1, read on the forward strand.
AGGAAATAGTTCTATAGAAATAGTTCTATCTTGGTGAGTGAAAGGTATAATGAAGAAAACTAAAAGAAGCATGTAAATTCTTATTGCTGAAATCTTAGAAAGTAAAATCACAAGAAGAGGAAGTTAGAAGAGCATAAAGCAAATTTTCCAAGGTCTCCTGTCATGCTTACATTTTGGACAGCAGCACAACTGGAACTGATGCCAGAAGGAAATTGCTGTGCTGAGCTTTCAGATATGCTTCAGGCAAAGAGAGAATGTCTGAAGTGTAATGAAAAATTTACATTACTTGAAAAAGATTTAATTTAAGGCATTTTAAAGGCTTCATGCAGTGCACCAAGCAAATAGCAAAACCTATGATGGTGAGTTTGTCAGACTTGATAACAGCAACATAAAATTTGTGAACTTCCAAATTCACAAAATCTACAAGTGATTAAATAAATCTCCTTCCTTTTCTTACCACAGGAGCTGGGTTATCTATGAAATATATTTGCATATTAAGATCTCTCTATATATAATGTCAGAATTATTGAATAACTAATGGTCCCAATGTTCCTACTGGATACTGAATATTGAAGAATGATTAAGGACAAATTAGGAAGGGAACATTTCTGCTAACGAAAAAGGACTCTTTCAAAAGTTTGATTACTCTTTAAGTACCAAAGAATCAGCAACACCATTCTTTATGTGTCTACTTGGACATAGGTCCCGCTGACTTCAATGGAAATTAATCTCACAGGAGTGGTCATAGGTTTAAACCTTAAAAGTTAAATTGTTGCATGTAGTCTATCACTCATTTATAAGTAGCTATCTTCCATCCGAAATATAAATACGGTCAATATTTGACTGTCAAAATGAAAGTTTTCTTGAAAATCAGTATTTGATTTTTTGAACTTAATACAAATGGAAGATTTCTTATCATCACTGACAAATTATTATTAGTTAAAATTGGGTTGGATACATCCAACTGCATAAAATATATGCCAGGTAATGCAGATATGTCAAGTGTTGGGAGGAGTTTATTCTCTGAATTAGTTTACTGAAATTATTGATAGGAATCAAAAGGAGTTCATTCCTACTTTTATGTTTTCATTCCTACATTTGATTATTAATCAAATAAGAATGGATTGTAGTGTTAAGCAGAGCACATCTGAAGTGAATGCTGGTGTTATGACATACGGGTAGTTTACACTCCAAGCAGGAACTTCACATATCTTCCTGTCTCCCCTGGTAACATCTAGTAATACCAAATATTATGTCAGCATGCTATAAGCTTTCCTACCCTAAGAACATAAGAGAAGCCATGATGTATCCACCCATCCATTCTAGTGCTCTACTCACGTGGTGGCAAAAGAGCTGTGCACAGGATCCTTTAAGAGGATAGGTACAGTATTTCTCTCCCGCCCAAGCGCTGCAGCAACTGCTGTGCACAAGCATTCAGCCTTGGGTACTGGAGGGAGCACATAGCCATCAAGACTATTAGCTATTGACAGGGTTCTTTTCTCTGAATTTGTCCAACCTCCTTTTAAAGTTGTACAAATTGGTGGCCATCACTACTTCATGTGGCTGTCAGTCCCATAGTTTAACTATGCTCTCTGTGAAGAAATACTTCATTTTATCTGTATAGAATCTTCCCACCAATTAGCTTCAAGGGAGGGACCCGGATATTAATGTTATGGGAGAGGAAGAAAAATGTATCTCCCTCCACTTTCTCCAGACTATGCATAACTTTGGACACCTCTATCAGGTTCATTGAGTGGTATAGAACTATAAACAAACAAACAAACAAACAAACAAATTGAGCTTACTTCTAGCAGACATAGAAGCTAGAGGTACCCAAACAGTTTCCGAGGCTACCCAAAAAATTTCTTAGCTAGAGTCCAGGAAATTCTGCTGAACCATGTTGGTTTGGTATATGATATCAGAGCATGTGCATGCCATGTGCCACTCTGATTCACCTGTGCATTTTTCTTTTCTGTGTGCAAACACACTTTTGCATTCCATGACATTTAGAAGCATAGTGAGTTACAGAAAATCCTCAGAATTGGGGATTCAGCAACACTAACACAGAAGAATGTTACATTCAAGCTTCACTTAACGCACATTATGAACTAAACTGTATTCATAGTGAAAGCACCCAACATATTCCCCTTACTATCCAGGGCCTAGAAATATTCAGCACATATTGGCATGTAGAAAATAGCTCCCTAACAAATTTCCTTTATTTTGCAGCACCTGAATTCTGCTTCTGTTCTTCCCATGCACACATTGTTTAATGTTAGATTTGGATGAGTGATGGATGGGAACTCCTTTTTTTCTCTAGAGCAACTTTTCAGATCATAAAAGGTGTTACCTAGATTTTCTGCTCTAGAAAGAATACCTTGCTACTGGAAAGTGGCAGTTCCGATGGAGGGGCATTGTACTAATTCCTACTAAAGTATTATTATTTTATCTTCAGCATAGGATTCTGAATAGCTGTGGGGGGTGCAATTCTGTAAGCTGTGCACTTACTTTGGTAGTCTGGAACATTTTTTAATAAACTTGGTATGCGGTATAATCATTTCCCATCTCACTCTTGATCTTGGACTGTGCAGCAGAGATATTGTTAGGAATCAATGTTTATTAGCAGCAGCAAACACACACATGTGCGCGCGCACACCAAACCCTACCCATGATTGAAAATCCAAGTGCAAAACAGGAACTTGTAAACAATATTTTAGTACACTCACCCTCTATCCTCACCCCTGAGTTTCTGGCTTTTGCACACCACTACCCCTCAGACTCCAAGTTCACTGTGGGTGGGTCAGTCTGTTGCTGCCCGGCACAAGGGCCAAGAGCAGTGCATTGGAGCAGCACGGCCTCTTGCTTGCCTTGGACCATTGGCCCTTGGTGTTGTGGCACACAGCCTGCTGTATTGAAGCAGTTGCACTGGAGCCTGTCAGAGAACAGCTGCATTGTTCTGGCATCAGAGGCAGTCCTCTAATTGAAGTCTACCAAGTGACCATCCTATTTTGAAGTTGTTGTCTGTCTGATGGCTTGTCCTGTCCAAGTTTGGTCTAAATATAGAAAATCAGTAGGTGAAGAGCTGGGCCTCGAAACGTCCCTTCCTCAACACCTGGAAGCAGGCTAAGACCTGATTACAGTCAGCCACATTCCTTTACAATGTATTTATTTATTTATTTGGAATTTTTGTATGCCGTCCCATTTGCATAAGCCTCAGGACAGCTTCCAACATTATAAATAAATACATTTATGTAAATACATACATATATAAAATCCAGAAACATCCTGGCACAACATTATAAAACCAATAATAAAATCAATGATTATTAAAATATCATTTAAATAAAAAGGTCTTGACCTGGCGCTGAAAAACAAATAACGACAGCACCAGGCAGACTTCTCTGGGGAGCACATTCCATAAGTGGGGCGCCACTGCAGAGAAGGCCCTCCTCTGGGTACTCACCCTCCTAATATCTTTCACGGAGGGTTCCAGGAGAAGAGCCTCTGCTGCCAGGCTCAAGGGGTTGGAGGGCAAATATGGATGCAGGCGTTCCTTTAGATATCCAGGTCCCAAGCCGTTAAGGGCTTTATAGGTGATAACCAGCACCTTGAATTGGGCCCTGACTTCAATGGGGAGCCAATGAAGCTGGTAGAGGACTGGGGTTATATGAGAACAACACCCAGTCAGCAACCTGGCAGCTCTATTTTGCACCATCTGAAGTATCCGGACCGTCTTCAAGGGCAGCTCCGTGTAGAGTGCGTTACAGAAGTCCAATCGGGAAGTAACCAATGCATGTGTCACTGTCGCCAGGCAATCGTTCTCCAGGTAGGGACGCAGCTGATGGATCAGCTGAAGCTGAAAAAAAGCGCTCCTTGCCACCACAGTCACTTGAGCTTCCAAAGTCAGCTCTGGGTCGAGGAGCACTCCCAAACTGCGGACCCTGTCCTTAAGAGGGAGTGCAACCCCATTCAGGACAAGGTCCAAGTCACCTACCCTGGAGCCCTAACCACCCACCAACAGGACCTCCGTCTTGTCTGGATTGAACTTCAATTTATTGGCCCTCATCCAGCCCATTACCTCAGCCAGGCACTGGTTCTGCCACTGCCTCACCTGGATCGGTTGAAAAGAGAGGTAGAGCTGGGTATCATCAGTGTACTGATGATTCCGCAGCCCACAACTCCTGATGACCTCTCCCTGTGGTTTCATGTAGATGTTAAATAGCAAGGGGGACAAGATGGACCCCTGTGGAACTCCATGGCATAGCTGCCATAGCACAGAGCCATAGTCCCCCAGCACCACCTTCTGGAATCGGTCATTGAGACAGGAGTGGAACCACTGCAAAGCAGTGCCTCCTACTCCCAATCCCGCTAGCTTATCCAGAAGGATACCATGGTCGATGGTATCGAAAGCCACTGAGAAGTCCAGGAGGACCAACAGGGACGCACTCCTCCTGTCTCTCTCCCTGGTTATCATACAGGGCAATCAAGGCAGATTCAGTACCATAGCCGGGTCTGAAGCCGGACTGAAATGGGTCCAGATAATCAGTCTCATCCAAGAGTGCTTGGAGTTGTCCCACCACCACCCGCTCTAACACCTTGCCCAAGAATGGGATGTTGGCCACTGGTCTATAATTGGTGGCCATCTCTGGATCCAGGGAAGCCTTCTTTAGGTCTGGCCGGACTACCGCCTCCTTTAGAGGGGCAGGTACCCGGCCGTCCCTCAGAGAGGCGTTGACAACTTCAGGATCCAGGCCCCAATCCCATGTTTGGCTTTGTTAAGTAGCCACAATGGGCAAGGGTCCAGTATACAGGTGGTGGAACATACTTGTCCAAGCACCTTGTCCACATCTTCAGGCCACAATAACTGGAACTCATCCAATAATGTTGGACCATATGGCAACATTGGCACCTCCCCTGAGGGCTCTGAATCACTAGTGGAGTCCAGCTCGTGACGAATCTGAGCGATTTTCTCCTTAAAACGCTTGGCAAAGTCATCACAGTGGGCTGTCGAGGGCGGTACGGGATTTTTCTTGGGGCCTGGATGAACCAGCCCCTGTACCACCTGAAAGAGCTCTGCTGGACGGCCTTGTGAGGAGGCAATGGAAGCGGAGAAGAATTTATTTTTCGCCGCCCTCACCACCACAGCATAGGTTCGATAGTGAGCTCTCAAGTGTGTTCGGTCAGATTCATCCCATGATTTCCTCCACCTACTCTCTAGACATCTCCCAACCTGCTGTAGTATGTTTCTGTTGTTGTTAGTTGAGAAGTCATGTCCGACCCATCGCAACCCCATGGACAACATTCCTCCAGGCCTTCTTGTCCTCCACCATCTCCCAGAGTCCACTTAAGCTTCAGTGACTCCATCTAGCCACCTGATTCTCTGCGGTCCCCTTCTTCTTTTGCCATCTATTGTTCCCAGCAAGTTTGCTTCTATATACATGTTATTAATTTCTAAATTTGCATGTATATTAACATATGCAAAATGTATGCAAACTGGTTTCATCTTTTATCTTCCATTTGGGTTGTATATTTCCACTTTTTTGGAAGAAAGGTCCTGATTGCTCCTGCCCAAATAGGTCTCTGTTTCTGACTGGCCTCACCACTGCTCCAGAATACGCCTGCAAATGTGCAGGAATCTCAGAGAAGAGAATGTAACAAAATTGAGGACATGTTGTTTCTTGCCAACTCTCAACATTGCTGGAGTCCACTGAGTTTCCACATACAATACTGATGGGAAGGGTTATGATTTATATCAGTTTGGACAAAACTCAGGCAGATATTGTGTGTCTCTTCCAATGTTGCTCTGTTTAACCAAACAACGAATTAGGAAACTTTGCTCTTAAAATGCTGTCTTTAAAGGACTCATTGTTAGAATTCTAACACACCCCCTCAGTGATATGGTGTGTGCACAATCCAAATTATGTCTGTGATTCCCAGGTGTTAACCAGATTCCCAGTTTGCTGTGTAAATAAAGTCCTCGTGTTTTTGGTGAGGGAAAGAACTGAACAATTCATGTTTTTATGTGTAACATTGAATTACATACATGTTCTTGCATGCAAGAATCTCTCTATGTGTTTATCTCCTACAAGTCGCAAATGCAGTTAGAACCCATGTAGCACTAATCACCTATTAAGGGAGGAACAATTTCACTGAGAAGCTCTTTTTTCCCTAATATGTGTCTATATCCTACAATTAAAGGTTCTCAGGACAACTTAGAAAAATTCATATAAAAATAAAACAAAAAAAATCCCCACACATAAGGTCAACATTAAAAGCAGCACAAGAAATCCATTTTTTAATCAGCAGAAGCTAAAAGGTAGCTGGCAGCAAAACTAGCAGTCCTTGTAAGATGAGCTGAGATAAGGCACTGCTCCATGTGCCTTGCTTGTGCACAGATGCCTGATTGTAACCCAGAATACTTGGCTCTAAAATAGTAACTACTGGACTTCTCTACATGAGGTATATAACTTAGTGCTTTACTAAGGCTCCTCTTGTTTTCTTCGTGAGATTACAGCATCTTTCACACAAGGTTTTTCCCTCTCTGCCTTCCTATGTATTCCTTCATGTTCCATTACGCAATACAAGGGGGCACTGTACTATAGAGCAGAACTGGAAAAATATGTTAGGTTTCTGTAGCAAATATTGGCACCATCTCAGAAAACTTGGCTGGAAAACTTGAGAGAAGCCCTGGAGGCTGACAAGGCTGTGAAAAAGACCTGCAAATGTCCATAGATGAGGGTCCATAAGCTCAATAAATACCTAATGTAAAGAAACCCGATAGTTAAATCAATGCTCCCTCCGTATATCCTTGAAATTCAGTGGTCAAATTTATATTTTTCTTTATTTTCAACAACATTTTCTTTATTAAAATATTTATAATTTGGGGTTCATTTCTGATTATCCTCTAGTTATATTTAATCCGCATATCTAATTGTCATGGGCTCTTAATAAGAGATTCAGGTAGCTAGGCTATTTCATCATGTTATTCCCCATTACAATATGAATGAGCTGAGATGGAGTGCCAAGTGGATCCTAAATTGTCTGAATATTTGAAAAAAATGGAAAGGTTGAAACCCTGATTCTGATCTATGGGAGAAATGTATGTAAACACACACATACCCACACACCAAAAATGTTTTGCCTCTTTGCAGTAAAATCTTTTTTCTTTCCTAAGCATTGTTTTAATCAGTTTATTTTGATCAACACTTGGATGCAGTTAGCTGGTTTTCACTAGAAACATAACCATGAACTTGTGGCCTCTTACCACATAAGCATGTGTTCTTCCAAAACATATCGAATGTACTAAGAATGTGTTAGCTTGTGAGTAAAAATATCAGCATGTTTGGCTTTGGTTTGCTTCATTTCATTGTTTCCAAATATGAACAAGATTTGTGAAGAACATGCAAACTTGTTCTCAGTCAATGCTCCTAGCCAGCAATTTATTTTGATCAAAACTTGTGCACTCCTGTTTGTAGCAACAACCTTTATGTAAATTACTATTAGTGTAACAGATTTGAGTTGCACATGTGTACATTCCCATGTGATCCAAGACATTTTCAGCTCTTTAGAGAATGATTAACTATCTGATTTGTTGTATAATCTTTATTGAAAAGGTGCTTTCCACAGCTAAATTGCCTACTTATATAATAAGTTTTCTTTTGGTACTGAGGGAGAATCAGAAATCTCTGGCATACCTCTAGTAATATGTTTGTCTTAGACCCAGTGATAAAGAAGCTGGATTGTTTGTTGGTTTAAATAAAATCTGGAAGAGATTAACTATTGCTAGTGGACACTGACTCCCAGCTCCCAGTACAGATGACTATTTTGTGGCAGGATGCATTTTCTTCCAGTGTTGTATCTTTTTGCCTTTTGGTACTGCCCATGGGGTTTTCACGGCAAGGATACTGGAGTGGGCTGCCATTTCCTTCTCCAGTGGATCACCTTTTGTCAGATCTCTCTGCTATGACCTGTCCGTCTTGGGTGCCCCTGCACAGCATAGCTCATAGCTTCATTGAGCCACACAAGCCCCTTTGCTACGACAAGGCAGTGATCCATGAAGGGGGGTCAGCCACAACCAACATTTAAAGCAGTGCCCTGCACTGCTAGAGTCACTCCTGTTAAGGTGTTGTGAGGCAGTCATGTCCCTATCACCACTCGCTGAGCCTTGCAGTCCTAAAGGAAGGCAATCCTCAAGCAGTCCAGATTCCTTTCATTTGAAACTCAGTGGTCTTGAGAAGCTGACCAAGGGCAGGGATAAGGAATCTCTGTCAGCTCTTCAGCCAAACTCCAATCTAGCAAAAGTCTCAAGGGATATATTCCAACTGTGGGAAGAGCCAAAGGCAAAGTGACTATAGCAAAGGCAGGTTACTCAGTTTATTAAGCTTACTCAAAAGAATCAAGCATATCTACTCAAAAACAAGCATGAGAGGCATGATCTCACACATAAACAAGGCAAGCATCTACATGTCTATTCAGAAGTAAGTAGGACAAGCCACTGCAAGACAAGCTGCAGGAGTAAGGAACACTTAAGACATTCAGCAACTTTATCCCTGGAGCCTGACCACTTTTCTCGCATAATTATGTTCATTCTGGCAGAGACCTGATGATAGATAAGAGTTTTTCTACTTAGTGCTGAGAAAAGACATCTTTCTCTTTATATAGCAAGCAAGTGATAAGTGATAAAGGTGTTATCCCTACTGAAAGAGGCACACTTCCTGGGAAAAAGGTTTGTGGGCTGGATGACAAGTTCCTTACATCAACCAACAGATGCCCCAGGTTGCTTTCCACTGTCCTTGTTCCTATAATTCCCTTTTACCTGCATATAGTGTGTAGATGCATGTATGGATGAATGGATGGATGGTATTGCATATATTAGCAAAATCAGCCTTGCAGGTCTACCACCAAATCTTATAACAGCATTGAGTTAGCAACAGCTACCCTATTTCCCTGGCCAATTTGGGCCAAGTGTGGCAATTCCCACTGAATGAGGTGACTAATGTTTCTAGCACAGTCAATGAATGGGCAGGTAGGTGGCAATGTGCTCAGCATTCCTCTCCATTTGGAACTTCCTGCACAAGAACTGAATGGCTCATATAAGAAAAGCCATGCTGGAGCAGACCAAGGTTCATCTGGTCTGCATTCTGTTCAGGCAGTGACTAACCACCTGCCTATGGGAAATTCACAAGCAAGACATGAGTGCAACAGCATCCTTCTGCCCATGTTTCATGTAACAGGTGTATGTATGCATATTGCCTCTGACACTAGCCACTGATAGCCTTCTCCTTCATGGATTATTCCAATCCCCCTTTAAAGCCATCAAAACTGGTGGCAATCAGTGAATTCCATGGTTTAACTTTGCACTGTATAAAGAAGTACTTCCATTTATCTTAGGGTGACCAACGCTTTCATCTCATCCTGCAATGTGGGCTTAATGAAGCCTTATGAATCTCTAGCTTCACTCTTTGGCCAGTGCTACCCATCACTACCCATAGTGGGGGGGGGGGTCGAGAAAGGGGTCACCCATTTCCTTAGACAACAGCCTTTTAAGGGTTCAGTTAGGGATATATGGGGGGGGTCATGTTCCACTGAAGCTTTTCAGACAAAGGTGCATTAATGAACACACCACTCCAAGCCTCCATGATAGCTGAGCATTCCTATAAATCTCTAATATTTCCCAAATAGTAGGAGGCTAGTGCAACAATTCTAATGGCACTATAAGACTGCAGACTGATTGAGAAGATGGAACAGTGAACACACTATAATTCTACCCTTTAAAGAAATTTGTGTGTCATGTTTGTTTACAATTCAAAGATCATATTCATAAATATAGATCCTTGCTTGCTTGCTTATATCTGTTACATTTATTTATTTATTTATTTATTTATTTATTTATTTATTTTTCGATTTATATTCTGCCTTTTTCCTACAAAGGGCTCAAGGCAGCTTACATCATTCTCCTCCTCCATCTTATCCCCACAACAACAACCCTGTGAGGTAGGTTGGGCTGAGAGTCTGTGACTGGCCCAAAGTCACCCAGTTGGCTCCATGGCCGAGTGGGGACTCGAACCCAGATCGTCTGAGTTCCAGTCCCATGCTCTTAACCACTACACCACACTGGCTCTCACATTCTCAACATGAAGTCCAAGGTAGCCTGTATGATCCTCCCCTACCTCACTGTAGCCTCTCAACAACCCCCTGAAGATATCTAGTGAGGTTCGGGGCAGCATGGAGCTGGCCTGAAGATATCTAGTGAGGCTCGGGGTAGGGTGGAGCTGGCCTGAAGATATCTAGTGAGGCTCAGGGCAGGGTGGAGCTTTGAATGTGGGTCTCACAGTCTCAATTCTATACTCTAGTCACCAGATCACACAGGGTTTCTAGAAATATAATGCCAGGTTTTTGATGAAATATTAGACGAGGATTGCCAGAATTCTGAGTTGAGGAGGAAGCTGCTTTTCATGAGTGAATGTATTTTGGCATAGTCCTGGTATATTTTGAAAACTTATTGAAATAATTCAGAGGAATCATACCATAGACTGTCATAAGTTGTGGTATATGCTCTTCATTGTTAATGTACTTTTTTAACTCATCAAGTTTTACAATTGGGTCATTCTAACATTTTCCAGATGCAGAGCCAAGATACTTGATTGCAGTGAGGCCAGCACCTGTTCCAAATTACAAGAAACCCTGTTCAGGTAATGTAGCAATACTAAACAATTTTCCATAAACAGTCAGGAGACACAAACATTTTTCAGCTGAGATGACAGATCCCACATTTGAGCAATGGCTGAACAAATTATAATAATTCAACTAATTTAGTGTCCTTAGAGGACTAAGACTTTGCATTTTAAACTTTTTTAAAAATACATGTTTAAAGTTCAATTACTTTCCAGATTTATTTACCCATTCTTAAGGGAGGTATAGCCTTTTCAGAGAAAGATAATAGCCAGTTTACTGCTGGGATACTTTGAAACATTCACAAACTATCTGACTGCTCAGAAAATGAGGTTCAAAACAGTAACTTGCTTCTAGTTTATGAAGAAATTCTTTCCAGATCATAAACCAAAGTAAGTAGAAACTTTTGTTTTGCTTTGTAAATTACTTGGAGAATGAACCCGTCCACTGTGGCTGTAGTGCCCACTTACAGACAATGTCCAGAAGGCTAAATGAAGCCTTTTTATCAGCTCAGCTAGCATATGGCCTAATGATGGTGGTAAGATGAGTAAGAGATCTGTGCATGCTGATAACAGCATTAGTCATTTGTATCAAGATGAATGGGAGGGCAGGATTGAGATATGGGGTGTCCACATAATTGCACTATTGGATTGTGCCCTGAATTTTTTAGTGCTATACAAAAAATAGGTGGATGAACTGAACAATGTATCTTGGTTTTGATGATTGTCAGACTGCTCAAGACTCCATTCTGCACCATTACAAATGTGATTATACGCCATGAATATCTGCCCTTAGTTTCTATTGCCTTGAAACACAATAGATATTGCCTTTGAGTCAGACTTTGTTTGTATTAGCTGAAAGCAGCCCACCTGCCATTAACTGTGGCTTGGTAGATACCTCAGAACATCCATATTTAGGCCATTTCAGGCAGGAGAAAAACACAAAGTTGAGTTATGATGAATTCAGGTCAACTGCAATACCTGGCTGGTATGATGAGTTGTACACTTGAGCTGCATCTTCAAATATATAAATGTATAAACATTGAATTGTCTGTGCCTTTCTTAAACAGGTAAAATGAACAAACTAAAACCCCTTCAGTTGGTTATAGGCACTTTAACTCCAACTTCTGCCTTCTTGTCATGGGGAGTCCTAGTCAACCCAAAGCATGACTGGACAACAATGAATAACTGTGCAAACGGCAGGTAATCAACTAAAGATGTTCTGAATCTGTAAATTAATAAAGACAGTAAATTACCTTGTGAAGATTATGAATGAATCTTTTCCTGTTTGGCTTGAATCCTAAGATTTTGCTTTATGAATGAAGAGTTTACATTCATGAGATGAGAGATTAACTTGAAGAGCAGTGCAATGCTCTTTCCATAAATGTAAGCTCCAAAGATATGCTTAGACATGAAGCCTTTATATTCATGAGATGGGACAGTGACATGATGAATCCTAATAGTCTGGCCTCAGGCTAAGTCAAAACTACTTACCTTTTGTCAAAACAGCAAAGATTCTTATGGCACTTTAAGGACTAAGAAACTTATTCTGGCATAAGTGTTCATGGACACTGTCCACGTCATCAGATGCATACATATTTTAGTCATTGAGGTGCCACAAGACAGGGCTACCCATCTGGAAATTATTACCTTTTGTCATGTTCCTTAGATGAGTGCCAACACCCCCTTGCTACTTTCAGCATTATTTGGCACGTTGCTTCAGAAAAAACCTGGGAGAAATCCAATGAAGTAGTTCCACTGATGGAATTGCCAAACCGTGGGGATTCTATTTCCCAGCTCTTGTGCACTCTCAAAATCCCTCTGGACGACTGGGGAACTGCCTGGAGCATGTGGGGAGAAGGAGCTAGTGCCAGCAAACAAGCCAATGTCCAGCTGTGCAACTTTGGATTCCACCCATGTGTACTATTTCACTGCCATTCCACTTTGAATATAAACTTTTTTGCCATTTCAGTCCTCATTGGCCCACAATGCCGTTTAACACTATTGCTATGGTGACCCACATGATGCGGACAGATGTCTCAATGCTGTTTCTGACATGATGACATTACAGATGCTCAGATCTCCATTAACCACCATTGGCAAACAGATTCATGTGAGAGAATGGAGGTTCTGAGATCAAAAATGGGGGGTGGGGGATAACTCTAATGAGAAATACTGGCTATGCTAACAAACGTGCTCAGTGGCAAAAATAGGAATATTTGAAAAGTATTTTTTAAATCATTTGACAAGCTGTGGCAAATATGGTATTTTATGTCATAAGAAATATTAACCACCATCGTAGTTTGGGCATCATCAATAGAACTGTTCTGTATTTTAGGCTTTTCCTACCCAAGATATTCTTTTTTATCAATCATAATTGAATTTATTATGTGAAGTTTTGTATGCTTCTAATTAGGTAGCTGTTCATATGCTCATGCAGTTATATTGTTATTTCAGGATCTATTCCATAAGGTTTCATTATGCTCTGGCATCTGTTGTTTTGCTTTGTTTTGTTTTGTTTTGCTTTAGTCTCATAAGTACAAATAATAGGAATGGCTGAATTAAGTGGAGGAATTGGCATAACTTGTAAAGACTTTTAAGATGTCTTCATGTTTTTCTATCTGGAGGCCAATCATTTACTAACATTAAGTGGTAACAATTAAACTGAACATCTTTCATTAAATATATGTTGACTACATTAGTTCTAGTTCATATTTTTAAAGTAGGAAATTCTAAAGAGAGGAGATAGTTGAAACATAAAAACAAGATTTGAGCAACTATCTTCCTGATACAGAATTTCTGAGAGCTGTAATAGTGTAGTAGCTAAGACAGTAAATCCCTAATTCAAATGCTACCTCTGCTTTGAACTTAATGTGTTTCCTTACACAAGATGGTAACTCTCTGTTCAGAATCAGGAAAAGATATTCATATTACTGAACTGCCTTATTGCTTTCTTATAAACATCATTATGATAATATGCTTATGAAACTTCAAATGTCACAGCTCACTCTCTTAGCCACTATTCTATGCTAGCACCCAGGAAATAAGTATATATCCTATATACTAATAGCAAAATCAGGTGGTCAAGTCCAGCTATCAGTTGGTAGGAGGTGGTTGCGGGGTTGGATCTGGCTTCTCTGAGGAATCCCCACTTTTGTATACTTTCCTCTGACACTAAGCATTCAGGAAAGTGGAAAGGGTGAACCACTCCCATTTTTGGAGGCAGGTGTTCTTAAGGTTGGTTGGCAGGGATGTGTGCATGGAGAGAGGTGGCATACCTGCATACATCAGTTGCAAAGAAGCTTGGGCAGGAGAAGGACTTGCATCTATCCTGTTTGAGGGATCTTGTGGGACCATGCCACTATGTGTATGCATGGAGTGTTGGACCAGATGGACCTTTGGTCTGATCCAGCATGGCTTTTCTTATGTTCTTAAGAGAACATGATTGTCCAGCAAATTATTTTCATGCAATAATTCAAATAGCTATTGTTTTGAAGACTAGAAAATACTGAATTTAGCAATTGGATACATTAAATAGATTCTTAAACTTTTTCAGAAGATTCTAATTAGACATTTTTAATATAGCATGAGGAATTCATTTTTATTTTTTAAAAAAGTTGAATCTGTGATATACTGCTTTATTATGTCAACTAATTTGTAATATTGGATTTAATATAGTGACAATAATTGGGTTATCATTTCACCTCTTTTAGATAGTCAATGTCTGATAACTCAAAAGACTGTGAAAGTAAGAGAGAATCAAATATTTATGTAGAATTCCTGAAATAAATTTCAGTGTGGTTTTTGTTTAAAACCAAGAAATACATGACTTCATACGTGTTGTTTAAATGAAAAGGCATGACAGTTCTGCATTGTTAAATCATCTTTCTTTTCTTCAATTAAAATTAAACATTTGTTTTTTATTGACTAGATTTTATACAGTTCGCTACAGAGAAAAGGACAAGAATAAGAAGTGGGTTCTTCAGCTTTGCCCAACTACAGAAACAGTGGTGGACAATCTGAAACCTAACACAGTGTATGAATTTGGAGTGAAAGACAATACTGATAATGGGATCTGGAGCAAGAGTTTCAGTCACAAGATGGCTGTTCCTGGTAAGTAACATGAAGCAGTTTCCAGATTTTACAGTTTAAAGGGCCAAGATAGATGCAATGGGGCAGGCATGCCTGTTTGATTCTATTTTTTTCCTAGCCTTTTTTTTTTTCCTGAAAGGGGCAGGCAGTTTACATAACCCTCCTGCTCCTTCTTTCCATTTCCTCCTCACAACAATCTTCTGAGGCAGGTAAGTCTGGGAGTCAGTGACTGGCTGAAAGTCCCCCAGTGCGCTGAATGAGAGCTAGAGCCCGGATCGCCCAAGTCCCACTGCACTACCACAGTGGCCCTCAGGACTTATGCAGACATGGGGACAAGGTCTATTTTTTATACAGGAAAGAGCATGCAGGTGAGAAGTAAGAAACCCTCTCTGATGCCATGGTACCTCTAAGCGGCCTACCAGAACAGTATGTAATCTTGTTGACAGCATTTTCATTTCTCTTCACACCCTTCTCAAGCAGTTCCAGCCCTGGCAACTGTTTCCTTTCCTGGTATCAAGAGGCTTCGAGCACCCAATATAACCTGCTCTTTCCCAGTGTCTGTTAACCATGGCACAGTTATGCTTCCTCCTGGCCGCAAGAGGTCATAGCCTGAAAAGTGAGGCATCTTCAACAAGAGCTTTGGCAACCCCTGCTGTGGGCATATGGTGATCTTCCTTATTATACATTGCTAGCTTTAGGATGGAAAACAAGTGACAAAAAGGAATTAATGAAGAAACAGCAACACGCATGCTAGAAGCTGAATAACGATTACATCTTCAGTTAGTCAAGACATGAGATCCACATGTGGCTATTACATCCGCTAATTATGTGTGCATGTAGTCTGCAAAGTAATTGGGAAGACTGAGGTTTAAATTTAAGCAGAGGGATGGGAAAATAAATTCATAATTGGTTGATAGCAAACTGTCATAACAATTGGAAAACAATTTAAAAATATCATACATTTGAGAGCAATTATTTTTTCTTTGTATTAGAGAAGAGAATAATTTTGCTGTATTTTTATGTTAGGCAAAAGCAAAGAAAATGGACAACTCCAGAACAATATCAAATTATCTAAAATTCCAACGGTATGCATTTCAATTTATTTGTATTGACTGGTACGATTTATATAGAATGAATACATCTAATATGCATATAGTAGAATTTCCTTTTGGTTTAAAAAACAAACAACATTTGGTTAATATGCAAACAATGTTACTAAACTGTATCAAGGAAGACTGGGTGTTCTTTCTCAAAATCAAAAAAGTACCTAGTCTATAACAATTTCAAGAAAAACTGGATATAATTGACCTATTTACATTTGAATATCAAATCTACAACAGATGTGAGTTCAGGGCAAGGAACAATAATATTTTCAGAGGTGAAACACCTGGTTTATAATTGTTTTATCCTTGCTCATTTGTTACATGAATATTATTCTCTCAGAGTAGGAGACCTTTATTCACTGTAAGATTATGTCTGACTTTATTGGAAGAAGATGCATTGGGACTGCATCTTACAGAAAACTTGGTGATAAAAGATCCTCTGTTATTTTCTTTGCCAGGCTTCAATCTAGACTGAAACTGATTACAATCCAGGAATAATTTTAATTCAGTATTGAAATTATTAGTGGGCATTTCCCACTAATAGCATCTTAGACTATTCAACTATTATTCTTGTAGATAGCATAATGAATAATGAAGCCCTTCCTGAAAACTCCATCTGAGGCTGCTTCTAGGTCCACTTTCTAACCAGAAGTTCCATTACTGAATTACCACATAGATATTTAGATGTGAGCGACAACTCAGTAAGTTGTCTTATTGTTAATGGTGTAATCGCCCTGGGTGAGCTGGTCACAAGACTGCTTGTTATTCCACAAAATGTGACAACAAGGGATGTGCAACACTGAAAATTTCATCACTGCATCTCCATATGTATTCCAGCAGCAGAATGAAATGGATTGTTTTTGTTGGTTCCAGAGGGGTGTGGTCCTGATGTTTGTGCAAATGGTGCCATAACTGTATTGATACATCAATCTACTGATCTATTTTTGCAGACTTACCTGAGCATGCATGCTTGCTAATCTGCCTGTCTATTATATAGCCAGACAGAGACATTTCCCCCTCTTGTAAATATCCTTGACAGGTTCCTGTCCTCACACTACCTGGCTTAGCCCAGTACTACTTCACTTAGCCCATACCCTTTATTTTTCAAAGAGCCTCTCAGTTCTTTCCATCTCCAACCCAGCCATTTGTTCACCCCAGTATTGAAGTGGAACATGAAATTGACAATTTCTTTATTCTGCTGGGCTAAAGATCTTCCTTTGCAGTGAAGATGAAAAGATATTTACAAGAGGGAAATATCCTTCTATGGGGCTACATATCGAACAGACAGACTTGCAATTATGTTCACTTGCACAAGAGGACCTCTTTGAAAGGTTAAAAAAGGCACACCATATGTGCAAATTTCAAGATGACCTAAACTGCCCACATTTCCTCCATTTAAAAAATTACAGAAGAAGGAGAAACTGCATCCTGTCTGAACTCACTACAGATTGGGCTGATGCCAGTGAGAGGGAAACAGAACAGAATCTTCAGGGCCAGGCTGGAGAAATTCATCAAGTTTATACCCCTGAAATGGAATTCTCATACTTCTCTACATGGCATTTCAAGCTGTTATCCACAGGATGCTGACTGGGCTTCACCAGTTTGCAGAAGTGCTTAAGTCTGATTACTGAGACCTCTAATTCTCCATAGCTCACAGCCTGGTTGGAACCCACCAGCACTCCTCCTCCTAAAATCTATTACTATTTATTTATCTATTTTTAAATTTTGTATTCCATCCTTCACAGTGTCTCAGGGCAGCAATAACATAAATAAAAAAGAGACAGCATACTATGGATAAATAAAAACTGATACCTACATGACAATGCAGCAATCACATGTGAAAGCCAAAATGCAATGCTTAATTCCACAATCCTGTTTTGAGAGTTAATCATCTTTATTTTATTTTCAGTGTCCAAGCAGTCAAATCATGATTGTACCATTTATATGATTTTTATGAAAATCAGGTAGATCGTGATTTGATTGTACCATGTATTGCAGCTAGACTGGATTACACAACATAACTTCTAGCTTAGGGATGAACACAATCAGTTCCAGAATTAAGTCAGCTAAAGCTAGGCTGGTGCACCAATCTCAGGACAGGCAAGTCAGAAGAACTGGCTGATCCTTTGGGAGGAAATTAGATAAGCAAACTAAAAAGGAGAGCAGTTTTCTCCCCTTTTCTGTATTTTATACTGAGACTCCTGAAAGATATATTTAGCCAACAGCTGGGAGTTATGGAAGAGGTAATGCAAACAGTCCTAGGACTGTGGTTTCTTTTGGGAGATGTTTGGTTAATATATAAACTTATTTTCTGCTGCAACTATGCACATCTCACTTTATTGGGTGGATGAGGCTGTGGCATAAATTATACCCTTTCCTTTAATCATTTGCTAATTTGTTATTGGACTAACTAGTTCATGCCATGACTAGTTAGCTTTTTTAAATGTACGTTTGACCTCAACAAAAGTAACTGAAATTCCAAAAGATCAGATGAATTACCTCTGTTCATATGTTTGTCAATGCCAAATAATTACTTAAGATTTTTATAAAATTACTGCCAAGTTCTGTGGCAACAGGCAACTCTAGTCAACATGTTGTAGCATGAGTATACTATCCTCAACTTGTTTAAATTAGATTAGAAAATCTGATATTTCTAGAACTAAGCCTGGTAGTTCTATCTGTCTTTAGATGGATGAGATATGCCTTCCCACCACAAACATCTCTTACTGTTCTTTACTGGCATTATTTTCAGTGTTATGAAGTTACAGAAACCACTTTCAATGGATTTTAGTCTGGTGATAGGGATGTTGCTGAAATCTGTAACATAGTCAAATGAGTACAGATTTCTATGGATCACAGCTGTAGATTCCACAGCAGACCAGCACCTTTCCAGTCATACAGAACTGCATACTGGTATTTCACTTTTTGGTGAAAGGAAGGGGGCTGTACTAATTAGAAGTAACTCATGCAGATTAGCATGCGTGCATAAGTTCAAATTAGTGTTATAGTGTACTAGTGCAAATCAAATAGAACTGCCAAAATCTTACTCCCATTATACAAATTCTTGGTATGACCACACTTAGTATATTCTGTTCAGGTCTGGTTGCCTCATCTGAAAAAGGACATTATTGAATTGGGAAAAGTACAGAGAAGGGCAACAAAAATGATCAGGGGGATGGAGCAACTCCTCTGTAAGAAGCAGCTACCACAACTGGGTCTGTTCAGACCCAGTTGAAAAAGTGAGTAAGGGAAGAAGTGATAGAGGTGTGATAAACATTGGTCTGATCCCACATGGTTCTTCTTGTCTTCAAAGGATTTCACCGATTGGCATTAATTAATTGGCTCACAAATGCAAGTTCTGTTCCATTCCATCTAAGTTCTGTTAATGTGAATTGACTGTCATCTGCTCATGGGTTCTGTCAGTGAGCAACTAATGGAACAAAAGGCATCAGACAATCCATAAAACACAGATTTTCCTGTACATTCTGTACATTCTTACTGGTTTTATCTGAACATTCTTACTCGTTTTATGCAAGCTAATGCAATGGAATAATAGCACTACAATTGTGGAATTTCATATCAGAGATATTCTGATCTTTCTTTCAGTTGTAGACATTCACAACTATATTTTTGTGTTATCAAAAAAGAAGTAATATCATGTAATAATAAATAATAACAGATCACTGTCTTTATATATTGGTTTCTTCCCTTCAGTTTATACCAGTAGATTCAAAAGCTCGAATTCCCATTACAATAATCAAACAAGGTAATCTGCATGATTTTTATGCTTGACATATAGAGAATGGATAGCATTTCTTTGTGCATGAAAAGAACATGTGCATATAGTTTTGCTAGCTTTGAGGATGAGGATGGGACAAAAGGATATGCTTATGTTATGAATGGCGGAAAACTCCTCAAATCTCCCCTCCTTAAGCAAACTCACTAGTATCTGTTAATGCCTCACACATGCATGATTAAACATGTCTGAACAAGTCATATAACAGAGCTTCTCATACCTGTAGAAAAGGCAAGAGTAAATCTTGAACTGAATTAACTCTCCTCTCCTCTCTTCTCCTCTCCTCTGCTCTCTTCTCCTCTGCTCTCTTCTCCTCTCCTCTGCTCTCCTCTGCTCTCTTCTCCTCTCCTCTCCTCTCCTCTGCTCTCCATGCTTCAGCAGTAGAAAAGGAGCTCATGCCAGTATCCCATAGGCAGAAACATCCCAATTTATGTCCTTTGGCTGCTCAGATGCATGCAAAACAGAGCTATTATGCATCTTCTTTAAGAAGAATTTGATGAGAATATCTTACATTCAGACTTGTTATCCTCTTCCAGTAAATCATGTTACAGAGGTATTTCCAGCCTTTTCCTAGTCACTGTGGGCCATTTACCTGTAATTTCTCAGAGAAAATAGATTTCTAGCAACTTGGCTATTCATTAAGGAATTTTACGCAATTGTTCTGACTTATTACAGCCCCTACATGTCCACCACACCCAAAATGTCTTTGCTGCAATTAGACAGCAATCCCATCATGAAATATTTTCAGAGTCTCATCCATCCAGTTTTATTTACCAACACAACTTTGCTTTTCAACTCATGGTACTGTAATAACAATAATACCTCCCATTAGTCCTGATTATTGCAGGCTATATGTTGTTAAAAATAATGATCACATGAAAGAAAACTTAATTTGCAATTTTGCAGCTAATCAGACTGTTGAAGAACAGTCATTTCAAATGCAGTTGCTCCCATATACATACTTATTACATGACAAAGGGTCAAATGATTTCTAAAAGTTCCATGCTTATTTCCACAGTACTTCAAAATATCACACATCGGGCACAGTCTAAAAGCCCAGAGAAGTTCCCTGTATCAGGACCAATACAAGGTGACTAAGAAGCTCCTTATTTCTAACAGATGTTTTATCATTCACTTTCAGCCTTTTCTTTTGTAGTTCTCTTCCTTTCAATGGATATAAGTTGCTTTGGATTTTACTAATATTGTACCCAAACCTAGTGAGACGGGGAAAGATCTAGCCTTATAGATAAAATGATCTGTAAATGTAAAAAAAATTAAAAAGTGATCTGTAAATCTGTAAAAAAAATTAGCAATCTTATGGGTAACCTGCCCCCCATTACTCTTACTCTTGTTATTTTGTTATTATTATAAATCACTTTTAAGAGTAAAAGCCCTTCAAACTGGCACACAGGATTTTTTTAAAAAAATAAAAAATTATAAACAGGCAAAAATAAAATCCTATGACATTACTACTACTACTACTAAGTATGCACAAACTTTCTGTTTGAGATGCTCACATCTGCAAATAAGTAAAAATACTTTCTGTTAATGAAATCTGGTTGGAGCTCGCAAAGAGGCCTGTTATATATACATAAATATGTAAATATATATATTTTATTATAAGCCTTCCCGAGATGCTGGTGGTGAACGGGTTAGGAAAAGCTTTTAATAATTAAAATAATAAATACTGCTTTTAGGTAAATACTGAATTTTCCATGCTTCCAAGAGAAAGAAAATCTTCATTAGAAAAATAATTACAACAGCTTGACCCTATGGCTACTAGACTGTGACTAGATAGCCATAGGATATTTGGAGTTTCAGCTCCAGCCCTGGAAACAGATTAGAGTACCTCCCCATACCTTGCTATCAAGGTGAAATAACAGCACTGGCTGTTTTCTTCAAGTTCATAAATAGGAATTCAGAAAAAAATTGTGTTGCAGAAGGACAGGGAGAGAAAACAGATATTACCATAATGGGAAGCTTGTTGGAAGTGCCTCATCCTCCTTCCTTCATTCTACTTAAACATCCCAAAGTAACCATCTAAGTGTTTTGCAGGGCAGGAGGAGCACAGAGATGACATTTGCTCTGCACTGCTCCCACCCTGCGCAGGATGCCTGCAATGTCCTGAGTTTGGAGAGTTACAGGCGCCCCAGCTGGAATGAGCCCTTAATGCATGTTTCATTTACCTCTGTGTGTAGTGCACATTATCATTCCAGATTTAAGTGGAACTCAACAGAAACTGCCTTCTCCCGTGAGATTGGATATATCTGAAACACCAAAGAAAACACTGGGTAAGCAGAAACAAGGCTACATTGTAAGTGGTGAGATTTCAGGTGGATTATGTAGATCAGACTTGCCAAGCTTCTCAGAAGCTAAGCAATCCATTAGCCATGTATTATGGACTGGCACATGTTTGATAGAACCTATAATTAGCAGCACCAAGCAAGCAGTGAGTATAGAAATACCCCTGATACCATCACAGACAGCTAAAGAGAGAAAGATCAGGGGCTCTTGATCCACCCATCTAATAAACTTGAGCTAGTATCTAGTGGGTTCCTACAAAAACCAAAGGATGTGCACATCCAAGTTCTGTCCAAGTGCATGAGGTAGGAAAGCCCTTTGTTGTTGTTGTTGTTTGCCGTGAAGTCATGTCTGACCCATTGCAACCCCATGGACAACATTCCTCCAGGGCTTCCTGTCCTCCACCATCCCCCGGAGTCCACTCAAGCTCACACCAACTGCTTCAGTGACTCCATCTAGCCACCTCATTCTCTGCCGTCCCCTCTTCTTTTGCCATCAATTGTTCCCAGCATTAGGCTCTTATCCAGTGAGTCCTTCCTTCTCCTTAGGTGGCATAAGTATTGAGTTTCATCTTCAGTATCTGGCCTTCTAAAGAGCAGTCAGGGTTGATCTCCTCTAGGACTGACCAGTTTGATCGCCTTGCTGTCCAAGGGACTTGCTGGAGTCTTCTCCAGCAAGGAAAGTCCTTAGGCTTTCCTTTTAGTTCTAGGGAGAAAAGAATCATTCTTCTCTCCCTAGAACTAAATACAATTGAACATGTCTGCATCTCTACTTTGAGGCCCAGCTGTGCTGTAAAGGGACATTTTCTCTCCGTCCAACCGCTCAAGCTTCTGCTTAATGTACTGAAAATGGAAACCAGGGAGTCCAGCCTCTGAGGGCCCATTATCATCTGTCTTCACCATCCTGACAAAATGTAAATAGCTCTCTCTTAAATTCTGCACTGATAAGCTAAACATGCACATCCACAGAGTCAGACAAGGCATTAGTAGGCATGTGAAACCTCTCCAGATCTTCATCCAGCTGCGCTTTCATCTTGGTACAAGTTGCTCTAGGGAGCAAGTCACTTGAACTGATCTGGAAGGTGTACTTAGATGTCCCATTCATTGTGATGGCCCCTCATTGTTTCATGAGTGGCCATAGCTAAAAGGAGGGTAGAAAATGGGGCTCTGAGGAGCCTATGAAGTCCTGGATGCTGTACCCATCATGAGCTGGATCATGCCCATATTGGACTGGTCTGGACTGGAATATGCCCATCTGAATGAAATATTTGCTTCAAACTTGTCCAGCAGAATGCTTTTCAAAACAGAAGGCAGACCTGCAAATCTGCTATTTAATTACTCTACATTTCAAAACTTGTTTTGACATTATGTGGAAAGACTACCTTTTCTGCTCAGGCTCCAGAACTGATGAGTTGCCCCTAAATAAGGAATTTAGAAATAACAGATTGGCAGATGAAGTCCATTTAACTGAAATTTGTGGTTTTGTGTGGAGTTTCAACTCCTTTTGTTAATACTTTTCCTGCACAATTAAACATTCTGTGCTTGTGTGTTTTTTAACCTTTATTTTCCACATTGCTGCAAGAAGATGTAGCAAGGTCTCTGACTAGCTCGTACAAAACATGCATTTGTTTTAGGTGTATTATCTGCAGAGTCACTCTGGTTAGAAAAGGGAGTGCAGTTGTCTCCATTTCTGACACTAGGTGCCATGGAAGATACAACAATATTTAGAGTGGTGATTCTAGATGCTTCATTACTGGGGGAAAAGGAAGAAATGAGACTGTATTTCCATTCATTTAAATTCTTGTCAGATTCTTTGCAGGCAGCATGGTCAGTTATTTGCATTTTATTTTATAATGCGAGGACCATATGTTTATTAAATCCTACTTTTTGCCTTACATAGCTCAGAATGAAAGTCAAGAATGGCCTTCAGAATCCAAGACAGCAGAAGTTCAAGAAATTTCTCCACAATCCTATCCTGGTGATTATATTTCTTTTTCTCTTGATCTGTCAAAATAGAATTGTGCGTATTTTACTTAGACCATTTGTTCTCTTGGCCTAAAATAAGTGAGAAAACTACACTAATTTTGTAAAATATATTGAAATATGCATTTTCCTGTTTGTTCAAACTTTCTATTCTGCTTAACAGATATCTATATGAGATATCTATATGTAGTATATATCAGGAGCATGAAAATTTCCAATTTGAAAGTTCATAACTGAATGCATCAGGCCACCAATTAATATTATATTTGTGTTTTGTAATTTTCAGTCCTTAGTATATGCCAATTGAACTCACATTCTTATATTTCCACAGTTTTATATTATGTGAGTGCATTTATCAGGGAAGAGACTTCATGATAGCTGAAGTATCTTTAGGATAGTTTTTAAATCCGTCATACCAAATAATCATCATACCTTTCTCACTGCCCTGCTGTATGTGCTGTTCTTCTTGTTGTTGTTGTTAGTTGCAAAATCGTGTCCAGCCCATCGTGACCCCATGGGCAACATTCCTCCAGGGCTTTCGGTCCTCCACCATACCCCGGAGTCCACTTAAGCTCACACCTACTGCTTCAGTGACTCCATCTAGCCACCTCATTCTCGGCCGTCCCCTTCTTCTTTTGCCATCTGTTGTTCCCAGCATTAGGCTCTTCTCCAGGGAGTCCTTCCCTCTCATTAGGTGGCCAAAGTATTGAGTTTCATCTTCAGTATCTGGCCTTCTAAAGAGCAGTCAGGGTTGATCTCCTCTAAGACTGACTCATTTGATCTCCTTGCAGTCCAAGGGACTCGCAAGAGTCTTCTACAGCTGTTCTAAAGCAATACAATTTGACTCTGATACAGCTGTTTTCCTCTTCCCTCTTGAGCTGCCCATTCAGTGTCCTAGCTGGAGATGTCAGGGGCATGGAGACAGCACTTTTCAATTAGCGGGGTGCTGATGTCATCTGCCTCCCCCCTCAGAATTCTGTTCCTTCTCGGCTTAGGTCCAGTCCTCGCAGTAGTTGTGGAAGGAAGGAAAATAATGAATGTTCACAGTAATGGTATGCAGTTGTAACACCAAGTATTTCAGGGCAGACTTGTCTTGAATGGACAAGTAACCCCCAGCAGCTTTGTAAAAGACCTGCTGAGATGAAAACTGCTAGAATTGGCCTGTTGATAGAGATCAACACAGTTGCTTGAGGTTTTTAGCCTCCCGTTGAAGGTTTGGCTATGAGGACTGTCATGATGAGTTGTCTATAATATTATTGACATATTTCCATGACCTCTGGCATTATGCCCCAATCCTGACTTCAGTTTTACAGATGAGGAGATTATTCCAGAAGAGTGAAATATGTGGACTGTAAATTCTCAAGCTAGGTAGAACAGGGTACAGAGAATCACAGTAGTGCAGTCCACCAGACATATAGGCTGCAATTCCATCCACATGTATCTTGATAGAACTAAGTTCTCCAAACCCAAGTAAAAATGCATTGAATATGATATTAAGTGGTAGATGTTGAAGCAGCCTGTGCTCAAGAATTTTTTTTCTATGGACTAGAGAGTAATGCTGCCAAATTAAAACTTTAACACTGGCTACCAGTAGCATAAGAAAACACTGGCTGATTTTTCACATAATTGTGTTAATTAGAATTGTATCTGCTACTTGGGAATGCTCCTAAATCCAGAATGGCTATGGGACATACAGATGGGATGTACAGAATGTCGTGCTTCTAGCTCCCATGGGTGGCAAACCCTCTTCTTGAGAGGAGAATTAGAAATGGTTTGGCTACAGTCATCCAAATATTTTTTCAGTTTAAATGAATACTATTCAAATATAGCCCAAGGAACAACTGACTGAGTTCATTGAGGACCAAATGACACATTCATCGATTGTTTTACCTTTGAATACAAGCTTATTTCAGAGGTTTCCAATGTGGCCCCCACAATCCACATCGGGATCCTGCCATGGGAGTAGGGAAACTAACCCTAACGCCAGTGTTAACTACACCACTGTGTATGTTCAAGGATAAATTACTTTAGCACAAGGTACTGTATTTTATAGGAATTATGCATGACATTTTTAGCTTTTGCCATTAAAGGGTTACTATATCTAGTAAATGCTTTATATCCTGAAACCATTTTTTCTGTTCAAAGTAGCTTAATGTCACTGACTTAACATTATGCTAAATTTAATACTAAGTTGTTCTCTACCAAGTTATGCTAATGTGTTTTATGTTAACATTATATTAACTTTTTCAAAAAACTTTGCAGCTATGACTGTACTAGACTGGGAAAGAAGTCAACCTACAGCTCCTAGTGTCTCAGAAGAATCAGAAAGCTCTCCAGGTAAAGAGATACCTTCCTGTGTCTTAATTTGAAGTTATCCTGGACAGCAAATAACATAACTGCATTTATTTAGGTACCGCTGGAATGATGCTGCTGGGATTCTTCAGAATGTTTAGTTCCTGATGTATAATCTATTTCTAATAAAATAAATATAGGTCAACTTTATGGTTCCTTGTGGACAAACCAAGTGCCTTAGGGAGAGGTAAAGTACTGGAGTTCACCATAACTCCCCCCCCCCACACTTTTTTACACTGACCAATAACTGACTGTTCTGTTTTGTACTACTGCTTTCTTTTGCATCATGCATCATTTAGATAAATCGCTTTGTTAATACATTTATTCAATAAATAGCAATACTTTAGAGTCATGTTGATAGAAATATAGCTGTTATACTGACAGAATCTGAGGTTATAGTTCTGATAAAGAAAGGATTATAACTTTATTTTACTACTCTGAAAGTGAACTGGAAACTTCCAGTCCTAACAACTCCTGCGTACGTTTGAAATCTAGCAATTACTGCTGTATAAGTTTGTGCTTCATGCATTTGTGAAGTGATTATAAAGTACTGCTGGAATATAATTGCTAACAATTCAGTCCTGAGCCTACACTGTTGTGTTCAGTGGGAATTATTTCAAGTTAGCATTTAATTATGAGGTTTTTGAAAATTTGCATAGTTGCTGGGACAGTTATGTAATGCATAATGCATTTTTGTATTGTTGACTACAGTTTCTTCATCAAAATATATCATAGCTATTGGAGTAGTAAGACTAGAAAGCAAAATATTATCTTTGTGACTTTGTTGTCATCGTAAATGCTGAAGCACTCTTTGCATATGGCCACAGTGTATTGACTGCCTAAAGAAAGGATATTAATTCTCTCTCTTTTTTAGTTCACACTGAAAGTGACCTTGAGTCTTCGAAACCTAGCATAACACCCATGGTTGAATTGCCACTTTCCACACTGGGTAAATACTTTATGGTGTTTCCACGGCGAAATTAAGCCTAACACTGTTTGTGTCAATGCATGCATGCTCTAGAAAAAACCAAACCAAACCTGAACATTCACATTCTTGTATTCCTGGTGGTGTCACTGCCATGTAAGATTAGCAAGAGGTCACTGCCATGCTAGTAGTTTATAATGGTTAATTATGACCTCTTCCACAAAACCTGACTACTGCAACATTTGCACTATACATAAAATATCTCTCTTACTGACTGGTTTAAACATGGTATTTCTAGGAAATAAAATTAGTAAATGAACAAGAACTTCTTGTCATTGAATTAAAAGTGAGGAATCACACCTTACTTTTAGCCACATTGTGGTTTATCATTTCAAAAAAAAACATTTCCTAAGGTTAAAGGGCCTGGGCATTGGGCTTTGCACATTATAGAAAGCTGCAAATCTGACATGATGAGCACTCAAAATAAAACCTCTTGATTTCCTTGAACCATTATTTTGTTATCCTAATAATGCATAGTGTCACTAAGCAAGTATGAAGCACTGTTCACCATATCTTCCTTTTATGGGCGTTTTTACTTACCATCTTAAGTATCACTCTGATTATAAGAAAAGATAGAAGGGTTTCCTCATAGGAACTGAGACAAGGTGGCCACAGTCCAACAGACACTTAATGCACACTTAATTTCATTGAAATAAATCATCTTAATCAAGTGCTTTTTGAATTGCATTAAACAAAACAAACATTATTTCCATTAAAAGCTATTGACAGGTTCTTTTTCATCTTCCAGCTCCCAGCATCATGAAGGAGTTTCCTAATCTGTGCTATTGAAAGGGAATAAGAGGAGCCATTGCTTACTAAGTAGTGAGCAAGGAACTTCTTTTTCCCTTGGTGCTTGTACAAAGATAATTATGTCACAGGTCCAGTCAAGCTGGAATGTTATTCATGTAGGACCAGCACTATTTTGCATCTTACTGTGAATTCTGCAAAGCCAGCTAAAGTTGTGCTATAGCTTTCACAGTTGTACACTTGACATAGGAAGGGTGGTAAAATTCAGCTGCTCACACCCAACACTAGACACCTAATGAACATCTGGCATCTTATAGCATGCTAAAAGCAGAAAGCATTCCATGCCTAAATTCCATGGATGAACAGGAATAAGTGCAGGAAATACAGATGACTCAAGAAGATACAGGAATTCAGTGCTACTTTTTATGAAGAAGAAATGACAATTAGGGACACCATTAAGTCATTGAAAAGCATGCAAACCCCAAAGCACAGTATTAATGCAGCAGATTTTAAAGTTCTCAATATGAAAGGATTTATCTGATAGCAAACACCTCATCATCTGTACTCACAAAAATCTTCTAGAATATAATGGCTACGTCCTTACTTTCCATCTAAAAGTAAAGGTTGTAAATATTTATTTTTCAGGATATTGTATATTAATATGTTGGACATTTCTTCTTTTCTATCTTTCAACTTTTAGCTCCACGCCATTTTCCAGAATTTCCTAAAACTAAAACAACTCCTCCACTCCAAATACCCACGGAAATATTGGGTAATGGTGTTTTTTAAAGTGTTCTTTTCATTTCAGTTTTACATTAAATTTTCTTGGAAAGGGTTTGCATTCTTAGAGCATGAGCATGATAACATAAAAGCTACATTGTGACATCATGGTGGTGTTTGCTTTTGTTCTAGTTCTTCATATGATTAAGTAATTTATGGTTCAGCCGATTTCATTCAAATATATTTACATTATTTGCAAAATTATATCCCAGAAGATCCATTGTACCAATGAACTTGATAATTATACTTTTCTTTCAAGATGAGCTCTATACTAATTACCTCTATAAAACATGGTCATTTCTTTTACTATAGCTTCGAGTGAAATGCAACCAGTTCCCTCAGTACCCCAAACGCCTGCTCCAAAAACCACACAGACAAAGCCAGGTAATTATTCCCCACACCCAAAGTTGCATTTGATCAATGCAGTTTTACAACAAAATAGTTTCATGCTCTGAACAACTAGCCTACATCCCACAAATATATATGCATGCAGAGAAGCATTATATCGACACAGAATATGAAGCAGCTATCCTCTATACTCATTCAGCTGAGCCAGTTTGCATGACATCCCATGGGGTATTGGAGGGTTGTTCAAGATTTGGATGGCATGACAAGCCTGTCAGCTATTATAATTAGGGCAATTCCATCCACACACAGCAAGCATGCATGACAGGGTTCATGCCAGAATCATGGGAACTGGGTCACTGTTTCCTTGAGGAGTGGTGGAGGGATGGTGCCAGTTTTGACATAGTCTTCACATTATAGGCAATGTGTCAGGAAGAGAGAGCATGATTTCAGTAGACTAAGGCTGGATTTCAGGGCAGTGTGTAAAAGCCCAACTTGTACCATGTACCAAGGTCTTCAGGCTGAGTGATCAGGTCAAAGTCAGCAGTGGTGTACCACTAGATGGGCCATTCTTGGCTCCACTGGGCGCCTGATGCTGCTGGTTTGTACATGGTAGTCCACTTGCTAGTCGTATGCATGGTGGAGCTGCAGACCAACCAAGATTAAGCCAAGCGTTCTCTCAGCTTGCTGGCTGGCCTGTGGGCAATAAGGAGCTTTGAGAGTCTCCTATTTGGGACACCTGTTGCCTTCCATTCTGGGCTTGCAAAGAAACTATCAAGAGGCTGTTACTGCTGTCAAAAAGATCCCATTGCAGTATTAGTAGCTGATTTTTTTTTCTTAAAAGAAAAAGGAGTAAGGCTAAAGGGCAGGCTGGAGAAGATAGAGACTTAGTTTAGGAAAATGTAACCAAACTGCACATGTCTTGATTTTCTTTTACTGTAAATATCAGTCAGGGTAGATCCATGATTGGGACCATGGATCACAGGAAGGGAATGAACCCTTTTCTCCCATGCTATGACCCCCCCCCCACACACACACACACAAGCACACAACTATTTCCTATTTGCAATGGGAGGACCATTGTAATTCATACAATTTCCGCTGGGGGAGCAACTTGAGAATGGGCGGATTTCATGAAGGCTGTGATATCAGGGAAAAACATCTGCAAACCCTTCCTGGCATGCCGTGCTCTACAACAACCACAGCAGGGGTGCCCAGGATGTTCTTCCCCAGAGAGGTGGCTGTCACTGCCAAGTATAGGACTGTCAGGCATCTCTTGCTTGGCGTCACCCATTCCTGAGTGATAGATTTTATCACTCAGCATCAAAATAGCATCTTATTTTGAATGTATATTTTGTATATAAATAGAAACATTTATTCTAAAAGTATTTTTAACTTAATAACAGGAATCTGCATTATTTTATCTTCAGTCTTTTCAAATTTCCACAAATACTCTATGATATCTAGAGTCAGGCCCATCAGATGCTACTATTTACCTGCCATTTCTGTTACTATTTTCACTGAATTCTCTTGGGAGGTTTCAGGGATTTTACCCCAGATTTCCTCTGAAATATTTTTAAGCATTTCTGCTATCCCAGAGGGAGACATTTATTTTTATTTATAAACATTCTGGGTGGCCAGTTTATGGTGAACTTTAAGTTTCTAAAAAGATGCCTTTGTTGTTTTATTTTATTATTTATTATATTTTTCATAGATGCTGATACCTCTGAATCTATGTAAATAGTATGAATGCAGTTCCTTCATCCAAGAACTCTGAATCATACATTTTTTTCTTTCTAAAAATTGCTTGTGTTCTTTCTGCTGGCAGTGAATCATTTTTACAAGACTACAAACAAATCCTTCACTTCAGTTAGTATAAATGAATATGCTTTGTAGAAAGAGTACATTTTCCTTACACTACATGAAAAATGAAAGTGGTTCACTTTTTCTTACATTTTTAGCTTATCTTCTAAGTGATAATGTTTTCATCCCCCTTTCTTCTAAATTAAAAAGTAAACCTAAAATTGCATGGAAGTAAGAATTAGTTCCCTGTTTTACTTACTGTGTAGGATTTATTCCCATCCAGGTCATTCTAACGATGAACGTTATTTCAGAAGGATTTCTAGCTATGCAGAGTGTGATATGTTGATCTCACTCTGATTTAATGATTAGACCCAGGTATCTGTCCAGGGATGGGCAATCTAGTGCTCTCCAGATGTTTTGGACCACAATTCTTGTAAGTCCTAGCTGACATGGCCAGTGGTTAGGGATCATGGTAGTTGTAGTCCAAAACAACACTGGAAGGCATTCAGTTACCTATCCCCTATTCTAATACTAGTCATGCGAATAAGTTGTAGGCTACTCCCAGGAGTGAAATTAATGGGTCTAAACTTTGCCCAGAGACTATTTTCAAAGTTTAGTAGGCATGATCCAACAGCATAGGGGAAGGGGGGGGGGGAGGGGTTCCTTTTTTCTGTGAGAATATTCAGCCATACAAGATGATATGTGTATATAGCTACACAGAATTCTCCTTAAAGAGACAGTAATAGGGAACCAAGGCACATGTTCTGAATACTCTCAAATTAATATTTTTTCAGTAAATATTTAAATACCTGAAACTGCTTGATCCAGAAGTAAGTAAAGCAGATTATATTTTTGTGGTGCCTTGTTCCATTTTTATAACTTCAACATTAGGTCTACATTCTTCTATCTCACAATATCTTCTCAAAATGTTTTCTTAAGCTTCCTTTGCTTTTGTATGGAACCCATTATGATATTTTCATATTAATTTTTCTGTTCCAGGTTACAGACTGCACACATACTGTGTGATTCTAATGCTGTGCATAATTTTCTGATTTTCTATATCTGCACTGTCTGCACTTGGTGAACAATATAGTTTCTTTAAAAAAATGACCCTTGAATATTTCATCTAGTTTCACTTGATTCTTCAAAATCTCTCCTCTTGCTTTTAAAAAGTGTGTTCATTTTTGTACAGCTGTCCTGAACTTGGTGACTCCCAGTGACTGATAAGATGAAAGCAGGACAACTCCTGCTATGTCACAGGACAAATCAAAACTTTTAAAAAACATGAGTACTTGTAGCTTGCTTAGATGTAGAAGTATGGTAAGAAATAATGTGAATGCTGCCACTAAACCAGAAGATGGATCTGGTTAGATTCTAAGACAAAACAATAGACAGGATAAAATGCAGAGGACAATATGAATCAAAGCCTTCAACTTGATGTGTTAATAAAAGAGGTAAATACTCATAGGTACCTGTGGTCATTAAAGATGGGCCAAGCATTCTGGAAGCATTGTACTGTCTGGAGTAACAACTGGAACCGAAGCATGGGAAGGCAAGTTAAGTGTGATCAAGAATCTGGAAGACACAGTTTCTGTGGTACCTCAGTCAACAATATAACTCTGAGTAATGGTTAGGGAACTTGATAGTAAAATGCCAAAAATCCATCTCAAGGTCTCAGAACACTTGGCCTATATTTTCTCTTGTCATTGCATGAAATACAGATTCAAGCCTGAGGATGACCACAGAGTCAATTTGAAAATTGCAGAATCCTATTTCCAATGACTTCATTACCCTTTAATTCAATTGTATATGCTGTAGTTTACTACTACTCTGCAGTAAATGGTATAGTAGAAGTGGAGAGTTAGAACATTCTTTTGTATGGTTAGACAACATTTGTAGTTTGAAATAAAGTAGTCATTTTCAATTATTCTGCCTTCATAAAACCTTGAGGGAACCCTGAGCAACTGTCATGGAACTATTTTGTGTTACAAGGACTCTGGGTGTGACCTGCAGTGTTGATGCAGGGAACTGGTTAAGTATCTTGGGTCTCACTATCTCTATTTAGCAAATCCAATTTGCAGGACATGATTAGATATGCTTGTCAGCTACTAATGTTCTTTCTGCTAACCCTCTGATAAGTTTCTGAGGAACCGCAAAGTTCTCCAGAGTTTTAAACAGACTGCTATTTAAAATTAATAGTACCTCATTGCTGACATTCATTGTTCATTTAGACATTTTTCTTGCTGAAGTTAAACAAACATGGCTTTGAAGAGTGGCTGTGTAGGAGGTTGCCTGTGAATGCAGTATATGTTGCCCTGAACTCTCCAGAGAATAGGTGGGATATAAATTCAATCAATAACGGTAATAACATCCAGCACTTTAAGAACTATAAATCTAATAAGCTGGACACTGTTGTTGTGTCCTATTGGAACATGCATCCCATTTTCAAAAACCAAAATTAAACAAAAGCAAACAAACTAGAATGGAAATTAGAGGAAGAATATAGAAGGAATCAGAACAAGGAAAATGGAAGCCATCAAATATATTTGAATCACAATTAGAGTGCTATTTTCTATAGCTTTCCAATAGGCTTTTCTCTCTGTCTGAATGTAATACTTCACAGCTTCTTCTTACATTCATCTGTTGTTTCAATAGATTCTGTAAAAGTAAATACACATTTAGCAGTAAGTTAATACTTTGTAATAACAAGAACAATGTTACATTGATAGAAACCAAATCTTGAACTTTATATACTTGTTTGATTTTATTCTCTTCTTAGGAAAGGCCTATCTCCACATGTGTCTTGCCTCTAATAACATCTCTTACCAGGGCATCCTTTTTCCTGAAGGATCTGGATCTCCATATTCTAACTCACTCAGACTTAACTCTGCCCTAGGGATCAATACAACAGTCCCCCCAGTATCCCAGTACAGCTGGCCAGACTGTTTTATTACATTCAGTATGAGAGTCTTCATGGGAGAGTCTCTTTATATTCTGTATTATGATCTAATTAACACACATTAATCGGCTTGCATGCCTGGGTTTATCAGTAGCCAGTGTGCAGTAATGTAGCAGTGACTGGCCCTAAATGCTAGATAATTATAAAACTTATCTGTTATGGAACTAGTGACTGTCAACTGTTTCACTTACAGCTTCTTTTTTAGATAATTGACAAGGATAGATCCTTTTTCCTTGTTCATTTCAAGCAAATGAAACCTATTCATACAATATATTTCCTCTTCAAGCATTATTCATTTATTTCATTAATTCTCTACCTTGTCCTTGAAATGAACTACTTCTTAGCTTTGAGATACAAAGACCTTTTTGTTGTACTCTGATGTTTTTGGATGGTTTTACATCTAAGGCTTTACATATGTGACTTGTTTGTGTTCCGCCTTAGGTGTTGATTGCAATAAGGCCAGCCAACGAACTGCATAAACAACTGTATAAAATGAAAAGTAGGAATAAGTTTTCAACAAGAAATTATGTGGGTCTATACAGGTGGCTTAATTAAAAAATAATAATTAAGAATTGGACTATGCTACTGAAATCTGGCCAGCAATATTTGAAGTAGTAAATGTGGTACATTTCCTTTTCATAAATACTGAATTATTTCTTCAGAGTTATAATGGGACAAAAGAATTCAAGGAGTTGATAGGAAAATAGTTAACCAGTGCCTTTCACATTTCTGGATGTTATTCTATCAATGAGCACCTCACTGAACCAATTTCTATAAAATTACAGAGGTGGCATTATCTTAATGAGAGTACTCAAACATGTGTACACAATGCATTTGGGGGTGTGGGGAATGGAAATACATTGGAATTATATTTGGTTTTTCTAGTTCCATCAATCTTGTAAATGGCATGGTTTCTTACAATTCACAAGAATATACAATTCTTACTCATACTGAAGCAGTGTCCAAATTTTAACCAGCTCTTCCTCTCAGCACAGATGCAAGTTGTACACCAGGGCAATCCAGAGGATGGGAAGTCTGTGTGCACAGGCAATACCACATTTAACTGTTCCTCTCCATGTCCTAGCTTGCATAACTTGACCTGGCAAAAGGGGAGTCTGGTTGGCAGTAGAAGAGAATGTGTGCAGAAAATTAGAAAAACATTTGGCTGAAATTCAAAGAACTGCACAACTGGTTTTGTACAGAACGGCTTCTTACTCCTGTCCAGTGTCCACTTCTGCCTGCTGGCCTCTTATTTCTCTTGTTGCTATTTTTGGTAGAGTAGTTTCAACATAAAGGAAATGTTCTGTAAGTATATGCTGGGAAGTCAAGGCAATTTACCCACCTGAAATTAATATCAGTGAATGGAATCTAAGACATTTTCCTCCATTGCCAGAAGGCTTCCATCAGCAAAACAGGAAGGTGTTTCAGTGATTCCCTGTTGGAGCAGACCAGGAGCAAAGGAGGATACAGAGAGAACAGGGTATTGCTTAAAAATGACTCTTCCCTGTTCTGCTGATGGAAACCTTTTGTTGACCAAGAGACACTAGTTGGATTCCACTCAGTATGTATTTTTATTTTTATTTTTCATTTTAACAATAGAGGCTTATTGGGCTTGAATGAGTTTCTGAAGAATTAGAAATGTCCTATGAGACCCAGTTTGAAGAAAAAGCAGTGAGAAGTGACTATAGTAGTTTTTCTTTCATTAAATAAATGCTACTCTAGTCTCCTAGTTTAAAATCCCCAAAGATATATTCACTGAAAAGTTGTAATTTGCAAATGCATTGGACCAGTCAAACAATTTGCAAGTTAAAAACTAACCTAATCAAAACTTTATCAGTCTTAGTTATTGATACAGTTTATACTACTTCCTTCAGAAAATAAAAATAGTTTTAAAAGAAATAATCATAATTGCACTTTCTATCAATTCATTATTTTTAGTTTACAGCAAACCACAGCCTGCTTTTTCACGTGCCACAGCTTCTGATGAGATTGATCTGTCAGACTCCAAACCAGGTATACTGCTGTCATCTTATATGTGCAGCCTATTCTCTGTATACCCCAGAGTAATTTCACATTGAATTCACTAAGATGGTTTAGTTAAGACTCTGAGAGCTGTACTTGTCTCTTTAACTTCAATAGAATATGTGCTGACAGAACCTTCTGGGGACTGGATTGTGTCTGAAACAGATAATCAAAACATATAGATAGAAATTCTAGCCCTGTGAACTGCTCAGAAAACTTCAGTGATTGGGCAATATAGAAATGTAATAAATAAGAAAATGATAGTCTGCTTCATCCAAATAGCTCTGTCCTATGCTATATAAAGAAAGAATAGCTCATGGCATGGAGTGTTGTGTGCTTCTTAATATTCTACATGAGATGTTGAATACAGCTTTAAAAGGGGGTGTTTAGAATTATTTTGTTGTTCATTTGAAATTGTCTAAAGGTGATGCAACCTAATGTTTTAAGACAGTAGAGAAGGTTGAGATGAGATCAGATGAGATGAGAGTAAAGCCTTTGTTTGATTCTCTATAACTGTATTAATGACTTGGATTTGCCACTTTATTTTAGCCAAGGATTATGGGCATGATCCAGTCAATGCTAAGCATCTTTAAGCTCCAATGGTGCCAATGAACATGCCATTGATGTCATGATCATGTATATTTTCTACCTCTCTCCTTTCCTTTAAACACCTTCTCAAATGCTACTTTTTCTACCTGGCCTTTGTTTTATCACCTTAATCCCAATTTCCTGTTTAGCAACATCTTAAGAACTGTATTTACCTAACATCCAGAAAAGACATTCATTTCTGTTGTCCTCTCCTGTACCTCTCCCTCCCTATCTCTCCCTCCCTCTCTCTCTCATTCCCTCTCTCTCTCTTTCTCTCTTTCAGAGTGTAAATTCTTTGGTATAGAGTCTAGTCTCTTTTTTTGCCTAAAATTCCATGTAGGCTAATGATGTGGTGGTGATAGTCATAACACTAAACATGTTGAAACCAATAGAACTCTAAGTGACCAATTTGTTCTCAGTATTAGGAGGATGTGCAGTAAAATCTCTTTCTGCTAACAATCTTAATCTCTTTACTATTTCATTTGAATGATACAATTTTTGCAGAGTTGTCTCTAAATTCTAAAATTCTATATACATTGTACATGTGGCAATGATTATTCAGATAGCAGGGTTTAATTCAAAACTAATGGTACAGGGGAAGGGAAAAGATAAATAAATGATCACATACATGTTCACGTATGGTAGCAGGAAGGGAATCCTTAATAATATGTTATTTAAATAGCTTCTATAACACCTACTAAACTGGTAAACTAAAACAAAAACCAAAGTGAAGGAAACACTTTTTTTTTTTTCTTTTAGGATAGCTTTGTTTGTTTCTTATACTTGTCAACATTTTTTCTAGCAGTAACCAATGAACCCCTGGAAGCTCTCACACCTAAAACATCTAAAGCTCTTGACCAGCCAAGGGCAACTCTGGGTAATGTTTTTCGCTGTGAATGATCATGCTATATTTTATGTTTCAACAGAAACATTTTCATTCCATGTGAATTCATTTCTTCCAGGATATAATTACCATCCTTTCAGTACTGACCTTCATCAAACTTCTGCTTTCTCCAAAGTCTCTAAATATTTATATTCATATTTTTAATTTCAGTTAAGAAAGTTGCATGGATCATCTTTGTGTTATCCTTCCCTGTTCACCAACATTTATCT
This sequence comes from Varanus komodoensis, assembly GCF_004798865.1. Classification (NCBI taxonomy): domain Eukaryota; kingdom Metazoa; phylum Chordata; class Lepidosauria; order Squamata; family Varanidae; genus Varanus; species Varanus komodoensis. The sequence goes on from NW_025335941.1 coordinate 35,976,152, forward strand.
ACAGCTGTCTGTATAGAAAATTGTCATTTGTCTTTGGAATACTGAGATCTGTTTAAGATCAGTGCATCACTTTCATTCGCTGGCTGGTCCATTCCATTTTGAACCTTTTCTTCATAATTGCAAGCTTTTTGCATGTGCTGTGTATTTAATTATAATGTCTTGAATGAATTCTGAAGGATTTTAAACTTAATTTGTTGCTCTTTTCAGCTCCATCCGAAACTCCATTTATTCCTTTTAAATGGGAACCTTCTGCCACCCCAGAAGGAAGGCATTTGAAACCTGGTAATTAAATAATTTATGAATACAGACAGCACTGAGAAAATTCTTCTGCAATCAGCCATGAAATAACAGCTTTCTGTAATCAGTGGGAGTACTTCTTTCACATGTAAAACTTTTCATTATATTTTTATCAAAAGCAGCAAAACAAACATTTGGTACTAAAATGCAGATCACTTGTCTAAAGCACAAACATGTGAATCACTTTGTTTCATTTAAATTGATTATGATGAGGAGAATAGGCTTGTATAACCTTAACTGAGTCAATTCATTTCTAGCTGTTTCTGCTTTCAGGAGCTCAGTAATGAAGAATTTATCTTTTATACAATATAGATTTGTTACAAAAGGACCACCAGCCCATTCTATATTATTGGATCTATGCAACCATGCAAAGGATAGTATGTGGATATGTCTTTCGTTCCTTCTTATATTTTTTGTCAGAAGGAAGGGATGCCAATGTCCACTTCATATATGAGACATTATGCAAAGAGCTTCTATCTCCAGAGTAATTAGTGACTATGGACCTTCTATCTTGTGTGTTTTTTTCACAATTCAATCTTTATGTTAGATGTTTAAATTTTATCAACAGGTAGGAAATGTTTCATTTCTCAGAATGGTAACTTGCAGTTATCTTTATTGTTGTTGTTCAGTGTTCAAATTCTTTTATTTTTCTAGTCCCCAGTCTACCACCTTTGAAGCAGGATACACCTAAAATTTCCAGGATTACTGAACAATTAAAATCTACCCCAGGTAACAATCATCTCCTGCAAAAATTATTTAGCTTTCCGAAGTGCCAATAAAATTCCAATCTAACTGATCCCTGGGAATGTATTTTATTCTGCAAATAATAGAAATAGTTGATTGGATTCAGTGGAGTCATTGCATTAGTGAAATTCCCAAAACCACACTTATAACCTCAAAATGCCCCAAAGGGTTCAGAAATACTGCAGAGCACTAGGGTAGTACAGAAAGGTGCAGAAAGAAAGAGTAAAGCTTGCCATGCTGTTTAATAACCACTCGGATATATTTAGAGGTGGTGCAGTGGGTTAAACCACTGGTTGATCGAAAGGTGGACATTTTGAATCTGCAGACTTGGTGAGCTCCCATACTCTGCCCCTGTTCCTGTCAACCTTGCAGTTCGAAAGCGTGCAAATGCAAGTAGATAAAAAGGTACCACTTCAGTGGGAAGGTAACAGCATTCTGTGCACCTTGGTGTTTAGTCATGCTGGCCACATGACCACGGAAACTCTCTGTGGACAAATGCTGGCTCCCTAGGCTAGGAAACAGAGATGAGCACCTCCCACTAGAGTCAGACATGACTGAACTTTAATGTCATGGGGAAACCTTTACCTTTACCTTTTTTTAACATGTATTTAACCAAGGGTGTGATTTCAAATTGTTGTTCAGGCTACAGCTACAATATTAATTCTTCAATTTTGGAAATGTTTTTGTTAAGTTAAACTGCCCACTGAATTGCAATGTTAGTCAATCTGTATTGGTTATAGCCACAGACCACCACAAATCCAGATAAGCAGAAAACAAAATGCAACAAAAGTACAAAACAATTTTAAACAAAAACATTTGAAAACATACAAAAGGTTAATGAAATATGGACCATTTTAAAAAGGAAAAAGTGTGCAAACAATAATTAGAATAGGACAATTACATTCACACATCCATTTCCAGGAGAAAAATAACAGAGTAGTCCTTCTCCATAAATTAGTACAGAGCTACAGGATGCCTGAATTTTCAAGCAGCCAGGGTGAATTTTGCAACCTGGGTTATCAGTGCCTAGAAGGAATGTACAAGCCTGGTTTAAGAAAACTGCTTGCAAAAAAAAAAGCATAGTACCTATGACTGCATATTAGGATTTAAAATTCTATAACTGAATTCTGAAAATTTTCTTTGAACAAATCTTTCTGGGTTAGAAAAACAATATTCTTATAAAAGCAAAATGTTCCAACTGACAATGTGAAATGAATACTATCAACCATTGCATGACTGATTAAAATATAAGAGATTTTTCTATTACTAGTAACAGTTTATACAGCATTTCTGAGATTCAAAGCATTTCACATACATTAGTAATTCTTAAAGCACATTTGTAAGATAGGTCAATGTTATTACCTATGCAGACAAGAACAGGAGTCACCTAATAAGTTAATGGCAAAGAATAGATAAGTATGATTTTTCTGTTGGATGAGACTTTTTCAACAACTAATTCTACAACTTCTATAAAAGTGGGTAAAATCTTTTCCCCCTCCACTTTAGCTCATATAACTCTAATTTCCTAGGAAGAAAAAAGACAGTAAGAAGCAAGCAAACAAACAAAGTATCTATAATACAGCCTGTGTCTTTCAGCTCCTCTGGAAACAAAATTTGTTCCTTCTACACCTAAACCTTTTGCCCGACCCGAAACACCAGAACTTAAATATGGTAATTATATTTTGTGCCATTAATTATAATGAACTTTCTTTTTAATCCATGAAGTTAGCCTGTATAAAAGAAACTGTGTTCTTTTTCCTCAGAAAATACAAAACTGTGTTTGTTGACTGTGTGACTTTGAGTCTTGTGCTTTATCTCAAAGATTCATAAAATCTTTCAATGAAAACACTGTTAATAATACAAGCATATTAAGGATCAGAAAGAAATTATTTTATATCCTTTTCTGTTGGATGCATTCATATGCTGTCCTAGGCAGTGGAAAATCTGTCTCATTTTAAAAATCTTTTATTTAGAAGCATTTAATTCCTACATGATTTACTGCTGTTTTTTCCCTTTTTCACCAACAGAAAAAGAACCTCAGTGGGAAAGCACTACTACTAGCATTTATAAAACCCCTGAATTGCCAAGAACAACACTGGGTAATGGCCAACCGAGCTTACATGATGTTACAGGGGAGCAATCATAGTGGTTAAATATCAATGAATTTGTCTTCGTTGTGCCATAAATGGATGAAGTGGGGCTAATGGGTGATATAGCACTGGCAGTGAAGGATTTGTGGCACAATTAAATATGAGTTAGAGACCTCTGAGTCTCACTACAGTTAGAGGCTTAAGTTTTACTTCTGTCTGATTCTCTTGCGCTGATCCCGTGCCTGCTCCCCTGCTCAGGAATCTAGAAAAGAAATCTAGTATATACTGTACCATGCATGAAAGAGGGTCTTGTATGTGACTCATAGTTTACTCCTGCTTTTAAAGTATTCTATCATTTTTCTTTGAGACTAATAATTGGGGATATCACTTTTATTCCTAATTGAATATAGTATAATTGAATATTTTTAGCATGAATGGGAAGCTTGAAATGTTCCCTGCCACCCACCCCCTTTCATTGCATCTGTGTGCTCTTGTTTAATGGTGGTCTTGGTAGCTTCTCATTGTTAACACCCCACATTCTTCTCTTAAGTGAGAGTGAATGGGCTACTGGGGATCATGTACTGATCTTTTATTCTGAATTGGCTTTGTGATGGCACGGCATTGCGAAACCAATTTAGAGTGAGGGTAGGGCAAGCACTGCTCTGACTTTGTATTGTTTTTGGAGAAAGAGAAGTGTCATGGCACAAATAAGATGGGCTGGGTGAGAACACTTTGCCCTCACCTTCCAGAGAAGAGAACCTACAAACAGGATTGCAAAACTGTTTGTAGGGGTGCTTTTGTTCCATTTTAGGAATTTGAATGCTAATTATTTGAATACCACCAGGGAGGAAGCAGATTTTTGCATGTGCATCCCTTGATGAATGCAGGAAGGATGCTACACATGATCTTGTATTTCTTAGAATTGCACTCATGACTCATATTGTAAAACATAAAATAGCACTTCAGTTCCCATGGACCTGAATATCTCAAGGTTTAGAGGACAGAAAAAGTACACTCAGGTACATCCAATCATGAAAGAAGAGGGAAGTTAATGTTTGGACAGGCCCGCATACCTGAAAACTGGGGAAAAGGCATTGTCAAAGGCGACTGTGCTGACAATCTATTGGACAGGCAGCACTGAGTAAGCCAAGAAAATTCAGACACTCCACAGATCTCTGACTTTGGACTGTTCTTTGATGTCCTACTTTGTGATTCTTTTGTTGGAATCCTGTGCCATCATAAATAATGCTAAAATAATGGCATTGTTTTAAAAAGGAAAGAGAGGGCAGGACAATGGATAAAACTTTATTTATTTACTTTCCTTTAATTAAAAATGTACCACAATTGACATGGATAGACATTCAAGTTTAATTGTAAGGGTCCTAGAATTTATTATTATATTCATATTTAGGCCAGGTTCTAAAGAACCGCAGGACTAGCTCTGTGAGCAAAAAGGTTTTTCATGGTCATTCAATCACTGCCCAAGTGAAACTAGGTTCACTGAAGTTAGTTGAGTTTGCACAAAATCCCATTACAAAATTGTTCTTCTCAAGCAACAGCCTTTGGCAAATCGCTTTTGAATCTCACAGGAATTGCTAAAGTAGTTTGCAACACAGCTTTTGAGGACCTGACATAGTAAAAGGAACAAAAATGCTACAGGTCTGTCATATGACAGCTTTAAAAAAATCCATCACTGTTTATTGTCAATTTGGGATACTTTTATGCAATTTTGGACATAGATGTGTCCACTGAAGTCTTCCAATGCATTTTAAGGAGCAATTCTCTGTGGGCTGTGCTATTTGTGCTTGTCTGGTACCAACTAATGTTTTCTTAAACAAGCAGGAATTACATTTTCATTTTTATTCCTTCTAGCTCCCAGTAAAACAAAAATCCCTGTTTCCAAGCCCCAAATCCTTCCCCATCTGGAAGAGCCAAAGACTGTACCGGGTAATTGCCATGTACTTTCCTATAACTGTTTTGTTCCACAGCATGGATCAAACTTTCTTTTAACTGTTTTGGACAAGAATGTCATAAAAACAGAACACATGTTATTCACATGTATTACTTTTCTTGTATTTACTTATTTATTTCATTTTTAGACTGCCAAATAGTCAAGGCTTTCTTGGTGGTAAACCTTTCATAATCTTATATCATGTAGTGTGATATACATAGTCACACATAACCTTTTGAAGTTAAACTTCTATGATTAAAATTAGCATCATAAGATTTCACTGTCCTATCAAAGCTCATGTTTCTAGCATTTTATCAACTCAAACTAAGCTAAGTTTAGTTAATCGAATTTGCTTTAAATTTAACTCAAGTTTGAGAATAAAGTTAAATGCATTTGATGGCATATGTCAGTCACAGGTAGCAGTAAATAATACTGGGATAAACTACTAACATTGAATAGGAAGATAGAGAGAATTTTTGATCAGGTGCTAGGTGCAGCCCAAGGGCTACCAAATTGTCTATCCATGCTTTAAAATGAAAACAAAGGACCTGCTCAAAGTATTTTTGAGTACAGATCAAAAATTTGTGGGAAAGGGTAGGGGGCATATGAAAGAGGGGAAGGCCATCTGGAACACTTGTCCCATTAGAGAGGTATGTGTCTTGTGCATATTCACTACTGGATTGGGAATAGCATATACAGTACAAGTTCTCCTGGGACTTGACCTCCATCACTTCTTCAATTTGTTTTAGACTATTGACTCAGAAACCCACCAGTAGTGCTGAACTGTTTTGGTGCAATCAGTTTTGACACTATTGATTACCCGTTTGAAAAGAGTAAGTGACTGGAAGGCCATGGCCCTCCAGTCATCTCTTCAGGCTAGAGAAGGAAGGTGTATGGCAGGGTTAGAGTTAAGCATCTCTTCAGTTTTCAGTAAGTAAACAATGCAGTGAAAAATCAGCACTTTCAGAAACAGTTCCAAGGCTTCATAAAAGGACAGAAGCAGAGACAGGCTATTAGTTGGTAGAAGGTGGAAAGTGCCATTCTCATCAAGTAGGAACTGAAATGGAAAATACAGTTCCAAATCAATTATACATGGACTTTCATTGAGTACGCTCTGTACATCAGTAGGGCCTCATGGCCATCCTCTATAAAGTTTAATCAGGATATTTAATTGAGAGGCAACATATGTGTCTACTTCATTCTAAACAAATGTGGTAATATTGTTTAGCCTCCTCATACTTTCCTAGAGTTGGAAAATGCTATAGAATTTCAGTGGGTTCGAGAGGTCAGGATAAGAATATGAGCTTAAAATTGATGTGATACATTCCACTTAATTAAATGCCAGGCATCTATTTTTGTTTATGAGGAAGGAGTCTCCTAAAAGGTGGCTTCTCTCCAATAGACCCAGTTGTAAATACAAACTTGATACATTAGCTTCGGGGAGTCAAAAGCAGTTGCACTTTAAGCCAGTGATACTGTTCCCCTGTGTACAGCTTGCATTAAGCATTCAAGAAGCTAAAATGTGTCAGACTGACAGGGTCTATGTCTTGGAACAGATGTTGACAGCTGAAGTATTTTCTTTCACTTCCTTCAATAGTTAAGAAATGTGGTGTGCTAAATATATCACACCAATATTGCTATTTAGCTAACTTCCAAATTCATTTTCCCACCCTGCATAGTTGCATTGTTTTTCCCTTTTAAAACTTTCAGAATGCCCCATTTATTCTATGGAATGCAGTGTTTGGCTGTTTTTTGTAAGGTTCTTAGCTGATGCAAGCTTCATTTTCTTCATATTGTATGCACCATAGTAAACCTTTTGAGATCAATGTGCATGATTCCAACTATAAAAGACAACACCTTCTGCTTTTCATTTTTTGCAGTATAATTCAATCACAGTGTAGTCTAATCTGGTTTTAGAGAAGTACATCTTCTACTCCAGATGCAATTAATTAGGAAATTGTCGGCCAATATGCTTGTACCTTCATCCCCTTTGGAACAAGCCCCACTGTATTTTTTTCACCCTACTTGTATACAAGTATAGACACCAGATTAAACTATTGTATATTCATAGCAAGCTTAATATGCTGAGATATGCCGGATTGCCTAAACTCACTGAGTTAGCTGAGCAAGCATTTGAACCCATGTCTCCCCATTTCAACTGCAATTACAATACCATAGTGACATTATACTAACTGATTATGTTTCAGATTGGATGAACAGTACAGAAAAGATATGCCATTAAAATAGAACATACAATACTTTCCTAGAACACTAGTTCTAAAATCCTGAACTCTCTGATTTTCCTTTCTCTGTCTCAAGATAATATCCTTTACTCCAGCAGTTACCAGCAAATTGATTCCAGTGCCAACCACAACTAAGGTTTCTCACACTGTTGGACATCCAGTCACAACAATGGGTAATACCTTTTACTTCAGTTAATTGTCATCATCCTGGTTCTTCTTTCAATTTCTTCTAGTTCATACAAAGGACCTTTCACCTTCTACAAGGGCATTCCTTGCCACTACATTCATCATTAAAATTTTAATAGTGTTTAATAGTGTTTTAAATGATGGAATTGGTCTAGTACTGTTTTTTTCTTTACGTTTTATTGTTGTTGTAGCAATATGTGTTCAATGAAATGCTTGCCAAGCATTACTATTCACATGTCTTCCATTAACATCTGCAAGAACTCTTTCACATGTCTAATTTATTATCCCTTACGAACACTAAAGCATGAGTAGCACCTACACAACCGATCTTACAAGTGACATAGTGCAAACATTTATGGCTCGCTGAAATAGAAACAAGAGAGCCCATGTCTCTTCAGCAATGCATTGCTACTTCCTTGCCACCTCAATAGACTGTACGCAAAGCCATGCCAGGCAGCCCCACTTGGCATACTCTAATGGTGCACTAGAATGGTGTTATGTCCATTGTTATACTTCATCTATTGGTATCCTGCCAAAAAAGTGTGCATTTTTACACCTTAACCAGTTGAAGAACTTCTACTTAGAATAATTCAAACCAAAGTATTGGAAAGGAGTACCATTACATTTTAAACAAAACTTGATGGTTTAACTTTGGGTCACTGCTAGTAATTATAGAAGACACAACTAGTTAGTATCTGAATCCCACAGCCCCAGTCATCTTCATACATATTCCCAGCTGCAAGCCTTCCAGCCTATTAGTTTTTGTAATACTTTCAGTCAGTGCCAGCAAGTGGATCTGGTAAATCAATTGTGAATGTTTGTAAGTTGTACACATTATATTAATTTTCTTTTCCAAATAATAAAAAACTAAACATAGTCTGTCCAATTCTAGTTGTGTTTTCCTATTAAATTTATAAGTATCCTTCAAGTTTTTTTTTAATTTAAAATATTTAACTGACAAAAGGCAATCACAAAATAATGCTCCAGAATCCAGGAATCTTCCATAAGTAGATTAAAATATTGATGGCTTGAATCAGCTAGTTACTCAAACCAGACTGGCTGAGAAATTGATGTGGCATGTGGGTTAAACAGATGGTGTGCCTGAGAAAGTGTAAGTGAGCGTTGCAATGTAGGCATTTTGCTTTAAAAACAGTTACGTCAGATTATCAAGAGGCGTTTTTTTCTTTGGATGGAAGAGCCCAGCTAAAGGAAAGGAGGTGGTAGAAGGGATCATTTTGCCCCAGCAGTTAGTAGTACAAAAAAAGCTGGACAACCTGCCTCAAAATAGTGTTTATATACCTGACACAATATGGCAGATCCAAGAAGATGCTTCATTTTTGGCATGAGCAATAGGATCTCTTCATTCCTGCAGTGAAGCAAACCTGAAGAAGAGAATGGCAGGAAAGGTTGATGTTTGCTCAGCACACTGAAAGGACATGCAGGGCAGAGTTAAGAGATGAAAGGCAGCCTGAGCCTGCATTGAAAGACACAGATGTGCAGGAGTGGGAAGGTTTCTCCGTGCCTCTCTGTATGTTATTATGCCTAAGGAATCCACTTGGTACCTCCACTTTTAGGCATGAACAGGGCATCCGTGTTTGAAGTACATGTGATTGCCCAAACATTCTAGTTAGGCCCTAAGAGTAAGTTGTGCTCAGTCCTTGAAGGAGAGTTTGCGTTCTCTGACATTTGTCATCCCTGAATATAGGCAAATGTTGAAAATATTTCAATAGCTGTGCTCGCACAGTTTCCACAAAAGAGCCACCTTGATCCATTTCCTTATTACACTACCTGACACAATGACCAAGTCAGGCCCCTCGCTCCACTGGGACCAAAAATCTAGAACAGCCTTTGTCAAGCTGGTACATGCCAGATGTTTTGGACTAAAGCTCCCATTAACAACTGCCAGCAAAGCTAATTATCATGGAGGGGGAAGGCTGTTCTTGCTGCAGCATTCAGATACAAGCTCCTGCTTTCATTCACATTTCTTTCTGCATTGCTATAGACTGTGTTCTACAGAACCAAGTGTGGACTCAGTGGAATTATTCCTGAAGTATTTATCTCATCCTTAACAGATTTCTCTAATCCCTTCCTTAAAATTTACAGTGAATCATATTCTATAATTTCTGTTGTCTCCCCTTTATACACACAGCTTATGCACTGCAGTTTAATCTCCTTCCTTAGTATCAGAATGTAAAATTCATCATTTCCTGATTTCAGTTTATTTATTAAAGCAGTATCACTACCATACAGGATTTAAGTGTGTGTATTTCAATGTCAATAGAGTATGAATTAATTTCTGGACTGGGGCTTTTTTTCAGCTTCTTATGAACCAAGCTCTGTTCGTTCTAAATCTAAAGAATCCAAGCATGGCATGCCAGAAGTACCAGATAGCAAGCCTGGTAGAGTAACCTTTAAAATATATTTTAGTTACTTGTGCTATTCTATAAAATTGTCTCTAGATGTTGTTTTGGAATGCTGATTTCACATTAAACATTACATTTTAAAGACTGCATTTATTTATTTATGCAGTGATGTACTGGCCACTGTGAAAATCTGAAAGATGTACATTTTATAGAAAGCAGTTTAGAAATTAGAATGTTTCTAAATTAGAAACATTAGAAATTTCCCCATCACATGAGCAAGTGCTAATGATATTGCATAAGCAATGCTTTGCACTAGTGTCCCTTCAAAAGTGCTAGCATATTAACACAATGAGCCCCTAACTGAAATCATCTTCATACAGAGTTCCCTGTGGAGACCCTGATATACACTTGACATTTCTACATACACAAACAAGAATTCTCCAGAGCAAACTAGATATTAGATTAAATGTATCACCTGTAACTGCATATCCCTTTCTGTTTTGAAAACAATTCATAGCAGGCTCAGGGGCAATTTTCCTGGCACATGGGAAAGGAGGATTCAATCCTTTGCTTTCCAACCAGGGTCCTGGTGAAAATTGTTCCTATGGAGCTGCCATTAGCTTCACGAGGGGCATTCCCATGGGTATCAATGAGAGCTTCCCTTCTGGGAATAAGAGACCAGGGTGGACCACTGGATAAATACCTCATGTGTTCATTCAACATAAAAACTGGACATTTAAATAGGACTTATGTATAACATAGAATTGGGATAATCTGATCCAGGCTCTGGTGGCACACCTCCAGGTATTCTTTAGAGACCATCTTACTAATTGGGCACTAGTCCACCTCCTGTCTAGACTCCTAGCAATCTATGTCTAAGTACTGTAACTTCATATTTTTGGATCATTAGCAACACGGTTTAAGGGTCTCAAACAAGCACATGCCTGAGTTAGGGTTAATGGTTTAACTACTCAACCATGTTATCATTTCCAGATGTACTTAAAAATGGAAATGAGCGGTTTCATTGAATAACTGAACAACTCCAATTCATATCTAGATGATTAAGTAATAGGTATCTCCTAAGGAGATTAATTTCAAAATTAGGATGAAGAAGGTATTAGGTGCTCATGTATTTCTTTAAAATATACCTAGCATGCCTTTTCCACTGTCAGGGAAACATAACATTAAGAAACAAATACAAAAATAATAAAGTACAGTGTAAAGCCTATAGTTACAAAACAGAATGACAACATCAACCGCCAGCAGTAGCAAAATAAAAGACTTCCATCTCAAGGGTTGGGTACCTGCCGAGGGCTCACACCCCAGCAGCTGCCTCCTGGAGTTTCCTCTTTGCCATTTCAGGTTGCTTATTCACTTGCTTCTCACTCTGGCCCAGACAACTGTGGGTGGGAAGGAGTAGTGTATTCAATGCCTTTATTAAGTCTCTGTCTTTCAATAAGCAAGTGGTAGTAAGGATGAGAAAGTGGATGTACAGCAACCAAAGCAGCTGGTAAGAATGGTGCTGAGAAGGGACCAAAAACAGTTTGAACCAGCACTATTCCATCCAACTATCCAAAGGCCTTTTCATATTAGTGGACGTTATAGAAACACCCAAGTAGGTCATATATATTATATTTTTAACCAGTTAGCTGACCTTGTTCTAAATTTTGTAGCAAACCTTGCTTTTAAGATAATTGTATTACCTTCTGTTTGTCAATTAATGCAGCAGTTACATTCATTCCAAATGGTTTTCCTCATTTTAATAACTCCTTTTTTTCTGGTACAGTCTTGGAACCTTTTACGTTTAGCAATGAACTCCCGACAGTAGGTAATGCTGTTTTCCTAGTGCACTGACTGAACTTCTTGTTTTACTCTTTTGTCTAAGAAACCTATTTGCATTTTCTCCCTCTGCAAGATCATCTAACACCCTACATTTTTTTCATTAAAATTCACTCTTTCTCTAGGTGTGTTTACCATTTAGCATTGAAGACTTTAACAATTTCATTTATTTTTTTCACAGCACTGCTTTTTCTTTCCTTGCACAGAGTTCTATCACCTTTGAAAGCAGCTGGAAGTAGCCCTACTACACTGCAGTCAAGTCTTCAGTGTTTGTGATTCACATTACTTTTCAACCTGGTGTCAAGAAACTGCTGCAAATTACATAATCCACCTATGCTAATCTTTATATGTGTGTTGAGGCAATTCTTTCTTCTGAAATCTTTTGTGTGGCTGCCATTGTATACTTCTTATCCACAGCATGATTTTGTTTCTTCGCCTTCACCTTCAAATCTTAAATGCCAGACCTACATTTAGAAATATCTTAATAATTTTGAATATCCTTTTTCTCTTTCAGCTCCAAAAGCCAAACATCATGTTCCTAGCCATAAAACAACCATTAGTCCTCATGTGCTACATCCTAAACCTGGTAAATGTTCTAATATTCATATTTAAATTTTATCTGTGTGATTTTTTAAAATCTTGATTATGTTTATACTGTATGTCAATAAAAAACAGCACCAAGTCCAGGTTTTTAAGGACCTTAAGGCAAGACTCCTTTCCCTCATGAGTGTACCTTCTTGCTACTGCTTTTCAGCCTCTTTGTTATCATTGCTCCTATTCACTTGCTTGGTGTGCAAGAGAGCCAGAGAACCAATAGGCCACGCCAGTGACTGTTCCCCTTTTCACCACCATCATATTTGGGGCCAAAGTAAGAAGCACATGAACCTGCAAGTTGAAGTAAAACAGCATGTCCAGGAGTCTCAGTGGGCCCCTGTTGAAGAGTCAGTCTTTAGCTCTAATGAAATAGTATTGGTACAGTTTTGCCCTCCTATCATGGCTTGTTTCCACAGGTACCCTAGCATGAACTAGAGGCATTTCTACTTATGCAAGAGTGGGGTCTCTGAATTTAACCAATTCCCCCTCCCCTATACTTGCAGGCCCTCTGCCCCTGCATTGAAAACCATCGGGATAGCATATATAGGAAGATTTGTGTGCAATAATAGACATTAATTGTAAGAATTGTGCTTGAGTTCTGTTACAAATCTCTGTCACCAAGGTAGCCTGAAATGCTGGTTTCTTTTTTCATTTTCTTGGCATGTCTTTTTTTCTCCTTCATAATTTATAATAGGAATTTATACTCTTTTCTCTTATACTCCTCTTATACTCTGGAGGCATACTGCATCTATGTTCACAGAGTCTGATGTAAGTTTCAATTTTCTGGGCAAGGTAGTAATTTATAGCTCCCATTCTTTATTTTATTTTCAGAAAAGAAAGACCCTGAGCCTTTCAGACATGAGACTCAGCTCAGCCCTGATGAGCCACAGACCAAGCCTGGTAAATTCTTCTTCATTTTCTTTCATCAGATTTAATTTTTATATATTTTAGAATACTTTGGATACACTTGATTTATTATCTTAAAATGTGATGCCATGTTCAGAAGATGTGTGTCTTATAAGCTGTGTTTTGACTGGTTTATATCTCAGTGACTGGATACTGAACAAAATTTTATTAGCCCAAAGTAAGCTATCATTATTCCTTCATTTATGTTTATTCTAATAAAGCGGACTACAGATTTTTTAAAAGAGCTAAAATAAAGAAAGCAGAAAGTGTATACATAGTTTCTCTAGTTAGTCCATTATTCAAATCTATTATTTTAAATCTATTACTTTAAATTGATTCAAATCCATTTTTAATTCATTATTTAAACTACAATGTTGTAATGGAAATGCAATAATAGTGTGTCATATGAAGATGATATCTCTTGAAGTAATTGCTAATGAACACTGAAGATCCAGAACAGGAATAGCCAACCCAGTGTCTTCCAAATGTTTTAGATTATACCTATCGTGCCCAGATAGCATGGCCAATAGTCAGGAATGATAGAAGTTGTAACCCAGAACATCCAAAAGATACTGGGCTATGCAGGTCTGGAAGATGCTTCTGATGGCTTATTTATTTATTTAAAACATTTTTATGCCGCCCCCATCGCAACGAAGCCTCGGGGCTGCTCACAACAGGCTTGAAGATGTATGTTCCTTCACTGGGAATTGACAGTGGTGCTTCCTAAACACAGACCCAGCTAAGCCTACACAGTACAGCTTAGAGAACCCTTTGGATTTACCGGTGTAGCCACCAGAATTAAAACCAGCAGGAGTATTGAAGTTGGTTAGGAGAAGGAGCCTTGTGAGAGGATCCAGGTAGATGTTATTTCCTTTGGAGGGTGGAATAGTATCATCTGTCTGCAAATCCTGCCTTGTTAAGGCATATATTTTTAAATAAACACACATAACCATATATTAACCTTCCTTTATTCTCTCCTAATAAAGAAACAGAAACTACAGTGGCAGCATGTGCTGCCTCCTTGTTGGGGAAGTAGTGGGAGCATCTGATACCATGTGCATGTTCACTGCTTTATGCAGCAACATCTTACAAAGTAGCCAGAAGACACACTTGTATCTGGACCTCAACTTTATTACTTGAGGTTGGTCAAATAAATTGTGTGTGTTAATTGAGGATTAGCTACAGATGAAGCCGAAATGTGTTTTTCATGTTTTGTTTCATAATGATTGACAAGATTTTTACTGATTATTTCTGTTTTTATTTATTAATCTTATTGACAGATATAGAAGCAGTTACAATTGGAAAAGAAAAATCAAAAACAACGATAGGTAAAAACAGTTTAATTATCATATTTATTTCCTTTATATTGCGTGTCAGAATTGCAGCACTGCATGTCCTGTGTGGCCCATATCGTCATGCTTTATCATAAAATTTAGCATGTAATTTAAGATTCTTCTGTAGCATTACTAAAATCAACTTGTTGTGCTAAGCCTAGAAAAGGTGGCTATGATACTAGAACTCAGTATACTTCAAAACTGAGCAGAAATGAGGTGTAGAAGGGCATCCCGAGTACATGTTCCTTTGAAATCATGGCACAGGACACAATGCTTGGAAGTAAAGATGATGTTCTGCTACCAAAATGCCTGACCTGGTCATAGAAAGGATGTCTCCAACCCAGTAAAAGACTGTTGTTTGAGAAAGGGACCCTAAATCCAGTCTTGTTCTTTGCAAGCCATAGTAGAAATATGAGATTCCAACTATCCTGGCGTTTTCCAGACATCTAAGTCTGCTATGTGTTTCTTTCGGCATCTCAGAGGCTGAAAGAAGGAACCATGAGACTTAAACAGAATTTAATGCTGACTAACAGGGATGTACTGGTTGATGACAAGAAAGCAGCAGGATCTTTGGGGGGAAATGAGCATGACAACTTGTAATCTGTGATAGTGAGCACTCCACAAACTGAACATAGTTTGACAGACATCACTTTATCTAGACAGCCACTTTCAGACATCTAGGTTTAGCTTCAGGGAGGGGAAGGAAAGGAGGTTGAGGCACCAATGGGAATGGATATAACTCTGGAGCAGCCGTGTCCTCCTATCCATCCCTTGGTATGCTTCTTTTTTTCCCCTTCCTTCCAAGATCCACTTGTGACCTTGGGGGACAGCCAGCATGGTTCTTTCCATTCTGTCTGCAAAGAGACAGGGTGTGCACTCAGCCTTCAGAGTTCCAGCTCCAAGTTTGTGGGATCTCGCAGCTGGGACTCAGAAGAATCCTATGGCATCCAATGTTAAGATTGCATCTTTACTATTTTTAATTACTTTGTAGAACTTACACTTGCCGGTATTCTCTGCAACTTCTGTTCAATTTCTTTCAGCTCCTAAAGTATCTCATCAAATTCCTGCCAGAACAAAAACATCACCCAGCCCTGGTATAATATCAACAAAACCTAGTAAGTGTTCCAGTACCATGCATTTCTGCAGAACTATACTCAATGTGTAACTTCTTCATTTAGCTTATAGAGGCCCATTGGTACATAAAGCAGGAAACTGTTTGCAAGAACACTGATATAGTAAAGAAATTTGCTATCAGAATGAAAAACTGGGTAAAGATCTTCTCGGTAATTTTTAAAACTTCTTTTATTTTCAGCATTAGCCAATTACACTCTACAAAAACATAAAAATACCACACATAAACATAAACACTTGACAATATATTTGCACAGTGTAATATACAGGATTAGTCAAAAATAACAGCCAGATATAGCTTTGATGTTTCTTTTTCTTATCTATTCAGCATGTAGAACAAACAGGCAAACTGAACATAAAAGAAAAAGATGAATCACTGCTTAGCAACCAGAGCAATGTTTTCCCTTTCTAGGCACATGTTTGGCTAACAAAGGAAATCATTTTTCGTGTAATGCCTTATGCAAAAGATATTTCCATGCATGTGTTAGGGCTTCTATTTTCTTCTGTACACATACTCATTTTCTTCTTTTAAGATGTAGTCTGTGCTATATTGCCGGTTTCTATTTGGGTGAAGCAAACTTGCAATAACAATTTGGATTATGGTCATAAATCTTTAAAACAGGGCAGTGCTCAACCAGTTTAAAAGGAACATACTGTGTTTTAAGTTATGTGTTTGTTTTCTTTCCATCTTTTCTGCATGGGGGGAAATATCCTTGTTCATCTCTTTAAGTGCAATACAATTTATTTTGATTCAACCACTAACCCTAGCTGACTTTTATGAACATCCAAAACATTCATTTTTCTTTATCTGCTTGGTAAATAAATTTTATTTTCCAGCCTTTAGCTAATACTGCTTATTTGTTCCCAGAAAACTTTGTAAGCAATTGCTCCGTAGATCATCTTCCCTTGGGAGCATTCTCTGTAAATAATTTTACAGAAAACTATTTCTACATCTTTGATCACTCATCGATTGATAATACCTGTGACTTTTTCTTTGGGATATTTAAATAAAAGGAGAGCATTTTGCCAGATCAAAGCAGCAGGGTGAATACTGTTCCCAAATGTGTAGATGTGCTGATAGGAATGCTTCTAGAGTGTTCTTTCGCATGGAAGATGCCTGGAAGATGCCAACCTCTCTCTGCAAATGGATCGGCTGGGCAAAAGAACCAGAAGCTGCAGTCCTGAATAGCACATGCCTGCCATGTGTGCCAGTGGTGACTAGAGTGTTCGAGTGGAGATCTAGGAGATCTAGTCTCCACTGGAGCATGAAGTTCACTAGGTGGCTTTGGGCCAGTCTCTCACTCTCAGCCTAACCCACTATGCAGGGCTGCTGCTGCTGCTGCTGCTGCTGCTGCTGCTGCTGCTGCTGTGATAAAAATGGAGAGGATGAGAATCTTATAATCTACCCTCAGTTCCTTGCCAAAAGAAAAAGGGCAGCTGTAAGTGCAAGACAATGAGGATGAGGATGATGATGATTGATGTGGATCCACTGGACCAAAGTTGCCTATGGTAGGCTCCTCCTATGACAGCAGAAAGGCTGCAGCACTCCCTGTCCCCCAGGCAGGTGCATTTGTGAGGGCACGCTGTTTTCTGCCACGTGAAGCAGGCACTAGCCCAGAGCCCTTTCTGACATCCAAATGAGAAGTGGGATAGGAACCAATTGGATTTAAGAGGGAACACAAAGTGATTGCTCCTTGTCCTGAGAAGTAACAGTACCTAACCAGTATTTTTGTTGCAGGTACAAAAAGCGGCCGCCGAGTTTCTTCAAAACCTAGCCCAAAAGTACCTCAAACAAAACCAGGTAACACATCACTACTAATTATTTATCTTATTTATTTATTTATTTAAAACATTTCTATGCCGCCCCCATCACCACAAAGTCTCGGGGCGGCTCACAAAAAAAAAAAAAAAAAGTAAAACCCCCCGGTGCATTCTCGGCTAATTTAAAATCCTAATAAATACAGTAATTTAGCAGTTAAAATAAGTTTTAAATAAAAAGGTCTTAGCCTGGCGCCAAAAAACAAATAATGATGGCGCCAGGCGGAACTCTCTAGGGAGCTCATTCCATAGGTGTGGCGCCACCGCAGAGAAAGCCCTCCTCCAGGTACTCACCCTCCTAATATCATTCACAGAGGGTTCCCGGAGAAGGGCACCCTCAGGGTGAGGATCTTGCCTCAGCGTATCTGTTTGACCATAGCTAGTATGTCTGGCCAGGTATGCCAATTGCTCTTGGATAAACACAGGGTTGCATTTAATTATGTTTCACCCCCCACCCCACTTTTCTAATTTTAAAATGCTCGGTTTTTTTTCTTTTGGCTAGACACAAGCATTATTATAGCCTTATGGAACTGACTTGTAGAATCATTCTAATATGTTACAATTTGGAGTATCACTTGATCCCTAGCTCAGCCCTATTTACAGTATGTGATACAGTATACCTCTGGAACTTGTTTAAAAAAAAGAAAAGAAAGAAAAGTAGGTGCCTTGGAGCATGTACAGAGTACCTTCTCTTAACCAGTAAGTCACCCAACCATTTTTAGTCTCATCTGGAATGAGAACAGTGGTCTCTGAGAACACAGCATATTTCTAAGGGAGCTTGATGTTTTTCAGAAATCATGTGGTGGAAATGATGGAAATGAATGGAAGTAATGAAAACAAAAAGTGGATCTCAGAGCAACATTTAAACTAAAATAATGTGTAGCTGTTGTAATTCAGCACTCCTCTTCTGCTGAAGATTATTTGAATGGAATGTAACTGAATTTGTTTCTATTTGAAGCATTTAATTTTCTAACCCATTTGTCTTTTAGAAGGGCTTCTTATAAATAAAAAGATTTCCTGGGGAGGCAATGTTGAAATACAGTAGAGCTGATTTATATTCTGTGAAGACTGGAATTCTAAATAGTGTCACTTTTTCCACTATATGGTCATCTAAAGAAGGCAGTTTATGAAAATTCTTAAAAAGAAACATTTGTTTCAATACATTTCCCATGTGAGAGTCTTTAAACACTGCAGCTTTTGATGTTGTGGAAACAAGGCTAAGGGACAAACAGGTACCAAAATACTATGATGGAAATTAAATCCAGATTTCAAATACTAAACAGCGTTTGGCTGTTATGAACAAATAGCATGATTCTTACTGACATGCATTACTAATGCATCATGTTACCTCTGTTCAGATAGCATTCAAAATCATAATCATAAGAAGACCAGGGCAACTGATCCAGCATGTTCGTTTATTTATAGCTTCCCTTTTGTCCCAGCAGAGAACCCAGAGCAGCTTACATAATCCTCCACCTTTTCATTTTATCTCCACAACCACTCTGTGAGGTAGGTTAGGCTGAGAACAATTGACTGGCCCAGTCAGCCGGTGTCCTTCATGGCTGAGTGGGGAGAAGAGCCGAGAACTTCTGAGTCAAATCCAATGCTCAGAATGTTCTACCATGCTGACTTTTGCATTACTTATTTATATACTGCCCTTTCATTTTCCCCACCAAGAAATAAGTCAGCATTCTCCAGCAAATAAACATCATTAAAACATTGTAAATCAGATTGGCGTAAATAATGAAGATGCTGCAAAATATCTAATAGGGGCATTGGCAAGAACAAGCACTTTTGTTCAGCTACTTGCACATAGGATCAGACTGAACTGGACTCTGCTGTGCCATTCCTTTGCCCCCCCACCCCACCCCACCCCAAGGGCCCCGGTAAAAAGATGAGGCCACTCCACTCCCAAGGGTAGCATCCAATGGGAAAGTGGTGATCTACATCAATTTCCACCTCAAAGAACGCCAAGTATGACCCTTTGAGGGCTGGATTTTGGGACACGCATTCATCTCTAATAAGCATTAAAAAGGCCTATATAGAATGATTATTGATAACAATATATCTAGATGATACAAATCAATAGCAGCACTAAAAACAACTTCCTGTTGCCTAAAACATAACTGGCACCAGGACAAGGAAGGTGACAAGGTAGGTGAGAGTCACTTCATCAGAGACCCAGCTCATTAGCCTTTGCTGAAAGCACACTTGTTCTTTAGGAAGAAGGTGAAGTAGCAGAGAAGTTAAATTAATAGGATCATTATGTGATTCAAAGCATGGGCATAGGAGCAGTTGAGAGCCAATGGGGGATAGAGACCCAGGAGATCTAGGCTCCAGTCCCCACTCATCCATGAAACTTACTGGATAACTTTGGGCCAATCACATAACTTTGGACTCGAAGCCCAACCTGCCTCATAGGGTGGTTGTTGTGAGGACAAAATGGAGTTGAGGAGAATTATGTAAACCGCCTTGGTTCCTCACAAAAAAGGCAGAATGTGATTCAGTCTGAGCAGAAAAAGCAAAACAAAGTGTGGAAAGACTCTCACCCTAATATAATTCAAGGACATTTTCTTCAGTATACTGATAAATGTTTTTGTATGAAAATGCAGTCATTTCACATCTTTCAAACAGTTTTTAAAATATTATTTTTAAAAATCTCCAACTAAAAAGATTTTGCAGTCTTATATACATGAGAGTACTGCTTACATCTCTTTGGAATTAATTTGGCACACTGGCACAGAAGAAATACTTTTATTAATTTGCTCCACTTCTTTGATGATGTATCTCCGTTTTTTCCAGCAGAAATTATTCAATTTTCTCAAGATCCTATCAGTACCATGATACCACAAGCTACTGAAACAGCAAAGCCAACACTTGGTAAACATATTTACCCACAGCTATGCTTTTCTCTTAATTCTTGCAGGAGAATAAATTCCCAGGAGCAGCTTGTGTCATACCATTGCATCTAATAACCAGTCTTTCTTTCCATATATGCAACTGTCCTTTGGCACAAAATATGCAAAGACTGTTGATCTTCATATGAAGATACTATTAAAGTAGTGGCATATACACAAAATTCCTAGCCTTTGAGTTCTACAAATACAGCAAAATTAACTTTCCTTCAGCTTCATTTATGCTTGAAAATATGAGTTCCTTCTTTTAAAATTCACTTATCATTATCAGTCTTGGACCTACTTTGATACAATGGACTTACAATAAATGGACTTACTTTGATACAATGTCCTTTCTAGGAGTATTTAGGATAAGCTACAAAATTATCTTACTGAACCTCCAAGATATATGCAGCCAGAAATTTTCCTGTAGCATTTCTGCACTGCACTGCTGACTAAACACTGCTTCTATTCAGTTTCCAAAAAAAGGGTGGGAGAGGTCTTGTAGTGAGAACTGTTGCCGTGAAAAACATCAGATTATGCTCTATGGGTAAATACACAGTTCTCTCTCAAATTTAGCCAAAGCAGCTTATGAGAGCATGATATTCCATAGGCAAGAATCTTCTTTATCAGATGTATGAAGTAAATAAGGTTTGGAATTTAGGGAAGCAAAACACAAGATAAAAATGTTGATAATTTGGATATGAAAAATAAATGTGCATTATCAATCAGTAATTTGCGTTTCCTTATGCATAAAAGCATGCTGTAACTTTTAACACTAATATGTTGATTGTGTATTGTTTAATTTTTACTGCAAACCTGTTCTTCCCAAATTTGTTGAAATGAATTGGAATGGTTTCCATCAAGTATGCTGAACAGAAATTGTTTCATTCAGGCATAGAGAGCATTTGGGAGGATAATATTTTAAAAGCCTGATCTCGCAACCATCTGAACACAAACAAAACTGTTCAGTTGTTCAGACTTCTAGACGTATCAGCTTGCGGAAACATTGTCAGAAACCACCTCCATGCAAAGGACTTTGTGTAGGATTCAGCCATTGAAACGCACCCAAAATATGAAGTAAGACTTCACGGCATAAAGGCAGTTCTTAAATTAATCATGTTCAAGAACTGAGCCTGAGTGAATAGACCCAAGTACTATTGAACTCATTCTCAAAAGGTACCTGAGAACTGGTGTAATTAAGATTTTGGCTTATATTGTCTGAACAAATTTTCTTCAGTTAAGCTATGAAGCAGTTCTGAACTTCATATTTCTTGGCCTCTGACTTCCCCTCTTTTATAACCAAGAAAACATTGGGACAACATTTGCTATTAAAAATTGATAAAGATGCTAATGCCAACAACAACAACAATTATAATTCCCTTTTGGGAATAATAGCAGTTGGTTACCACAGTCACTCTCACATACTTCATTTCTTTCAGGTGAGAAACAAATCTGTTCATGCAAGTTATAATCCAGGTTTAAATTTTTATTTCAGCTTCAGCAGTGGAACAGTTCATTCCTAATAAATCAAAACCATCCACCAGGCCAAGAATGCTAGAAACTAAACCTGGTAATTGAGTCACTTTTGTAATTCTATATATTCACAGAATTAGATTGTTAGCCAAACCTCACTTTCTGTATTTTTAGAGAAAAATGCCAAATTCCTCTTGCTTATGCCTGAGTAGCTACACTCATAATGGGAAAACACAATATCCTCATCCATTGTCTTCTGTGGAAACTATTACATTGTTCCCAGATCGAAAGCAACAGCCTTTCTTCTTCCCCTCCCCACCCAAAAAAAGAAAAACAAACCCAACTTGAGAAGGCTGAAATGCCAGCAGATTTATCTCAGATAATAACAGGGTTTTTTTTAAAGGGCATTTGAAACATCAGTTGCCAACACTTGAAGCAATTTAAAGTACCTGCAGTGCCAAATGAAAGCTTTCTACTGGTACTGACATCCGGTATACTGTAGTTAATTAGCTAACAGTGCAATCTTATGCATGATAGGAAGGCATCCACAAACCATAAATCAATGCAGATTACACCACTCTACCCACAGGCCCATAGACAAAGCTATGACCTGGGATGTAGAATCCAAGCAAAGATTTCACCATTCATACCCCTTCCAATGGAAGAGGATTAGGGAGGGAGAAAAAAGGACCAGGCAGATGGGAGGAGGAAAAGAGTGGATGTGCTAGACTCACTAGTGTCTGTGTTGCTTGTCCCAACCTGTCCAACAAGAAGTAAGGGACATTTTCTCCTCTGTCTCTCCACCCATCTTACGAGTACCTACAAGGCTTGAGATAAGCGGAGGACTCTGATCTCAGTACCCTGCTTCTAGAGTGGCGATCTTGTTGGATTATGCTCTAAGTCAACATGACATGGGCCTGTCGCTACTAACCCTGTGGACTTCCTACAAATATTTGTACCCACATATTTTGCATAATCATATGGTTCAGTATGTATCTGTGTGTGTGCACGTGTGCATGCATTACATGGTTTAGACTTTAGACAGTTCCTTCAGCATGCATAAAGGATTATGTAGATATCATGGAGGCTTATGTAGATATCTTTTTATTATCAGCTCCCAGTTTTTGCAGCTAGGTACTTGGTAAACTCTTGCATATTTAAAAAGCCACATGTGTAGTTTTCCTTTCACATTGCTCAGATCACATGTGAAAGCTGAAATTTGTTCACATTACAACCGTAAATGTAGTTATGGACATGATCACAACAAAAGTCTTGATAGCTTCCGGAAACTTCTTTATCACCTTTTGTCATCTCTTTATAATGTTAAAGGTCACAAAATGTTACAGGAGAAATCTTACCAATTGCACTTTTTCCCCAAACAACCATGTCCATTTCAGCATTCTTTTTATTTTGCAGCATTATTCCAAGAAAAGAAGTTATCCTAACCATGCATAGGTTTAAATGCATCTTTGCATTTGCATGTACATCTGTTCATTTTGAATAGCTTTCACAGAAGCCCTGCACTTGACTGAGACCATGGGATGTAGGGGAGATTTTATTTTATCCTTTCCTTCTGCATCATCTACTGAAAATATCCCCTATAATTACTATGTGCCCAAACTGGGAAGCCGTTCTGACTCCCAATGTCATTTAATTTTTCCATTGCATCTTATATTTAGTCTATTTCAGGTTTGTAAAGATGTTCACTTTTTCCTTCCAGCAGCAGTACTTCAGACAACCTCACAACCATTTATACTAAAACCTACTATGTCTTCTGAAACACCAAAGTTAACTATGGGTAAAAGCTTCCTTGACGAAATGACTACACTGTTTATTCTCTCTTCAGCATCAAATATACCTTCTGCCATTATTTTGTGTTGTAACATCCCATCCGTCTGCTGAATGCTGCTCAATTTATCTTTTGTTTTGCTCTGATCTCTTGGTTTCCCTAGCGCTCAGAACACCATTGCTGACATTTTATTTTCTCTCTTTCACAAGTGAGATGCTGCTGTCTTCAAAGCTTGAACAATTTGCCTTATCAGCCATTGTGTATCATCACATTTTTCTGATTTTACCTTTTAATCCACTATCAGAAAAACACGGAATCATTACTGTTTTAGTTAATGCTTTTAAGGCATGCACTGTCATTTGAGCTAAACATGGCATGAGCCTGAAGAATATAATAACAATCCCATTCCTTTTTTCCAGCTTCAAAAGGAACACAGTTAAAACCTAAAACACCTGGCAAATCAGACGTATCCCAGACTAAAGCTGGTAATTGCATTTTTATAATATTTAATGTAGGTAGTGTTTTAGCAGGTTTTTAAAATAAGGCAACAGCACTTTTCATCTTAATAGGCACATCTTTATGTTGACTGGTAGCATCTTTTTTGATCAATACATAATGATTTCTAATAGAAATATATTGAAAGAGAGATTTCAAAAGCACAATATAGGTTTGCAATTCCTGACATATGATGAAG
The DNA here is from genome assembly GCF_004798865.1 of Varanus komodoensis. NCBI lineage: Eukaryota > Metazoa > Chordata > Lepidosauria > Squamata > Varanidae > Varanus > Varanus komodoensis. Next base: position 36,000,501 of record NW_025335941.1, read on the forward strand.
GATGCATTTTTACATTTTAAGCTTCTTCCATTTTTACTTCCTTCATACAATCGCAGTAATCTGAGGGGAAAATAACGGGATGTGAGGGAAATAGGTGGAGATGAGGAAGAAATAGAACATCCCCTTTTCTTCCTGTTTCACACTTCTTTTACTGAAATTCAGGTATTTCGGCCAGGTGGCAAAGCCTACTTGTATATTGTACTTAAGGAGCCACTGTGATGAAGAGCTAAATGCAGCTGCCTCCTGGTCTGGAACTTTCTGAGCTCTGTAGCAAGGTTCAAGCACATTCTTACTGTTTGAGAGGAGATGGTCAGCTGGATCCCAAAAGGGATAGTTGAATGCAATCTGCCCCATCACCTTCACTAATGGCTCATAGGCAACACAGATGGAGAGAAGTACTTGATTCTCATCTCTCTCACACACTTTCTCACACACTGCATATACATTCATTCTGAAAGCCTGATAATAGTTAGACAATAATTATGGTTTGCAGTTATATGGCGTGTTTGTATGTTTATATAGCATCTATTTATAGAAAATTTAGTAAAAATTAAAATCACAAAGAGCCTGACCAGAGCATTGCAACCTAAAGGACATAGCACATCTAGAGACCTGCATTGCTGATATTTTTTTCTAAGCCTCATTTAAATTGCTGGTGTTGGCCATTAAAGCCTCAACACTGTAACCTGCCTGGACTTTAGATCTCTCTCAGAGGTCCTGCATTTTATGCCTTCAACTCTGGCCATCCAACAAGTGAACATGAGAGACAGAGCCTTCTCCATAGTTATGCTGCAACTGGAATCGCCAGTCTTAGTGGAGATTCATCAGGAACACTCTTTATTATATCATGCAGAAATTGCACACCTAACCTTCTGTTTTAAATTGATGCTTAAACATTGCAGTGTTAGATGATATCATTTTAAATTTTATATTTTGTAACTGGGTTTGATTTTGGTTTTTTTTTCCTTGACAAAATAAGATGCACTGAGTGTTCTGTGATATGTAATAAGTAATAATAATAGGAAAGGAGTTTTCTTCTGTTCTCACCTCATACCTGACTCAGATGAGCTCCATTTAATCTCAGGTGACAAATGAGCATAGCACCAATTGCAGCTTACCTGGGCTCTTTCACGTTCACATTCATGTTCTTAATTGTCCCAAAGATACTTTGAATAACTTATCTACTTATTTCCTTGAAGTTGGCTGAACTGGCCTTATTTTCTATGTAACTTTCTTACAGGATTTAGCAGCCTACAGGTTTATTAACTTTTTTAAAAGCTTGATTTGTGTCTTGATTGAACTATAAGGCTGCATTCCTTGTTTCCAGATCATTTCTTCACTGTTTTGGCTAGGGCACAAGCCCTAATTTTCATTGGAATACTACCTAAGTGCTCTTTCTATCTTAGCTTGATCATTCTAAATATTATTCTGGTCTCAAAGGTGTCGTCCTCCATGCAAGCCTGATTCATAGCACTGGGCACTTTAACTTTTATACTGCTTTGAAAATGTCATCCTTATTGCTTGAATTTCACAGCATTCCACATAAAGAAGACCCTCTGTATACTTAACTAGTTCAATTGTTTTCTTTTAGTTTCATCCAAGCCCCACAGCAGTGCCACAACTGAAAGTCCACGTCTGAAAACTGGTAATATATTTGCAACTGTTTTAATTGAATTTATTTGAGTATTTCTTGGGAGTTGCTGAACTTAGTGTATTTTGCTCTTATGGCCCAATAATAAACCCCTAAACTACTTCTTAATTATATAATTGTAACAGATAAGGTATTCTGAAAAAGCTGACAGAACTGACCAACTGTTAGTTGATAAGTCTATGGTAGAAAAGCAACACTCAGTGTGCAATCTCAAGATCTGGCAGGGATTTTCCTGTGCAGCATTCTTCTGAGTTTGCTCATGAAAACCAATTTCTTTGGATCAAGGGGAAATACCTGTTGGAAGCAAATAACTGGAAGTCATCTTTTGTGGGTGGTTGGGCAAGGTTCCACAAGACTGCCAAAGTACCGGATTCCACTTCCCACATGATAGAGTTGTCATGGGCTATCAGATTGTAAAGATAATGAAGTACATGACAAGTATATCTAGTACATTAATCTTGCCAGCTCATGAACTCACTATCCACCAAATCCATGCAGTGATAACTGTCACCATATTGATAACCCACAGCTAACAAAGAACATCCAGACCATGGGTTCTCAGTGACCTGAGACCTGGGTCACAGAGTTTGTGGCACAAGCATGAGTTTACCTGGGGTTTCACAACTCAATTTCCTAACGACTGCATTTCAGTAGCATGCAAGGATGCGATGCATACTTGAATGCCAGTATGATAAGGAATAGTGAACTTCTGTGGCCTGGGGTGTGCTCTATAATATCTAGCAAAATTCTTCAATAGGTAAACTCCTAAGATTTGTAGTAATGCATTGGATGTCTGGATAATTATTACTTTTTCAGAAAAAAATGCTTTGTAAACTTGTATCATGCTAGAAACTACAAAGTTGATAGATGTTGATTTTTCCTGCTGTTGCAGTACTTGAAACCTATATCATGCTGCATATTATTTCAATGTTCTACCCTTAGAAACTAAATTAGTTTTGTTTTCTTTCTAACAGTACCACATAAAATCTATCTCACGACAGCAAAACCTAAGACGTCTGAAAAGCCACATGGCAGGCTTGGTAATGTAGTATTCTTTTTTGGATATTTTTTAAGTTAGTCAATGTTTATAATTTGATTTTATTTATAATTTGTAGTTGACCAGTATTTTCCTTAATATAGGTGAGCAGGAGTAGATTTGTTAACATTAGGATAGCTACAGGGGAGTTAAATGAGTCACATGCTAAAAAACTTTGACCTACTTCTTTTCAGCAAAGTCTTCAACCCTGCTTTCTATAGCCTCTTCCAGTGCTGTTGAATGCTGGCACTAGGGGGACAGTACTGTTTATAGACCTTAGTATGTCTTGCTAGAAACCATAAACAGCCTTGGACCATTTCTACTTTTCCCCACAACTAAAGTCTTTCCCCAGCATCTGTGCTGGACCCTTTCTGAGAACTCTGCACTCCAGTCTATGTTTTGCTGCTTCATCCAGTTTATTTCCCTGCCTGCATCTCCCAACCACCACTGCCATGTATATGGTATTAGTTGCTTCATTACTTTGACAGGGTTTAGAAGCAGTTCAATGCAAAAGAATGAAACATGAGTCTTAAAATAGGACTTCACTTAATTCTGAAATAGTTCAGATCAGTTTTCCTTAAACTGATACCCTCCATCTGTGTTGGACTACAATGCACATAATTCCCAAACTATGGGAATTGTAATCCAGTGCTTGTAAAGGCACCAGCTTGAGAAAGACTGGTCCAGTATTGGACTGGATCCTAATTCAGGCACAAATCTGACAGTAACAGTCATCCTCATTCCTTCTCCTCCTTAGGTAACTTTTCCAGTGTCCTGGAAGAGGACCTTTGGGGCTGTTTTGCATATAACAGTGGTATCAGTGGAAAATTGTGGCTCAATTAACCCAAGATTAACATGATTTGTGGGAATGTATGGTATACACAAGGTACTTCCATTTGTAAGTTGTTGGTATGCTGTCTGAACCTTGACATTTTGGTTCATTCGTGGGTTAAACAACCTAGAGTTAACCTGAGAACAAACCATGACTTTGTGTAAACTAGAAGTGGCATACGTCCCCACAAATCTTGGGGACATATTAACAAATTAACTCTTAATTAACTAATCAACTCTTGATTTGCCACCAAATACTGCCATTATGTATGAACTAGGTCACAGTCTCCTGAAATTGTGCACAGAGGGTCAGGAAAGGGAGATTTTAAAAATCAGGCAGATTTCTCTAGAAAGAGGTAAATTCACATCCATATACTCATAAAAATCTCTTCCACCTTCTCTCTGGAGTGGACAATATAATATTCTATAACAGTTACAAAAATAAATGTGAGTATACTATTGCTTTGTATCGGTTTTTAATGTCCTTTGCACTTATTTTCAGTTATAAATAAAACAACACCTGCCCCTGGTAGAACAAAAACACCTGGTGGATTCACATGGGGTAAAGTATCAAGAGGTAATACTTAGACATTATTTTTATTGTTTAAATGTTTTTCTGTGCTTGAGCTGGACAGGGTATTATCCAGTGACTAGAGTTCCCTTCCTGTCCCTTCACTTGGAACTGGATGAATAGCTACAGAGAATGAATGCTTGGTGGATATTTTTTGCGGTTATTGGAAAAGTGAATTAAATTTATGGTCATAAACCATAAAGAGGTTTGATTGAAATTATTAGGGCTTAAATGTAAATGTATTGGGATTCTGAATGTGTGGCTACCTCCAAAAGAAAGTGCTTGAGATTGGACTGCAGGAGGAAATCTAGTAATTCTGATACAGTGAAGTCTGAACAGTGAAATGCCATCTTAGGCTACATAGATAGAAAAATGGTATACTGTACTTATTCAAAGTACCTTTTAAAAAGATGTGAAGAATTAATGCAGATAAACAGGTTAAGTTGGATTTTAAAGCTTAAGTGTTGAGTAAATTCTTCCAGTTTCTGAAATGCAGCAAATATTTCTGCTTAGTAATTTGACTGGTAAATTTTATGTTGCATTTTTTAATTCAGAGGCCATTTGTTAATCATCCTTGCCAGATCAAAAGAATTTCCACCGTAAAATATTTTATAGGCAATAAATCAAGTACAATAGAACAAAGCTATTAAAACTAGTTAAGGCATCAAAGAGTTCAATCACTCAGAAGCAATGTGGTAATTAAGTTATAGCCTAATAGGATACAAATTACAAGTAAGCTTGAAGATTTTATGTTCATGTGTTTTTAGAAGTAATAATTTACAAGATTATACTGGACAATACATAATTCTATGTAGAACCAAAGCTATAGAATCATTTTCTCTTTTAAACCACTTGCCTCAAGTCCTAGGGTATGCAAACTATCTTAAATGTCTATCAGATAGATATTGAACTGATGGCTAGCCATAATCTCATCAAAAGGTATTTCCATTCTGCACTGCAATGACAGACTGTCCGATTAATTTCAAATTCATTTTTTAAAATCCCATATTGCCTATTCACACTGCTCTTAAACACATGAAGGAAATCTAATATTATGTAGTAGCAGTATGTAGTATTAAGCTTTAATTAGGAAGTCCTGGGTTTCATCCCTCCCCTTTCTGGATTATCTTGACCCTGGCTCAGCCTAGCGTACCTCACAGGGTCATTGTGAGGATAAATTGGTGTTCTCTGTGTACTCCCTGAGCTGCTGGGGGTGGAGGGGAGTGTGTGTGTGCACATACATACAAAATAAAAAATTCAGTGTTTCCTTGAGATCTATCCAGGCAACTGACCTTTTTCATACTCCTAGCTGCACTAATGTGCAAGGCCTGGGCACTGCCCTCCACTAGAATAGCTTATATAGCAGAAATGGAAGGGAAGTAGTTTGTCAGATATGATGGACCTCAGCTCCTAGTATCCCTGCCAATGCTGGGAGTGGAAGTCCCACCCTTCTGGAGTGAATTATGTTGATCAACTCTGTACACTATAGAAATATATTTTTATAGATATTCAGAAGACATCTTTCTTCTAGTGGTTTATCAACTGAAAACTTTTGAAAATCAGGCTTTCCCACCATTCGGGCTGCCACTTGCCATTGCAGGGACAACCTATCCCAGCACAAAGATCTTTTCCTTGACTAGTGAAGAGGGCTGGCTCCAGGTTTGAGAGGGCTCTGCATAAAAGGTCCTCTGGAGGGACCCAATCCCCTATCAGGCTGCTAGGCCGCTAGGAGGCCTAGCGGTTTGCCTGGCTGAGGGGGACACCAATCTAAGAATCAAAGTACTGGTCTAGCCTAAGGAAGGGGGAACTTTTTCAGATCAGATTTTAGTACAAACGTACCCAATTTCACACTTTAAAACAGAAAAAAAAAGCCAGTTTTTGGCATTTCTCTGAATTTTGCTCAGAAAATGCATGTTAAAATGTGCTTGTTTGGAGAAAGTACATTCAAAAATGCACAATATAAAGAAAATTGCTAAAATGTATATTAGGACAAATTGTGTACAAATATACATATATTAGGAGAAAAGCATGCAAAGTTTTTTTTTATAACTTTTCATGCAATTTTTTTTTAAATCAGCGTTAAGGATAACCAGATTTTAAAATGGGAGGAAATGAGAAAAACAAAAATGAACAGATTTGTCCACATCTAGTCTAGCCATCCTTTAAATACCACACAATGCCCCGGAGTGGTACCACGTAATGCTACTTGGATTGCCATGTAAGAAAAATAAATTGAGGAGAACTCAGAGCAGGGCTTGGCTGCCGGCTCTGCTATGATGCCAGCCCTGGCAACTGCTCGGGATGCTGGTACCGCTGCCTGCCATGTATTTGAAACCTTGTCTGTGTAATCATTTCAGTTTCAGGTTGGTCGTTCACATACGTGTCCAATTTTCAGGCTATGTTACTTACTTGCTCTACATGTAATATAATCCGGAGAAAGTTTGATTACAATATTTCCAGAGCCATACAAACAACATAAATCAAGGCACAACTAAAACTGCAGTGAAATGTCAACTTCGTTTACTACGAATAATTGCTGCAGGACTGGTTTCTGCATGGGCTTTGAGGAAGATATAAACATCCCATGTGGTCAATATTGTGAGACAACGCTAAACTGGAAGTCCAGGAGAAAGAAATCTGCCTCTTCTGACAAGCAATAGGTTTTGTAAACCATTCCCTGGAAATCTGTCATTGGACTGTGTTACTTATCCTGACACCAGTCTAATGTGTGGGTTTACAGGGATTAGTCAAGGAATCAGCACAGACACAATCCTCATACGACTTCCTGGTATCAAGCAATTGAATCAGAGCGTTTGACACTTGATTAATGCTATACCTTGTGCATGTTTGGCTGTTCTTTTCAAGCAAGCTCCACATTAAAACCTCAAGAAGATAAGGATATTGATGTCCCTATAGAAATCATGGATTTAGATCAGAGAAGAGATGGCAAAGTATGTTGCCAGAAGGGGACTTTCCCACAGCTATTCCCACAGGAATGATTTGAAAAGCATCTCCCAACGGTTTGCAGCCCCTCCTGAGTGGAGTGGAATCTGGCTGTGTGGGGAAAACTGCATGTGCCAAAAACTGAGTAGAGGAAACTTGTGTGGAGCTCAGAGCATCAGCCTAGAACTGAGGGGGCCCACTTTCAAATCCCTACTAAGCTCCCTGCGTGACACTGGATGAAATACTATTGCTAAGCCTTGACTACCTCAGTGAGTTGTTGTGTTGTAAAGATTAACATAGGTGAGGGAAATGTGGACACCGCACTCAACTCATTGGAGGAAAAGTGAGATATACATCTAATAAATTAGTTAGGGCTTTATAAATAAACTCATGTAAGGACCATAAAATTTAATTCAGATAGCTAGTGTTTTCAAAGGTCATTGAAATAGTAATCAAAATAAGATGTATTGGCCAATATTTGTATATATGTATTTCATTTGGATACTGTTTGAAAATGAATTGATATTTCTATAAATTGTTATCCTTTCTATGCTGGCAGTAAATGCCAAACATGCAGTTTGTTAGCAAGCTTTCACACACTTTGTGAACTATTAAAATTGTAGATTTGCATTAGCTAGTATGTACAATTAGATTATTGGTGATATTTAACTGATCTTTCTTGATAGTCTTAGGCTATCAGATGTCCATATAGCAGACAAGTTGTCTTTGTGATTGCTTGGATATGCATCGTAACACATAAGGATTTTGATTTTGATTTTGCAGGGGACAAACTAACAGACCGGGATGCTACCAGGGTACTTAGTACAAGTTCTAGTATAAGCTACAACACACCAGTGGATTCTGCAGTTGCAAGAAAGAAGCCAGAACCTGGTAAGATTAGTTTTCAATAATAGGTAAAAAGATGCTATTTCTCCAGCAACATGATTTACCTGGAAGAGTCTAAATATAAACTTAAACCCTTATATTTAAAATATACTTCATTTATTTATTATATTTCTAAACTGTACAATAGCCAAAGTTCTCCAAGCAGTTTTTCAAAAATTTAAACCTTAAAACTACCTTAGAGAAACCATACACATACAATTATATGCATATATAACACAAACAGCGAGAGAGAAAAATTAAAAACAATTTTATATCAAAGATATCATGAGTAATTGTTGTTTCCATTTGTATTTATTGACCTGTAAGAATATCCTGATCTTAAAAGTCAAATAGTTATCCCATGCACCCTCATACACAAGCAAAATCAACCACATGTTCACCAGTATTACTAGCCCACTGAACAGATGGAACAGGTAAATAAAAATTGAAATCTCACAGTTTAAGTGGAGAACCAATTAAAGAAAATGGCATACAAACTTTCTTCTTTATCTTCTATGGTGATTTTCTACAGAATACAGACTAGAGAAATAAGCAGAACTTGTTCTTGTTCTGCTAGATATTGTATGTATTCCATGGATAGATTCTTGAAAAGGCTCAGTTTCAATGTCTGTAATAATACTGTTATATTCATTACCTTGCATTTTTGACCATGACTAAAATATAAATTTAAAAATAATATACAAAAATGGGTTGGATCCAGACTTGCCTCTCTGCAAATAAAATTGCATCTTCAATTACTGTAGGTTCCAGCAGAAGCTTTCCGCTGGAGGAAGGTGATGCACCATCCTTTTTCTCTGATTCTCTTTTCCACAAACTGAATACCACTGTCCATGCTGTTTGAGATGATCCTTCATTTGTCTGGAACAGCATGCACAGCAAGGGAAAGAGGGAATTTGAGAAAATTGTACCCTGCTCCTTTCCACAAGAACTAGCAGAGCCGATTATGTGCTAGCCTGTATCCAGTCCCTTCGTTTCTTCAGCTTAAAACCAAAAGAGCACTTTAAAGAGATGGCACTTTAGCTTACACAGGGGGAGGGGGGGAGGAAATGCCATATCTTGAATGAATTTCTCCCTTGCAATTGTAGCTCCACACACTGTACTAGCATTTGTTCCAGAAATCTCCCAATCACCAGAAACAGCTTCTTAAGAGAACTATTTAAACAAGTGGAACACTGCTTTATACATTTTAGAATCCAATCTGCTTTAATCTAGTAGAAAAGTGTGGCTTATAAATTTGCAGTCTAATTCTATGCTTGTTCACATAGAAGCATAGAATTTTAATTTTAATTTTAATTGGACTTGCTTTGTACTAAGTATGCATAGTCTGAAATTATTAATACAGTGGTACATTGGCTCACGAACTTAATCCATTTCACGACTCTAGTTGTAATTCGTTCCAGAAACATGCTTGTAATCCAAAGCACTTGTATATCAAAGCAAATTTCCCCATAAGTTTCAATGTAAATAAGGTTGATCTATTCTATAACTATTTTTTAATCAGAAAAACTTGAAACAAAGAACAAAGTGACAAAGAACAACAAAGTAACAAAGTACTGTACAGTACAGTGGAGAACACTAACCTAGGTGGTGGGGGAGGTTATTGTTTTGAGGGAGAGTCCCCCTCCATAAGGACACTGGGGAGATCTCTTTCAGGGGTTTCCTCTCTTCTTTGTCTCTTAGCTGCAGGGTCAGTTTTGGTGAAAAATCTGTCTATAGTCACTTGATTTTCCTGTGCTGGATAACCCTTCGGAAATGAGAGACCACGTTATTGTTCATCAGATTCAACACTCTGTTCATTACAGTTACGTTGGGGTGGTGCTTCTCAAAGAAATCCTGGCACTAATTCCATTTTTTCACAATGGACTGTATCACATCTCTGCTAGCCTCATCCACATCACTGCTAATCACTGAATCCTCCTCAGCAAGTGCCTTCTGCTGCTCACTCTGGAGTTCAGCAAGTTCTGCTGTCAGCTCCTCTGTGTCTTCCCTGCACGAACACAACTGTGATTGTGGCCATCTCCCCACTCAGGGGGGTGGGGAGATGACCACTATCTTGGTTGCCACTCAATGCGGAGTTCACGACCCAAGTCAAAATTTTCATGAAACTTTTGTTCGTGACCTGATTTGGTTGTGAACCAAGGTGTTCGTGAGCCAAGGCACCACTGTATTCTGTATGTAGTAAGATGAGTGAAAATCATATTGTGGGGAATCTGTGTTTCTGCTGAAAAGAATGTATAAATGATATTTATTTATTACTCATTAAATATTAAATTATATGTTATATGCATTATGTAAATCTGCATTCATCCCAACTGTCCATAATACCTAATGTTGCTTTGCCATTTCTATTTGCTGGCCTTTCATTCATGTACTATAGTCTCTCTGAAGCTACGCATGAGCTTGTTTTACTAAGTGCTTTGAAAGCTTCTCCCACTTAATTCTATCTAGTATTAAAACTTGCAAAGAATGCATGGAAAGAAAGGCTTTTAATTTATAAACTAAATAATTCTGTTAATCTCCATATATGGGAGTGGAATTCATTGACATGAGCACAGAAGATCTGACTTTGGCAATTATAGTACCCATTTAATTGTCAGAAGGACCATTGTAATATTTATCAATTAAAGGTTTGCAGCAGAAACCCATAAGACTTTGAACAATTAGAAATACATGACATTTATTTGTGCCTCAATTCAGTTTTCACAGTACCCTTCACTGCACTATTTGAATGCCCAAAACCAAAATATATCCAGCTAGGGTACATCACAGGGACCTTTGCTCCCATTTTGGAATATCAGTTGGCTTTGCATGGTCATTTAAAAATATTTAAATTTAAGAAGAACAGAATGCAGGGAGTTGATGTGATTGACATGACCTCCTGATTTCCTGGAGTATGAATCACCTGGAAGTGTAGGGGAGCCTTCATCCACTTCCCAGTTAAGACACTTATGGGCTAAATGAGGGGATCCTCATTGATTCATGTTAAATGCAAAAAGATTACTGCTACTCCACTTGCTCCATCATCCCAAATTGATTTGGGAATAACTTCAGACTAGTTACTGATGTTTTTCCCCTAGGTGTACTTTTAGGAAGGATGAGAGATATTATGTTATATTCCCCTGATATGTCCCAGTACACAATTGTTTGCATTTGCAGTAATGAGCATCTTCCTAGAAAACAATTAACACTGCTTTCACTTTGATCTCAGTCTCTCAGAGAGCACCATATATTGACAATGGCTGATGCTTGTTTCTGCCAATATAGTGGCATGCAACTGAACGAAATGATTCTTAACTCTGAACAAGAAGCATACATTTTGAGGATTTAGCTTAGCCGCTTTGCTGTGCTGGTTGCTGTGCTGTTTGGCCTAAGGCTGGAAGCATGCACATTTTCATGCAGGAAATGCAAATGCTCAAAGTAACTCCTTTCAGCTCTTCCCTGTCTATGTTTTGTGTTCTTTTGCAGTTCTTATCGCTGAAGCTCATGCCTTTAAATTTTGTTTGAGAAGTGTAGCTATTAGCCATTTTTCTCTTTCTGATTGCGTGGTGTGAGGTTCCTTCGTTAACAGTGGTGTCTTGTAACGTTATACAGTAGCTACACCACCTGACTCTCCACGACCACCCTTAGCTCCTGCCAAGCCTACACCAATGAAAAGAAAACCTTTGCCTCCAAACACTGTGACTGGTAAACCTGGACGTTCAGGTATGTTGGCTTCCCAGGAAGCAGTTTTAACAGGAAGAAAGGAAGTTACTTTATACTGGGTCAGACCCTTGGTTCACTTTGCTCACTGGCAGTGGTTCTCCAAGATTTCATGTAGGAGTTATACCAGCTGTACCCTGGAGATGCTGGGGCTTCAGGCTTTTACATGCAGAGAATGTGCTTGACTTTGTAGCTATAGCACCTTCTCAACAAAACCACCCCATTCCAGTTTATAAGTGTAAATCCAGGGAACTTTCTGTAGGTGTACTCAGAAGATACTTAGATTCACTGGGACCTTCATAATTTGTTTTTTAATAAAAGGCAGCCTTCGTATATTTCTCAGTTTTGCATCATATATGACTGTTGGATGCTGCACAAGCATCCATATTGTCAGGGTTCTTTTGCACTGTATTCACCCATGGAAATGCTTTGCATGCTAGGAGTGCAATGTGCTTAAACTGTCTCTGCCAGATGAACCCAAGCACCAGTGTCAATGTTCCATTGTGCACATGAATTCTCTGCTCACAGAAGGAAAAAGGAAAGCCAGTGAGCCCTCAGAAAACATTCCCATATTTGAGAACCACTAAATTCAGTCTTTCCTCTTCCAACAGTTAATCTTTACTCTTAGTCTCCCACCCCATGTGAACAGCAGGTGATGGAGAGAGAGAAAAAGGAATGCCACAAGTACATTGGCAAGGCTGATCACATCAATCTCCCTATGTGATTGCTATCCTGCCAGGATAGAGTGTTGATCGGATGAAAAAGAGTCATATAATCTGCTCCATCCACCTGGCTTTGGTATAGTGCTCAGAGGACTGTTACAACAGTGAACCTGTCCCCATGTATGGGAAGGGTTTCTTGGCTAATAGCTATTCTCCCAAATGGTATTGGAATAAAATGTTTGTTCAGTTTTTCCCAGGCTATTTTCCCCTTTTGTTTTCATTATATTTCATACTAATTTAGTATAACTAATATTTTTACCCACTTCTTTTTTAGATTCAAGATAGAAGCTGTAGTAAATTTTAGAGGAAAATAAATGAGAACCTATAATATGGGGAATCCATATTTCTCAAAAACACTTATTTTTCTTAAGAGATTGGATTCTAGCTCTCAATATATTTCTGTGTGTAGGGGGATTTTTTTTTTCTTCATATAGTTCAGTTAATTTCATATATAAATACACACACACACACACACACACACACACACACACACCCATCTCATTTTTCTTTCCTGAATCATGCAAAAATAATCAATCATTTATACACTATATAAAAAGTGAGCTATCAAATATATTAATACCTGCAGTGTCTGGGTTTTTTTATTGGCAAGACAAGAATTTTAGACTGATCATGGTATCCTCCTGGGTGGGTAGGGGCCACTGCCTGAGTTGTGGGTAGGGGCCACTGCCTGAGTTGTGGGTAGGGGCCACTGCCTGAGTTGTGGGTAGGGGCCACTGCACTGCAGTGCTTCCACTCCTACTTGGACACACAACTCCAGAAGTGGTCCTTGGGGGATATACCTAACCCCCTTGGATTATCCAACATGGGGTTTCTCAGTGGTTGGTCTTGTCCCCCATGCTGCTTAACATCTGCATGGTAACTGCTGAATGGGATCATCCAGAGTTTTGGAGTGTGCTCTCACCATTATGTGTATGACACATATTTCTTGTTTCATTGTCAACTAATGGGACTGTAGATGTGCTAACCCAGTGCCTGGCTGAAACACTAAGAGCTAACAAACTGAGGTTCAATGCAGACATGACTGAGATGCTGTTAGTGGATGGGTCTTCTGAGCACAAAAAGAAATCCAACCTGTTCTGGATGGGGTCACACTCCCCTTGAAGGAGCAGGTTAGGATTAGAATTAGTGTATCCCTAAGTTCAAAACATCTGGAGAAAAACAGCTTCTAGAAGACTGCTGTAACTGCCTTGTCACATGCCATATCATAAAAATAAACCAAGAACAGAAAGTTACATAGATGTGGAACAGAAAGAAATGTCTTATTAAATCATTAATTATTTCATGCTCAGGTGAGAATCTAAATCAGTCTATATAGAGGATGAATAAATAAAGCAGGTTTAAAAACTGAATCTCTCCTATAGCCTATAAAATGTTTTATTTAGAATCAAGGATACATTGGTTCCAACTAGACATTCAGGTTCACTTTTGTTTTAAAATAGGAAACATCTTGATGCCACAAGCCTCTTCATTTTCCACAGCATCTTCTACAGCAAAGCCTACTGGGCCAGCTTCTCTCACAAAAACAGGCTCACCAAAAAAGCTACCTACAGCAGCTTCTTCTCCAGATTACAGTAAGAATTTTAATTGTACATTTCTGGGTCTTGTTTGTTTGTTTGTTTGTTTGTTCTCTATCAGACTAGCAACCTAATCTGTAACTTAGTATTCCTGCTGCACTAGAATTATAATAGCAGTCCTGGCAATATTTCATCATTCCAAGTGTCCGTGGGGCTGTGACTCACACATCTTGCACCAGCTGCTTGACTCCCTTCCTGAAACAGATTCTCGGGAGCACACAAGGATGAGAGGAAACATGTAGAGCAGAAGAAGCAGAGATGGAATAGCTGTCTCTAGTGAATCGCTAGTGAACACAATCATACCTGTTGGCTGATGCTTTTGGCTTAAGAATTACAACTCTTGTCCCTTATGAGGGCCAGCTCATTAATTAATGGGCTGGACCCTGCTGTGCTTTCAGGGGGTGCTTGGGGAGTCATGGACAACTTCCTTCATCAAAATGAAAGAAAAAACATTATCCACTCCTGATATTGGTTGTGTTTTTCCTCTGCAACGCTACTGGAGCTTTGGATGGAAAAATCATGACTACAGAAAGGAACTGAGAAAAGGTTCATTGTTGCCTTAATGAAAATTGAGGGCAGGCACCTCCCATGGGTCCTGTTAGGTTGACTGGGCTTCAGCTGCTGTCCAAGGATACTGTGTGATGGCATTGGCCTGATTTCTATGAAATACAGAGATGAAGGGCATAACTTGAGTTTGAAGGGGCTGCACCATATTCCTTTCTAAGGGGAAGATACTCTGCAAGTTCAGTGCAGAACCTGGTTGTGCACAAGTACCTATCATGTGTCATCTGAGATATCACCAAGATGTATACAATGCTTTTTTGTATAAAAAGTTGAGGCAAAAGGCCAGTTTTTGGACTAGAAAAAGCCTGAAAAGAAAGAAGAATGAAAGAAAATCAGAAAGCTGTTTGGAGGAAATGGAATGTTGGGGAAGAAATGGAATGCTGAGAGCTCTTGACAGTAATATATTTCTGGGGAGAACTGAACAAAAATAAGGACCTAGTTCAGCTTGGACTTAGCTGGATGTGTTTATCCTTTTTGCTTTTATGGGTTTTGTTTGTGTATTTAAACCATTCAGATGTTAAAACTTTTCCCCTAATAATAAGACTTTTTTCAGTAAACTTTAAAATGTTGTTTAAACTTTGTGGTTTCTTGTTTTACCTATCTTATGCCTACCAAACTCTAGATTTCCTAAAGATGCTTAGAGGTGGCCTGAAAGTTTTTCAGATTCTTTGGTGGATGCAGTGAGCGAAATAAAAACATCTATGTAGTGGTAGTGAAAAGGTCATTGGAAGGGAAGGGCAAACAGAAATGGGGCTATCTATATACATGGAACAAAGCATAGCTGGTCCTGTGACAGTCACCCTCAAATATGTGTTTGAAAGTAATTTACAAGGACACCTATCCCTCTACAACATGGGTTAGACAACTTTGGAGGAAGCTGTTGTACTTCTAAAAATAATGAACTGAACATGCCATATACCACAAGGAAGGCAAGGAGGTTACTATGAAATACATTTTTTTTTATTTTTGTGTAATATTTGCCCTCCTGCCTCTTGAGATCGGCAGCAGAGGCTCTCCTCCAGGAGCCTTCCATATCAAGAAGCAGAGTACCCGGAGGAGAGCTTTCTCTGCGGTGGTGCCCCATCTGTGGAATGCGCTCCCCAGAGAGGTCCGCCTGGTGCCGTTGTTATTTGTTTTTCAGTGCCAGGCCAAGACCTTTTTATTCAAACAGTATTTTAATAATGTTTAATAGTTATAGATTTTAATTGTGCAGCCAGTGTGTTTCCGGGTTTTAATTGTAATTGTTATTATTTTGTATTTATTTCTGTAAGCCACCCCGAGGCTATGTGGCAAAGGGCGGCATATAAAAACTTTAAATAAATAAATAATATGTTGTGAGCTGCCCAAGCAGCCTTATGGTGGCATACAGGTCAAATAAATTAATATCTGAAGGAATGCTTCTTCCCATATATACCTACCTGGCCCTTAAGATCATCTTCAGGAGTCCTTCTTAAAGAGCCCCCTCTATAGGAGCTAAGGAGGGCGGTGAGTGGGAGAAGGGCCTTCTTGATTGTTGCACCCCATTTATGGAATCAGCTTCCCAAAGAAGTACTCCTGGCACCTACCCTTTTTCCTTTCTGGTGCCAGGTGAAAACCTTGTAATTTTCCAGGGATATAAATAGTTTAAAAATTAATTTTGATATTGTATTTTATATTAGGGTTCCAATTTAACAATGGCAGCAATCAACTTGTTATATCGTTGTATTAGCAATTTCAATGTGTCTGTTTTTATTATTTTATTGTGATATCTCTCTGTTTTTATCCTTCCTTGATTTGTTTGCTGCCCAGACTGCCTTTTATGCTATTGGGTAGCATAAAGATTGATTGATTGATAGCAGCAAAAGTTTTTACAGATGGGGAGCAATAAGGACTCAAATAGTGGAAATTATGGCCAAAAACTGGATTTGCAATGATGTATCATTGCAATGTATCATAGAAGCATCCTCTGCTTCTAGTGGAGACACCATCACATATAATCACTACCTTTATTGATACGATGCAGCAATGATGACATGGCTCTGGAATGATATTTATAGCGTATACTTTTCATCTTGTGCCTGCATTAAGGTATATGACTATACATCCTGTTTACTTTCACAACTTTCTTAATATGAATCCAGTTTGGACAATTCAGACATCAAATTATAGGAAATGAATCAGCCAACAAATAGCTCATAGGCTAGAAAAGGCTAAGTGAGATGACTGCATTGAAAGACTCAAATATTTTGTAATAATATCTTACATTACTTTAAGGCATTTCAGAGTTATGTCATAAAATTTTCATTTTCATTCTTGCTTACTCCTGTAAAATCCATATATCTAGTTAATTCAGAATGTGTTCCTTTACATTTATTACTATAGCTACCAGTACAAAGTCATTAGAATTAGTTTTGCTTGGCATCTTTTCACTGGCTAGCAAAATGTGTATATGTATGTCTCCCTGGCCATTACACGACATGTATAGCATAAAAAGTTGAATTGGCTTGGAGTTGCCTTCAGCATTTTTGAGTGCTGCTATGTACAAAACAAATGTGTTCCCTGAGGAGACTGACAATGAATTAAGTGACTGGAGTATCCATGACACTGAAAAAGAATCTTTTTTAGAGCGCTAAGGGGGATTTTGTATATTATACATGAAGTAAATCCAAGAGCAATAATGAGCTCAGTCATTTGGGTTATGATTGTCTTTATTTTGCCAGTGCAGAGACTTTTATTTTCCATCACAGCCAAATTCAACTCACTGCTAAGAAAAAGGTTAACATGACTTTAAGCATGCACCAAGTAGAGGATTTAAGAGACTGAGGCTAAAATGAGAGATGAAATATTAGGTGTTATTTCAGTATTGCAAATCAGAGTATTATTAAAATTTTATGGTTGTTTTCCTCTCCTTAGGTAATCCAATGTTCAGCTCACTTCCTACAACAGAGACTGATATTGCAGGCACGCCAAGGTATAGAGGTATGTGTAAAATAGCAGTCATTGTTTGATACTGAGGAAATAATATTTAACCATGAATCTTTTGATTATCAGCAACATGTCCAAGAAAATGAATCTTCAGTAATGAAGAAAGGAGGAGTTAGATGATTGTACATATGTCTTCAAAAAGGGCACAAATGGAGTCAGGGTGACAGGAACTAGCTCTGCTCTCACTTCCTAAACTTCCAGTGGCCACACCCCACTTCCACTATTTCTGCACTATTTGGCACACATGTGAGACAGTTCCACATATATATGACTGTACATATGTAGGGTGCCTTTATGTGAGAGGAGGCCTTGACTAGGGTAGGATCTCTCAAGGTGTGAAGAAGCTCAGTGTGCCATGCTGCCTCACCCATCAAATTTATTCTCATGCATGCTTAAAAAGAGTATGGCCGCTGGTAGATGGGGCTAGCCCTTGCAGTCCCATAACCTTCTTTATGCATTTCTTGAGCATATGATGTCATCTCTAAACCACTCTGAAATGTTCGAGGGAGGATGAATTACTAACCAGGGTAAAAATAATAATGTTTTGAAACATGCTTACAGAGTGTAATGTATTTCATAATATATACAAGGGAAGACAGCTTGAATGTTTGGCAAGCAGCTCAACATTATTTTACTACACGTTCAAGCATTTTCAGGATCTGAGGAGCCTTCTTAACATTTTATAACTGGCTTTCATAACTGAATGATACTGTATGCATAATAATACTCATAACAACAACCATCTCTGTTCATAAAAAATACATATTAAGAGAGAAAGCTTCCAGCTTAGCTTCTTCTCCCCAACATGCTGGTTGACTGTTGGAATATCTCTTTGGGGAAGCATTTCAATATGAAAATCACTGCCTGAGGCAGTATGCATCAGATAGCTTTGCCATCTCACCTGTAGTTTCCATGAATTTACAGTGTAAATGTTGCTGCTGTTTCTCTAGGTGACCATGTAAAGTACATTAAAAAAGAAGAAAGTGTGCCATGTTCCATCACGGATACACTGCAACACTTTCCCACAGAAGAGGGAGACAGTACTGAGAGGGCCACTGCTCCTCCACAAAAGCCTCCTACGAACCTCACCGTGGTGACAGTTGAAGGCTGTCCATCATTTGTCATACTGGATTGGGAAAAACCACAAAATGAAACTGTCACAGGTGAGCCAAACTTTTGTTATCTTAGAAGAGAATGGAAGAAGAGCCATGCTGGATCAGGTCAAGGGGCCCTCGGGCCCAGCATTCTGCTCACACAGGAGCTGCCCACAGGATCCTACAAGCAGGACATGAGCGCAAGAGCACCCTCCCACCCACGGACCCAGCAACTAGTCTAGACTGGCAATAAGGACCCAAGAATCATATCTCAGACTTGGCAAAAATACATGAATGAATGAATTATGAAACTGAATCCCTTTCCCTACATCTTTACTATTCTGGAGACTTGATGGTGTTCTTTATACCACTTTATTTAAGCTCCTTAAATTTAAGTGAAAAGTTTATGGCTGCCTAATTTCTATTCACAGCCCAAGGTGGTAGCTGCATGATAACCTCAGTGATTATTCTATAAAAGCTGCAATGGATAAGAAACCCCACTGACAGAGAAGTCACCAGACTCCATATGTCTATTCCACTGGGTCTCAGAGTGTCAGAACCTCACTACTCAGTAAAACTTTTTCTGGAAGTAATTCCAGTGATTATGTAATCCTTTATGGCCCCAGTAATAGAAAAAAAACCCAGATATGAGATTACAGTGATTGAACAGAATCAATTTGTAAGCATTACCTAAAAATCCAATCAGCCCTGGCTTCAGCATACAGCAAATAGGTTTACAGTTCCAATAAAATGAAGAAGGTTGGCTCTGGTAAGCAGTAAAGATCAGTACCTCACCCTTGATTCTAGAAGGGAAACCTGCCTCATAGACATTTATGGGATGTCTCTGGACACCTGCACACCAACCTCTCTAGTTGATGGTGCACCTTAGGACAACCCCTGCCCTGAAAGTTCTGCTCTGCAGCGACTTCCATCTCCTACAAACCTGTTCCCACAGATGTCCCAGGTCTGGAGCCAGGAGCCTCCATCAAAGCCAGGACTCCCAGCTGTAGAAGATAGGCCACATCAGGGTCCTTCCCTCCTTCCCAGCAGGCCTAGATGAACTGCATTCTCAGGCATCTGGCTCCCCATGGCTGATTCTACAGCTTCCCTTTCTGACTGAATTGGTGCCATAGGCTATGGCTCTCCTCAGATTAGAGCAAGGTCTTGCATCCAACTCTAAGGTAGTGGTGAAGGGGGAACTAGGCTGTCTTATTTCAGAAGGGATTGTCAGGGAAACAATCTAAGTCTATGCATGTGTCAGTCTACTTCTGTTTGGAATTAATTTGGATGGAAAAATATAACTGTGAATATTTTCACTCTGTTGTTAAGCAGCAGTCTTGATTCCAAGACATAATTAAGCAACTGTCTTGAGGGTAAAAGCTATATTTCATTATGTGCTAGCCTGCTGCGTTCTACTCATTTATTTCTCATTCTCTTTACTTCTGTCTGGGCAGTCTTACAGATTGTATAATTGTATAAGGTATTGAAACATCATAAGAAATTGCACAACAGTACTCACAAAAGAAAGCACGTGTGTTCTTTCCTTCCTGAGAAGTAGTAGGTTCAGCAGGACCCATTTGACCAGCTCCTTCTCCACTTCCCATCCTTTGCCAGAGGCCACCCAACACAGCTGCAGGAGCAGGGGGAAAGCTGTGACAGATGCTCCACATCCCAAGCGGAACATCCATTCCCACTAGGGGATGGCAATAAAAATCCCAGTATCCCCATCAAAACTATTTCCTATTCACAACAATTTCCTTAGGGAGATTTTTTTTTAACATTACCATTACCAAGAACTGCCCCCCACAACATAAAAATTCCTCTACTTACACATGCAATATTAAATAGATTATCCCATGACTCTTCAACATGGCAAATCCAAGCAAAGACAGAATTACTTCCTCAAATCAAGTTGTAAAAAATATTTCCTTTTAACAAATGTGTTATTTAATCCAGATTTTAACTACTTTACACTAAAAGCATATTAATGGAGATGCAGAGAATAGTTCAACAAGATTTCTCTTCATTTCAGAGTATAAAGTTGTATCAACTGAAAATGGAGGCCCTGTTGGAAAGGACAAGTCCATTATAACTACAAATCAAACTCATTCTACTGTTGAAAACCTAAAACCTAACACAAGGTAGGTTGGAATCATTACCAAGAAACCTTGCTGTAATACTGAGCCATTGCATCCAAACAGTTCAACAGCATATTTTCGCCTAATCATTAACGACATAATTCTAAAATCAATAACAAGCTGTAGACAGAAGCAGTCACTCATCAAGTCAGTTCCACTATTGTTCTTTCTTCATACCAAACAGTAATTGCAGACTCCCGACCAAACACCGTCCTCAGCTGATTCAAAAGAGCAGATCATTTCATTTTCAGAAGGTTGTAGATGAAAAGTACTTGTGCTCAGCTGCTGGCAGGGGCCGGTCCTACTGTTAGGCAGTGTCTCAGACAACAGAGATCTGCAGCAACTTGCTGAAGGAAAGAGCTCTGTGTTGTTTGAAGCCCACTCTGCATCCCCTTACATTGTTCAATCCGCTCTCCCTATGCGGAACTATGTGGAAGATGCAATTGCCGGTCCCACTGGCTTCTGTATATGGAATGTGTGTGGGGGTGTGGGGGGAGTTCCATCTTGCCCTTCACCTAAGGCAGGAAAACGACTGAGGCTGGCCCTGGCTGCTGGAGCAACTAGCAGTCTGGGATGGAGAAATGAGTCTTTGGTTAGAAGCAAATGATCCATGCCTCAGTACTTATGGCTCTCAATCCTGCGGGAATTGTAAAGCAGATTTTCTCTGGCTTTTACCTATTAAGTTGGAAACAATGATTCTTTGAATGGGGGCAGGGAGGACTCCTTTCTTAGGAATCAAGTTTTACAAGCAGTTGGAAATGACTGCTAATATTTTCAGTGGAAGCTTTCACTTTATACTTGGTTCATATGCCTGAAACCAGTACAGGATTTTCCATTTTAACCAATTTTGATTTTTTGTGCTTTTTAACACTAGGTTAACTTAATGGGTACTTTTTATTGTGGAATTAAAAACCTCTATACTATGGTACATACTTAACCAGAAAAGGTGTTAACATGAACACAGCCTGAATGTGCACTTTGGCAATACAGGGAGGGATTGGGGTGGAGAGATTTTGATTATGGAAATGGTACTACAAGAGGACAAAACTCTGTGTATCTATCCTGTACAAGTGTGAAATTCTGACCTCCTTATAAAAATATCTAACATATCCCCAAGATCAACCTCTGTACCACAGGAATATAGAATGGCCAACAACAGGTTAAAAAAAAAAACATGGGGGTGGGGGTAAATCCAAGAAATTTCAGGCCAGTTATCTGTGTTCTGGGTAAACTGGTTGAAAGCATTATTAAAAATAACATTGGCATATAGAAAAACAAGTCCTATCAAGAATGTATCTAAAAGGCTTCCACAAAAGTAACTCCTGTCTCACTAACCTTTTAGAGTTCTTTAAGAATGTCAGTAAACATGTGGACAGCAAGGCACTGTTTACTTGGATTTCCAACAGACTCTTCATGAAGTTGCTCACCAAAGATTCCTGAGCAAACTTAGCCGTCATAGAATAAGGAGCGGGGCGGTCCTCTTATAGATCAGTAACTGGTTAAGGAACAGAAAGCAGGAATAAATGGTAGATTATCTCAGTGGGGAGACATAAGTCATGGGGTCACATGGACATCTGTATTAGGACCAGTGCTTTTCAACTTATTCATAAATGGTATGGAATTGGGAGTAAATTCTGAAATGACTAGGTTTGTTGATGACACCAAATTATTTAGGGTAGTTAAAACAAAATAGGAATTGTGAGGAGCTTCAAAAGAATATCTTCAAACTGGGAGAAAGGGCATCACAATGGCAAATGCCATTCACTGTAAAGATTAAGGTAATGTGTGTTGGAGCAATGGGATATATATCCCATAATCCTAGAATCTGAGGTCATCCCAATATGCTGGAAGCTTCTGTACAGATAAATAGAAGTGTTTCTTCACTTAGCACATAGTTAAACCATGAAATTCACTTCCATAGTGTAATGATGCCACCAATTTGGATGGCTTTAAAAGGCAAATGGACAATTTTATGGAGGAGAAGATCATCAGTGGCTACTCCTCATGACCAACTATATGCTGCCTCCAATATTAGTGGTAGCATATTAACTGCCTCCAATTATGTATACCAGTTGCCAGGAAACATGATCAGGAGGGTGCTATTGTACTCATATCCTACTTGTAGGATCCCATGGGCAGCTGGCTGACCATGATGTGGATGGAATGCTGGACTGTACATTAACCCTTGGTCTGATCCTGGACAGCCCAATGTTCTTAAGCTATGGCCCAAATTCAAGGCAGAACCCCTGCAACTGTTTTAAACCTTAAAAACCTTGCAAGAAATGATCACATATTCTTGTGCAATATGCCGTTTGGCCTGCAGACGCTGCAAACAGATGTCCCCAAAATAATGCACAGTCAATTGCCTGGTGAAACATCCAGACCTGAAGAGGGACATACAGGGGGTATGTTTTGGCTGTACATTCTGTCTTCCATTTGCATTTGCCAAAGCATTCTGCTGTGGATGTTGGAATGCAGGTAGTTGTTTATTTTGCTGGCAATGCTCTTTGCAGTGTCTGAATTTACTTCCAGTCTCACTCTTCTAAGCTCTTCCAAGAGGTGGTAGAGGACAGAGAGCAGCAAGGATGTGTTGGAAGCAACCAGGAAAAATCATGTTTGGAAGTGTGGCATCCCTAACAAGTATGTGTATGCCAGTGGGCTGCTGCAATAAATCCTTTCTTCGGTCACTATTACTGCTATCACATAGCATGCCTTATTCTTGCTCTTGATCCTGTTTTCCTTCAAAGAAAATGTATGGCAAATATTTAGCTTGTTTTCATTGTATACTGTCAGAGGCAATCAACAGGCTATGGCAGAAGTCTGGATGGTATTCATGATTCAGGCGTAAGATGGGAGCTAGTATAGTTTCACCTATCTAAGGCCAGCTCTTGCCGTAGCCAAAGAATGTATTGGTGCAGATGTATTCTCTTGTGTCAGGGGATTGGCATAAATAGAGCAACACATGCTGCTCCTTAACAGCAGGAACAGCGTAGCAAAACATCTCTGAGACAGTGTCATGTAGGCACAATTGTAAATGAATGATGAATCTACTAGAAAGAAGTAAGAGGAATAAATGGGAATAGGGTATTATGTCAGAGCTGGTGACAGCGCCTAAGTTCGGCTTGGTAAACATTCTCTTTTCATACCTGAAGTCAGGATTTTAAGTGGACTGGTGGAGCTAAAAACATAGAACCATGAACTGGTTCTTCTGCTTCTCACTGGTGCCTCAGAGGATGTTCATGTTGCCCATTTTAGACTGCAACAATTTCTAAATTTGCTGACCTCCTTGCTTTTCAGTTCTGTTGGACTGCTGGATTGCTGAAAAATTCCATGTTAAGGATACAAACCTGATGCAGGTGTTCCATTCTCTCATAACAACACATGCCTGATAACCAGTATTTTTCATTGGTTAATTTTTTCCCCTTAGGTGAGGAGTGTTTTGGCATTTTATGCTGGATAATTATCAAAAAGCACATTTGCAGTGTTTCAAAGGAAAACTAACATCTTAAAACTGGGCAAAATGCAAGCAACTAGAAAAATACAAAACATTTTACCCATAATTTGGTTCACTGAGCTTTCTTCAAATCATTAATTATTGCTGTAGTGAATAACAGTTGGCTGGATAGTTGGTCAAAACAACATTGCACATTATCAGTCTTCATTATTCAAAAGCCTTGATCTACAAGAGTTTCTTTCTTCTGAGGATCTTGAAGCAATTCTTAAGTAATAAATAATATCTTCAGAGAGGGTAAGATACAGTTGACTGGCTTAAAGAAATTGTTGGACCATCAATAATTTTTATGCACTGCCAACAAGCCATGGCTAATCATATTTCTTGGCTACACTCCACTGTAGACTTAAGCATGTCTGAGTTTGTATGGGAATGGACCTTTTGTAGTGTTTAATCCATTCTGGATAATGCAGTCTTAACTATCAGGTGCTGTCACACCCAGATTAAATAGGAGGTCATTATATTGTTATCTTAGTTTAGCAGCAACCATAGAATTTACCAGCAAGAACTATTACAGCAGGTAAGATTTTTACATGTGGTATGTAAGATTTTTATATATTCTATATGCCAGTAAACTATTTGTAGCAGGCCAATGCCAGAAATTGTCCCATATTCACTTCCTTGTGTGATGTGGATATTAACAGTAGCTAGTGAAGTGGGGCAGAGAACAGTAACTGGCCACCACCAGCATTCATTGATCCATGTGGGTGGGAGGCAATTATCAACTGGTGTCACCAGGCCACTATGCAGGCATGGATGACTTGGTCAGCACCATGGGAGCTTCTGACTGCTGACTAACCAGCAGTGCCCAGTGTCTGTTGATGACATGAGTGACTCATGTCTGCACAGTCCACTGCTCTCTGTTTAGGAACTGTATGATTCCATGGTGCTGACTCAGTCCCCAATCCTTTACCACTAGTATGGGCAAGATCTGGTCCTCTACTCCTCCTCACTGACCAGTGTGTGTGGTTATTCCCAGCTGTGCCATCTCCTATAATGTATTGTTCTGAAAAATCTCTTTGCACACTGCAAAATCCCAACATTTTGTCCTCTTTTCATTTCAGTTCATTCAAGTTTAAACCTGAAGTTCACATTCAATTTTTGTTCTTGTTCATGGAAACCCTTTTGGATTTTATAGCTCTGAACTATTATATTTTCATGACGGATCTCAAATTTTCCTTACATTGAAGAAAATATTATTTTAAATCTCTCTTTGATAATTACCCTTTAATTCTAGAAGAAACTACATGCATGCCTTCTTTAGACAATAAAATTGCAGGCTGTGTAATATTATTACACAGTTAAATTATTAGTCCCATTGATATCTTAGTTCTGTAAGTTGCTAATCTCTGAAAGAGGAAGGGAATACCAATGGAATCTGTCTTGCTTAATGCCTGCTCTGTTGAACTACTTTGACACTGAACTAGAAAACCGGATGGAAAGTTGCTTGCTTTGGGCCATAGTTTAAAATGTTATGCTTTAACTTTTCACATTTGTCTGTCTATAATCTGGCCAAAAGGTGTAGCAGTAATAACAATATCAGATTTCCATTAGTATATTTACAATAATTTATGCTACTTTTTTCATTTAGCCAACACCCATAGGTTTAGGTGAGATGCCATCTCAATTACGCAGACAACGCATACTTTCCATGTTTCACTGTTTAATTTTGTATTAAGGGGAATCAGACTCACATGTCATTAAAAGTTAAACTTTTGTTCTACACATTTGGCAAAAGTTATTAAAGTATTTCAGGTAGACGTTGAATGGAAATAAGGGGAGATATGAAGTCAAAACTTTCTCTGAATCCAAATACTAAAGGTTACATGAGTTTAACTGATAACATGATTGGAATATTTTTGTTGTAGTAGTGCTGAAAGTTTGAATAAATAAATCTGTATTAGAATTTTTATACAGTAGGGCTGTAAAATGCAAGGTTGCCATTTTTCACCCTGTGCACTTAATGGAATACAATGAAGGTCCTGTAGGGCCACAGTATAGCCATCCCTTCTCCTACCAGCTGAATCTGTGCCCAACACACTACAGCAATTGCCTGTGGTGATTTGTCAGGCCACATATTTCTGGCCAAGGTCCTCACATACCTGTCCTTCAAGCATCCCAGTGCCTGGTTTTTCCTAAAGCCCCCACACATTGATTATATCCTGTTTCTGGAATTCCTGAAAGAGTGTTCTGTTTGTTGACAAGCAAGTGGACCACATAAAGAGCTTTGTTTTTTTACTGCTCAGGCCTTTCTCCCCACCTGTCTTTAAAGTTTTCTCTATGTGGAAATATTCCAGGAATCAAACAACTGCATATTCCATTTGATTTTAATAAAGTCCTGTTGCTAAGTTTACCCATTTGTTCAAATCAAAGAAATCAAAACACTTGGTGACAGCTAAAACTGAAGAATCCTTTGATGTAAGGCAGAACTTCCATCCAAATGCCCTCTGACATATGTTGGGTAATTTGCCTGAATTTGCTGTGGTGTGTCATGCAGTGCTGCAATATTAAAGCTACATTACATCTATAACCGTTTCCACAGTTTCCAACAGTCAGTGGACAATTGCTGCTAGATAGAAGGAGTGGGTTGTATTTACAGCAGATCCATGGTAGAGCAGAAATGCTTCAGAAATGTCTGGCATTATTGCTGATCTGGGGTAAATCTATAATGTAAGCTTGACCAGAATGCTAACCTATTTATCCTGTCTAGGATAAGCAGTTATTTACCTGTATGTATAGTGACATGGTGCTGGGGGCAAATAGGCTATATGGTTCAGATGATCAGGTAACATGGTAAGGGTTTTTATCATGGCCTGGGTAACCTGCTGGCACCAGTTGACCATACTTGGATGATGTTACAGAATGTCCATAAACATTTTGCTAGGGGAAAGAAAATGGCAGAAATAGACAGTTTGCAAGTAGGCCTTCTCACTTAACTGAGAAGCAGTAGCATTGAACTAAGGAAGACTTACTTGTGAGCAAGTATGTAAAGGATTGAGCTGTAAGGAACAAATTGAAATGTTTCCCTCTGCACTGAGTGGGCATAATATCAAGTTACTGTTGTATGAACGTTTTAAGCATGGGTCCTCAAACTACGGCCCGGGGGGCGGATCCGGCCCACCATGCCCATTTATCTGGCCTGCCATGCCTATTTGGACCCACCCCGCACACGCCCATGCGCACGTGTGCCGCTGCCCACCTTACCCTGTACGCAGTTTGTTCACTCGGGGAAAATGAGCAGTCTGCTCACTTGGAGAAAATGATTTCCAAGCAAGCAAGCCACTGCCTCGTGCGCCCGCCTCGCCTCACTGGTGCCTGCACCTCGCCTCACCTTGCCTCGTTGCGCTCCCCATCCCTGCCTCAGCGCGCACACCCACAGGCACCGCCCCTGCCCAGCACCAGCACCTTTCAACTGGCCCCCTGGTGGAAAAGTTTGAGGACCCCTGGTTTTAAGTATGAAGGATTGGTGTGTTCTCAGGAGACAATTTCAGTCCCAGAATAGCAGAGGAAATATGAAAAGAACCCAGGAAAATATAAATATTTTTAGGTCCCATGAATGTCAGTGAGAGAACTTTAACCTCTCCCAACAGATGTACACAGATAAACACACACACTTTGAAATTAGTGGGGCATACAAGTGTTTACCTTTGCCCAGATTGTGCCATAAGTGTCTACAGAATTTTGTCATCCAGGACCCCAAAGTACCTGGCTTCATCCCTTTTATACAACACATACTAAATAACAACATCTATCTGAAAATGAGTGACATGCTTTGTTTCTTGCTTCAAGTTAGTGTCAACTAATAGTCCCCACTGTAATTGGTGGACCGTATAAATACTGTGCAATTAACAATAAAGGAAAATCAACTATTAGAACATTATCTAACATTTTTTATTAGGGATTTGTTAAACAGACAGTTTAATCCCTTCTTTTCTTTTTATGCTCTTCCATTTCTGTCCTGTTTCATGCTCTGGAAAGTAGTGCAATTCCTTCCTTTTGCCAAGATTCCATATGGGATAGCAATTTCCTATGGAAAAAGTCTTTACTGTAATATAAATAACATTCATTTAATCTGTGCAAATGCATTTATTATCATGTGTTGCTTTGTTGGCCTGCTAGGCTTATTTGGGTTTAACTTTTCTAATAGCCAAAGGCAAAGGAGACCCTAAACAATTTAGTAAATTCTGACTAGTGAATTTATTGTCTTGTAATCTACTTGCTCCTCAGTGCTGATTGCATTTCTGTCAAAATAGTAAATGAAGTCCGATTCTCCTGCCTCTGTACAGAAAAACTAATGAAGTTGAAAATGGTTTCAATCTGAAAAGCAAATGGGCAGAGCACTCTCCCAACAGATGGGTTGAGGGAATGGGAGATTTCCTTCTCAAAACATGAAAGAAACATAGATAAGGATGTTTGATTGTTCATAAAATAGGCGTTCTGGACTTCTTAAATCAAATCAAATGTCCTAGATAAGCATCACTTTTACATAGAAATTGGCTTGTATCCAACATATGCATATATGAGCAAGTCATGTGACTCTATTTTGCTGTGTGTATGAGCAAAATGTCTCTATTCGTTGTGCATTTCTGTAACACACATACATGGCAAAATAAAATGCTTATGCATCCAATTTCTAACACAGAAACTATACCACATAAAGAAAAATATATTTAGATGAGACTTTCTCTTAGTACTCAAAACATTTAACATATATTATCTTAATAATCTTTATAACAGCCCTTTAAGATAGGCCAGTCTTATTGCTTATGTGAGATGTTTGATATTCATAACCAAGAATAGAACGCATTTCCTCATTTTCTTCCTAGTTATGAATTTGTTGTGATACCAAGTAACCCACTTGGTGAAGGTCCAAGTAGCGAATCAAAGCCATTTAAAACAGAATCAGGTAAGCATTTCGAAAACTGTATTCATTAGCTACAAGTCTCTCTAGTACTTTGCAGTTCTTAGCATCCATCCCTAAAAGGGAAAACAGCAAAGAGCTATCCAGCTGAATGCATTGAGAGGTCTGCACGTCTTCTGTAAGTTCTTAAACTGAAACTTTAAAGTGCTGTTGACATGCAATTAATCTTTTTTATCATCATGAACTGGAACAGTGCCCCTGTGGAATTTCTTTTATCAAAAGAAGCAACTTTCTATCCACTACTAAAATGCTATTGAGATGTTTACATTGAATATACTAGAAGCATCTGATACATAACACTTTAAAAAGTACAACCCTGAAATATGTTAGGAGTTAAATGCCAGTTCACAACAGTTCTGTTGTCCTAATTTCAAACAACTTTCTAATTGTACATTGTAATTATAAATCCTGTCAACTGCAGAAAGAAAACAAGCATTTCTAGTCTATTTCTAAAATGCTAGAAGTTCCTTTCAGTCTAACCCAGTGCTTGCTTTTTTTCCTTAGCAGACCCAAGAGTGACTGAGCCCATTCCAAGTAAGTCCTTTCTGCATAGTGTATATTTTGTTGAGAAAATTTTTCTGAGGTGAGTTAATGTGCTGCTATATGACAGAATGGATTTGGAGGAGAAAGGCATTTTGCGCATGATTTTATTTTTTCAACTTGTCCACTTGCAGAGAATTCCTGCCAGTCTAAATGTTTACCTGAGAACTGCCCAATCAACGTGATGTGGCACTCCAATGGCTCAGGACCAATGGGCAGCAACGAGCCAGACACAGCTCGTATTTTCTCAGCCCTGTCATTAAATTAAAAGACAGTCTTGTGAAATGAATAGGCTGTTTCTCACTTAATAAGTGATTTAACAGAGCACACTGCAGCGTTCTGCCACTGTGCTGTAGAAAATGCGCCATCAACTTCTGCTGATGTTGGACAAAAATGAAAAACTGCCATCAACTTGTATAAGTTCCTTATAAGGCCTTTTGAAAGCAGGGGTGGACCTGACATAGTCAAGTGGGATACGTTTCTTTACACAGTTAAGGAGACTGTGTAAAAAGTGCTATTTAATTCTTTATCTTTTTATGTTGGTTACATATATTTTCTTTCAGCAAAACATTTTCCATAGCATTCATTCCATTTATTAAAACATTTTCCCCATCTTCCAGACCCCAAATGCTTTCCAAGGACACTTATAGCAGTTAAAAATCATTGTATAATTACTCGTAAACAATAAAATGAGTGGAAGGAGAAAACTCAGACAGGATAATCAGAAGGGGTGGGAAAGTTTAACAGAATGCAAAACAGAAAGGTCTTTACCATACAAAAAGCCAATAAAGAGGACTGCTGGACTTCCTGATATATGTAATTCCACAGTCTTGGTGCTGCAACCAAAAAGGCCCTTTCACTCATTCCATATTTCTCATGTCATTTTTCTCTCCTTTAATGCATTAACACTCTTCATTAGTTGGAACCTATATAAACCTGGAACTGTAAATGAATGTACAAATCAATGCTCTGTAAGAATCAAAGTATGCTAAACATTTTAGGATGGTTACTCCAACCTAACTCTGTACTTAGATGAAGCTTCTCCAAATCTGAATGAAAGAGATTGCTCAGAAATTGATGCGCATAACTCACCATTAGGGTTGTTTCAAACTAGTCTGCTCTCCCAGTCACCTTCAAGGGTCATATGCATACTAGTATCTCATATCCTGGGATATCTGAGTGGCTACTTTTCCCCAATGAATCTAACCCATCAGTTGTGATCTTCAGATGCTTTCCTGCATGTAGATGCCCATAATTTCTGACATTTGGTTGATGGCTGCACAAGAAGCCTAAGGTGGAACCCAAACTATGGAAATCTGTTCCCAAAAATGTTCACTCTGTTTGCTTTAAGGTGCCAGGCACAGTCTGCCCTATCCTTAGCAGCTGGGTGGCATACAGCAGGTGTGGACAATATGTGGCTGTTGTGAGGTTGTAACTTACGTCTCCAATTAACTCACACAGCAGCCGGCAGTGAAGCTAAAGACTTTTATTGCTATTCACTACAAGATTTACGATGTGACTGATAAGCTCTAACAACAAGCCCCTAACAGTTCAGTTGCTCCCTCCTTTCTGAGCTATCTCAGAAGTCCACGTGGTATCAGACCTTCCTGTCTCGCCTTTCTGTTCATGGGTGGGACAGACCTCTGTCCTGTCGTCATAATTGCTCTTGTCATCTTAAACTCCTCCTAAGCTGGGCGTTTGCCAAATTCACTGTTATGTCTTCTTGTTCTCCTGGACTCTGTCCAGCAGCCTCAGAGTCAGGAGCCGGGGGGGGGGGGGGGGGGGCAACTTGTTCAGGTATCTCAGACCTAGGATGAGGGGAAGCTACTCTTTCAGACGCCTCACCGACAGTCTGTGGGGAGGCTATTCGCTCAGGGGCTAAGGGGTCAGGCTGTGGGGAGGTTACTTGCTCAGAAGTCTCAGAGTCAGGCTGCAGAGGGGCTGTCTGGGCACTGGACCCCAAGTATAAGTCCCCTTGTTCCAATGCCTGACTCTCACTGGTAGCTTCTGCCTCTTCCTCACGAGTAGACGCCTCTGTCACGCCGTCAGGCACGACAGTGACTCACAAGCCATGTGGACATCTTCCCTGGTGTACCCATGTCCCCACAAGATTTCAGGGGGTCTAGGGCTCAACTCCTCCATTGAATCCATCTATGGGCCCACATTACTGCCACACTAGTGAATTTTGTGACAGTAGCAAACAGAGCACAAGAGAAGGCTCGAACAACATTTTGCTTGTTTTCAAGCTTTATTTTCCTTTTTTATGTATTTGCCACCACTGAATTGGGGGTGCAGCAGCCGCAAACGCCTCCCAGTGGGAGAGGACACCCATGCAGTGGCATAGCTAGATAATTTTGGTCATATGTTCACCCTCTATTAGTATTCTAAAATTATGATCCACAAAATTAGCATTTCTCTTCTTCCATCCATCCAGTATGATTCCAGCTTTACAACTCCTTCTATGTTACTGATATATTAGAATAAAAGCAAAACAAAAACATGTTTTCTAACATTAATTTTAAAATGGAGTTGCTGTCCTGCTGTCCTGATGCTAAATATGTTTAATTTGAAAGATTTTGTTGCAGGAAATGGTAATAGATTTTAAAAGTAAAAATAATGAAATGAGCATAAGAGTGTGTGTGTGTGTGTGTGTGTGTGTGTGTGTGTAATCTAAGAAAAATGGATGCTGCAAGGAATAGCATCATCCCCATGGTCCCCAGCATGCCAATGCTGGCTCAGGTATTTATGTTAGACCTCTTCACTGTTATCCCAATCATCTGCCACTATCTGAGTGATAATTTGGGCTGCATTGCAGGGCGTGAGACTTCAGCCGCAAGTTTCTGCCCTAGCTACATGTATATGTTTCTGCTCAAATGCTTGCAAATAAGATTGAGGTGCCCTGCTCTCCGTGACCCTCCATTTTCTTGTTCTCTTGCTGTAAGGCTAAGCAAGGCCGAGGTGGTGGTGGCATTTATAGCACCTGGCAGGCCCTGTTTTCTCCTGGGGACTGGGACCACAAATATTTCTACCAAAGAGAAGGACCCAGCTGAAATGGTGTGAAATGGCCTTCTCAGCTGAAATGTTGTGAAAAATGGGGTTTGCGGTCCCGGTCTAGGGCAAGTAAAGGCAAGACAGGACTTAGGTGTGCCTGTCTCCACCTGCAAATTTCTGAGCCTGATCACAAACTAGGGATGGCAGTGAGGATTCCTCCAGGAGGCGGGATTTGGAGCCCAAGTCCCACCTCCTGGGGGAATCCAGGAAGGCACAATTAGCCAGATCAAGCCAGTGTCCTAGGCTTCCTCTCCCTTGGTATATGAAATCTCTTGATCACCTTTAAACTGCTGCTTTGATCTGTGTTTTCCTCTTAACTGTTTTTCTCTTGTATTATGGTGCTCGGCTTTATTGTGTTTTATTAATGTGAACTGCCTTCAGACTGTTTCAGAATAAAAAGCAGGGTAGACAATTTATAAAATGTTTAAAGTGGTAAAATGGTCTTATCTCACTTTCACTTAATTCCAATATTTATATTACACACCTGTGCTTGCACATTACCACCAACAATGTATGTGTTATTCCTTTACAGTGGGAAAAGATGCAATTTGGACTGAAATCAAATTTAATTCTGATACCTATTCTGAATGCAAGGGGAAACAGTATGTGAAGAGGACTTGGTACAAGAAATTTGTCGGTGTACAAGTGTGCAACTCACTCCGATACAAAATTTATCTCAGTGATTCGCTTACAGGTATGAAGGCAACGGCAGGTGCAATGGACTGCCCCCACATAAGCACATCAGATGCCTGGTTAAGTGAACTGGGACAGCTTATCATGCAAGCAGGGCAAGATATGTCAAAGCTGATATACTAGCTTCCTTAATATTGTTGCACAAAGCAATTAAATGGTCTGGCCGGGAACAGTGACCAGGAATGATGGTCAAGCATCATCAATCTGTGCTCAGAAAAGCCTTCAGTCATCACAGAGGCAGCTACCTCCCAGTATCCTGTTTTAACAGGATGCCATTCTATCTTCTTCAAAAGCACACACTACACTTCAACACAGCTACCCAGAAAATAATGCAGAAAAATTAGAAAGGCTCCAGAGGAGGGCAACAAAAATGAACCAGGTGCAGAAACACTGCCCAATGTTGCTTTCCAGGATTGTGAAAAGAACCCTAACATTCTAAATGCCTTCAATGAGCCTAATGTCAGCCTAAAATGTAAATGGTAGTCCAAAGCACACAAAAAACTAGGAGGTGATGTCATGGAGTGACTTAGCATGCTTGTCACTTTCAGAATTGTCCTGGGGCTGATTTCTAACATTCATGATTGGTAGCCAGATCAAGTATCTGTCACCACCCTGCCACTTTTCTTACATTCCATGGAGAAGTATCTACAACTATTCAGCCAGCATGCAGTAGTTCCAATAAATCTAGAGCCCTGTGGGTACATGGAAGCAGACTTCCATATGCTTATCCATGGTGGAACTGCATGCTCCAGTGAGTGTGCACATTGCTTATGCTACTTGCATGGAGCCCTCTTCAAAAAGACATGATGGCACCTATTGGTTTGCAGGCAAGCAAGCGACTCATTTTAGCTCATGTCCTCCTTGGCTAAACTTTCAGAGATGGCATCATACACAGAAACCAAGCTGTTAGGTGTGCACAGAGCAGGGCCAAAGCGTTTATTACATAAGCATGGCGTTGTAACCCACTTCCTATATTTGTATTAGTTATACAAAAACTACTTAAGGCATACTCCTTTGCATGTTCAAATAGAAAAAAAGTCGTACAACCCCCAGCCAGCTATGCTGGAAGTTGTAGGGCTTTTTTCCTTCCTAAATATGCAAAGGTTTGCACCCTTGGTTGTATTGTACAGTATTTGGGCAAAATTGCATGCTTCATTCCCACCCCCACCCCCACGCCAAAACTTTAGGAAAAATTCAGTAATTTCAGCCAGATCAAAAGAAACATAAAATGACACTTGAAGAGTTGCTTTCTTTCTGTGTTGATTGTAAACTGGAATAAAGGTTCTTATCTTAAAGGATGCTAAATCTACAGTTATCTAAGCCAGCAAAGAGTAGGAAAGCCTTTTTGAGCTCAACAGAGACTGTCACAAGCAAGAAATCCTTCTGAGATGGTCAGATGGGTGCAACTGGAGCCATACACCCATGGAAGTAGGAATGAATCATCTGCACAGCTCTCACACTTGTTCCACTAGTGTTGGTTGTAAATGCACACCTAAAATGGATTCAGGCAAACAACTTCTCGAGGGCTACATGCACTCTGGTGATCAGTTTGGGGCTGATCAGTTTTCAAATTCTGAGCATTTTAAGGAACTTTATGATTTTTTTTCTCTAATCCTTTTTAAAATGTTATTTAAATTTTATGTAATTTTAAACATGTTTTTAATATTTTCAGGTACATTTTATAATATAGGAGACCAGAGAGGACATGGAGAAGATCACTGTCAATTTGTGGATTCATATTTAGATGGAAGGACTGGCCAACAGCTTCCATCAGATCAACTACCTACCATAGATGGTATGTTGTAAAGGTTTTAGGTATACCTAAACACAATTTAGAGTACATCCCTATCAGGTTTATGACTGCTACACAGAAAGCTCTGATCTTGGAGACTTCTGAGTATCCAATTCCCTGCTGAGCTGCTGCTCACAAGGCAAAAAGAGCAATAGAGAAGAATTTTGTTCTCCTCTGAAATTTGTGCAGTTGAATGGGCCTCTCAGCCTCCCTAAGCGAAGGCAGTAAAGGACTGGAGTGTCCAAATGATGCAATGCATCCTATTGGCTTCTCCTTCCACTCTTTCCCACACACTGTCACAATCCCTTTTTCCCCTTCCCATCCTCATCTGATGCTTGACACCAATCCTGGAAGAAATGCTGCCGAAGGGATTTCTGTGGTGCCATGTGCTTTAGGGCTGAAGGGCTTTGAGCAGGGACTTTCACTTCTGAGGTTGTAGCATTCTGTGTAGCCTCAGGATAATCTCAATTACTTATGACTCCTCAGATAATATTTAGTAGCCAGTGGATTGCACCCTTACCTATGTGCTTGTCTAAACCAAGGAAAATATTTCCAAGAAAATATTACAGTACCAAATGACTGCCTCTTCCTCCAACTCCAAAACTGAATTCATTATCCTGCAGAGCTGTCACATTTGTGATGTCAGTTGCTGGAGGCATGATGAAGCTTTCCTCCCCACTCTCAGGCCACCTGCTTTTTGTAATTTCTAGCCTCATGATGAGAGCTAGCCATCACAAAAGCTTGCACTTTTTCGATCACAAAAGTAATGGTGGCACTGCATTATATGTATTTCTAAACAGGGGTTTTTTATTATCTCCAAACAGCAAGGTAAGTTAGCCTGTTTTGAAGGCCAGCACACCAATATGGGATGGAATTGATCAACAGACAGCAAACACATGCAAAATTGTATTAGTATGCCCTCTAAATGGTATTTGGAGAATCAATGGCTTAAGATAGTATTGTGCAGGCACAGTATGCTATTTGCTGGAGCCTCAATTACTGTCCATCAGTCTCTGCTTCCACATGTGCAAGTCCTTCATATTTGACAGCTTTATCTTTTATGCATCCTAGCTTGAAAGGTAAAGTAATAACTGACCTTCATCCTTGGGACTTTTTTCAAGAATCACATAGCTCTCTAATGAGTTTACATCATAGACATTTGCAAATTAAAATTTGTTTAACAGTTGTATTTTCAAGTATATATTTTTAAATAATAGGTATATCTAAACAAATGTAATGATTTAACCCTTTAGTGTTAAATTTGTGGCCTTTCCCTATTTTGTTTTAACCAGGTTATTATAGAGCTGTTCGACAGGAACCTGTTCACTTTGGAAAAATAGGAGCTGAGACACATACTAACTATGTTCAGTGGTATGAGTGTGGAACCACAATACCTGGAAAATGGTAGAACAAGAGATGAACTGAACATTGAGAAATTGCATCCAGCTAGGACTATCATGGGCTCAGACATAGAAATGTGTCATGGTATTATGGACGTCATGCTGAAATCTAATGACAATACTGTGTTCATTGTTCAATAGCATTGGCTGCTTAATTATAGTTGTCCAGATTTACGGATCTGTTCCAGGAAGTGTTAGAACATACTATAAATTGATGTCTTGGGAAGCTGGCTCCCTATTAGTCTATTATGGTACCATCTACATATTTTAAAAGATGTAGTTTATTATTTATCATTGTTGTGTCATTTTGAGGCACCTTTATGAAAAAGATTAAAAACAAATATGTATTCTGAATTTTATTGTTACTGCCAAAGTTCATGCTCCAATTTAGTTTTGAACAGACATAAATTATTCAGGCAGGTGAGCTCCTGAATTAACCTTTCTGTCAATATATACACCCTGTGGGAAAGTATGCAGTTCTACAGCTCCATCTGAATATTATCATAAACTGATGATGTGGCATAAATACACTCAGTCTGTCTTAAAACATTTCAAAAATAAATCATGTGACACAGTTCACACCTGTAACCAATGCACCATACAGTTCTGTGGTAAAATCTTTGTTACCACTCTGCAAGATAATACAGGTAATCAAGCTACCTCAGGCTGAGCACTCACCTGAGTAGTTTGTACAGGTTTCTAACTTTGATTGCTCAATTGGGTTTTGACTCATCACAGCAAAGGCAATATATTATGTGGCAACATGAGTCTTGCATGCCTGGAGCTGGCAGTTGCAGAGGTTGCACACATATTTTCTTGTGGCATTCATTTTTGGACTTAAGTGGAAGTTATTACATCTTCAGGGGAAATTTACTTCTCTAATATGAATTAATTTTAGCTGGGTTCAAAAGAAAGAATGAAACTACTTCTCAGTTGGCTACAGCAAAGAAGAGACAGGCTATTGTATGCACAAACTTTAAGATCTGTGATCACGACCATAAAAGTGGAACAAACATAATTCCCCTCCTCAAAATACTGTGTGCTCTGGTATGGGTATACGAGCATGCAGTATGTCACTTAAGAACATGTGACAGTTTTAAGCACAGGTTTTTCCTTCCACAGACGCAGACTCAATTATTCACAGCTTCTGGGGAAAGCTGCCTTTGAAACATGCATGCAGTACTCATGTATACAAAATATACAGATTGGCACATTAAGAATAAGTCAAGTTAACACTTATCCTTGACAGACTGGTATGATCATTCTGAGTTAAGTGTAGATCAATGCAGATGTTAATGAAATGGTGTGTAGAATAGATTATTGGCAAAGCATACAAAAGCACCTACATTTTAGTTGTATTTAAAAACCTGATTTCTATATATATAAAATTGAAGAGTAATGTGATCTGCTTTGTAGAATAGAAAATTAAGGCTCGTTCTGAAAATAGGTAATTCCTTTCATGCTACGTAAATTGCTGTATTTGTATTGCTTGAACATTTAAACATTATATATAAAGAGATGTAGGTTTTTTAAAGTTGTTTAGTCAATGTATTAAAATATAAGAAGGAACACGAGGAATAGTGGATTGGTTGTTTATAAAAAAAAGTTTAAGTACACTGCAGGTACACTGTACTCTTAATAAAGTATTTTTAATCAATGTTTGTTCCACTGGTATACTTAGCAGACACACAAGTGAAAAAATGAAAGTTTCTAGAGATATGAAGCCTGGAAATAAGTATTTTGAGATCTGCTTAAAGGGGTTCTACTACCTATTAGAATAGATTTACATTCATTTACATCTTGAATTGTTAAAGATAGGCTTTGGAGGGCATGCTTTTGTCTGACAATGCCAGTTGGCAAGATCACACCCTGCCTCAACCTAATTTGTTTGTCCACATCCAGTCCTTCACTACATCTAGATTGTTAAAGAAATCCACAGCCTCCTTGCGTAAGCTGAAAGAGGAAGAAAAGCTGAGTGTTATCCGCATAATGACTATAGTTTTCTAAGATCAGGACATTCAGTTTAGAACATATGAATCAAATTAGCATAAACATCAAAATAGTCCTGTGAATTAATTGAATGAATCTAGCTATAAAACAAACCCCTAACACATGATTGAGAGCATCTTAAAAAATACAAGTATTTTAAACTGAGTCTTTCATTGAATAATTACATGTGACTGTTTCTTCTACAGTCTTAAACAGACATTTCATACATAGCTTGCAGTTTTGGTTGCACTGAAATATTATATAAGCACCTGTGGTAGAAGAAATGTCAATGTACTTTTTGTACTTCCTTTCCAATACCACAATGCAGCTGGTAGTTTTTGACTTTTGATAGCCACTCCTGTATTACTTTTGATAGCAAAAAAGCATATAACATGTTCCCTGATTAAGTAAGGTGGCTTTTTTATGAGGCAGCTCACAAGATATGGCTAACTCATCAGGGTTCATAATGAGTTATAATTCATGATGAGCTATGGTATATGCAGCTTCCCTTTTAACTATGTAACCACCTATCAGGGCAATCAGCTTGCATTATGGTGTGGAAAGCTAGTCATCATGGATTGAGGGTTAAAATAATCCTCACGGAAAGCTACTACTAATCAAGGGTTAGTAATAACCTTGAATTGTCAACAGCAGCTTGATTTGCATGACAGTGGTTGTTCAGCTGCACTCCTTGGCTCATCATGAGTTAAATAATCCTTGATGAGCAAACTGTGGTGTTTGAACCAAGTATATGGAGTGCGCACAATTCAATTGTGCGCACTCCCCCACACAACCCTCCACTGCTCAGAGTAAGGCAGGGAATACATGAACAGGTTTTAAACCCAGCCCCTTTGTTTGCAGTTCTCTCATTCTTTTCCCTTCCCCCAGAACAGCTTCTTTTTCCCTTTTTGTCCTCTTGCTTTTTCTCTCCCCACACACACTTCATTATATTAACAAGTCCCCCATTATACAGGTTGGAAGGTCTGTGGACACCTGGAAACATAGAAATCTGCCTTATGCAGAATCAAACCACTGCTGCATCTTTAGCTCATTTTCATAGATTGGCAGCTGTTCTCCAGTCCTAGCTGGAGCTGCTGGGGCTGAACCTGGGATCTTATGCACTAAGCTTTGCATTTAGACACCAAGCCTCTCCAAACACTTGCAAACAGAAAGGAGAAAACAGGTCTGTTATGCTCCGTGGAAATTCCTCTGTATGCGAGCTCTGTACCTGCATTGGGAATGATTGCTTGAATCCAGTATTTTACTTTTAGTAAAATGTGTATATTCTTCAGAATTTAAGATTGCCCTTGAGTTCATTACGGTAAAACAGGTACATACACAACTGTATGGGTGTTGTTGTTTAGTCGCAAAGTCGTGCCTGACCCATCACAACCCCATGGACAACATTCCTCCAGGCTCTCCTGTCCTCCAACATCCCTCGGAGTCCACCCACTGCCCCAGTGACTCCATCTAGCCATTCCTCTGCCGTCCCCTTCTTTTGCCATCCATTGTTCCCAGCATTAGGCCCTTTCTCCAGGGAGCCCTTCCTTCTCATTAGGTAGCCAAAGTATTTGAGTTTCATCTTCAGTATCTGGCCTTCTAAAGAGCAGTCAGGGTTGATCTCCTCTAGGACTGACTGGTTTGCCTACTGCTAATTAAAAATGAAGTGATGCATAGCAGAGATCTGTTTCAAACACCAGGACATCACTGTTCACAGATGGTTCCTGTATACATAACAGCTTCACTGGAAGGGTCTCTGTAATGCACAACAGCAATGTTAATAATAGTCCAATTTCAGCTACCACAACAACTGCTTCAAGTCTTTCAGCTGACATACTAGGCCAAAGTAAATGCATAGCTGAGGACAGTAAAGACTGTTTGTACAGAAAAAAATACTGTTGGACTAGTCCCAACTAGTGATTGAGTGTGTGTAGCAGGGAGGAAGGGGATTAGCATGCTATAGCAAGACACAAAATAATTTAAGCAGTAATCACCATTCAGCAATTGAGTTTGACTGTTTATTCAATCAGAGAGCATGTTACAATTTATACATCATATTTTTCTTTTAACAAGTGGGTCTAATTTAGTACATCATCGTATTAGTAAAAACAAGCCAGATAAGTGAGCTAGATTTTCACCTAGCAGTTTAATATGGCAAGCTAGAATGTCATTACTTTACAAACATTTAGGTAGTGTTTCCAAAAATCAATATTAAACTAGAGAGCCAATGCAATTTAAAGCAGGAAACAAGATTCATTTGGTCATATATCCCAGCAAATTAAACAGCAACAGTGATACCACACAATATTCTGTCTTTCATTAGTTTTTGTAATCAGTTAAAGAACCTTGGAGTCTATATGGATGGAAAAGCATCAGCAGCTGCTTGGATTTACCTGGGGCCTTTCAGCAGCAGAACATCCTTATCGATAGCCAGGACCTGGCTGGGTATACCCCTGGCCAAAAGGAGGACGGTTGCGTGCATAAGGATTAGGGCCACTTGGAGGAGGTGTCATAGTAGTTCCAGGTGGTGGGGTGAAGCCTGGTCTTGGCTGATAAGCCCCTGGCTGACTTGGAGCCATTCCAGGTTGTGAAGCTGGGGGCACATTATAACTAGCAGACTGGGATGCTTGTGTTGTGTAGTTTTGTGGATAGGTGCCTGCCTGGTACTGCTGGGGAGGCTGAGCTGGCAGCTGCTGAGCCTGGCCAGGAAAGCCAGGAGCTGGAGGCTGTGATGCCTGCTGACTGTATCCTTGGAACTGCTGTGCCTGTTGAGGAGCAGTCTGTTGGCTGTAGCCTGCTGAGAGAGCCAAATAAACAGCAACGTATTTAAGTAAAAGTAGCATAACAGGTTGTTTAATACCTACATACCCATCACTATATTCTTAAAAAGACAGACATTTCAGGCAAAGGTTGAAGTATACATTATGCACAACTGGGGGGAAAAATGAACAGTTTTAAAAAGTCTGAGCACTAAACAAAACCTAGGGCAGAAAAGGAGGAATATGCTCAAACAGCAGTGCTCACACAGGCATGCTGACTATTTGCTCACTTCAGCATTAAAGGATGATTTGCATAGCTGAATGAGCCACAAAGTTTTCATGTTACTAGATGTCACTGAAAAGCTTAGTATTTTAGCTGAGAGTCAATTCACACATTAACCACTTGTCCATTGTAGAATAATTGAGTGTCTATATGTGTGAACCAACTCTAAATTAATTCTGTCGAATTGAGGGAAGAAAGAACAGACAACCTCATTATATGAAACCACTACATTTTGTATGCAAATAAAATTCTTAAGTTTTATGAAATAATTTAAACAATGAATATCCCTATGTTTTAGAATCTTCCTTTAGTGAAATATGCCACCACTGAGTAACTCTGCAACTTAATGTGCCAATTCAGACATATTCAGGCTATGCTTTATTCATAGTGTGAAACCATTAATTGATAGAGCTAATCTAATCAATTGTATCTAGATTGGAAAACAGAAAATACTTCCAGATACTCCTTTCACAAGTACAAAGATGTCAACAACAGTTTAAGTGCTTTTAACACTATGCTTTGCTATCAGCCCACTATATTAAAAACAGCTTTTAGACAGTTTCATATTGGCAACATAAGAACAAAAAGGCCTGGAACAAAAACCAGTTACTCCCATTTATCTCTAGCATGAAACACACCTGAAGCTACTCGCAATGAAAACTCTCCATTGACTGGAATCCTGTTAGCATTAAACACCAGATATATAACAATTATTAAAAAGGCATGACCCTGAATATAGAAAGAATGGACTAAAGAAAGCATTGGAGTAAATTTTGAACTCACCTGCAATTTCAAAATTTACTATGGAAAAAACCCTTTTAAATATAGAAGCACTACCAGACTTGCAAATTTTAGTATGGCTAGACTGAACTATACAACACACACCTGACAAGTGGCAGTTGAGAGGAATAAAACCTAATACCCGAGATCAACATACAAGAAGCCCTTTTTAATATATGAAGACCAAAAGGTAAACCGTACAGCTTATGTAATAGGGCAACATTCAGAAAATACGCATGTTGCACAAAACTAGCTTCCACTTGAAGAAACAATTGCTGGTAATAACCAGTTTGCTAACAGCAGCAAAGACTTTACTGGTATTTACTGTGCCTTGCAGGAGTTGCACTTTAAAAGTTGTTCTGGTGCAGATATAAAACTTACACAGCCATTGATGTTAATGACTGCAATAGATCAATGTTTAAGGCCAATATAAATACTTAGGTGCAAGTTTTGTTCAAACGAAGAATGTCCTAACTTTTCTGGAGCTCACTCGATTTATTGAGCACTTTAAAAGAATATTTGACTAGTTCTACTGTAGCTGAAGAGTTCCAGATGCTTTCTGGAGGCCAATCCAGGGGGAAATGAGCAAGCAAAACCACCAGCAGGCTTTTCTTCTGATACTTCTTGTGTTAACACAATCCCCCCTGCCCAACATAATAAGGATGCATTCTAGCTACCATTATAATCATGCTCTTTTGCCAAACTATCCACAAAGAACAAGGAAAATGGAAATGCTACAGATTCTTTAACATTTATAGTTTATATGTCAGTCTCTTTAGATGTAGAAGCACTACATGGGAAGAGCTTTTGAATAAGACTGACCCATGAAGCTGGGAGCTACATCTGAATTCTGTATTCGTATGAACAATGCAACTTTGTGGAAGACAGCAATACATTCAGCTCTACATTATTCAGGGATCAGTTCCCACAAAAGCAGCTCAACTGCTCTGAAATGGATGTAATAAGTTGGATATTTTGGAAAAAGTCTTAAGGTCATATGCGCAGTGGTACTACATCTGATTGCAGCCTACAGATGAAAACTTGAACTACAAAGATGTATTGAAGAAATGGCTAATTGATCACATTTTTTTCTATATAGTAATTCTGAAGTACCTACTACCTTCTTACCTGGATACTGCATACCATATTGTTGCTGGGGTTGAGCTTGAGGCTGCTGAGCAGGATATCCAGCCTGTTGTGGATACTGTTGATACATTTGGCCTACCAATTTAAATTTAAAAATGTTTTTAAAATTAAAATATTAGCAGCTCAGTCTTACCTTCCTCATAAACTATTCTCATGAAGTTAAGATTTTTTAACAGAATTATTAGATCTAAGTGAGCATAGTTTGCTGAAGAAAGTTAAGATTTTTCATTTTAAAAAATCTGATGTGATAAGAATTTAGCTGTCTTTTCTCTCCCCCATGGGAGTATGCATATTATCCTATGCAGGAAGAAGTGATTTACCATATATGGGAGCCTAGTATCTGGGAACCAGAAGAAAGATGGGAGGTTGTCCATGGTTCTTATTTTACCCTGCAGGCCACTCTCCTTTACACAGCTGGTTGTTCATAATAAAAGACTGAAAAAGTTTCAGATTGTAAGCTGTTTGAGAGACTCATTCTTGCTGTGTTGCACACCTCATACGCATAAACTGCTTTGCTAGTCAGGTTTTATGTTCATACTTAGGGCAGGCCTCAGGTTTTTTAGGATATCTATTTAATGTTTATTTTAGAAATCAGATATTTTTAATTCTAATATATATTGTTTCATAACATTTCTAAAAAGATGCATC
The DNA here is from genome assembly GCF_004798865.1 of Varanus komodoensis. Lineage (NCBI taxonomy): Eukaryota > Metazoa > Chordata > Lepidosauria > Squamata > Varanidae > Varanus > Varanus komodoensis. Next base: position 36,044,728 of record NW_025335941.1, read on the forward strand.
ATGGAAACTCTTTTAAACTGTTGCAATAATACTACAAAATGGTTTTCAGATCACTTTTCGATTTACACAACTATTTTGCTTGTGATTCAGCACTGTAGCACCATCTAGTGTTTTAAAAGTTATAGTCAAAAAGGTCCTTCAAAACCTGACTGCATCATACCCACTTTATTTAGTGATTAGGCCAAGGCAATTCAAAGAGGCTTTTCTATTATGATTTACATATAGAGTGCCATCAACATACATAGCTGTTTACAGATCAGCACAGAAGACAGGTCCCTTCCCTGAAGGTGCTTACAATCTTTGACAGAGGCAAAGGCAAGGGGAGATGACAGGAAAGACATGCTTGACGAGTGACTGATATGAGTAAATGTAGTCACAGGTACTTTTAGTCTAGGATGCACTGGGGAGCAAACAATTATGGAATAAAACAGGCCATAGCTTTGACAAAGTATGTGCATCTGAGAGAGATCTGCAGGTGGAGAGACAAAGGACACATGAACATGTTCAAGAAAGGAATAGTAGGGAAAGATCATGGGCTGAGTAATTTAAGAAAGCAAGAGAAGACAGCTGGGAATATTCATTCATTTATTGCATTTATATTCAGCCCCAATAGCCCAGAAGGCTCTCTGGGCTGTTTACAAACATGTATACCCCTATGTAGAACAATAAAATGGAAGACTAAAAACAACACTAAGAAATACCAACAGCAATAGCTCCATATTAAAAATAACCATACAATGCAATGCAGCAGCAGCAATACAATATTAAGATATAAAAATATAAAATTTCCCAACAGTTTTTAAAATATGAATAAAAAGTTGTCACCTGGCATTGAAAGAATACTAAAGGTGGTACCAGGCCTACCTCTCTGGGGAGCATATTCCAGAGAAGTGCCACCAGTGAAAAGTACCTTCTCCTGTTTACCACCCCCTTTACTTTTTTAGCAGGAGCTTCCCTGAGAAGGATCTCTGTAGCTCATCTTAATGGAATAGAATAGTAAAGTTGAAGAAGCAGAAATTTTAAGTAGGACCATATCAAGAGATTGGGCAAGAAAGATGAATATATTGTAAGCTGAATAATTAAGTGCAGATATCACTCACCTTCTATTTGACCAGTTTGTGGCTGAGCACCTACATATGGCTGCTGTGATTGAACACCAGGTGGATGAGCTGCAGAGGATGAGGAAGCAATGCTATCAGGTGTTCCTGAACGTTCTTCTACAGGGGCACTGGGGGGTCCTGAGAAAGAGAAGCAGCGTAAAACGATGCAGACACTTAAACTTTTCAAACAACAGAAGAAATTACTTATGTATCATCTTTCAGTATTTAAGAATACTGGATATACAAGAACATAATAATCTGCTATGTAGTCTAGAATTCATAGGATGGATTTGAATCCATAAAGGAAGTGACAGTCTTGAATTTAGAAGAGCCAAGTGCTTATAAAATGAGTCAATTTCTGACAGCAACACAAACATAGCTGCACAAATTGCTATGATTCTTAATTAATTCTGACTACGTCTATCAAAGGCGACAAACTTTCCTGAATATAAGTTTATTATATTATACTTTTATATGCCATTACCGCATGCATCGACATCTCGGGATGGCTTACAACGTAGAAATAAAACAGTAACAAATAAATGCTTACTATTGTACTGCCATCCTGAAACCTTGGTAAAGGGCAGGGTATAAATGCTTTAATTAATTAATTAATTGAACAAAAACTTTTCCAGCTTTTTCTGTCTGTCATCTTAACTGCTATTTGGTTTGACCAATTTTTCAGTTTCTAGATTACATATTTTATATAGGATCCAGTCTCTGGGCAAAACTAATTTTATTTCTTTCAAGTTATACGTGGCTCCTGTACAAAAATAGATACTTTAACAGCGTGTCTTGAAAATTACTTCCTTTCCCCACTTTCATTAGACTACAGTACATCTTCTCAGCTATGTAAGAACATTGTGTCCAATAAGCATGCATCTAGTTACAAATGCAAAGACTCCCTCCAGTCATGCATCTAAGTGATACCTAGGTTCTAAGTTAGTCAACGGTATCCAGATGTTAACTTTTCAGAGACTTGGATATAGGAGGGTGTATGGTTCATTTTATTTCTTCTATAGTCTTTGGTCAAACTGATATTAAAGAGTTTTGTAGTATTTTAAGGGAATACCTGGAGAATATCACAACACAACCAAAATTGCTGCTATGTTATTGGATTGTGTTATTGGCTGAAGTGGATCAGGAATAACCATCTGATTCTCCAGATGTTTTAAGCCTACATGTTGCCCAGTCCTGGAGTACAGCCACTGAAATCAATAGGACTTAAAGTACCTATGAGTAAGTTTCATTTAATGAGTCCACACTAAGAGCAGCTAGGTCTGGATCGAATCCAGCAAATCAGTAGTATTGAGTAACTTAGTTATTATCCCACAATTACACCAAAGTAGCTTTTACAGCAGCACACAGGGAAAAATATATGCGTAGCCACTAATCCCTATTAATATTATGTTGCTTCTTCCTTCTAAAATAGCACAAGGCTACAAGATCCACAATAGCATTTCTTTGCCATTTTAAAACAATTTTTGTACTATGATTAGGAAGCAGGAAAGGAGAGCAAAGAGGATTTTCCTCCTGCAGGCAGGTGTTTCTGCCTCTGCCATCACTATTATATTATGTTACACTTCTTCAGTTTTTGGTGTTAGATCAAGCTTAATGTCACTCCTGTTGTTTTTCAGTAATTATCTATATACAGCCACAGAATACAACACTGCCAGTATATTTAAACCTCACAGATCCAGGAGGCCTAACGTACACAACCCAAGGTCATTCATGAGCACACAGCAAACTCAAGCTAAGCAACAGCTGTCATAAATGGGTCATCTTCATCTGACTGCTTCCTGAAAGATCAATTTTCATCATTCAGAAGTACAATCTATGGGGACAGCTGTAATAGGCTTTATTTCCCTTGCACATGTCTAATTTTACATCAAGCAAGCCATGCCAATGCAACTATGAAAGTATGGTCAGAATTCAATTTTCTCTTGAGAATATACTTTTTAGTCAAAATAAAGAGAGTGATTTTACCTAGCACAAAAATAAGAAACACATTCTGCCATACAAAACACCTCAGGAAGGCAGTGTTTGCCAGGAAGTTGCAGCTTTGTCTCTCTCTTAGCTATTTGGTAAAAACATGTTTCTTCAGCATGAACTTATGAGTCATATATTGAAGCTTCGTGGATTTGCCATTTCACATTATAGGTCTCCCTTACACTCACACACAATTGACTTTCCCAGACTGGCATTGCTAACCCTGAATATTAAGTTTGTTAAGAATCTAAAAAATGAAAACTTTACTTTCAGAAATTAATTCTACTTTCTGGTTTATAGTTTCTTACAGTTTTAGATACACTGCATTCCCCTTCTATTTGTACAACTGAAAGGGCTGAATCTTATAAGACTATTGAAAATGCGATAATCTCAGAATTCAAATCTGTTGGCTATATCTAGCCACAAGTTATGAATGATATAGTACATTAACACATTCAGCAACAATATTTTATGCCCATATAGTACATACTTCAGACAATAACTTATCTCCAAATATTGATATACCTTAGTAGTACCATATTAAACAGAAATCTTCAGAATATGAGCAATAGGATGTGTAACATATTACTTACTCACCTACAGCTGACAGGAAGATAGTTGAAAGCAGTACTACACTACTGATAAATATGCAAAGATGGTGTACCATTCAGTACGGCCACATCATACATGCATTATTTCAATCAAAGAATGTGTATTATCCTTGGGTCTGGTTTAATGCCATTTAAAAACTAACAAGATTCTGTCCTGGGAATAATTAAGGCTTTGTTTTTGGCAAGAGACAGTGGCATAATTTTAGCAAATATTTTTATATACAATAACTCAATTTGCATATTCATTCTATAAGATCCTTATTACATGTGACCAATTCTGAAAGGCTGAAATTTCAACAAGGGTTTCAATAAATACATATTCTTACCTGACACCTGATCATCTGCCAACCCAAATGCTGACATGACATTTTTGTTGATTTCATCTTGATTTTTTAATGGATCAAAAGCAGACATACTTGCTGCTATAACTTGAGTAGAAGGTTTGACAGTGGAGTCAGTAGTAGCAGGCTTGTCTTCCCTACCCTCTGCAACATCTGAAAGATATAAGGAAAATTTTAGAGGGCTTGATTGACTAGTATGACAAAGTTCATTTTAAGGACCAGACCTTGTTTGGCATCCTTAATGTCCCCATCAGAAATTCCACCATCTTCTACTGCCAATTAATTTGGGATAAGTAAAGCTCCCTCTCCTTCAACTATCACTACCAGCAAGTGTTCCAGCAGGCCATACAGAGGGAGAAAGGAACCAGGGCCATTTCATCAGCCATGTCCCCTTCCCTCCCATAAACATGGGCTGCCTTGCTTTCAGTGATTGCATGGAAGCAGCTCTGAGACATTTTTGCCGGAGCAGTGGATAAACATTCTTTAAAATGAACAGGCATACTACATGGCAAGAGATAACAAATATATGCTATTTGCATCTACCAAGATGATTGATATGTAAGCAAGCAATTTCATTCATGATTTTCAGAAGATCATTTTTCCAGGAAGAGAATTACCAAGCTATAGAACCAATTTTCTAAACCTAAGTAATGTTCAAATTAAAAACAAAAACAAGAAAATCTAACTGAAGTCTAACTTGGCCAATGTGCATGCATGCAGTTACTTTATCCTTAGCTGACAATGCTAACAGAACCTCCATTCAGATACACTGAAAGAAGCCATCTGAGTACAAAGTAACATTATTTAAGTATTTACTTAATAGCACTTCAATATGCTTTTGCAAGATAACTTCCAGAGAGTTTTAGCAGCTACTGATAACAAGCTGGGCAAGTTCACATGACACCACAACAAAACCTGCAAATATGCAGAATAGGCAGTTTGTGAAACAACACACACTGCACAGACAAACAAAACCTTCATTATGGATTCCTCCCAGTCTTTACTCTTCAGGCATCCCATGGGTAACCAGAGGACTCCACAGCCACCCCTTCTACAGAAGCATGGAGTTCTGATAACTGTCAAAACTCAGGCTTCTTCTTTCAAATGGGATTTTTGATAGTGCTAAAGGTTTCTAAAAGACAAAAATGCACACATATCTGTATGTTTCTGTCAAAAACCCTATTTGAAAAAAAAGCTAGCTATCATAAAATTGCTCAACAGCACTCCATAGTTCCAGTATTTCACAAACGGATAGAAAGAGTCTGGAGGATAGGAAAATCTCCCATAAGGGGTGAGGTCTTTTAGGGAAAGCCTGATGAGCCAAACTGAATCCACAAACCAAAGGTTTTCCATCCTGATTAAACACATCCTACCACACTTGACAGCTCAGAAACCTAGGTTGAGAACACCGACATCACCTAATTCAGTCCTACCCTTGCTCCACAGAAGATGAAACAGACAAGCCCAACCACTATTCCTGACCTCTCCCAAGGAGCATATGATGTGGCATGTATGGGGAGGTTGGTTAGGTTACTTAAAACTATTCGATCTTAGTGTATTACAGCAGCCAACATTTCAAAGACATTTAAATTGTCAATTTTAAGGGCACTTAAATGTTACATGACAAGCACCACAACTTTATTAAAATTATATTTCTTAAAATTATCTATTCCCTGCTTTTACTACAATGCATTTGTTTTCTATTCAGCTTGATTTTTAACCAAACCTGTATCAAAAGCTACAGAAATAGCAACAGAATTTAAACACTTTTTTAAAAGAAATGTCCTCATGAACTCATGTGGCAAGCAAAATACCAGTTCAAAAGAAATTGCAGCTTTCTTGCTACATGTCCATTTGTGGCACACATGCACACACTCATGGACAATGTCAAAAAAGTTCAAGTAATACTTGACAGTACCAGTTTTCCAACTTACCATTTTCAGGGAGACTGGTTGAAAGGCCTGGTTCAGCAGGTGGCTCTAAGCAATCCAGCAAACGATTCACTTTGTTGCGAAGTTCTATCAGTTCTCGCCGGAGGTATTTTACCTGATTGGATTCTAAAGGCCTTGGCTGCCCATTAACTGAATAAAGATATTACTACAGTGAGTTTTCAAGGCACAAATGTTGATACCATAAGACACTGCTTTACTGTAAGAGTTTAACTGAAAATGTTTTGTTGCTCTCATGGCCTTATTCTAACCAATTCTACACACTGATCACAATTTGGTCCATTAAAATTGAATGCACTTCTCTAGAGCAGCAGGTATAAGTGGTGAGACTCATACTTCTCTGAATTGCCAGAGGAAGAAATTAAGTAAAGTTTATTACAAAGGGAACAGCCAAGAATGAGGGGGGAAATCCCTTAAATACATCAACTGCCATTGCTTCGAAAAGCATTTCTACTCACCAAACAGTGTCAGTTTCAGTATCCTGCTGCACTGAATTGCAAAGGAAAGGTCCGAGCTATCAAAGATTGTTATAAGATCCCCATCTGTTAAGGAGAATTAGGAATCATATCTAAGCACATGGAAGGAACCATAAACTCCCTTAAATTATACAGCAGATCTTTTTAAATTAGTTTAAAGTGGACAAAACAGAATAAGCACACCGAGTCTATGCTATGTTCCTAAAGATATAATTTTTAATTTATGCACTGAAAACAATAATGGTGTAAACACAATCACCTTCCATCTGCCCTGAATTTAAAATTAATATCTGCAAACCAAAAATCTGCTGCTGTTTGTTTAACATTAAGTTAAATTACCATTTCAAGTAATAAATTACTAATATACAGGCACCAAGAAACTTATTTGTGATTCTTCTAAGTTTTGATTGCACATTCAACGGACAATATCTGGCATTATTTAGCCTTTCCTGTCCTAACAGTATCAGATACATTCATCTGTATTACATCATTGTATAGGAGTTATAAACAAAATGTAAACAACACGTTGACTGGAATCTGAGATCTAAAGCATTTTCAGAATCTACTTAGCAATGCTGGGTGCCTTGTTCCACCAATTGCCCCCATATACTGATGTGCAACTATCTACTATCATTTTGAGTTCCCAGGAAAATCTATAATCACCTTCCCACAATACCTGCATAAAACACATCTACTTTTTCCAGAAAATTCCAAGCAGAAAAACACGTAGGTTTTTCCTAGAAGAGTAATTACAAGCAAGTCAATTTCATGAAGAATCAAGGTAGGAGCCAAAAGGTCTTCTCAACCTTAAGATGTCTATCATCTTCAAGAATAAAAATAGTAGACATACTTGGGTCCTGCTCATACAGAATCTACTTAGGGAAATGGATGGCAACATGCTGTTTTGCTCTTTCACTTTATATTGCAGCAAATGCAACTGTACACAGTGCCCTGGGTTAGACTGCAGAAACAGGGCAGACTTGTTCTACCTCTTATTTCAGGTAACATCAGAATTGCCTAGGAAGAAGGGCAGATCACACCTGAACAAATTTCAGTACAACTACAATCCTGAATTAAGTTTTGAGCAGAAGAGAAGATTCCAATGTTGAGTTACTGAAGCCATTACAGTAAGGTTTCACCAGTGAATGATGGTAAAAAGTGTCTGTGTATTTTAGACTGCAAGTAGCACTAGAAGTGGAAGGAGTTACTGAAATGTCAGTCAGTACCTCAAGAACACATACCATTAGGCTTGCATTGTAAGCATTACAAGTTTTCATTACACAGTGCTATGAAAATACACTGTAGTAGTTCTACCAGGCAATGACCTACAAAAAATGACCAAGCTTATTCAACATTCATCTTATCTTTATAGTTGCATATTAAAGATATCAATACAATCTATTCAGTGTTTCAATGCATATATAGAAGCTAACAAATATATAGAAGCTATAAACACTTTGTTTAGTTTTTAGTTTAGTTTTAGATATTAGAGAATTCAGGTATAAGAGTTCAGTGCTATTACAGCAAAGACTTGTTTCATACTATGAAAACTATATATGCAGGCCAGAACAGGTACTTATTAAGAGACTGGCACAGCTTAGGAGGTACAAGCCAGGTGTCTGGGATGGTACACCTTCACTATCCCCTATCCCAACTCTACAAAGGGAGCCTCCAATACAGAAACCTGTAAGTGATCTCAGGGCTACTTCCAGGTTCCAATTATGACAACTGCAGCTCCCTACTTCCTCCTGTTAATACTAGACTCCATCCTGCCTGAGGTGTTCCTTGTATCTACCTACCTCCCACTGAATGCTACTCCTATGGTTTGTAAGTCAAGTGCAGCAAAACTTTACTCCTCTCCAGTGCTGAGAAAGACAACCTTAATGTCTACCTGTCTCTCTAAAGGTTACCAGTTACTTAGGTCATTCAAGGTAGCTGTTCTGAACTAGTTCCCAACCTTAAATTCTGCATAGGCCAGAAAAAGAAGAAAAATGTTCCCATAACCAAAAGAACTAAAGAAACATAAGAACATTTCTGCATCATTAAATAATATTAAAAGTCTGGGAAAAAATCCTACCTTCATCTTTGTATTTTATTGTGACTTCATCATTACTGAGAAGCTTTCCCCTGAAAACTCTCTGCATCATCAGCACTAACTCATCATAGGTGATATCCTCATTGTGAATCGGAATTCTCCTAATATCATCACCCATCTGAGCTTTAATTATAAGCTTTCCACTCAAGTCCAGTTGACCATTCATGGTTACCTCTGGCCTTTTTACAGAGCTACTGGGAATGAAAAAAAAGGATATCAATATCGACCATGAAACAAATAGTTATATTTATTTATTGTATCTAAAACACAAGACTCTTATTAGATCTAAAAGAAGGGAAGCACACAAAAAAACCTGGAAAAAATATCTTGAGCATAAGGATATGACAGAGAGAAAATAACCACAAATGCCCTACGTCTATTATGAAAAACAGTTTTTAAAACTTAACAATTTCACCATTTTGGACATTGGGAGCAGGGTTGTGAAATGATAGACATTGCCAGTTTGCAGAACTGTTATGCCTAAAATGTCCAAGACAGAATGCTAACATCTGTTAGTAGAATCAATTATATCATTCTTAGATAAAAAGTGAGATATGTTGGTCAAGTTCATTACCATATATTTTAAGGGACTAACCAGAAGGTAACAACAAAGTGCAAGCTTTCAAGATCTCTGTATCTCTCTTCATCAAGCAAGATGTAACAGGAAAAAGTATATTACCGGATGAAGCAATCTCAAAAAATTGCATATTTTTGTGACATTTTGATTTGCCCAATAAGGAGATTACACTAAGATGCATCTTGAAACGTTTAAATAATTTACAATGGATGTTCAAATGCTAATATAAAGATGTGCTAATACAGCCTATTCTCGTCTGTCTTGCCCTTTCTAACTTTATGCTCATTCAAAGTGACTCAGAGACAATTCCAGCTTACAACAGATATAGCCAGTCTGGTAGTTAGAATGTTGGACTGGAGATCTGGGTTCTAGTCCCCACACAGCCATGAAGGTCAATGGGTGACTTTGAGCCAGTTGCAGTCTTTCAGCCCAACCTACCTCACCAGGTTGCTGTTGTGAGCATAAAATGCAGCTATGTAAACTGCCTTGGGTTCCTCAGAAAAGAGAAAAAAAGGCAGGTTATAAATGTAGTAAATGCGATGTAATAATAATAATTATTATATAGTTTAACATATGGTTTCAGCTGTTTTAACAGATTAAATTACATGTGCTTATCTGAATTATCATAGCTGAACATATTTCAAAATTCCATCTGTAACATGAAGAACAGAATATAGTAATAAAAATAATTTTAAACAAAACATCATCACTTTTAACTTTAGGACACTTTTTACTTCCTTTATCATAATATTCATTTCCAATGAGGTATCTGCTTTGAAATTTACCTCTCTCACAAAGTTTATTGAATAGCTGGGCAGATTTATCCTTCTACTTTCAGCTGGAGATCAGATGTCTCGCCATACAGTGCTGATTAGTGAAATATAATAGGCAGCCACATGTAGAATCTGCATCAGAACACCAAGATAGCTTAGTCACTGCCAGAAGTTAGAGGCCTTCATTACAAGCACATATACCAATTTAAACAAAAGGCAACTTACCTTATGGAGTACTGAAAAGCAATCTGTTATTATGAATTATGCATACTGTGGATGATACTAAGATCTAAGGGATTTCTTCAGTTCAGAAATAAGCTCAGCATATACAACCAGCCCAGAGAGTCCATTAAAACAAGTGATTTCTAGAATATAATTCATACGTCAAACATATACACTTAAATTGCTGAAGTTTTGGATAACATGTTTTCTGAGGAGATTACTGCATTTTGCTGTACTCTACAACCCCCATCCAATAGAAATTACATTTCTCATATTTATACTTCATGTTTTTTCAACATAAAAACACAGCCAAGCAAACTGTACTTACACCTGTGGTTTTCTCCTGCCCATGCATATCTTTCCTTGAATCAGAAGGAAAGCCTATATTGTCCATTAAAAAAAGCACTAACTTAATGAGGCAGTAAAATTGGAATGGGGTATGGAGTGGGCTCCCCAGAGAGGTGCGCCTGGCACTGATGCTTTTTCATTTAAGCCCCAGGCCAAACCTTTTTATTTTCCCAACATGTTAAAAGTTAGTATTGCTTTTAATGTTGATTGTATAAATTATTGTGATGCTGTGTCTTATGTTATCATAGCCCTAAGACACTGTACTCCTTCATGAATCACTGCCTTGACGTGGTGAAGGGGCTTGTGTAGCTCAATGAAGCTATGAGTTATGCCATGCAGGGCCACCCAAGACGGACAGGTCATAGCAGAGAGCTCTGACAAAACGTGATCCACTGGAGAAGAAAATGGCAACCCACTCCAGTATATTTGCCATGAAAACCCCATGGACAGTACCAGAAGGCAAGAAGACATGATGTCAGAAGATGAGCCCCTCAGGTCGGAAGGTGTCCAATATGCTACTGGGGAAGAGCAGAGGGCTAGTACTAGTAGTTCCAGAAAGAATGTAGCGACTGGGTCAAAGCTGAAAGGACACTCAGTTGCAGGTGTACCTGGTGGTGAAAGGAAAGTCCGATTCTGCAAAGATCTATACTCCATAGGAACCTGGAATGTAAGATCCATGAATCAAGGCAAGCTGGATGTGGTCAAACAAGAGATGACAAGACTGAACATCGACATCTTAGGAATCAGTGAACTAAATGGACAGAATTGGATGAATTTAATTCAGATAACAATCAGGTATACTACTGCGGGCAAGAATCCCTCAGAAGAAATGGAGTAGCATTCATAGTCAATAAAAGAGTAGGAAAAGCAGTACTGGGATACAATCTCCAAAATGACAGAACGATCTCAATTCAAATCCAAGGAAAACCATTCAACATTACAATAGTCCAAGTCTATGCCCCAACCACTGGTGCTGAAGAGGCTGAAGTTGACCAGTTCTATGAAGGCCTACAACACCTTCTAGAATTAACACCAAAAAAATGATGTCCTTATCATCATGGGGAACTGGAATGCTAAAGTAGAAAGCCAAAAGATAACCGGAATAACAGGCAAGTTTGGCCTTGGAGTACAAAATGAAGCAGAGCACAGGCTGGTAGAATTTTGTCAAGAGAATATGATGGTCATAGCAAACACTCTTTTCCAACAACCCAAGAGACAACTCTACACACGGACATCACCAGACGGTCAACACAGAAATCAGACTGACTATGTGCTCTGCAGCCAAAGATGGAGAAGCTCTATACAGTCAGTAAAAACTAGACCAGGAGCTGACTGTGGCTCAGATCATGAGCTTCTTGTTGCAAAATTTAGGCTTAAACTGAAGAAAGTAGGGAAATGCACTAGGCCACGCAGGTATGACCTAAATCATATCCATGATGAATATACAGTAGAGGTGACAAATAGATTTAAGAAATTAGATCTGATAGACAGAGTGCCTGAAGAACTGTGGATGGAGGTTCGTATCATTGTACAAGAGGTAGCAACTAAAGCCATCCCAAAGAAAAAGAAATGCAAGAAAGCAAAATGGTTGTCTGAGGAAGCTTTACAAATAGCTGAGGAAAGAAGGGAAGTGAAAGGCAAGGGAGAAAGATACACCCAGTTGAATGCAGAATTCCAGAGAATAGCTAGAAGAAATAAGAATGCCTTCTTAAATGAACAGTGCAAAGAAATAGAAGGAAAAAATAGAATAGGGAGGACCAGAGATTGTTTCATGCAAAGATGGGCATGATAAAGGACCAAAATGGCAGGGACCTAACAGAGGCAGAAGAAATTAAGAAGAGGTGGCAAGATTGCACAGAAGAACTATACAAGAAAGAGCTTAATGTCCCTGATAACCACGATGGGGTGGTCACTGACCTCGAGCCAGACATTCTGGAATGTGAAGTCAAATGGGCCTTAGGAAGTCCGAGCAACAACAAAGCTCGTGGAGGTGACAGTATTCCAGCTGAGCTATTCAAAATCTTAAAAGACGATGCAGTAAAATACACTCAATATGCCAGCAAAATTGGAAAACTCAACAGTGGCCACAGGATTGGAAAAGGTCAGTTTACATTCTGATCCCAAAGAAGGCCAATGCCAAAGAATGTTCAAATTACCACACCACTGCACTCATTTCACATGCTAGCAAAGTTATGCTCAAAATCCTACAAGCTAGGCTTCAGCAGTATGTGGACTGAGAACTACCAGAAGTACAGGCAGGATTCAAAGAGGGAGAGGAACTAGAAATCAAATTGTGAACATATGCTGGATCATGGAGAAAGCTAGGGAGTTCCAGAAAAATCTACTTTTGCTTCATAGACTATGTTAAAGCCTTTGATTGTGTGGATCACAACCAATTGTGGCAAGTTCTTAAAGAGATTGGAGTACCAGACCATCTTGTCTCTTGAGAAACCTATATGCAGGTCAAGAAGCAACAGTCAGAACTGGACACGGAACCACTGATTGGTTCAAAATTGAGAAAGGAGTTCGGCAAGGCTAAATACTGTCACCCTGCCTATTTAACTTATATGCAGAGCACATCATGAGAAAGGCGGGGCTAGATGAATCACCAGCTGGAATTAAGATTGCTGGGAGAAATATCGACAACCTCAGAAATGCAGATGATACCACTCTCATGGCAGAAAGTGAAGAGGAACTAAAGAGTCTGTTGATGTGGGTGAAGGAGGAGAGTGCAAAATTTTTGAAACTCAACATTAAGAAAACTAATATCATGGCATCTGGTCCTCTCACTTCCAGACAAACAGATGGGGAAGAAATGGAGGTAGTGACAGATTTTATTTTCCTGGAGTCCAAGATCACTGTAGACAGGGACTGCAGCCAAGAAATTAAAAGACGCTTGCTCCTGGGGAGGAAAGCTATGGCAAATCTAGACAGCATACTAAAAAGAAGACATTACCCTGCCAACAAAAGTCCGTATAGTCAAGGCTATGGTTTTCCCAATTGCAATGTATGGTTGTGAAAGCTGGACCATAAGGAAGGCTGAGTGCCAAAGGACTGAGGCCTTTGAACTGTAGTGCTGGAGAAGACTCCTGCAAGTCCCTTGGACTGCAAGGCGATCAAACTGGTCAGTCCTAGAGGAGATCAACCCTGACTGCTCTTTAGAAGGCCAGATACTGAAGATGAAATTCAAATACTATGGCCACCCAATGAGAAGGAAGGACTCACTGGAGAAGAGCCTAATGCTGGGAACAATAGATGGCAAAAGAAGAATGGGACGGCAGAGAATGAGGTGGCTAGATGGAGTCACTGAAGCAGTTGGTGTGAGCTTGAGTGGACTCCGGGGGATGGTGGAGGACAGGAAGGCCTGGAGGAATGTTGTCCATGGGGTTGCGATGGGTTGGACACGACTTTGCGACTAACAACAACAGCAACAAGACACTGTAAAGGGCGGAATACAAAACTTTTAAATAAATAAATTGAAATGTAACTTGGAAAAGACCATTACACTGGTTACTTCAGAGAAGAACTAAGAAGAACTTCATAGAATCATAGAATTGTACAGATGGAAGGGGCCAGAAGGCCATCAAATCCAACCTCCTTCTCAGTGAATGCCTCTAGTGTGTGGGAGAGCCCATAACTTCCCTAGGTAACGGGTTGCATTGTCATACTGCTTTAACAGTCAGAAATATTTTCCTGATAACTAGCCACAATCTGGCTTCCTGTAACTTGAGCACGTTATTCCATGTCCTGCATTCTGGGATGATCAAAGAGAGATCCTGTCCTTCTTTGTGACAGCCTTTCAAGTACTTGCAGAGAGCTATCATATCTCCCTCAGCCTTCTCTTCTCAAAGCTAAACATGCCCAGTTCTTTCAATCTCTCCCTTGTTTCCAGTCCCTGGAACATCTTTGTTGCATGCCTCTGAAGCCTCTCTAGCTTGTCTACATCTTTCTTAAACTGTGAAGCCCTGAACTGGACAAAGAAGCCTAACCAATGCTGAGCCTCACAGGGAAAACTAGTACCTTTCAGGATTTGGAAGTTAAACTTCTATTAATGCAGCCTAAAATATTACTTGCTCTTTTTGCAGCCATATCACATTGTTGACTCATATTCAGTTTGTGATCAATGACAATTCCAAGATGTTCTCACTTGCAGTACCGCTGAGCCAAGTATTTCCCATTTTATAATGCTGCATTTGGTTTCTTTTTCCTAAGTGAAGAACTTGGCATTGGTCACTATTGAATTTCATTCCGTTCTTTCCAACTTATCAAGATCACCTTGAATCTTCTTTCTGTCTTCCAGGGTATTAGCCATCCCACCCAGTTTTGTGTCTTATACAAATCTGATAATCGTTCCCTGCACTTTCTCATTCAACATGAAGAACACTGGGGCCCAGACTGACCCTGCGGTACTCCACAAGGTTGTTAACTCTACCAGTTTGAGAAGGTGCCACTGATGAGCACTTCTAAAGTTTGATTCTGTAGCCACCTGTTCAATGTTCCATCAAGCCCACTTTTAGCTAGTTTGCTAATCAGGATATCATGGAGTACTTTGTCAAAAGCTTTGATGAAGTCAAGATATACTATGTCCACAGCATTCCAGCAAATATATTTAAATCCAACTGGTAATTTAACCTTTTTGTTTTCTGTTGACAAATATCTTTAAGTTGTGAAAAGTAAGTTGCAATGTAACAACCCCAAGGGCAGACTCTATAAACAAGTATGGAATTCAACCCCAGCTTGTATGACAGAGGTGGCAGAAATCAGACTTAACCTGCCCCTAAGATCAATTTAAAAAACATTTCATATTTACAAAATGAACTTCTCTTGCACTTATACTTCACCAACTAAGACTGCTATATCTTTCACAACTGCAAAAAAAAAAAAAAAACAGATTTCAGCCAATTTATTTCCTCATTAGAAATAAATTCTTGAAATGGCTAATTAAAAAACATAATTTGGTCCAGAAAGATATTTTACAGTAACAAAAACCAAAACAAAAAACCCCTCTTTTAAAAAGCTTTACTCTACGTAAGAAATACATGGATGTTTTTTACTTGGATGTTATGCACTTCTTAATGTATTTGATTCATTGGTGTCATCTTTTAAAAAAACCTCGAAACCATATTTGCATCTTTGCATCATTAATACTAAATATGTGACACCACTGCACATCAACTTTACCACAAGAGTAATCAAGCTTTGAACAGTTAGAATTGCTGGCTCACTCCCACTGACAGTAACAGAGAATATTTTTTTAAATCTACACAATTAAACTAATAAGAATTCCTTGGCAGCTGAAGGCAGCTTGGATTCTTGAGAATGTTAACATAAGGGAAAGGTGCAAGTGTTTACATCTCTTACTGGTATTATAATAAATACACTCACTCAGCAAGCCAGACTGAATGCAGAACTATCCCCTAGCTTCTTGGTGACCTTGGACAATTTACTTAGGTTCCTCCAAGGCTCACAGAAACTACAAAGACCATGTTGTATCTATACGGTGACACTCTGAGCAGTACAAAAAGATGAAGCACTGAGAGGAGAGTTGCTTATTTCACAGCCCTTCCCTAACGACTGACACCTACAGAGGCAGGAATTAATCATCACCGGCCCATTTTCGGGTGTCCAGGCCAGGATGAGGAAAGGAGAAGATGGGAGTTTAGCCAAAAAAAAGGAGGTGCTTTTTGCCAAGTGGTTTTTGGTCCGCCGAGGGTTATTACAAAAAGTGAGACACTTTTCTACATGCAGCCTTTTAAAGGACGACAAGTCTGTTGCCTTGTTTTTGCTGCAAAGGGCCAGTGTGGCTTCTCCGCCCCTCTAGAAGAGGAGTTCCTAGAGCGAGGGAGAAACGGGGTGTAAGACGTGGCAGCAACCCAGAGGGAAACCTTGTCACAGAAAAGGGAGGCGCGGTGGCCTCGGCCAGCCGCCTGCTTCCTCCCCGCAGACCCTCTGGCCCGGCCGCTCCCATTCAAACACAGGCAGAGGCTCCCCTCAGCACTGACTCCAGCTCCTCCGCCGTACAAAGGCCGAGGCATGCGGGCCTCCTCCACCAGCCAGCCAGCCCAAAGCTCGAACTCTGTTCCGCCACTTACCGGGGATACTACCGTCCTCGCCGCCGTACGTGGCAAAGGGAGACCACCAAGTCGGTTACTGCCCCTTCAGCTGCCGGGCCGCCACGCACGCGCACTCCACCCACGACCTGACGGCCAGGATCATGGCGCCGAAGAGCTTCGTCAGAGGAAACTGGCACTGCGCAGGCGCAGAGGTAGTCGAGACCCGCATCAGGTTTCCGGCTCCGAAAGAAACACAGCTATGTGGGGTTGTCCTTGAGCCTGATTTAGAAGCCATAGCTGGTGCAGGGCGGAGGAGCTAGTAGTCTTCCTGGGACATTGTATTATGTTTACGTAAGACCTGTGCTAAAAGAACAGCCTGGGCTGCCTGTTAGCGATCGACCCATGCTCATACTTCTGTAATACAAGCCTCAACTTAGGACCAGGCAGAGCATCTTCCTTTCTATATACACCCACCTAACTGACCATTAAGAACATGGGAGGAAGTTTTGCCGGGCATTTCAAAGTTGTCAGAATGTCACCATGTAATTCCTCAACGCAGGCCTTCTCAGTAGTGGCACCCACCACGTGAGAAACTTCCCCGTGCAATTTAAGAGTCAGAAGTGGTGTTACTTTTCAAATGCTTCCCAAAAATGCATCAGTTCATCCAGGGTGTTCCCTGGCCTGCAACTGCATTAACCACTCTGTTCCATTTTACTGCTCCTGTACTGCTCTATATTATTACTGTAATTGTGCTGCATTGCATTTAAAAATATTATAATTGGTTTTTTAAATTATGAAAATTAAAATGTGATTTTAAGTATTATTTTGATATTTATATGGAAACAGCTTAGGAATATTTTGCTTGTGATATATAAATAGTATAAATTAAAAATAAACAGGAAAATACGTAATCTGTTAAGTGGCAAGGAAATTAGATCTGTTCCACATCTTGAAAACTGACATGCTTCTGTGTTTGCCTGTTGAGCATAAGCTAAGAAAAATCTGGTGGGGTAGCAATAAAATGAGTCAGGCAAGTTTAAAACACTGGTTTGCTGAGTATTTCAGAAATAGCTGGTGGCTGCAATAATTATGAAATATCCTTATCTAAGACCTTTGTACCTGTCTTGTATGAGTTATTAAATTATCAGAGGACCTTTAACTATACAAAGTATAGTAAATCTCATTCACATAAGAAATTGCTAACTAATATTGTCTGCATTGAGCACAAGGAATGCCTCCTTCCCATTTATGTTACAGGTAACATTTTTAAAAATTCTTACCTGCCTTTCCATCAGGACTGGCCTGGCTGGAAAGACAAGCAGTCATCTTACCCTGCCTTGGTCTTCGCTCCCAAAAATAGCTGCTGGTGGTGACAGCCTCACCTCTACAGCTCAGCTGCTGCCCCTGCAGCAGGTAGCTACTAGGAAAAGGGCATTTTCAGTTGTGGCACCCCAGCTCTAAGCTTCTCGAAGAGGTGTGCCTGGCACTTACTTTGTATTTAGAACGTACGAAAAGTCATGCATGATCTAGTCCACCATTCCGCATGCACACACACAGTGGCAAACCGGCTGCTACAGAATCCCTCAAGCAGGATGGGTGCAAGACCTCCTCCTGCCAAAGCTCTTCAGCAAGTGGTGTATGCAGGCATGCCACCTCTGGTAAAGGAGGTAGCACATAGCCAGCAAGGCTAATGGCCACTGATCACCTCTTCTCTTGTGAATCTATTCAATCTCTTTTTAAAGCTTTCCAGATTGGCAGACATCATCTCTTCCCTTGACAATGAATTATATAGTTATCTGTATATAACTGCTTTGTGAAGTACTGCTTTGTGAAGAAGTACTTCCTTTTATCTGTCCTAACCTTCCCACCAATCAGCTTCATGAGAAGACCCCATTCTTTTTGGCACCAGGTGAAAACTGTTTATTTTCCCAGCATTTTAACTGTTTAACTTTTTAATTTTAGTTTTAATCTTGCATTTTATACTGTACCACTGCTACACCTCTATGCTGATACAGTTGCAATTGCTGTGGTTTTGTTCTTTTGGGTTAATTTTTGTTGCTTGCATCTTTTAAATGTTTGTTAAAAGAATCTCAACTATTGGGCAGAATGAAAATGAAATAAAGCATCACAGTATTCTATTCATGAGGATCACTATGGCTAGGTTATATCTATCCAGGAATGGATATAATTGGTATACAAAGCAAAAATGGTAGTGGGCCCTCTGGGCCCCCAAGGTCACCTAGGTCTCCAGTGTCAAAGATGGATCCAGAATCACCCCCAGAGTACATACATGCTCCTTCAGAGGGAATCCAACCTCATCCAGAGCAAGCAAACAGCCCAATTACCAGACCTGAAAACTCCCAAGCCATAGGATCTCTGTCACTGGGATTATGTTTATTAGCCCTCATTCAAGCCATTACAACATCCTTTTCACACATATGCACAACCTCTCCCAGTTCATATCTCAGCAAAAGAGATCTTGGTGCCATCTGTATACTGGTGATACTTTGCCCTAAATCTCCTGATAATCACTCCCAATGGCTTTGTATAAAACAGTACTGGACAGCCCACAATTCACCAGCCATGGGACTTTGATGCAATATTATTCTCTGGAACTGAACATGCAAGTATGACTTGAACCACTGTAAAGTGACACCTCCAATTCACAACTTAAGCAATCCAGGCAGATACCATGAGCAATGATGGGTTGGTATGAACTCTAGAGGAATCCATCCCTCTAGCATTTGTGGACTTCCTCTCATACTTGGCCCAGTTTTGCAGTCGAGCCAAGAAGAAGTCCACAAACACTTGCACAGTTATCTATTTTACATGTGGTTAATCAACTTCATGACAAGTCTTGTACCACTTAGGCTCCTGCAGTTTTCTGTCCTATTTCATTGTCTGGAGGGCTCAAAAGTTCCTCCAATAACATTTCCTATTGCCCCTTATGCGTAACAACCATTACAGGTTGTCCCTCCCTCCTACTCTGACTCATTCTGCCTTTTAGACTCTCCACCAAGAATTAGCAAGAAGAAACACAGAAACAGAGCAAGTCAGAAGGGGCCTCCCAGGCCATCTAGTCTGACCCCGGCTCCAGCTGGTTCCGCTCATGACATGCCCACCATGTGCATGTCCAGCCTATCTTTGAACACCCTCACCGATGGGCCTCAACCACTTCCCTTGGAAGCCCATTCCATACCCTAGGGGTCCTAACTGTCAGGAAGTGCTTCCTGGCATCTAAATGGAACCTCGGTTCCCTGAGCTTTGCTCTGTTGGAGTGCATCCTGCCTTCCTCTGCAGGGGAGAACAGGTGTGGGTGAATGTAAGAGAAGAGAGAAATGAAAGGGTGAATGTTCAAGTGCAGACAGTAATACTCATCAGTACTGGACGGGGACTGGACGTTATGTTCACATGATGCCAATTCTCCGTCAGCTTCACTGGCTCCCCATTGAAGTCCGGGCCCAATTCAAGGTGTTGGTAATGACCTATAAAGCCCTAAACAGCTTGGGTCCTGGTCACCTGAAGGAGCGCTTACATCCATATTTGTCCAGTCGCCCCCTGAGATCGGTGGGAGAGGCCCTTCTCCGGGGGCCCTCCGTGAGAGAAATTAGGAGGGTGGCTACTCGGAGAAGGGCTTTCTCAGCGGTGGCGCCTAAGTTATGGAATGCGCTCCCCAGAGAGGTCCGCCTGGCGCCGTCGTTATTTGTTTTTCGGCGCCAGGCTAAGACCTTTTTATTTAAGCAACATTTTAAATGCTAAATACAATTGAATTTTATCTGGCCAGGGCGGCTTATTTTATAATGTGTGTTTTAATTAAGATTATTTTATATGGATTTTAACTTATTGTTTTATCTATGTTGTAAGCCGCCCCGAGGCTTCGGCGAATGGGGCGGCATAAAAATGTTTTAATAAATAAATAAAATAAATACTGGCTAGAATACACTAGTAAAGGCCAGTAGATGCAAGGGTTCAACTTAGGTGATTGCATCCCACTCCCATTTGGATGGAAGACTCTAACCTCTATTACTACATTCTTCCTTCCCTGATTCCAGCTTATTGGTGAGGGACACTGGGGCAACATGATTTTACCTGGCTCTTTATCACATACCCACAAACATTAATAAGTGTATGCAATAGCCCTGTCACATGCACACTTCTTTTGTAAGACTTCGGTCAATTCCTTTTCAGTGTTCTTCCTGACATTCAAAGTGGCTTTCTTGGATCAAGAAGCAGTCTAAAGTTCACAGTGCATGGAATACTGAAATTCATGAAGCCCCACCCTGTATAGATAATACTGATTATATTGTTAAACTTAATAGCATTTTATTGAACGAGATGGGTGATTAGTTGTCCACAGTGTAACCATGGAAAATTGATAAATGCCCACAGAGTAAAATTCAACAGACCATGAATGAATTATGAAAACAAAGAGTTTTCATAAGACAATTATTACTCAAATTGGCCTGCCATACCAGGGTTGTTGCTTGGTAACCTCTTGTGTATGGTGACTTCTTGGATAGTATCATAAAGAAATAAGGGAGGTGACCCCAAAACACTACATGCTGATCATCATGGACCACTGAAATGCAAAAGTAGGAAACAATGCAGAATCAAATATCTGGGGAGGATTTGGCCTAGGGGTCAGAAATAAAGCAACAGGATGACTTAGAATTTTGTGAAGCCAATCATCTGCTTATTTCAAATACATACTTCAAGGAACTGTTCAGATGACTGTACACATGGGCATCATCAGATGGCCAGTACAGAAATCCACTAGACTATGTAACTGGAAGTAGAAGATGTTGAAATTGTGTTCTTTCTTCCAAAACAAGACAAGGAGCACTTTATTACTATGCTTCTGTTAGTTATCTAAAAGAACCACAGTAGTAAAATACAACTTAAATAACATTCCTACAGAATATAAAGTCCACATAAATAACAGATTTGTATTATTGAACCGAGACCAGAGGCATTGTGGACTGAGACCAGAGGCATTATTATGGAAGAATGCGAAAAGACCATTTCTGTAGCAAAAATAAAAGGCCTGGGTGGATGATGGAAGAAACATTCACAATTGCTAAAGACAGGTGAGAAGCAAAGGGTGAAAACCATTCAGAATCCTGAGTGCAACAAATGAGGAAAAACAAGAAACTCTTTCTGAGGATCCAACAACCAAAAGGAAATTCAAACCTAGATTAGGAATGTTGAAAGACTTAGGTACATACTAGCTGACCAGATGAAATAAAGAGAAGGTGGGAAAAAGAAGAACTATACAGGAGAAACAAAAAGAAGACAGACTCCTTCAAAGAGGAACTGTTTGAGGAAGAACCTGTAATATTAGAAAGTAATGTGAAAGCTACTCTGAAATCACTTGGAGGGAATAAAGTACCAGTAGATAGGATACCAACAGAACTATTCCAAGCTGTAAAGACTGAATCAGTCCAAACCCTAACAAGAATATGCCAACAAATATGGAAATCAGAATAATGGCCCACAGACTGGAAATACCCAGTGTACATTCCATTCCTAAGAAAGGAGATGAAAAAAGGGCAGCAACTAAAGAAACATTGCATTAATTTCCCATATAAGCAAAGTAATGCTCAAGGTGTTTCAACAAAAAAAATTACACTATATAGAGTGAGAAATGTCTGATATTCAAGTTGGATTTCAAAAAGGAAGAGACATTTGAAATCATATAAGAAATATACATTGGATACTGGGGTACATCAAATAACTTCAGAAGATTAATCTGAGCTTTTTAGACTATAGCAAAGCCTTTGACTATACAAATCACAAGAACTTAGGGATGGTTCTGAAAGAAATGACTGTCTCATACTTGATTGACATTTTATTTACCTATCTGTTTGATCTGGATTCAGAACATATAAGGAAGGATCACAACAAGGAGAGAAAATTGGCTGAAGATACACCAGTAATTTCAGATATGCAGATGATGCCATATTATTGACAAAAAGCAGCAATGAATTGAACCGACTCTTGAGGAAAGTGAAAGAAGAAATTGTCAAAGCAAGACTGTAGCTGAACATTAAGTAAACAAAATTCATGACTTCAAAGAAATTACAGAATTTTAATGTTAAAAATTAAGGTCATGAAAGATTTTGCATGACTTGAATCAATTATCAATTCAAATAGAGACTGCAGCCAAGAGATTCAATGAAGAATGAGATCTGGAAGGACAACAATGAAGGAACTAGGAAGGATGATCAAGTGAAAAGACATTTCACTGGCAGCCAAGGACAAGATCTCCCACACTGCCGTATTCCCAATCAGCATGCATGGATATGAAAGCTGGACAGTGAAGAAAGTTAAGAGGGGAAAATTGATGTACTCAAATGATGGTGCTGAAGGAGAGCTTTGAAAATACCTGTGTTGACAAAAGATACTTCCTAAAGTGAATCAGGCCCGGAAACACAATTGACAAAACTGAAGCTGTTGTACTTTGAGCACATCAGGAGAAAGCATGACTCACTGAAGAAGACCATAATGCTTGGGAAAGTGGAAGGCAGAAAAACAATAAGAAGACCAGCAATGAGATGGATCCATTCCATAAAAGAAGCTACACTCTGGAGTTTACAAGAGCTGAGCAGGGCTGTCAAGGACAGGACATCTGGGGAATATTAACTGATAAGGGTCACCATAAGTCAGAGATGAGTTGATGGAATGTAACAACAACAACATCAGAGTTGCTGGGCAAACTCCTTTACACGTTTGTACTTTATTTATTTTATTTATTTATTTAAACAATTTTTATGCCACCGCATTCGCAAAAAGCCTCGGGGTGGCTTGCAACAATAATAAACAAACATAAATAAACAGTTTATACAATTAGAGTTAAAAAACCGAAATCATCTCAGCATGTACATAAAAACCCCATAAATATAATTCATAAATTAACAATTAAAATAACTTTTAAATAAAAAGATCTTGGCCTGGCGCCGAAAAACAAATAACGACGGCACCAGGTGGACCTCTCTGGGGAGCGCATTCCATAGATGGGGCACCTCCACAGAGAAGGCCCCCTCCAGCTACTCACCCTCCTAATATCTTTCACAGAGGGTTCCTGGAGAAGGGCATCTGCTGCCGATCTCAAGGGGCGGGAGGGCATATATGGACGTAAGCGTTCCTTTAGATAACCAGGTCCCAAGCCGTTAAGAGCTTTATAACCAACCACCTTGAATTGGGCCCGGACTTCAATGGGGAGCCAGGGAAGCTGGCGGAGAACTGGGGTTATATGAGAACAACGCCCAGTCCCTGTCAGCAACCTGGCAGCTCTATTTTGCACCAATTGAAGTATCCAGACCATCTTCAAGGGTAGCTCCACATAGAGCGTGTTACAGAAGTCTAATCGGGAAGTTACCAGTGCATGTGTCACTGTCACCAGGCAATTGTTCTCCAGGTAGGGACGCAGCTCATGGATCAGCCGAAGCTGAAGGAAAGCACTCCTCACCACCGCTGTCACCTGAGCTTCTAATGACAGCTCAGGGTCAAGAAGCACTCCCAAGCTGCAAGCCTTGTCCCTAAGAGGGAGTGCAACCCCATTCAGGACAAGGTCCAGGTCCCCCACTCCGAAGCCTGAACCACCTACCAACAGGACCTCCGTCTTGTCTGGATTGAGCTTCAGTTTATTGGCCCTCATCCAGCCCGTTACCTCGGCCAGACACCGGTTCAGTACAGTCACTGTCTCACCTGGATTGGTTGAAAACGAGAGGTAGAGCTGGGTATCATCAGCATACTGATGATTCTGCAGCCCACACCTCCTAATGACCTCTCCCACCAGTTTCATGTAGATGTTTAATAGCAAGGGGGACAAAATGGACCCCTGCAGAACTCCATGGCATAACTGCCATGGCGCAGAGCCATAGTCCCCCAGCACCACCTTCTGGAATCGGCCATTGAGATAGGAGCGGAACCACCGCAGAGCAGTGCCTCCAACTCCCAATCCCGCTAGCCTATCCAGAAGGATACCATGGTCGATGATATCAAAAGCTGCTGAGAAGTCCAGGAGGACCAACAGGGACGCACTCCTCCTGTCTCTCTCCCTGCACAGTTCATCATACAGGGAGACCAAGGCAAATTCAGTACCATATCCGGGTCTGAAGCCAGACTGAAATGGGTCCAGATAATCAGTTTCATCCAAGAGTGCTTGGAGTTGTCCCGCCACCACCCACTCTAACACCTTGCCCAAGAACGGGATGTTGGCCACCGGTCTATAATTGGCGGCCATCTCTGGATCCAGGGATGCCTTCTTTAGGATTGGCCGGACTACCGCCTCCTTTAGAGGGGCAGGTACCCAGCCGTCCCTTAGAGAGGCATTGACAACCTCCAGGATCCAGGTCCTTATCCCGTCCTTGGCTTTCTTGAGTAGCCAAGATGGGCAAGGGTCCAGTAAGCAGGTGGTAGGACGTACTTGTCCAAGCACCTTGTCCACATCATCAGGCCGCAGCAACTGAAATTCATCCATCAATTGTGGACCAGATGGCAACATTGGCACCTCCCCCAAAGGTTCTGAGTCACTAGTGGAGTCCAGCTCGTGACGAATCTGAGAGATTTTCTCCTTGAAATGCTTGGCGAAGTCATCACAGCGGGCCATCGAGGGTGGCACGAGATCTTTTTTTGGGCCTGGATGAACCAGCCCCTGTACCACCCGAAAGAGCTCCACCTGACGGCATTGTGAGGAGGCAATGGAAGCAGAGAAGAATTTCTTTTTCGCCGCCCTCACCGCCACAGCATAGGCCTGATAATGGGCTCTTAAGTGTGTTCAGTCAGATTCATCCCATGATTTCCTCCACCTACACTCTAGACGTCTCCCAACCCGCTTCATTGCCCATAGTTCGGATGTATAGCAGGGGGATGAACGGGCTCTGCCAGGCAGGAGAGAACGCTTAGGAGTGATCATGTCAATAGCCCTGGTCATTTCCCCATTCCACAGTTCAACCAAGTCATCGACAGGAGCATCAGTCTTATCAACCGGGAATTCCCCCAGGGCCTTCAGGAATCCATCCGGATCCATCCGGATCCATCCAGCTCTGGGGGCAGACCAACACAATCAGGTCCACACCCTTACAGAGGGAAAGGCCGCTCTCAAGCTCAAACCTCACGAGGAAGTGATCTGACCATGACAGGGGTGTCAGACACAAGTTCCTCACCCTCAGATCCCCCTCTTCCTGTCCCATCAAGAAAACCAGGTCCAGAGTGTGTCCACGTTCATGGGTCGGGCCAGTGACATTCTGAGACAGTCCCATGGCCGTCATGGAGGCCATGAAGTCCTGAGCCACCCTGGTCAGAACAGTCTCGGCGTGGAGATTCAAGTACCCCAGGACCAACATCCTGGGAGTCTTCAAGTCCAAGACGATCTCCGTCAGCTCAAGCAGGGAGTCTGTTGGGCAGAAGGGTGCATGGTACACCAACAGAATCCCCAATCTGTCTCGGTTGCCCAACACCAAGTAGAGGCACTCTAGACCCGGCCTCGAGAGAACAGGAAGCCCCGTGAGAGAAATAGAGGCTCGGTAAACAAAAGCAACCCCCCCTCCCCTCCCCTCCAGGCATGGTCGGTGCTGGACCAGGTACCAGGGTGGGCACATTTGAGAGAGGGAGACATCCCTCCTCCCCCACCCAGGTCTCTGTAATACAGGCCAGGTCGGCCCCCTCATCCACAATCAAGTCATGGATGAGGGAAGATTTATTGTGGACCGACCTGGCATTAAGCAGCAGCACCAACAGGCCCGGGGGGCAGTTGACAGGACTACCTGGAACCCTCAGGCTGGGGGAATAACCAGAAGGGGGAACAGGTGCTAGCCATCTGACCCTCCTTCTTCTACACGGACACATTAGACCCCCAACGCTGTAACGTCCATTGCCCATGACTACCCCAATGGCGGTGCCCATGCACTCCCCAGGCAACCCCATACTCAAAGCCAGAGATGAATCCATTAAAACAACTAAAAACACATTAAAACACTTAAAAACACACCCACAATCCCTGCCGCCCACTTTAACCTATCCCACCCGCCGGCCAACAACAAAGATCCTGGCCAGGCCAGCCCCCGCTCAGCCCCAAACGGCGTCACCGCCCTTAGGCCGACGCCCTTTGGCCGCCAGCCCCAGTCGCTGCCAGCGAGTTAAAGGCTGCGCGGCCCCTCCCCCGCCCCCCGCCCCGGAGGGGGGCAGGAGCAGGGCCCGTGGAGCACTCGGCAGTCGGATGGTGGGACCTCAGGCCAGCAGCACCCTGGCTCCCGGTCCCGCAATGGCGCCGTCCGTCCCGCAAGGCAGTGGCGTCCTCAGCGGGCGCTGGGGTACCTGTCAGCCACGGTGGCAGCGGGTCTCCTCGGCAGCAGCAGCAGCAGCAGCGGATCTTGCGGATCTTCTTTTCCTGAGCTTCCCCATCAGCACAACGCCCTGCAATCAGCAATGAAACAACCTTAACTTTTTAACAATAAACTTTATTTTAATGTTATTTCACTAGATGGCAGTGTAGCTCCAGAAATCAAATGATTAAATATGGCAGTTTTGTAAGAGTTGATAAATACTAAAGGCTGTTTAGAAAGGCACCTACAGCAAAGACCAATTTTGTGTTGGAATTGTTATTAAATCTGTAGTGATGATTTCATGTATGTGTAAGAATAGTAGCCTAGTACATATACTCGTGCCAAGCATGAAAAAAGAAGACAACAATGCAAGTGAAATCTGTGGATTATGACAAATATGCGTCCAAGTAACTATTTAGAAGGGAAAAGTAATCTCCAAAGACACATTCTTTGTATTGCTTTTTAGAGGGATTCATTGCCTTCCTGTAGGTGAGGTCACACATCATCACATGGAAAATCACTTCATACAGCTTGTCATGCAGAATTTGCCATACAAAGCTGCACCCTTTTCTTTTCCCCTCACAGTTGTTGCTTGTGTGCACTTGGGCCATTTTTTGGTGAAACATAGAAACAGCGTGAGTCAGAAGGGGTCTCCCAGGCCATCCAGTCTGACCTCCGGCACCAGCCAGCTCCACTCACGACATGCCCACCATGTGCATGTCCAGCCTACCTTTGAACACCCTCACCGATGGGGCCTCAACCACCTCTCATGGAAGCCCATTCCATACCCTCAGGGACCTAACTGTCAGGAAGTGCTTCCTGGCTTCTAAATGGAACCTTGGTTCCCTGAGCTTTCCTCCATTAGAGCGCGTCCTGCCTTCCTCTGCAGGGAAGAACAGGTCTCTACCCATCTCCATGTGACATCCCCTCACATACCTGTATGTTCCCTCTGAGTCTCCTCTTCTCCAGGCTGAAGAGACCCAGTTCCCTCAGTCTCACCTCATACCCCATTCTCTGCAAACCAGCCACCTTGTGGCCCTACGCTGCACTGACTCTAACCTGGCTATATCCTTTCTGTAATGAGGGGCCCAAAACTGAGCACAATACTCCAGTTGTGGGCACACCAGAGTCATATAGAGTGGTAGTAATACCTCTCTTGATCTAGAAGCCACACTTCTGGCTATGCAACCAAGGGTGGTGTTTGCCCTCTTGGCCACCGCATCACACTGCTGACTCATGTTTAGCCTGCAGTCAACCAGTACCCCGAGGTCCCTTTCACAAGTGCTGCTCTCCAGCCACTTGTCCTCTAACCTGTACTTATGATACCCATTCCTATGCCCCAAGTGCAAGACCTTGCACTTATCCACATTGAACGCCATTCTGTTGTCTCCTGCCCACCTTCATAGTCTGTCCAGATCCTTTTGGATCTGGAGTACCTGCTCCTCAGTTGTGGCCACTGCTCCAGTTTTAGTGTCATCTGAGAATTTGATCAGCAGACTGTTCACCCCTTCTTCCATGTCATTTATGAAAAGATTAAGCAGGATCGGTCCCAGGACAGAGCCCTGGGGGACCCCGCTTGTCACTGGCCGCCATCCCGATGATTCCCCACTGGTGATCAGTTGATCTGCTTCATCTAATCATATTCTAGATAAACACAAGCCAGTAGTGTGATGAGGCTGCTGAAAAAGTGAATGTGATTTTAGAATGCATCAATAGAATAATTGTTTCCGAGACACAGGAAGTAATGGTTCCACTGTTTTCTGCATTAGTCATACTTTCTCAGGAGTACTAAAGAGCACTACAATTTAAACAGGATATAGAGAAATTGGAATGGATTCAAAGAAGAGCAGAGAAGACGGTCATTGGTAGAGAAAGCAAGTCCTATGAGGAAAGTTTGCAGGAATTTGGTGTGCTTAGCCTGGGGAAGATGTGAAAGCATTCTTCAAATACCTGAAAGACTGTCACACAGGAGTGGGCAAAAGCCTTTCTGCTGCTGCAGATAGAAGGACTTGCTCTAACGGCCAGTGTGGTGCAGTGGTTAAGAGCATGGGATGGGGACTCAGGCGATCTGGGTTTGAGTCTCCGCTCAGCCATGGAGCCAACTGGGTGACTTTGGGCCAGTCACAGACTCTCAGCCAAACCTACCTCACAGGGTGGTTGTTGTGGGGATAAGATGGAGGAGGAGGAGGAGAATGATGTAAGCTGCCTTGAGCCCTTTGTAGGAAAAAGGCAGGATATAAATTGGTAAATAAATAAATAAACAAATAAACAAACAAACTTACTGATGACTAAATGTTGGTTGACCCTAAGAAAAACATCGGGCTGGTGAGAGCTGTTGAACGGTGGGGTCACTGACTTAGCGGAACAGTGAGCTCTCCCTTGGTGAAATCCTTCAAGCAGGGGCTGGCCAATGATCTCTTGAGGATGCTCTAGCTCCAGATTTCCTGCGTCAAGCAGAGCTTGGACTAGATGGCCTATGAAGACCCTTAACTCTATGATTTTATACTAATGTGATCACTGCAATAGTATTTAACACAAAGTGTTCAGCCAAATATAACGCTTTACCAGGCCACATGGCTGACAGGAAGGCTGCAGACCACACGGGTACACTGATTTTGCAACCCACACGTCTGATGTAGGAATCTTATAAAACAGATGGGTAGAGTCCACTATGGGCAGCATACACTGGCTACTCGGCAGCGCTGTTGTTTTTCTTTGTCAGAGAGGATTGCCAGGGTGTTTTCCCAATAAATTGCTGAAACTGAGCTAAGTGTCTTCCAGTGAATCTAAACATACATTCTCCCAGTTTTGTGATTCCAAGGTTTTCTGACAACTGCTTGTGTTGACAGTAATTCAGCAAGTCAAAACCATTGATTTTGCTAGCAGATGTTGATCTGTTAATTTACTTCAGTTTTAATCATCCCTGGAATCTGCAGGAAGAGGAAGTATTTGCAATGAGTCAAAAGCTTACCCTCTAAATAGAATTGGTTTATGTAAATAGAATCAGAATCTGAAGCTGGTGGTGCAGCAATGAGAGGCTGATCCAATCTACCAAACTGATCAGCTCCCAAGTTCTGCAAGAAAATCCAGTCCAAACAAAATACTAAATAGGAACTATTAAAGTTTGTCAGACATCAAGGGAGGGTGAAAGACTTGCAGAGCTGTGATGCAGGAGGAAGTGTAAAGTGGGGTTAAGTGGAACACTAATGATGGAAAGGATTAACATGATTCTTAGAATTTTGGCATACTTTATGGTCAGTCTCTTAGCCCGCTATCTCTCCCAGTTGGGACTTGAGAGAGTGACACTGGGTGTGCCTTCATTGCCCATGTGCCTCCTCTTTGGAAAGAAGGAAACCAGAAAGTCTTGTTGCTACCTACCATCACCACAGTGGTGCCAGTGGCAAGTGGGATCCATTCCTCACATGCAACCAAGGCCAAGCAGCTGGTTCTTCCTCTGCATGGGGCCTGGGGAAGTAGTATGCCGTGGAACCTGAGGCTTCCCTGGGCTCCTGCCAATGTCATAGGGAGAGTGGGTTTGCCTATGAACAGCCCTGTTCTCTTTCCCACAGTATCAGAAGCCCTGGGAACCAATGACAGCTGCCCTTTGTTCACTGTCATCAGCAAGCCCTTTGGCCAGAGCAGAGATGCTTTATTGCCACGTGGGCCAAACATCTCTCTTATTTTCAGCCTGAAGATGGTTTGCCATGTTTTCTGGGGAGTCAATTATCTTCTGGAACAAGCCATAGGCCATCAGGAAAGTTTATAAACCACCCCTCAGGAAGAATGCTGGGTTCAGGTGACATGTTAACCCACCATGGCTTAAAATATGTTGTGTGAACTCCATCATGGATAGCCATTTTTTGCATGGAAATGATCCCAGTTTCAGTCCCTGAGATCTTCTACAGTAAAAGATTTTGGCAGTGAGTGATGGGAAAGATCTTACCTGAGATGCCCCCAGGTAGAATACAGTCTGCTAAATAAACAATGCAGAGTTAGTCCACTGGCACATGATAAAATTGCTTTCTATCTTCCAATCACAGTTGGACAAACAGGGCTAATGCAACCTATGTAAGAAGGCAGAGCTCATGCATCAAATTTTATAGTGGGTAGAAGCTCAGAACCATACCAGTAATTACAGATATTGGCAAGATGGGGAATGAACAGTGCAAGGTAAATAAAGCACACAATCTACAGCAAACACCAGCATCATTTACAGGAACAAGTAACCACCTGCTGGGGAAAACATCTTTTTCTTTTTCTTTTTTAGGATATGTATTAGCAATTACATTTGCAATTATCTCAGTGCTTATAGAAGGGCTCAATAAAGGAAATGGGAGTTTCATCATCTAATGTAACACACCCACACACACACACACACGCACTGTACTTTTGCAATGGCAATTTATTCTTATCTGAGCTAAATTGTGTTCCATTTAACTGTTCTGTTCATCAGAACATAAATCACTCAGATCACTGGAAACCTCATACTGTCATTAATAAGCAGCAGATGTGGACAAAGTCCAGGACCATGTGGGATTCAGCAAATATTTAGTGTTATTTCAGCATCACATATAGTAATAGATACCAGATTAGTCCAATGTGGAAGTAACCAAAGCTCATTGTGCTCAACTGCCTCCTCGTATGAGAAACTCCAGGCATTTAAGTCTCTTAAGCGTGTGATGCTGATGAGAAGAATACCAGAACTTTTAGGTGATGGCATTTGTCCGGAACACTTTAAAGAGACTCAAACCGTTCTCTAGCAAGGAGAGTGGCTGGATTTTCTCCAGGAGAAGCAGGAGCCTCAATTGTCTGACATCAGCTGATCTCTCTTTGGGAGAGCCAAGAATGGCATGTGAGCTCCAGCCCTTGCCCAAAGACCACCTTCATCATGCTAGCACATGGTTCTGCGTACTGGAGAAGTGAATGACACACTCAGAAACATATAATACCATATAGTTAGTTTCTAGTACTGCTTTCCTTAAAATGGATTAAATATTCATAGTCCAGCAATTAATATTTTTCATGTGTCTATTTAACCCACTTAGAAATTTGATTGCATAGTGCATTTTTCTGATTGTGGGAGACAAGCTCTAAATACAAGACAATGTAGTTTGGCTTCCAGAATGTACCTTGTGAACCAAAACATGTGCCATTTTAGAAGAAAATAGGGTGGCAGAAGATCCTTGAAGACCAACGTGTGTGTGTGTGACCAGCAGCAGAGGGAAGTTTTCAGTGTTATAATTTTAGAGGGAAAATAGGCTTCAAAACAATGAGGGGGTTTGCAGGGGTTGCTTCTTGTCTTTCCTTAAGACTTAGTCTTAACGATAGAATTTATAAGTACAGGTAAGACCTGCAACATAATGTTGTAATGTTCAGGCCTTTTTTTTACTTCTGCAAACACGATTTGCACTCTACCTTTCTACAAAAATGGCAGTCAAGGTGGCTTCCATAATTAAAATTGATTCAAACAACCACATTTATTAAAAAATTTTAAAAGTATCAACCCCTAACATAAAAAAATAAAAATACCTCACCCCCAAGAAGCCACTTGCAGGCCCAAGATCTTCTTGAATTAAAGTAATATTTTTGCTGATGGTGGAAAGACAGCAGAGAGGGAGCCAAGCTTTCCTTCAGAAGGAGTTCCATAGCCTGAAAGCAACTACTGAAAGGACTAACACATTTCACTTCAGCTGTATCAAGATCAGCATCCAG
This sequence comes from Varanus komodoensis, assembly GCF_004798865.1. NCBI lineage: Eukaryota > Metazoa > Chordata > Lepidosauria > Squamata > Varanidae > Varanus > Varanus komodoensis. The sequence continues at coordinate 36,077,299 of NW_025335941.1, forward strand.
AGAACTGGAACTGTTATTAACATATTTGATCTATTCCTGAATATGAAGGTCCAATTTACTTATTAGCAGAGGAGGGGTTTTCATGGACACAATAGAATGCATTTTATTCATCTATGACCCTCATTCTTCATGAACATAAACAGCTGGGAGTCATATGGCCATGACCAGACCATCCCTTTAATTTCCCAGCCAAGCTAGACTGCCTCTCCTCCCAACATGACAGCCATACCATGGCAGGGTCCCCAGATCAGCAGGGGACCCAAGCTCCTACTATGTCAGAGCACTGTCCACCTCCTAGGCCAATATTCTCAACACTAACAGCAATTCTCCTGTATTTCAGGCAGATTTGTCTCCTAGATCCACCTGGAGACACTGGGGATTGAATCAGGGGCTCGAATCATGTGATACATGTGCTTTCCAACTGCACTATGGCCCATCCCTGTAAAATAGACTACCATTTCAAATATGTAAGTCTTTAAACAACTTAGCTCTTTTGAAATCAAAACAGTGATGCCAATGTCCATGTACCAATACACGGCTTTCCAAATTCTTCATTGAATATTGATGCACAAATTAAAACTGGGCATAATTTCAAAACTGGTATTAGATGGCCACTTCCAGCCTGGAACAGAAAACCAAGACACCATAGTACATAGTGTCTAGTACATAGTAAAATACTTGGCACTATAGAAAAAGCACTACAGGAATAGAATAGAATGTGGTTTTGCATTCTGCAGCTCTGTCTCTTATGCTGAGTGTGATCAGCAGTCACTAAAGTTAACAGATTGGGTTGCATACTTTTTAAACCAATTACTTCAGCCAGGGAAGCTGATTCTTAAGATTTCAGAGCACTGAACTTTGAGGGTAGTGCATCACCGTGCAGGCACAACTCATCTTCTTGAGGCCATCCTTCCTCTGTTCAGCCCCTCTGTGCATAATGGAGCCCCTGCTGAAGTGGCAGTAGATCTGTCTGTAAGTTCATTAAGTCACTCAGAACTGCCAAAAGACACGAACTTTTGCCTTTGTTGGGGACCTCAACGTGGATTTGTTTGCACAGCTATGGCTTCTACCGTTCAAAATCACCTTCTCATGGATTGTAGTCAAACCATAAGCCTAGCACTTGCCCTATGCATGCTGAAGAACTCCTGCAGGAGTCACTTATGGATGAACTGAAGCTGAAAAGCACCAAGAGCATAAATAAAAGAACCAAGTTCCATCCAGCTCCTTATAGCAGAGAACAGATTTGGGTGTGAAAAAGCCATCCTGTTCCTCCATATGTATACCTGTGATGGTTAGCTGAACTTAGCAGGTGATTTTCCAGGACGCCTGTCCCTTGTTAACTCTGGCTAGATAGAAGATAGCTGCTGCCGTTGAGGTGTCCCAGGAGATTGTCTGTAACCCAAGGGATCTTCTGGAACACCTCTTCGGTCTCCACAATGCCTGGCTCTGAGGAAGGAACTCACAGAGCCATGTATTTGGGTCTGCCTGGCTATCTAAAGAACTGCACAAGCCACCTTCTCTGGTGGATGGAAATTTCCAGGGGACAAGCAGCAGTGGAAGTAAGTGTGGGAGGGACCTTAGGGGTCAACAGGAATGGATCTTTCTAAGTGTGAGCACTCTTGGCAGCTGCCTAGTCTTGCCAACCTGAGGCCAGATCTGATTCCCAAGACAAATTCAAAGTGCTGTTTTTCATCCTGAAAGCCTTAAATGGTTTGGGTTCATCACTTATGGCCTTTCTCCATATCAGCCTGCCCACACTCTGCAGTCATCCATAGAAGCCCATCTTGCCAGCTGTTGATAACAGACTTTATTGCTGTCATTTACTTTTATAATATTTCACTGTATATTGATCAATAGCTGTACTGCTAAACTTACAGATTTGATGCAGCCTTGAGAGGATTTTATCCTTAAAAAAACTCAAAACCCATTTAAAATACTTAAATGAATAAAACAAATTATGTTTTATGACCAATAGTAGTGGAAGAACTGGTTTTTAAATATGGCACGGCTAATGTGTTTCAACCTTACCTTTGCAATCCTCAAAAGTTCCTTCATCATCACTCAGCAGGCAGCTGCTGAGAATTGGCAGGCGACTTCCCATGTTACCACACTGCAACTAATGCTACCATCCTAATTAGGGTGGACAAGTGATCTCTCCCACAGAGGACAGTGCTCTCTTTGAAGGGCTGCCAGAGGAGTGTTCTCTCTCTGATGATCTTCTCTATTTCAAGGGCAATCCAGTGCAAGTCCAGTTTCAAGACAGAGAAAAGAACTATTGCCCATCCATAATAACTAGAGCCTGCAGCATGAACAGGCAAGGACACAGATCACCAGGTCACATTCCTGCACATCAAGATGAGATGCCCTGTATTTTTAAAAAATTATATTTACTTCCAAACTTGCATTTATATATTACTATATGGAAATTTTACGCAAATTCTTGTTCTCCTTTGAAGTATTTTTAGGTGTTTCATGCCCCTTTTTTTGGTGGCCACCCTAAAACTGATGAATGCTTCCTTTAAACTAAATTACATTGGACTTGGTGCTTCTTCATTTCACAAACATATGGTTAAAAACAGACCACAAGTCAAGGACTTTATTGCAAGCAGATTGGACTGTAAAAAGTAACCCATCACACAACATTCTGCTTGTCTGAAAGTGAACTGGAATTACTTTATTTCAATGGATTATGATACAATGCAGTTAAAAAGCAAATCACTATTCATAATTTTAAAGGAGTTGCACAAGCCTGAAGCATCTTTGACTGATCAAATGATTCTTCAGGAGATTCTACAAAGAGATTTTGTTATAACCACAATTTGGGTGAATAGAAAGTGCATATCAAATAGCCATTACTAATTGATATTTAGTATATGTCTAATGCAGTAGAGTCTTTTAAAGTTAGAACTCCTAAAGAGAACACATACATCTATGCTATGAAATTTGCAAACACCTTTATGATTTTATGTCTCAAACAAGGTATTTTTACCTGAGAGTATACTAAGTGACATTAAAGCTAAAGGCACACAATACCATGTGGTCTTTCCTGAGTATAGGTTCATTCTGAGTTATGTCACACAAATAAGGATACTTCCAAATGGTCCTTTCCCCAGGAAGCAAAGTGCTGACTGTAATGCCAAATGGGAAAGGGGAAGAACTATCTAGTAGCACAGGCAGGGCCAGGGAGGTGGAGGGTTAGGGTGCTGCCCCACACACTATTCATGATGATTGCTCCTAGTGGTTTACACTGGCAACAATTAGCATGAGCAAGTGCATACAGCCCCTGTCCTTAGGGACACAGGAAGTGGCCTTGCACTAGCTCAGACCTTGATCCATTTTGCCCAGTACCATCCATGGTGACTAGTAGTGGCTTTCCAGCATTTCAGGCAGGGGGTTTTCCTGTTCTACCTAGAGATGCCAGGGATTGAATCTGGGTCCTTTCATATGCAAACCATGTACGCTGCCACTGAGCTATGGACCCTCTCCATGCCCTACAGATACAGTGGCCATGTTCCCTACTTTACAGAAGGCATTCTCTCCTTAAGAAGCTGCCAGAGGACAGCCCTGTTTGGAGGCATCTTCTCTTTGAGGGGCTCTCCAGCCCCAGTCCAGTTTAAAGATAAAGGGAGAGCATAAGCCCCTGTGCAGTTGTCCATCAACAGACAGCACCTGGAAAAAAGGCTGATCAGGTGCACAGGTAATCTGCTCATCTCTAATAAAGCTGTCTTTGCAGCTCTGATGAGATGTTTTCTATTTCTATTTAAAAGATAGTAATTTGAATCCTTACATAGAATTAGCGCATGTACTATCATGAAACCCTCATCTCTCCTCTTTTGATGATGCATTTCCTTGTTTTAGTGATGGTTATCTGGCCACCCTACCTTCAAAAATGTTGAGCTTTCAAATGTACTCTCAGTTATTGTCTATGTGCAGCAAAGCATTTTTGTTGCCAGATCTCTGGTATGTAACAGTCACATTTATATACTCTGTTGCTGCATTCAGTGGTGATTCTGTTCTTTGCTAACATTATATTTATGTTATAGATTGTATCTCACCTTTCCTTCATGGAGCACAAGGCAATGGAAAATTTATTCTCACAACAGTTCTGTGAGGTAGGTTAGACTGAAACATAATGACATCCCCAAAGGTTGGGTGAGCTTCTTTGCTAAGGGGAGAACTCTGGCCCAAGTCTCATAGTGAGTGAATTCAGCATAGAAGGCATTCAAAATATACAGCAGCCTTCTGTGTAATAATTATAAAAATAAATTAACTCCGATGCTGTTAAGTAACAAGTGCAATGTAGTACCTTCAATTATCCAGCAATTCAGGGATATCATTTGCTGAGTACTGATGCTAAATAATTCTACACTAGTTTTTTGTATCCTTTGATGCAGTCAGAACATAACTAATAATAAATAATAATGATATGACAAAGAAACAAAGTTATACAGTTGAAAACAAACATTTTGTAAATTTGGAACCTAAACAAGAAATTATCCTTTATACCTAAAGCAAATTTGTATTACATATAAATTGGTTTTAAACTGTGTTTCCTGCAACATTAGGATTGTATTTGGGTTTTTAACATGTATGAAAATTTCCCAATTTACCCAAGAGCAAAGAAAGAGTAGACCTATCTATTAATGGCCTGGATTGATTTTCACTTTGACAATGTCACCTCTAGCCTGCTCAGTAGTAAAATGTTCTCTTTCTACTTCAAGCACAGCATATAAACAACACACTAACGGACTTTTCATAAATTAATCTCTAGATGCACAGATTGTGTAAGCTTAAATGATACAGTAGACAAAACCATTGCATCTCAGATATGGAAGAAAGAATTGGTAATCTATGAGAAAATATTTAGATAAATTAGATCTCATCTTCTGACTCCTGATCTCGCTCAGATGTTTTCAGTAATCCAATTTCCATTGTTGGGGCTTGTTTTAGTTTTGAACGAACTACCCTGGAGAGGGAAAAATAAAGTACAACAATTAATGGTACCGCTTCAACCATCTAAGTCCAGCAGGGGACAACTGGAGGTTTGGTTATTCCTATATGAGGTGCAGCGTTAACAATGGATTCATACCGAGTCCGGTTCCCAACATTCTAAGCGATTCTCCCAACATTCTGATATGCCATGCTGTAGTGCAGGGGTGCAGAATCCTGGTCATAGGGGCCAAATCCAAATCTCTGAAAATCCTCAGAAAGCCAGTTCCCTTCCCCCGTCCCCAGCCTTTTCTCCTAACCATCAGTCCTTGGGGTGTTTCTAGGTTTTGTGCTATCTCCAGTGCTCTGTCCAAATTCCAAAAGGCTGAAGTGCCTCTCCTAAGGCTTAGATGCTTGCATTAAAAACTTTAAATTAAAATACACTGCTGTTTATGATCTTTTTGGAAGCAAGACCCATCCTTTGCCTTTTGCCCTTCCTGCTGCTGGAATGTGGGCCCAAGGGCTTCTCTGAAATGGAATCCAGCCCTCAGGCTGAAAGAGATTTTGCATTCCTGCTGTACCGTGACAAAGAAAACAGAATTCTCAGTTAAGTCTACATGGACAGGAATAGCCTTGCTCTTAAATGTTTGGTGTCATTGGGACAGAGAGCAGGTTCTATCCTTACTCCAATTTTTTGCTCTTAATTTTTGTGGAGAAGCAACATTTTACACTGTCACAACAGTGAAGGCAGAACCTTCCTGTCACCCCCAGCAGTGGGAAGATGGGGCTCCCACAGGGTGGATGCAATGCAGGGGGAGGGTACACACTACATCCTTTCTAGGGATCCTTGCAATAATATACAAGCCCTCTCTGCAGACATACACTCGGCCTGCCTGCTCGTTATATCTGGTAAGGGATGTCTGAACAGGAAAGCAGCTCACTGTGTTAGTACTGAAGAAAATATGGAGAGACACCGCTGAATGTCTTGCCCTGCAATTGCTCCAGGAATGGGTTCAGGTAAACTCAAACATCTGTGTTTGAAAAAAATGTGCAGTGTAATTGATCCTGCTATATGGAGGAAGGGGAAGCATAGCTACAATGTATATTGCCAAACTGTGATCCATTTGTTTGACAAAGACAGTGTGCTGTAGTGGTTAGAGTGTTGGACTGAGACGCTAAAGATCCTGTTCTGCTCCTTGTTTGGCAGTGAAGCTCACTGACTTTGGGCCAATCACTGACTCTCAGCTTAGCCTACATTGTAGAGTTATTACAAGGAAAAAATTGTAAGAAGGATTATGTAAGCTGCCCTAGGTTCCTTGCAAGAGGGGAAAACGCAGGATATACTGAATAAATATTTGCAATAAAAATTGCTGGCATAGGCTTCCTGATCCACAGGAGCCCAGAAGAGAAGGTTTGAAGCAGTCCTACTCTTATGCTAGGTTCTCAGTAACGATAGAACCTCCAAAATTATCCAGTGTCGAATAGGCAAGCATTAAAATGGGCTTCCATAGCCTGGTGCTCTCCAGATGTGTTGGGTAACAATTCTCAGAATGCCCAAAACCTGCTGGGAAAAATAGTCCAAAACACATCTGGAGGTTACCAAACTGGGTGAGCCTGCTTTAAAGTAACATCTGCTTTATCTCCCAGCATCTGTTTTGCCCTGAATGCCAGAACGATATTCTCAGAGCTACATTGTCTGGTTATGATTATACAGTGATGAGAAAAAAAAAAGAGGAGTTGATATTGTCAGGGACTCAGTTTTCTTTATCAGAAGATGATTATATGTTGTTCTAGTGCTAGGCAGTAACAATCAAATGGGTCCCTATGCTCTAACAATCAACTCCAGTGAGCTCTCCTATGTAGTAAGCTCTGGGAGGCTACATGAAAAGCTTCAAGAACTTATGAAGTCACTGTACCTTTGAGAAGCAAGATGGGCATTGCTCATTTACATATTTTAAAAAACATCTTATTTGTTATTCGCTCAGCAAGCCTATGAGGAAAAGTCAGCTTGCAGCTGGGTTGCTTCAGAATGAGGTTTTGTAGGCCACTTCCATTTTGGATCCCTCCATAACAGGAGGATTTCTTTTTGAAGGCCTGAAATTTTTATTACATTGAATAACATTTCAAAGACTTAGCTTGTAGTGGCAAGTTAAGTGGAGATCTAGAATTTCTCTTCTTAAGTAGAATCCACTTACCAGCTGACTATCATGTAATTCACTGCCATTATAAGAAGTGCAAATGCATAATGCCAGCAATAGCACATCGTGAGGAACATTATATTATTGTGATCCATTTGGTTCCATTCTGGACTCCCACTTGGAGGATAAAGAACGAATCCAATCTGTGAAATCAAAAAGGCACAAACAGATTTAGATTTAGAAATATTTGTTTGTTTGTTTGTTTAAAACATTTTTATGCCGCCCCCATTGCAACAAAGCCTCGGGGCGGCTCACAACAGGAAGAAATTAAAAATTGTATAAAAATATTATACAAGTATTTGTATTTATAGTTTGCAATGCCATGTTTATATGTTTATTGCATGCCATGTGATAGCCATTAGGGCTCAAGGAAAGAATATTAAAAAATTGACAGATCTCAGCAGTGTTTTATATTCTCTGCGTAGCCCTGGAAAGTTCCCATAATTCACCTCAGTTCCCAATCCACATGAGTCCCTTTCTCACAGAGTTAAAGTGCGGGTGAGCAATATAAGAACACAAAGCTTCACCATAAGAACAACCTTGCTCGATCAAGCTGCCCAGGGAACTTTGTTGTAAACCACCCAGAGAGCTTTGGTTTTGGGCAGTACAGAAATGAAAATAATATTAATAGTAGTAGTAGCAGCAGTAGGAACCCAAAGCCCTGTCATAATTGGCAACGAGAAGGCTCTAGAAAGAACACGAAGGCAACCTTATCTTTCATGAGGATAATGAAAACACATAGAATTATTAAATGCATTCAATGTATTTCAGTGCATCCAGTATCCATGGAAGCAATAATACTCGGGAAATTTGAAGCAGAAAAAGAGGATCACCAGGTATGAGATGGATTAGTTCCATTAAAAAAGTCACAACCTTGAGTTTACATGAGTTGAACAAGCTGTCAAGGACATTTTGAAGGGCATTATTTATAGGGTCACCATAACACTTGATATATACACAGTATTCCAAATCAAGAGAAGTAGTAGTTCCTCTATGCTCCTCACTAGTCAGACTTCATCTGGAATACTGTGTCCAGTTTTGGGCACCAAGATTTAAGAGAGATGTAGGAAAATTAGAAAGGGTCCAGAGGAGGGCAAAAAAAGAGAGAGATCCAGGGTTTCGAAACACTGCCCTGTGAGGAGAGACTGAGAGAACTGGGTATGTTCAGCCTTGAGAAGAGAAGACTGAGTGGGGACACAATATCCCTCTATAAGTACCTGAAAGGCTGTCACAAAGAGGAAGGTCAAGATCTCTTCTTGTTGATGCCAGAGTGTAGGACACAGAATAATCAATTCAAGTTGTGACAACCCAGATTCAGGCTGGACATCAGGAACAGTTTCCTTACTGTCAGAGCAATACAACAGTGGAACCAGCCGCCTAGAGAGGTGGTGGTCTCCCCAACACTAGAGACATTCAAGGTGAAACTGGACAGCCATCTGAGTGGGCTGGTAAAACTTGATGTCCTGCAACAGCAGGGGGTTGGACCTGATGGCATTTACGGCCCCTTCCAATTCTACTATTCTATGATTCTATGAAATATGAAATGGTAATGTGACCCGGACTGCCCCCCACCAGAAAATTCATCATCTTAGGGCATACTCCTATGCATGTTTATGTAAGCTGTCCTGAGGCTCTGCGAAAGGATGGCATATGAATACTCTTAATAAATAATAAATGAATGAATAAATACAATGTTTAGACTGAAAACAGTTCTAGAGTTCCTAGCATTTCCAACCAGCACGGCTACAAGGTGCATGTGGAAGTTGTAGAACATTTTTCTATTAACAGGATTGTGTCCTAAAGCGAGAGGGGGAGGGGGAACTCAACCTTAAGCCTGCAAAGGAACCCTCTGAGCAATAGAATGTAACAATAGATTTGTCTATGGTATTGTACATATCCTTTAAACCTATCTATGAACAGCACCACACGCAGGAGAGGTGTTTTCCCTTCCACAATGTATTTCATTGATAAGAGCTTCTTAGTCTTTCAAAGAAAATCCATTCCTTTTTACATAGCGTTTTTCCTTGCCAAAACATATTCCATTCACTTCAGCAGTACATACACAAGGATATTATACCTCCACATACATTTGAGTTTCATTTTTCATGATGAACCCTCAATCATCATGTCAGCACAAGTGACACCAATGGATGCAATACTAACTGCAGCAGGGAGGGTGTTTTCTGGGACTGCCACTCAGCTCTCTTACCACATGCTGCAGCACTGATGCAACGTTTATTGGGGCATATTGGTTTTAATGTGGTTTACTTGGTTAATATGTTTTATGTATTGTAAGCCACCTAGGAAGGTCCCGGCAGTTCTAGGTGGCCTATAAATACACGTATAAATAAATCAATAAATTAAGGGCAGCCTCAGTTCTCCAAGTGCCAGTCCTTAAGATGGTATCATCCATGAGCAAGAAGAAGCGGGTATCAACAGACTAGAGAAACCTGGGTTTTTGCACAGGTATGAAATGTTTAGAAATCCTTATGCAAGTGGAGTTGCCCAAAACAAACCCATGGGAACTAAGCATGTTCATTGGCATAGACTACTCTGTGTCTGTTGGGGTGCTGATGGAATGGAATGGACCTATTGGACCCTGAACAGGAAGCATTCCACAAGGCATAATTTTGTTGCAGGCTCCACTTTGGAGTGGCCACTTGCATCATCATAACAGATCACAAAAATGGACACAGGTTTTGAAAATTGCATGTGCTAGTGTACATACATAAATGCAAATTTAGACATAAGCATTATTTTAGATACAAATACAATTTTAAGTGGGGAAGAACATAGTCAGATGGTAACTGTTGATGGGCAATTTCAGAAACACTGTTGGCTCTTCATTTTTATAGCTCTTTATCTTTAAACTAGACTTGGACAGGACAGCCCTTCAAACAGAAAATATCTTCAAACAGTGCACAGTACTATAGCAATTCTTCAAATAGACGGCAGTCCTCTGTGAAAGAGAGCACAAGGTCACCCTATTTATCTATGCAAATACTGATTCATGCAGCAGTGAAATACAAAGAGCTGTATATGGATGTTTAAGCATTCAAGACTGGATTGCAAAAGGATGTTTGCTTATTAGTTAAACCATGTTTAAACTGCTTTACAGGGCAATGTCCTCTTTTGTACTCACAAACATACAACAACTAAGAACATAAATGATCATATAACTGGAATTCACTCTAAAAATAATTGCAAATAAAAAATTCCAGAATACAAACAACCAGAAATAAAAACTAAAAAACTTTTAGAATATTAAAGGATAAAAAGTAGCTCACACACTTTTTTCCTCCTTCCCCCGTGTGTGCACAGCTCTGTAAGGACATAACTATGTCCCTGTAGACGCTAAAACAAGAGAATGACACGGCAAAAATGCCTAGCAAATAGTCTGTCCAGATCACTTTTAAACAGCAGGCTGCAGAGTTTTCATTTTCCCAGCATCTCCTCCTCTCTCCACACTGAGCAGAGAAATGGTGGGGACATCAGCAATGGGACAAGACATATCTCATCTCAGAAATGTAAAATTTTGCAACACTGAGGCACATTGTGCTACCTTTACTTAGCGAGAGAAGTGGCTTGGCTGTAAGCAGATAGTACCCCTGTATGTAGACATGTGTGAAAGGGGCACAGGACTGTGCATGCAGATTCCATCTCCAACATCTAGATGCATGGCTGCTTAATGCCTTCAGTCCCTGCCTCCGCCTGGCTCAGAAAGGGGGTGCTAATCACAAAGGCCTGAGTGCGAATAGAATCTCCCTACACTTGCATAGCTAGTTTCCAGTTAAGCGTACTTATATAAGCTCTTCGGGAGAGGCCACTGTTGCCATCTACTCTGCAATGCAGCAGTTCAAAGACTCATGAGCTAGTTACTCCACATTTCTTAGTTTTAGGTCTGATCTACTGTTGTATCACTCTTCAGTCTGCTCTTCCATGCTGTCCCATGCATGAGTGGCATTTTTTCATCCTCTCCTTTGCAACCTTTTCCTGGCAATGAACAGATTGTGACGGTAGGAAATAGCACCTCACTCACCTGCCAGAACCAGCTCCCTTGCAGTAAGCAGAGACTTGTCCGGAGCATCTCAATGACTATGATGCCACGGAAGAACACTTCTAAGAAAACACAGATAGCTGCTCCGAAGATGGCCACTAAAAGTAACTGATGCACATGAAAATCCAGCATAGCACGCCCATGGATGTGGTAATAAAACAGAAAACCTGGTGACAGGGAAAGACAAACTCATGTATGAACATTTCTAAGCATACACTTGCACATTTGCATACACATTCAGGAGTTGCTTCTTTTCAGGGGGTGCTGGGGTGGGAGATGGCAAGTTGCCCTCTGCCTCCTTCATTTATTTTTTCATATTTTGCCTTTCTGAGAGAAAGTCCTCCAAAAACAGAATTGGAAAAGAAATATAAAGTAAATAAATTTCCTACCACTAATCAAATAAAAAGTGCAACAGACATAACAGTGTTCTGGGTCAACATAAAGACTATGCCTACCTCTTCACTGTATCCACTACAACTCTACATATGCTCCAAATCAAGGGCACAATCCTATGCAGGTTTAAACAGAAAGTCCTACAATTCCCAGCTATTCTGGCTGGGGAATGGAGAGAGCTGTAGGACCTTTTTCTGCCAAAACCTGCATAGGATTGTGTGTAAGGGTGTTTCTATAAGGACATCGCTTAGTACTGCCAATCCAAAGGCACTGTGCATTGATTCTGTCTTTTCTTCCTGAAAGGACTTTTTGTGGGGGGGAAAGGTGTGTGTGGGTGTGGGAGGAGACAGAGAAGGCTGCAAATGGAAAACATGGTCACCTGGAAAACCTTTCCTGCTTCTCATTCTGTGAATGAGGCAGGATGAAGCACCCTATGGATCAAATGTTATGGTCATTGAGTCATTTAACGTTTGTTTGTTGGTTGGCTTACTCTAGAGCAACTGTAATGGTCCAATTTTGATTGGGACCACCATCACTGGTAACTAATTAACCCCTTGGGACCCACACACACATTCTTCCTGCAATTTCCTCCACTCCCACCTGGGGTGAAAAATGTGCAAAGAGAAAGGAAGTCTTTGCAGGTGTCGGTGGAGGCTTCCTTTTTCTTTACTTTGCCTTAACTGCCCATCCCTACCAACCAATGCAGGGATTTCTGGTAGAAATGGTGGAGGGAGTTTTTATCCTTCCTTTCTAGTGCACAGTGGTAGCAATCCAAACTGGGGCTGCCCCATTTACTGTAGAGGGGTGTGTGTGTGTGCACACGGAATGCAATTAAATATATTCACAACCAAGCGGAGGCTGGTTGGCCACATAGCAAGGATGCCCGAGCAATGGACTGCCTGCATCAGGGTTGGGCTAGATGACTTTTAAGGTTCCCCCAGAGTATAGGATTCTCTGTTTTTCGCTTATGCTATTTAAATACAGATAACCCACAAACCCATTTCTTTATTCAAACCCTCAGTTACTCTATTTTCTTCCTCTCCAGAAAGGACACATAGCTCATTATTTAGCTATATTAATAATCAGTTCTGATATGCAATCTTTCTGCACCCCACTCCCTTTGTTATGGCTTCTCTCATTGGGTTATGTAACATAGTCAGTTTAACAGATCATCTTTTCTGTTAATTTTCATTTTGATTCCGAAAAAGATTATTCTGTGTGAATAAAGCAGTGCAATGCACTCACCTTCCACAAAAATTGCTAGCGAAAGCATCATTCTGTCCAATGCTATTGGTAATATATTAGTTCTATGCACCACAATGTCTACCAGTCCTGAGATACCAAAGAAGAGATACATGGTGGCATGTTGCCAGTTCATTAGGTGATCCCATTGTTTCCTTTCATAATTATACAGCTTCAGGTGAGGACCGTCAGGAACAAACTGCTCAGCTATCATTCCTGTGGGTGAAATAATAGGAAAAACATGTCAACGACCTTAATTTGTCCCAAGCATATAACAGTCGAGGAAGCCTTTGGCATCAGTGTGGTAATGGCAGCCCTTTTTCTCATCACTGTGCTACTGATAAAAACTCAGACCAGTACTCATCAATGTGCCCTAGTAATCCATTATTACTACTACACATGTGTATCAAACTCCACAACCTACTTTTTTCATTAGCACGGTTAAATAAAATAAAGCTACAGTCTTAAATCCAAGAAAGAGATTCTGCAACATAGCATCATAGTTTAGTATACATGCCCCAGTCCTAATCATAATGGTCTGGGCATTCAGCTAAAGGAAAACACCTTACCAATTAGAGCAAAGACAGCTTTGATGATGCCCTCAGTAAATTCTAAGCGCTGAAATCCTGCCTTGGAGCCCAGGGAAGATGTGTTCTTTTTCTTTCGACAGAGGTACTTCAATGGGTATTTCACGGACCACCACAAGCCAAAGAGAAGCAAAAAGCTCCCAGGCAGTGCATGACCTTTAAAATTTCCCATCCTTCTCTTGTGCAAAAACCTATGGATAAAGATTTTTTACAATTAAAGTATGCCTAAAAGCAATATATTTCTTGTCTCTCCAGTCTAAGTCCCAGTCTACACATTGGCTGTATATGAACATAATGAAAAATTATGGTTTGCACTACAGAAATGAGCTACAGTGAACTTTAAGCATATGTACTCCCCTCTTCCATTTTAAATGAAGCAATCTAGGATACTTTCAAAGCTTAGATTATGTTTGTCCTTAATTATGTTTTGTTGAAAAAAGCAAGTTTCATAACCCAATGTTTAAAGTTGGGTTATTTTAGTTTATTGTTGTATCCAAATACAGCCAGTTGGAACAGCAGCAGGAGGCTTTGCTTGTCAGGTATATCCTCTTTAAGTTGAATATATGTACTCTTGTAATGGTGGAAAAGAGCCTAAAGGTTAAATGTTCTGAGCATATCCACTTTGTATTAAAGGATACAGAGATGCATAATTAACCCACCTCCCGATTCTTGGGGTTGTTCCATAGGAATTAGCATTAACAGCCAAAAAGCACTGTGAAGCTATTTCATCATTTCTTTCTTAACAGATCTTTTTCTGATCAGAAAAAAAGATAGAAAAAACAGCAGTAGAACACAAGAAGTACCCTTGTTAAATCCTAATGAGAAGAATCAGTCCTGGAAGTTGTTAAAACATCATAAGCAAACAGAACACAAGTTGTTGTTTGAAAGTTTATGGTAGGGGTGGCCAAACCAGGCTTTTATTTCGCCCCTTGCCACCCACTGTGGCTCTCAGACATATGAGACTCTTCCATTGAGCAAGTTTGGCCACCCCTAGCTTATGCCATTATAAATATGTCCCACTTCAACATGTTACAAGATTCCTTATTATTTGTTTGAGCATAATGAAGCTGTGCAAAGAGATCAAATCAGTCAATCTTAAAGGAAATCAACCCCGATTGCTCTTTAGAAGGCCAGATACTGAAGATGCCACTCAAATACTCTGGCCACCTAATGAGAAGGAAGGACTCCCTGGAGAAGAGCCTCATGCTGGGAACAATAGATGGCAAAATAAGAGGAGGCGGCAGAGGATGAGGTGGCTAGATGGAGTCACTGGGGCAGTGGATGTGGACATGGGTGGACTCTGAGGGATGGTGGAAGACAGGAGAGCCTGGACGAATGTTGTCCATCAGGTCGTGATGGGTCAGGCATGACTTTGCAACTAAACAAAACAATGAAGCTGAATAATTCCAATACTTGCACAGCTGCCATGCCCAAATCATCAACACTTAGCATTCAAATTAGTTCATGAACCATATGTGAGCAATTCTTATCTGTGACAGCTAGATACATTGTCCCAGTAACATGGCAGTAACACAGCCTAGTTGCAGATTGACTAAAATAGGGAAAATACATCACTGTAGGAAATGACTCCAAGTCTGTGTGTTCCATGTCAATTCCCTTGATATATATATTGTGTGTGTAAAAAATGTCAAAAATTATTATTCTCACACTGAATATTTTATCAGTGTAACCAAGTCAATAGCATTATAAGAACGTAAGAAAAGCCATGCTGGATCAAACCAATGGTGCATCCAGTCTGGCACTCTGCTCACATGGTGGCCATCCAGCTGCTCACAGGATCTCTCAAGCAGGAGGAGTACAAGAGTTCTACCTGCCCAAGCTTCTCAGCATACTGCCCTGGATAACAGAGTTCGCGCATAGCCAGCAAGGCTAGTAGCCATTGATTGCCTTCTCCTCCATGAATTTGTCCAGTCAACTCCTAAAGCTATCCAAATTAGTGCCCATCACTACTTCCTATGTCAGTGAATTCCATAGTTTAAATAAGCAGAAGAAGTATTGCCTTTTATCTGTCTGGAATCTCCTACCAATCAGCTTCATGGGATGTTCTAAATATTGGGAGAGAGGGAGGGGAGAGAGAGGTCCCTTTCTCCACACCATACATAATTTTAAACACCGCTCTCATGTCTTCTCTTAACTCTACTTTTTTCTAAGCCAAGCAACCCCAATTGCTCTCACTGTTCCTCACAGAAAAGTTGCTCTAACCCCTTCATTGTCTTAGTTGTCTTTCTGTGCACTTTTTCCAACTGAATAAAGTCCTTTTTAGGTTCAACAACCAGAACTATATACAATATTCTAAAGTATGGTTGCACCAAAAATTTGTATAAGGGGAGTATAATCTTCGTAGTTTCATTTTCAATTCCTTTCCTAATTAAGCTTAATAGGGAGTTTGCCTTTTTTACAGCTGCTATATGTTGGGTGACACTTTCATTGAGCTGCACACCACAATTCCAAGATCCCTTCCTTGATCAGCCATGGCTAGCTCAGTTCCCATAGCCTACACAAGAAAATGGGATATTTTTTGCCCCAATATGCATAGCTTTACACATGCTTATATTGAACTGTATTTGCCAGTTTGATGGCCATTCTCCTGGCCTGAAGAGATCTTTCTGGAGCTTCTCACAGCCCCTTTTGGTTTTACCCACCCCTTTAACCGCTTGGCCATTACTTATTCCTATTTCCAGCTAATTTGCAAATAGATGGAAAAGCTTTGGTCCTAATACAGATCCCTGTGGGATTCCACTGTTTACATCCTTCCATTGGGAGAAATTGCAATTTATACCCACACTATGCTTCCCGTTCTTAACCAATTACTGATCCATACAGTACTGATGCCTCTCTTATTCTGTGACTGCTTAATTTGCTCAGGAGTCATTGCTGAAGCTTTTTGAAAGTTCAGTTAACAATGTCTATCACATCACCCTGTTCACATGCTTACTAAAATTCCGAAATAACTATAAATGACTAGTGAGACAGGACTTACCTTTGCAAAAGCCATGTTGATTTTTTCATCAGGGCTTGACCTTCTGTGCACTTACTGATTCTGTCTTTAATAATATTTTCAAGCAATTTAGCCAGAAAAGACACTAAGCTAACTGGCCTGCAATTCCCTGGATCTCCACTTAATTCTTTTTAAAAAAATATGTGTTACATTGGCCATTCTCTGTTCCTTTGATACAGAAGCTGATCTTAAGCAAGATTAAGCATTTTGGCAAGAAGGTCAGCAATTTTATATTTAAGCTCTTTAAGAACTCTGAGATGGGTACCATCTGGGAACAATGATTAACATTCAGTTTATCAATAGATTTGGGTATTTAATCTTTTGTCACTACGATCTGTCTTAATTCCTCAGACCCCCTTCCTGAATACATAAGTGCACCAAGAGTTATCTGTTCTATATCCTCAGCTGTGAAAACAAATGAAAAGAATTCATTCAGCTTCTCTGAAATCTCCTTAGCTTCCTTTAGGACTCCTTTAATTCAGTTATCATCCAATGACAAAGCATAATTTGTCAATATTATATTACGACATTATAATAATATGTGCTAATTGCAGCAATATCACCACCATAAAGCAAATCCACAGCCCTTCTTTAAAGGAAGGGGTTTCCACTTAGGCACACTTAATAGGTACATAGACCCCCCTCCATACACAGAGCACAGACTGCAAAGTTGGACTGTGTACATCAGTTTCCCCCCACTACTGTCCCACCCTAGGAAATTTATGTATGATTATTTGAAACTCATCTTAATTTGTACCAGAGCACAGCTCTGAAATTTGATAATTAAACTACCCAATATGCAGTCCATGCCCCTTACCACAGAGGATAAGGGGATGGTCCTCCAAATAACAAGAAAGTATTTCTAAGGAGACTTAAGGAGACCCCTTCTGGATCACCCCAAGCCTCTTTAGCCCAGCATCCTGTTTCTCAGTGACAAACCACAATAGTCCTCTGATGCTGGTGGTCCTAACCCATAATATTCAGAGACTTCTGATTCTGAGGATGGCCATCATGACATAAGAAAAGTTTGAGAACCTGATGAATTTTCTAAAAAAAAATAGGCATCATTTGGAAAATAGCTTTGTTTGAAGTCTCCACTTGGCCTCATTTAAGAAAAGAAGTCCTATTCTTACATCACGTAATTAAAATCACCATTAAAAATGTGAAAGTGACTTGGTTTGGATTGAGTGTGAATTAAATTTTGATAAGGAGCTTATCAACTACATGTGCTCAACAGAAAACTCAAGTCAAGAGGGGCATCGGAGGCCCTCCCCTCCCCTCCCACGCAATTATGAAACTCTATTCTACTACACATTTCCAAAATTCAGTCAAGAGCATTTTGGAAGGGGTGGATCTCTTTTCTCTTGAGCCACGGTTTGGGACTAAGTGTTGCTCAGCGAAGGGTGAGGAAATTCATTTCAATTAGAAAAAATCACATTGTGTTTTGCTGATGTAATTTTACACCAAAACTGCTTATATATTTGTTTGAAATGTTGTAACCACCAAACAAACTACAAAACCTCTCTGTTTCAATGGCATATCACTGCCTTTTTTATTGCTGAAGACATTCTTTTTGTTAGAGACCTGTCTTTTCCTTGATGCTTTGTTTTCCCTGAATGCCATAAAATTTATCATCGCAGCGCTCACCACAGGTGCAGCTTTCTCTTGTACCAACACATCAAGGCCTGCAATTTAATGTAAATTGGGTCTTCAAACAGTATGCATGCATGAAATGTTTGTGATTATAGTTAAAATTAATTCAAATGAACAAAAGAGAACACAAGAAGGAATTGGAGCCTAGCAAAAATGTTGGGATGAATGCTATTTCCCCAATACATGCAGGGATTACAGTCTCAACATTTATTTAAATGCATTGCTTGTCTCATGCTCAGACATGTAGTGCAATCCAATAACTACTTCCAAGTAAATTTGTTAGGATTCCATGAAGTGTACATAGCAATGCAACTCTGCAGAATAACCCTACCACCAGGAAAGCATAACTTTTTGCCTTGAGGGACATACAGGGTAGAGGCTGGGATGGCTGGGGCTGCACACTAGTCACAGTCATTCACATACATGAGCTCGATAATCACAGGGATTTTTGTGGTTGCTGCACTGTCAGATTTCTTTGGCAGGGCAGGGATGTGCTCCCAAGACCTACAGACATTGCCCTCTCCTGTTTCAAATGAAGTTGAACTTACTGTGGTCAGAAAAAAAGACCTACCAGCACTTGGGAAGCAAAGGAGGGTTACAAATGACAAAAACAACATGAATGCCTGTAAAATGTGAGTAAATAAGGCATGGTAATTCTAGGCTAAATATTTAGTGTGGAAGGAACCAGTGTTAGATGGGTTCTACTTTTATGGATCTGGATTGCCTGTGTTGTGTGACCCATTGTAAAGTTATTCAAACTCATTTCTCTATCTGTGCCTCCACCTCCAAATTCCAACCTAAATCCATTTCTATTCAGTGTTCCCTAAAAAGCTTTAATATAACTAGATTTCCCAGGGCTTTAAGGGCACATCCACAGCAAACATCTTGAGTAGTGCAGTGCATGCATATCAATATCCGTACCAAAAAGACAAGCTCCCAGGCCATGAAGCAGTGCTATGAGGCAGTTCCAGACCATAAGCCACGTTAGGATAAGCTTGAGCTCAGGAAAGGACAGCTACTGTCCTGGACTAGCCAGTGCGAATGAGATAAAAATGAACAGTGAATAGCAAATGTTGAAATTCTTGCTGAGAAAAGGTCAGGCACAAGACATTTTCCCTTAAAGAGATTAGGCAAAACTACCCAGCAAGGAAGATTACCATTGTCTCGAGAGAGCTGCATGAGATCTCAAGAGCTGAAAGAAAGAAAAGATACACTCAGATATTGCCTCATCAATGGCAGCCAGCAAAGAACTCACCTTTTATCCATAGAAATTAGACTGACTGCAGACAGCAATACGAAAGTCCATCAAGCGCAATCGTAAGTTTGGGAAACAATGGGAGCCTCCCCTTTCTCACAGGGGCAAGTATAGAGAGAAACAGTATAAAGATCAGAGACTTAGAAAATGGAAGGGGGCAAGCTCTGAACACAGTCCTGGAACCCCGACCTGTGGAACTCTTGCATCCTCCCTGCTCAAGCAAGGGACTGCTACCTATTATCCTGCAGGACAGGTCCGTCTCTCTCTCTCTCTCTCTCTCTCTCTCTCTCTCTCTCTCTCTCTCACACACACACACACAGAGAGAGAGAGAGAGAGAGAGAGAGAGAGAGAGAGAGAGAGCGAGAGCGCGCGAGAGCGAGCTTTCTCTCTGTTAGTAAGGAATCTATTTATCTCTTTGGCTATCTAGAGTAAGATTGGGATGCAACGGGAATATTTGCTGCCTAGACAACATCAGGTTAAAGGAATGAGCCTGCTTTGTACAAGGGGTCTTCAAAAAGTTTCAGCAATTTAATATTTTATGAATATATTTTATATATTTTTGCTGATGGCATTAAAAAGTTGGTACGACTCTTGGAAAAATGCATCGCAAAGGAAGGTGACTGTGTAGAAAAGTGATGTAATTTGTTTTTGAAATTCTTAATAAATTGAGTTTTAAAAAGTGCGGCAACTTTTTGAAGACCCCTCGTATTTTCCGCTGAATAAACTTCCCTTTACTTTCTAAGTGTTGTTCATCTGAGTGATCACAAACCTGGGGCTTGTTCTTTCTGACAGTGCATCAAACCCCAGTAAAAGATCTTTCAAGGCAATCTGGTGGGCAGGTCCCTCCTTCTGAGGCACATTGCTTTCCAAGATTACTTGGGGTGACAGTACAACATGCTGTTAGTATTTGCTGAGTTTTTTAGTGTTAACATTCATGTTTAATAAAATGGGCATTGTCATTAGTTATCTGTTTCTTAATCCAACACTAAGATTGGGCCAATTCTTTGTATAACACCTACATCTGCTATTTCCAATCTTTTCTTCCACCACTTTTATCTTCGTTTTAAGTGACTGTGCAATTAATTATTCATCCACACACTGGATTAGTCATCAACACACTGACATGTTAACTTTGGGTTGTTTTTTCCTCCAACTTTTCACAGGATGACTCAAAATCCCACAGAAATGTCTCAAGGTTTTTACTCCACTTTTTTTAATGTTGTCGATTCCTTGGAAAACTTGCAATGTCTAAGATGAGTACACATCTGGCTGAGTGCACCTTTGTTTGCATTATTAAAAATAAAGTACACACTCAACAGTAAAAGAGAAGTCCAGTATGTGAAAGAGGAGAAAGTATTGTACATATTGTAAAGTTGACCATTTCTTTTATTAAAAAATCCATAGTACGTTACTGTCAAAAGCAAATACTGAAACTTTTAAAAAGAAACAATGCTAAAAGCATGCAAAACAGTAAACCCAGCAGATAGCAGCAACATCAGAACTTCAAGATTTTAAAAGGCCTTGGTAAATTGTATACATTGGATTCATTCGAGCTTACTTCTAGTAAAATAGGTAAAGAATTGTACTCTATAAAGACTTCGCCTGGTGCCCAAAGGACATTAGGAGTACAAGTTAGGCCTATTTTATACAGAAAACGAACCACGATTCTCAACATCCCTCAAGCAGTAAGAGTGCAAAATATCAGAACCAAAATCCCAACAGAGCCATTTCCCTTCCCTTGGCCCTTCCCCTTTCCTTAACTGCCATCATTTTTTGCATAGCTTTCTCCCCATTCTAAGACCTTGCATCTCTCTCTTAAGATTCAGTTACTGGTAGTAAGAGCATTAAGCTAAAACATGCTGGCAGTTTTGGCCCCTTTGGCTCTGCCCACCACTGGGATGCAACCACCAAGAGCTTCTCTGAAATTCAGTCTGGTCCTCAGACTGAAAGAGGTTCAGCACCCCTTCTATGCATTCTGGTATTTATTCCTAGGTGAATGGGTATGAGAGCTGGTGTGGTGATTACGGTGTTGGACTGGGGACTCAGGAGGTCTGGGTTCTAGTCTCCACTCAGTCATGAAGATCACTGGGTGACTCTGGGCCAGTCACTCACTCTCAGCCTGACCTGCCTCACAGGATTATTGGGAGGATAAAATGGAGCTATGTAAGATACCATGGATTTCTCACAAGGGGAGCAAAGGCAGGATATAAATGCAGTTTAATAATAGTAGTAGGGTAATTAAAAGGGTTGCAACCTTCCTTTGGCACCAGAGTCAGCATTTCATCTGTAGGGTGCCCCGACTGGAAAAGACCTTTCCTCAGTTACCATCCACCCAATCAATGATGATAGGGCACCTGCACGCAACTAGCCAAGTTATATCAAACATCTAATTAAAGCAGCAGCCCCACATTATCCCAGCTCTAGAGTATGCGTTTCAATTCCACCTATCCAGCAGATTGGACAGGTTCGACAACCCCCACCATCTCCTCTGGCAGCCACCATGCTGCTGCCAAATCAAAGTCTCAACCTGCATAGCACCCAGTAAGGTACAAAGCAAAACTGCAGGTCCTTCATAAGTTTTGAATGGTGACTTTGATGATAAAGGGCATTGGTTACTGGTGCAGACAGAACCATGATTTGCTGGCCAGAAGGAAAATAAATATACCAAGCCATTGGAAGGAAAGCTTTAGTTTCTTTGAAAAACTGACACATCACAGATCATACATGTCATAGTTACACCAATTGCTAGCAAATTAGAGAGCATATTACGCACCCGGTACTCTGTATTTGTGTGTCTCTTTCCTCCACTTTACAATATGGTTTGTAATTTTCTTTATAAACTGTGGAACATGGCAGGCTTAATATGGCAGGCAACCAAAAGGACTTTTAAGGAATTGATGACTACAGTCAAGTCTCTCTGGCTTTCCTTCTCATTTTCTGCCCATCCAAGCAGGTTTGTAATATTGACAGAACCTTAGAGAACAAGGCAACTTTAAATGCAGAATCTGCAGTGTTAATGACAGTAGAAAAGAACAATGGTGCTATTTTTCATTAAATATTTTTTTCTTCTTAGGTAAGGAACAATAGTTTTATGGAAAACAACCAACATGGTCTTCCGACAAGGACAATGAACGTATCTTCCTTAAAATGGTGGGGTTTTCTTCTTTTATCATCATTGATAAGAAGTAGCTTGTAAAATGGATTAAGGGGTTAGGAGTCTGTGCAAATGGGTAATAGAGTCCACAGTAAGACCAACACTAGAGGCAACTTTTATCTTCTAACACTGCTACTGCCTAAGCTCCATTCATTTAAATAGAGAATTGGAGTTGTGGTTAATAACATGAGCTGAAAGTTCCTAGTTCAAAATCTCAGCTCAGCCAAGAACTCTTCAAGTGGTCTTCAGTAAGCTGGTCATTTCACAGCAAATCACAGCAAATCCCTTGTCCTACCCATTATATGGCATAATACTAGGCTGTCTTTCAAGGTGATGCAGTAGCCATGAAAAAATACATCTGAACAGCTAGATTTCACATCACAGTAGCAAAATATGCAGCACAACATCATGTGGCATATCTGTGCTCTGTGCATCTTACCAAGCTGTGCTTTGAATTAGACAGACATCCACGATGTATGGACCTTGTTCCTCTCAGGAGGGGTTGAGGCTCACTGGTGGAGCACCTGCTTTGCACACAGAAAGTCAGCACTGGTGCCCAGCATCTCCAGATAGCACAGAAAAACCCTTGCCTGAAATACCATACAGCTGATGCCATCCTGCATCAGTTAAGAATACAGGGCTAGAGGTGCCAATGGTCTGTCACAGGATGTGGAAACTCCCTTTGCCCACAGTTGCTCTCTCCCCCATTCTAATTATTTTACTTATGATGTAACATCGTTATGGCATGGAGAAAGCTGTCTCTGGATGCAAGACTCTAACACCGCTTTCTCCAACTTGATGCCCTTCAGATAATTTGGATGACAATTCCCAATGTTCCTGTCCATGAGCCATGCTGTCTGGGGCTTATGGGAGCTGGAATCACAAACAACTAGAGGGCACAAGGCTGGGGGAGGCTGGTATAGCAGTTTCTCTTTCCTTCCATCCCAACAGAAATTTATAAGTGGCAGTTTTGCTTTAGAGAAACACCTTGCGAACACCAGTCACACTGTATGGGTTAAGACATGTCAGTGCCTACAACAGCCCTGTTTGTGTTAGCAACCCATATCTCCAGATAAAGGACCAAACAAACAAAGTGCAGAACTGTATCTAAGCCCTTATTATGGTACAAAATAACTGATACTTAAATCAAGCATGAATCTGTTGGTAGTAATACTTACATCTGAAATACTATCAGAATAGTAGAATTCTGAAAAGTCATCAGAACTGCCCTAACTCATTAAAACAAGCAAGCATACATACATAGTGAGTCTTTTATGCAAAGGTGCAGATAGAGCATATTATGGGGTGGCCAAACTGAGGCTCGGGGGTCTCATGCAGCTCTCTGGGTTTATTTTGTGGCTTACTGCTCGCTGTTGTGGGTGCCTGCTTGCCACCTGCTGCCACCGCCCGTGGGCACCCGCTTGCAGTTCTCAAGCATCTGACATGTACCGTATGTGGCTCTTCCACTGAGCGAGTCTTGTGTATTTATTACACTTGCATATTACACATTCTTCCTATAAGGGACCCATGTCATCTGACATAATCCTCCTCTCTTCCATATCGGCACAAAACCCTGCAAGGCAGGTTAGGCTGAGGGTGCTGCCTGGCCCCACATCTCCCAGTGGGCTTCGTGGCTGAGTGCAGACTAGAGCCAGAATCTCCGCAGTCCTAGTCCAGGACTCGCACCATCACACCATGCTGCTTAATTATGCATCAAGCATGCTTCATGTTTAATGTTTCCATCGTTATTTTAGCTTTTCCTAATCTAGTGCCTTTCAGATGTTTTGGACTACAACTCTTAGCATTTCTGACCATGGAACATGTAAGGTGGGGCTTAGGGGAACTGCCCCTAATCATCTGGCTGAAGAAGTGTGTATGGACGCTGTGTGTACCCCCCAAACTGGCCCCTGGCCCCATTTCCAAAAACCGGGAGACAGACAATAAAACGGAGGAATCTGACATCATCCGATGTAGCGCTATACATCTCTTAGCTTCCCCAACCAAGGTAGAAACTTCTCCCTTCCCCACCAAGGAAGAAACTTGGAATGCTGTAAAAAGAGAAGGAAGGCTTTCTGCGATGGGGGCGGCATAAAAATGCTATAATAAAATAAATAAAAAATAAAGTCGTCTTGCAAAAGCTCCACCGAAAGACTGGCACAGTGGGTGCACATGCTTCAGGAAGTGCAAAAATGTCGATAAGTGATACTCAAAATGCATTTAATGGGGCGAGTCTAAAGTTACGCTCCAAGAAATAAGTTTAATTGGATTTACTGAAGGAGATTTTGGCGGAAGCACATTTAAAGGTTCGGGATATAAATCTATTCCCGGAATCGAAACTTCGTTTCTTCTGTTGCACAAGTCGGTGAAAACAAACTGAACACCGTGTGAGTGTGCGCGCGCGCGCGAGACTTACCGAACTTGGCCTGCTTCTTTGCACCTTTGCGAGTTTGGGGCTCCTCTTTGGAACCCGAACAGTCTACAGCGGTATTCCCATCCGTCATTGCCCAGACTCAAGTATGTGGACGTGCCGGCGAGCTCATCGTTATCCTAGGAAAGACTCCAACTGTTGTCTGCAAGGGATGCTCCCGCTACTTTCCTCCTCCTCCTCCTCCTCCTCCTCCTCCGTCTCGCCCCGCCTCGCCCCCACCCCGCCCTCCTCTACAGCTGCCCAGATGCGCCTCCCGGGCTCCACCGCAGGGAAATCACGCCGGCCGTTACTCACCGCAGCGCCCCTCCCGCAGTTCCCATTGGCGGGCTTTGCCTCCTCTCGCCTCCGGATGGGTTGCAGGAGGAGTCCGTCTCCGAGAGGGTCCACCAAGCGTGAGGGGGCGGGCGCCCTCTGCTGGAGCAGAGCAGCGGGACGGCCGAGCACGCTGTGATGTGGCACTTGCTTGAGCTTGGGGAGAGGACCGAGGCGGGGTGTCTGGGAGCCACGGAGTTTTATTGCGGAGAGCTCGGCTTCGCCGTTTCTGGGAGGAAACCGAGTGATTCCCTATTACTCTTCAGGCAGAGCCTTTTAACAGCTCCGTCCTTTTCAAATAGAGGGCTTGCTCCCTCTGTTTTTCCTCCTCCTAAGTGTTTGGAAAGCTATGGAAGAGCCATTTCTTCTAGACGTTGTATTAAAGAACTTTTTCTAGGTCTCCCCCTTTAGAAACAACCGCTTCCTGTTCGCATTTCTGGGTGTACTTGAAACAGTCATTATTTCAGAGTTGAACTTAATAAGAACTTTATTAGAGGAGGGAGGTAATTCTAATAATAATAGCTCTTCAATAAGTCTCCAAAAATGAGATAGGTCAGTTCCAGAAAGGTCACAGCCTTGAGTTTACAAGAGCTGAACAGCACTGCCACGGATAGGACATTCTGGAGGACATTCATTCATAGGATTGCACTATCTTGGAGACAACTTGGCGGCACACAGAAAAAGCAAAAAAAGAGCAGCCACTTCTTATTCCTCAGATCAATAATGCAGGTGCTTATTTTCCTGATTTCTATATATCTACCCCCAAACCTCTTAAAATGCCATTTCACAACCAGAAGGAACTCTTCACAAGCTCCCGTGCTATCACCATTTAAAATTCAATTGTTATGCTATATTTATGCACTTTTATGTTCTTTCAGTCGAAATTCCGGATTAGGATGCAGAACAGTAAAGAGGAGTAAGTTCCAAGCAAATACTGGGAACTAATGTGTTCTGCGTGGGCCTGCCTTTGAAAACAGATGCTCCAGCTAATTCAAAACAGAGCAGTGCGGCTGTTAACTAGAGAGCACAGCACTCTGGTCCTCTGTCAGCTGCACTGGCTGCCCTGTTGTTGGGCAATTCAAGTCAAAGTGCTGACCTTAACATATAAAGCCCTAACAGCTTGGGGCTGGGATAACTGAAAGAACGCCTGTCTATCTGTGTTCCTACCAGACCACTAAGATCTTCAAGGGAGGTTGGACTAAACTCCCAGGATACCTCAGCCATCTTTTTTCTTTCCAAAGTATTTCAATCCAAGCCTACTATTCCACTGTCCCCAGATGTGGTCAGTCAGCATTGTGTAGCCCATTGAATAGTCAGTCCCCATTTGGGCTGTCTTGATTCACAGAGGCACCTCCCTCCCTCTCTCTCTCTGGGACAGTTCTGCAAACCATGGGATTCTGGTAAATTTACAGATGCCAGCCTCTAATGGATGGATGGTGCTGTTTTGGCTACATAAACAACAGCATGCCCAAACATGAGAAATGATAGGGAAAAGTTGGCCTGGGAACAAAATGGTGCAATGTGGAGTCTGGGATTTCTCCACTGACTTTTATAGGCAGCTTTTACTCCTGTGCATTGGGTGTTTAAATAGCTTCTCAGTGTGAACCAGAAAAAGTAGGGTAATTACACTTTTTTAAAATCAATGTGCTTTTGTTTTGTCTACCTTTACCAGCTACTTGAGTCCATTCTCATTCTCACCCCATTTTCAGATATCCTTCTCTTATTCAGTATTCCATGATAAGTGGGGTGTTTGGCATTCTCATTCTTCCAGTTAGATTCCCCCTTAAGGATGGAAATGATTGCATCATATTCCACCTTTTCTTTCTTTTCAAGCAACCCAAAGTGACTTGCATAGTCCTCCTCTCCATGTTATTCTTACAACAACCTGGTGAGGTAGGTTAGGCTGAGATTCAGTGACTGCTCAAAGTTACCCAGTGTCCTCCATGGCCAAGTGGGGACTAAAGTTTGTAAACCTTGGATTTACCCTGAGTCAGCAGATACTTTTCTCTTGCCATTGCTTCCTTGGCTGCCTAGATACAAGAATTTAAATAACTGCATCAGGAATTGGGCAAGAATAATGATGATATTTTCAGCAAGTCAGAATACATTTCTTTAAAATCAGATAAGTTCTTTGAGGACATTATCCTGAAAAAGTGAGATGAAACCCTAATTTTTTATCACCTTATTTATGTGACCAAAAGAGAGGGACAGACAAACATTAAGTACATTTTTCTAAAAGGAAACAGAAATCTTTTAAGGAGTAACTCATTGGTGACATAGAATTTCAATATACAGGCTTTCTAGATTTTCTCTTTAACCTGCTATTTCTGTTTCTGTGTTGTGTGTGTGTAGGATTAGAACTGGATCGCTATACATCTGTTGTTGTTTCTATTCCTGTCTTTTGTTATGTTCTGCTACATAACCTATATTTGGTGGGTGGAACCTAGTGGGATGCTTCAGATTCTCATCCCCCACCCCAAACTTCCTCAATGAAATTTCCTCCACACACAGCAATACCTGTTCTAACTACCTTAATAGTCCACCTTATCATTCTTTTACCCGTAAAAACAGGATAATGGGAGTTGCATGTTTTTTCCCATAGAGATCAAATTGCACTGCCTTTTGGTTTTCTGTGCTATTTCTTTGAGGAGTCTCTTAGTAGCGCTGTGGCATAGGGAAACGCAGCAGAACTGGAACTACACTGGTGGATGGTGTTGGTTTCCCTCCATGATTCCTAAAATGCTGCATTTTCATGACTCAGGAAAAGTCTTGGAAAAATATTCGAAAGATACACTCAAGGATGCCAGCATCATCTAAAACACCTGCTTTCCCCTGATCATTCAGTCCTATTGACTACATGATCCCCTACTCGCTAGGAAAACCAACTATGGGATGGATCAGGTCCATAAAATTCTATGGTCTTTTGTTAAGAAGAGCTGAGGTTGTCAGGGACAGAGCATCTGGGAGGGCTCCCACTCATAGGGTTGCCGTAATCAGAGGCAACAGCATGCATGGCAGAAGTGCAGATGCAAAGGGTGCCTTCTGTGCAAAACATCAGGATAGTCTTTGACCATCTGCGTGTTCAGCTTTGGAGCATGCAGGAAGGAGTGTGTGGCGCCACATACTTTCATATGGTTATTGTGGCCATCTGTCCTCTCTAATACACCGCTAAACAAAATTGGCAGGCTTAACTATTATAGGTCTGGTTACCTGACCACTGAGTCCTGAATGTTACACTTAGGTGTCCAAATAGGTTTGCAATCCTGTGTGTTACTCAGAAAAAGGTTTTGTGGTGTTCAGTTGAGCTTACTGTCTAATAGGTGGGCATAGGATTGCAGGATAAGACTTCTTGTCGTTTTTCCTATGTGTAATTTTTTGTAGTAACACGCAGCAGAATGAATTACATTAGTAGCATGAACTGTATATTGTAAGCTTTCTGAGAACATTTTTAAACTTTGTAAACATTTGTATACATATGCAGTATCCAGCAGGCCTGCAGTCCTCTAATACATGTCAGCCTACATGCCACAGATTAGTCTTATTACTTTAATGTTTTCAATATATATATTGAGATCAATATCTCAAGTACAGTGCACTTCTTTGGAATACAGACTATTGATTGATTGATTTATATCCTGCCTTTTTCCTACAAAGGACTCAAGGCAGCTTACATCATTCTCCTCCTCCATCTTATCCCCACAACAACAACCCTGTGAGGTAGGTTGGGCTGAGAGTCTGTGATTGGCCCAAAGTCACCCAGTTGGCTCCAGATCGCCTGAGTCCAAGTCCCATGCTCTTAACCACTACACCACACTGGCTCTCACTACACCACCATGTTACAGTATGATTAATTAGTACAATCTCTTGTCCCACTCTCCGTGTAACACAGGCAAGTATGTGCATATAATATTTAGTACACATGAACCTGTACTAAAAAGCCATTTTAGTACAGGTTCATGTCTGATGACATCACTGCTGATCTAATAATTCTGCTGATGTCAGCCTCCTATGATCTTTATCACATATGCAACTGAAAGGTGCATATTTCAACAGTCCTTAACAATGAGGCTGACTGTTAGAGAAAAAGCAACTTCAGACAAAATCTGCTTTGAGAAAAGGTAATTTGATTTATTAGAATACTTGGGAATATAGAAGCAAAGAATGCACAGGTAAATACTATTATAGGGATTCTTAATAAAAATTCTTAATAAAAACAGGAAAGACAGAACAATAAAAACAATAAAATAAAATGCAAATAACATAAAACAACAATGTTAAAAGAATTTAAAATTAATTTAAGGTAGCTTTAAAATACAGTAAAATAGAATTTAAAAAACCTCTCATAAAGTTTTGGTCTGACAGAAAGATGTATGGTATAGAAATGCCTAGTAGTATAAGGTCTTTTTTTGTCCCTGCTGCTACTTAGTGGCTCAAGAAACTCTTCCAAATTAGATTTTCCTTT
This sequence comes from Varanus komodoensis, assembly GCF_004798865.1. Classification (NCBI taxonomy): domain Eukaryota; kingdom Metazoa; phylum Chordata; class Lepidosauria; order Squamata; family Varanidae; genus Varanus; species Varanus komodoensis. The sequence continues at coordinate 36,106,988 of NW_025335941.1, forward strand.
CTAGGAATAAGTTCTAAAACAACATGTTATTGTCATCTCAAGTTTAGTCCCTTAGCACCTATACTCTAATGAATCCTAAGTAGATGTAACTGTATTTGTTCATATTTACCTATTACCCTTGCCTTTCTTCTTTCCCTTGCCTTTCTCAGTTCCCTTCCCACGATCTGCCTGAAATTGTATGTTTCCTGAAACAAAGACCTGCCTGTGGGTTTTTTTGTTTTTTGGGTTTTTGCATTACTTTGTAAAATAAGATGTGCATTGATACCACCTTGAATCGTTATCAATTGTTATCAGTTCATTCTGGGGGTGAGGTGGATTCAGAATGTCAGATCTCTCTCTCCCTTTCTCTTTTTAACTAGAACTAAGCCCACCAACTAGAACCAGCTGCCAAAGAAAGAAACTTAGCATAAAATCCTACACAACCTTAAACAGTTGACTGCAGCATGCTAGGACTTTGAGAGTCTTTATCTATCTAAAATTGAGTAAGATTGTGCTTTTGTCATTAAAAAGGGGTGTTTCTGAACACATTCTAGAAATTTGTCTTCAGTGCCAGAACTTAAATGTGTTCATACTCCCTTCATGTACAGATTCACTCCTAGCCATCCCAATTTTTTTTAACTTCAACAGCCTAATTTAGTAAGGAAAGGTAATTTTATTGTTGTTCTTGTGAAATAACTAGATATCAGAAACAATTGTACTGCAAATCTTCTTGGTCTACCTTCCCTACTCTAGTTTAAGGTTTATTCCAGGAATAATGTCCTTAAATCGTAGAATCATAGAAGAGTAGCATTGGAAGGTGCCAGAAGGCCATTAGGTCCAGTCCCCTGCTATTGCAGGATACTGTTACACCATCCCAGATGACTGTCCAAATGCTTTTTGAAATAAATACATTCTTCTCTGAACTCTGGGAAAATAAGAAGCATTAGTGAAAACCAGTAATTCTTAATAGCAACTGCTATCTTAAAATGTCAGAGCCTAATTCAGATAAATTTATGGACAGGTCCCTTTGATTTCATATTTTTAGAAAGTAAATACTTTAGCTGATATTATTTACTATCATTGTGAAAGTAAATGCTTCTTTGGTTTTCTGTTTCATTCAAACCAAACCACAACCTGCCTGTTTTTATTAGCCCTTAAGAGGAAAGGCACCATGAAAAACAACAGAATGCAATGAAGTTTATCTGCAAAAGGTGGTGGATTGTACTGAACATCTGCATGACTGGCCATTCAAACTACATTCAATGGAGAAACCTGCTAAGCAACACATTTCCAAATTAGAGTCTCAGGTAGGCAGGAAAACACATCTTTCTTTAAAAGAATTATTAAAGGTGCAATCCTATGCAAGTTTAGACAGGAAAAAGGCTTGCTACTTCCAGCATGCCCCATGCTAAGAGTTGTATGCCCTCTTCCTTGAATAGGATGGCATAGGTTGGAAAAATTTGTTTCTGAAGATGTACTAACATCTCACAATACTCTGAAAAGAGAACTATTGTTCTTTCATTAAAACAAACAAACAGGTGAAAGAAGGTAACATGGATGTTCTTTTAAAAGTTCTGTTGCAGTGTATACAACACATGACAAAGAAGACAAATGTGCTCTCTTTCAATCCATGTACAGTCTTACACATGTTCTGGTGAGAACCACGTCTGCCTTTAGACATTGGCAGATAAGGCATCTATGGCTAGTATCACACTGCTAGCAAATATTTAGGCTTAGCAAAACATGCCCTCATTAGTTGTTGTTGTTAGTCGCGAAGTTGCATCCAACCCATCGCGACCCCATGGACAACATTCCTCCAGGTCTTCCTGTCCTTCACCATCGCCCGAAGTCCACTCAAGCTCACGCCGACTGCTTCAGTGACTCCATCTAGCCGTCTGCTTCTTCTTTTCCCATCAGTTGTTCCCAGCATGAGGGTCTTCTCCAGTGAGTCCTTCCTTCTCATTACGTGGCCAAAGTATTTGAGTTTCATCTTCAGTATCAGGCCTTCTAAAGAGCAGTCAGGGCTGATCTCCTCTAGGACTGACCAGTTTGATCGCCTTGCGGTCCAAGGGACTCGCAGGCGTCTCCTCCAGCACCACAATTCAAAGGCCTCAATTCTTCGGCGCTCAGTCTTCCTTATGGTCCAGCTTTCACAGCCATACATTGCAACTGGGGAAACCATAGCCTTGACTATACTCCCTTTTGTCAGCAGGGTGATGTCTCTGCTTTTTAGTGTGCTGTCTAGATTTGCCATAGCTTTACTCTCAAGGAGCAAGCGTCTTTTAATTTCTTGGCTGCAGTCCCCTTCTGCAGTGATCTTGGAGCCCAGAAAAATAAAATTTGCCCATGTACAAATTCACACACATGCCAACAAAACACATACCTGTTTAAATGGAATCTTTAGACTCTGGCAAATAGTGTCTATGGATAAGATCTTTTCTATTAACACCTGCACATTTAACAGCTGCACATTTACTGAGATTTACATAAATTGAGATGCACAAGCTAATTTTGGGAGAATTAGCTAAGCAAATGGATTTAATGGAGATGTTCAGGCAACTGGATCTCCAGGTATGTCTTGTCAGGGAAATTAGCTGTAGTGTTGGTGAAGCTGGGCTCCACACCTAAAGGTAGTTTTTGAAACTGTGGGAAGGAATATTCCCCAGGCTTGAAGCACACGCTCACATGCATATACATGCATGCATGCGCTCACACACACAGAGAGAAGGGATGGGGGAGGCCACCATTTGTACTGAGAACCTCCAAGAGCAAGATACCTTTCTTTGTCAGATGCCCTTTCCTGCAAATAAGAGCTACTGAGCATTGCAATTCCTGGTTCTGCTGAAGGACAATGGGAAGTCTTGCTTTCCATGGTCACTTAATGATGACACTTTATTCTGGTAAGCAAAGAGCTAGTGATATCGGTGGGAAGGAGGCTAGTCCTTCAGTGATTTCCACTCTGAGTCTTTCCTTTAGCAGTGTTTTCAGCAAACCATGGCATTTTGCCCCTGGGGGAAGTGAGACACCTAATGATATCAGCACTGTGGTCCCATATCTCTGGGAAGAGGGAGTGGTGGAAAATCTGGCTCCCCATGTGTGATTGTCCAATCACAGCTCAAAGAAAGGTTGTGATATCACAACTCTGGCAAACCAGGCAACACTCACAACCATAAGAACATAAGAAAAGCCATGTGCGATCAGACCAAAGGTCCATCTAGTCCAGCCTTCTCTACATACAGTGGCAAACCAGCTGCCCACAGGATCCTTCAGGGGTGCAAGACCTCCTTCTGCCCAAGCTCCTCAGCAAAGGTATGCAGGCAGGCCACCTCTGATAAAGGAGGTAGCACATAGCCAGCAAGGCTGAGAATCTCCTCCCTCTAAGCACTGAACATGGTGATAATTGCTAAGGGATAAAGACTGAGCTGCCCTTTCATCTTATTTAATAAAAGATGGTGTTTGGGGATAGGGGCTTCACTCTCTGGAAACAAGTCTTACTAGGTCTTTTCCACTGAAATGCCACAATAGGAACACATTGCCAGTGGCTAGTTAAGTACCTTTCCAGGTTTCCATCTTGCTATCCAGCATATTCATGTTTGGGTCTATAATTTCCATTTCCCTTGCCACCCTCCGCACGCCACCTTTGGAGATTGCACATTTGAAAGTCCAGTAGAACCTGAATTGCTTGATCTAGTCCTTCCTGATCACTGTCAACCTAATCCCTATGTCTTTTTGCCACTTTTTCTGAAGTTGAAGATGAAGATGTTTGGCTCATTAGCTTAAGTTTCTCAGTATAGAGACAGTATTTCATAAGCTTTCACTCAGAAGAAAGCTACTTCAGAACAGGACTTGTTGTTGTTGCACTGCATCTAAATCCTGCCTTTTTCCCTCATGCAAGGAAACTGAAGCAGTGTACGTAGATCTCCTGCACTTCATTTTTATTCTTGCAACAACAGCCCCATGAGATAGGTTAGGCTGAGAGGCAATGACTGGCCCAAAGTCACCAAGTGAGCTTCCTGCCCAAGTGGGGGCTAGAACCTGGCTCTCCTGGGTCTTCAGTGTGAGACTGTAACCATCACAACACATTAGCGTACTATCTCTTCCCTAGTAATATATTTTCTTCTCCCAATCCAGTGACTGTTGGTGTGACTTTCCTATTTAAATAGGTAACATCCTTCTCTGCAAGAAACAGGGACACCTGAGTGGATGCCAGACCACACATAGCAAGCCTTCCAGGAACATGTTTAAACAAAGCTTAGGCAAAAGCTCGTGTAGAGTCACATGAGCTCAGATATCTCACCAGTCTTAGTTTCTGTGCTTTATGCCCTTTTGTACACCGGTTTTCTGAAATCTCCTCCTTTGCCTTCTCTCAAGGGTGGAGTAAGCCTAACAAATTGGATCCTCCCTGCCCCTCCCCAACACATGGAGGTCTAGTTCACACATAAGATGATGTATTAAGCCAGTGTCTGACCGATACCACTTTGGATCGGCTTTGGATTTTATGCCTCCAAAGTTTCCTTCCCACCAGGATAGCCCCAATTACTTCATTCCGATCACCTGTATGACCCTGCATCTGATAAAATGAAAAATACAAAAAAATCTGTGCTCTTCAGCCTCCTTTCCTGGCTGGCCCAAGCCGGAAGGCCTTAAAATGCATTGATGAATCCACCACTCTGCTCTTCTGGGCCCCACTTCTGATTGTTCTTCCCATCACTTAAAGCACAATCCTATGTATGTCTACTCTGAAGTAAGTGCCATTGAGTTGCTTCAGGCTGTAATCCTATGCACATTTAGCTTGGAGTAAATCCCATTGACAAAGTGGACACTGCTATGGATTTCACTGTTCAGTACCTTTGAAAGTCTTAACTTGTAGTATAAAATATCATGTTCATTTAATAAATCATCACAATGTGACATATTTCATTTTAAATTGGCTTTTATTGGACATGGCACATTTCATTTTCAGTTTGGTTTTTATTAAAATTCCAATATATTATACAAGATTGAATATATTTTACACATCTGTAAGCAAACTGTATAACTTATCACACTTCAAAACCAAAATATTGTGTTTATCCCAATAAACAACTGGGAAAGCACCAGGTGTTCAAAGATGGATAATTTATACAAAGCCCCTACTTTAAGATCAAATAAAAGTTACAAAAATGAAACCGGGAATAATGAGGAATCACAGTTGAAAAGTTTCACTTCTCTAAAATTACCTATATTCTGTCTTCTCTAATACTTTTAGCCTATTTAGAACTTATTTGGTATGACTTTAATCATAGTACATGAAAGCATAACTAATAAGATAAAGGTAGTACTTAGTAAACAGTTTCTTTTCCTACATGTAAACATCACTATTCTGATAAACTAGTGCTATAGATTTTTCGTAGCCATCTGGGATTATGGAAAACATGGGATCTACCTTTTGCTGTTTCCAGTGAAGTGGAAACGGAGATCCTTTAGTGATCATTGAGCTTCAACCTAAACATGGCAATGACAGATTTCCATCTTCAAATGTTGGACTGCCCCATTCATGTGTAAGGTGGTGAGGAGGACAAAGAGGAGCAAGGACAGGGGATAATTCAAGGTAATCCTACGTATGCCTATCTGCTTGGAATTAACCCCCACTTTGTCAAGAAGGGCTTACCCAGTAGTAAGCTTGCATAGGATTGCAGACTTAATCCTCTCACCACTTGTGTCTCTTAGCCCTGTAGTCCAACTTCCAAGTGCTTTCCCTACACCAGGGCTCTGATACAGGACACCAAGTTGGGAGGTACTATAAGAGAAAAAAATGCAGACTTAGGCTGTTAAAGAAGCATATCTACCATCACCATATAATAAGTAGCTTAGAACTGAGAAGACATGTGAATTCTGGAAAGGACAAGCTGCACTCAATATTGGAAAAGGATATGGTATTGTGATAAGTGAAACAGAAAAGTAGTAGTGAAAACATTAACAAATTCCAAATGAGAAGTTAGAGAGGGAGGCACAATAATGAGGCAAAAGAGATGTGAATGAAATAGTGGGACAATAACATGTGGCCGTGATACAAGGTAAGGTACAGCTGGTCCTTTCATTTGATGGCGTGAGACAGCTGCCTTAGGCAGCAGCGCAAGCAGTTGGACAGTGGCAGAAAGGTGTTGTGAGGAAATTGTATCCTTCACTTTAGACAGTGAAATGTCTTGGGCCAGAAAATGCATTAGATGGATTCACTGGGTTTGTGGTTCCAGTTTGTATGCAGCATATTTTTTTCCATTTTTGAAAAGGAAATATATTAATTTACTGGAACCTCAACCTCTGGAACCTTCCTCCGAGTGTGACACCTGAGGGAAGTGTGGAGGGTGGCAACAAGGGGGAGGGCTTTCTCAGTGGTGACTCCCCATCTATGGAATAACCTCTTCACTGTGGCCTGGCTAGTGCTGAATCTGTCATTTTTTCAGCACCAGGATAAAATGGCCCTCTTTTCTGAGGCATTTAAAGACTTACTAGGCCACCCAGGGGATTGAGGGAAATCACCAGGTGTTTCACAGAGTCATTCTTTTTTGCTGTTACCCCTTGTTATTGTTTGTTACTATTTGTCTTTATCTGTTTTAAACCTTTTACATATTTTTTTCTGATTTTCTGGTTTTTATAGTATTTTTATCATTGTTTTTATGGACTGTGTAAACTGCCCAGAGAGCTTCAGCTGTGGGGTAGTACAAAAATGAGATAAATAAATAGATTTAAATAAATAAATAAATAAATTTATACAGATATTCTAGAATAGCATTTAAACTGTGTATATTACTTTCAAAAGAAGGAAAAAGAACCATGGGTTAACATACAATATCCAGATAGGAACCAAATTGTTTGTTTTGCAACTATAAACAGGTTGTATTATATTGCTATATTTGAGACTATCTTCAGATCACTTGGTGCTGTGCAGAATGTGAGAATGTATACATGGTTTTCTTCATTTCATGACCCTACCACTGAGTCTTGCCTCAGCTTCAAGTTTTAACAAAAGCTATTTTCATGTGGCTTTGCACAACCATGGAGTCTTCTATTTATTTTCTTTTGCAAATGAATATACATTCATTATAGTTATCTGACTTAATGGATTGCTTATATTGATTTATATAAAATGAATGCTTCAGATTTAACAAAGAAAATATTATAGAATCACAGAATAGTGAAGTTGGAAGTGGCCTATAAGGCCAACAAATTAAAACTCCTGCTTGATTCGGGACTCCAAGTTAAAGCATTCCTGATGGATGGATGTCCAACTGCATCTTGAAGAAATCACCCCCTCCCTAGGTAATTGACGCCATTGTCATACTGCTCTAACAGTCAGGAAGTTTTTCCTGAAGTCCAGCCAGAATCTGGCTTTCTGTAGCTTAAGCCCCATTATTAATAGGCTAACCTAAGAGTTTCAGTTCATTTATTTTAGTTGCAAAGTTTAATGTCCTGTTCTGCTTTAACAAAGATCTGCAAGTTTTAGGGAATAAACATCCAATGCCCCTGTAAGAGGCTTTTGTGTATCTGAATCATGGATGGGACAAGGCAGTGGCAGTCTTCACCAATCCATGA